>NC_066581.1:141178517-141800200 GCF_024323335.1 Lathyrus oleraceus | reverse complement strand
AGACTCAAAGCAAAAGTTCAAAAATATAAAAAGAAAACAAGGAATGATGAAAAGTTGCAAGAAATTAACACATTATAAGATTCAAGAAGCATGACAATCATCAATAACATCCTATGATATATGTAATGAACAAGGAAACCATTTGACTAAAAAAATGCATCAACAATAACAAAACCTCACATGATATGTATGTATGAAGTGCACTCAATAACTCAAGTTAAGTGTGTGAAGTGTGTATAAAGTGAAGTGTATAGTGTCGCATCGCGCGAAAAACCGGCGGGAAAGCAAGAACAACAGAGCCGCCACCGTGCGTTATTTATCCCAAAAGAGGGAAAGGAAACGCTCAGAGTAAACCTGGAAAGAACATGGTCTCGCGACCAAAGAGTATGGGTTCGGGAGTCGGTTATGCGAAGGGAAGGTACTAGCACCCCTACGCATCCGTAGTACTCTACGGGATCCGCGCACAAAAGGAAGGAAAAATGGTTGCTAAACACTGCTCAAACTCACACACACTGGCTGAAAAGAGACAAAAGAGAACTGACTGAAACTGACTCGGCAGGATACCGCATCCTGGGCCTACTTAGTCTATCAGGCATAGACATCAGAGTCGAAGTAGTTCGGACTGGGGAAACGACACATGCTCGCTAGGATGTCGCATCCTATGCATACGTATCTTCTCGGACGAGAGAAGAATCAGAGCATTCGTAGCTCGGCTGACACGCACACAAACAAACAAGACACAGGCAAACGTGGAGCCCGACTGCCAATCACTGGACTTATGTCAGCATCCGAACCAAAACACACACAAGAAGGCAAACATGGAGCCTGAATGCCAATCACTGGACTTACATCAGCATCCGAACCAAACACACGCACACTGGAACCCAAATGCCACTCGATGGACTTACATCGGCTTCCAAGCACACAACAACACAACAGGTTGATAGGGAGTCGGGGACTCAGCCTACAACTGTTAAGCACACACACACAAACAGACAGACAGCACATGCTAAGGAGTCAGGGACTCGAGCCTAACATATGTCAGACAACACACACAAAAGAAAAGAAAGGGCGCCCGGAGAGATCAACTCAATCTCCTGCCTACGTACTTCATCTGGTATGAAGATCAGGGCGATGTAGTTCCCCTACGGAGGGATAAAGGACTAGCCTAACCAGGTAACAGAGGGAGACACAACTCTAGGGAGACTACGACTCGAGCCTAGATGTTGTCATGCAAAATCAACCCTAAGTTATGGTTTCTAGCTAAATGGCACAAGGGCCAACCTATCCTAAGTAGACACAGGAAAAGCAAGGTCTCAATTGCAACTAGGGCAAGAGGAAGGGGATATCTCAAACACAACAGGGGTGAGAGAAAAGAATTAGTGTTAGTGGTTAGTCAAACTCGACAAGACATCGCATCTCGTGCCTACGTATCTCATCTGAACGTGAGAATCAGAGTTGCCGTAGTTCGGCCAAACAACTCTAAACATGGCTCACACAGGGAGCAAGCCACACAGACTTGACTTTGCACAAGGGCAAGTCAAGCACAACCTATCTTGCACAAGGGCAAGTCTAAGCTAAACCTAAAGAGGCAAAGCAAGCAGGCAATCACATGAAGCACCTACAGCATGAAATAAACACACCAACAAGGGGCTCAAACATCAAGGGTTAGGCACTAGGGCCAACTGGAATGGGGTAAGGGTGCTCTTAACCTTGCCATTGAGGGGCTAAGGTGAAGCAGATGAAAGGATGAAGTGAGGATGAGACCTCACAGCTCTTATCCCTGGCCAGGGAGAGCTCAAGACAGGAATGTGTGGGTTCAGAAAGTGGGAACCCTTCTACACATTTGAAACTGACTCAACTGTGCAATTGTACAAGATCTTGGGTTTGTATCTGCAATGCATCAACACAGTGGTGTGAGCAAAGCGGATGACACACTGAATAGTGGGGGATAGATTGCATATCCCTACCTTCCACCAATTGCCTCTTCACTTAGGAGGACTTTGACTCTATGCAAGGACAAAATTAAACATCCACAAACATTGCCTCTTAAGGAGGACTTCAGACAGTTGCCTGGCCAAGTAACAGGCCAGGTCTTCCAGACTACATGAAGTAGAAGAGACATACCTCAATGCAAATTGCTTATACAAGCAAAGCAAAGCAAAAAGTTCACAAGGAACTAAGCAACTAAAGCACCTGAAACAGTCAAGCAGATGTTAGTATGCAACTTCAAACAAAACAAACAGAAACAGACACCAACAGTCAATTAGGGGGCACAAGGATGTGCAAGGCACAAGGCTTATGGCATGTGAGCCAAGCCACCTACAAAACAAAGAGGTTAGGCAATGATACTTGAGTAAGCTCAATCAAAAGAATTGGTCTTAATGGCCATTTGATGGTCAACCTGAAAACACAAGCTCAAAGGTGAGTAACAGGACCACTAGGACAAGCCTAGGGTCAAAAGTAAATGAGAAAGTTAAAACAGAAAGGGGCAAGTATCCAAAATCATGTTCAAACAATTAGGAAACAAAACCAATTGGGTTCACATTCATATCAATCATCATCATCATTTCATGAACCATTTAGGTCAAAACATGGCAAACAGAAGCTCATAGAAGTCAACAGCAAGACTTAACTCAAAAGCAATCTAAACATTTTCCAAAAATCACCAAATAAATCATGATCAAAACTAACACATAGCATGATAAGCATGTCAAATTTCATCCCATTTGGACAAGTGGAAGGCAGTCAATGAAAATCAGAAAGTCAAAACCATTTTGAACATGCTCAAAGAAGTCAACCAAACATGCATCAACTTAGAAAAATCATAAGTCAAGAATGGTGTATGATAAATGAATGGGACTAAAACCATGGCAAAGATGAGGATGTCTAGTTATCTCATGTAAAATTTCATGTCCATCCAATAAAGTATGAGAATTTCACAAATGAAGTGGGAACATGTGTCACACAAAGTCAACATTTGACTAGGCAGGGGAGAAAATCTCAAACAATTAGGAAATGCCACAAATAACTCCAAGAAAATTCACATGTAAACTAGACATACAAAAGTAGGTTCATGCAAAAAATCAGATCAATTGGAGGTCAAGAAGCATGGTAATGAAAATCATGAAGTTGGACATCAATGGTGTGACACAAATTGTCACACCCTAATTCAAAAATTCATAACTCACAAACCACAAATGATAAATTCACAAACTCTATACCAAAATCACCATGAGTGTGTCTAGTTTAAGCACAAAAAATTTGGGGGCCATTGGATACATTCTCATCATTTCACAATTGATTTGGCAAAGTGTACAAAATTTGGTCACATGTCACAAACCCTAAGGCCAATTAAAAACCACTCATCCAAAAATTCTGGAAAAATAATGATAAAAAAGTAGAGATCATGATGAACACAACACAAAAAATCCCATTGAATTTGGATCAAAAATGAGCAAGTTATGATTTTTGGAAGATTGGTTATAAAAATGTGAAATTGAAATGAAATAAATGGAGCAAGAATGGCAAAGTTGTAATATCATGAGTCACTTAACCAAACACAGTCGTTTTGGGCAAGGATTGAAATGTTTCTATTGGCTGGTAGAATGAAGAGCCATGCACGTGAGAAATGGGGCAGAAAAATCTGGGAAAATATTTTGAAAGTTAGGGTTTCACTGTTCATCACCATCCCCAAATCATGATTTCACAAACTTGCCCAAAAACCAAAATTGAATATATGGAAATGATCAGCATGGCAAGGTCAACATGAATCCACCATTGATTTCCATTAAAACCACACACAAGTCAAGAATCGAGCAAAAACACATTTTAACACCAAACTTGTTTTCCAAATATCTTTATGCACACACAACCATTTCCAAAAATAAGAACATCATGGCACTCAGCATTGAAAGACCTCTTAAACTCATGTATCAATTTGAGAAATCATGGAGCTCGAAAACTTACCAATTTGGAGGAACAGTGGTGATTCAGTTGGTATTTGGTGACCAATGCTCGAAACAGATGAAATAAAGCTTTCCAAATGTTGATTAGTTGAAGAACTCTGCCTTGTGGATGCTTGCCTTTGCCTAAAATCTAACCTGCCATGGATGATGCAAGGTTGAAGACAGTGATGGAAAGGCTTCTACAAGTGGAGAAATATGGTTGCAATAGGTCCACAATGCTGTTTTAATGATGTTTCAAGCCAAGCAAATTTGGTCCTTTGGAGGTTTTGGACAGGAAGTTGAAAAATGCAATTCTTGTTGGTTTGATGATGTTAGTGTGTTTTTGTTATATGTTTTGTAGGCTAGTTGGTTTAACATGATGAAGAGATGTGGAAATGACAATATGCCATGCTTTAGTTTTTTGGTTTTGGGACAGACTTCACACAATGCAAAAGGTTAGGTTTTGTTCTTTTGGTATCTTGGACCAAGTTTTGACAGAAAAATGCAAGGCAAGGTGAGAGGCTTTTGGTTGGTCTGCTGCTAGGGTTTTTAAGGTGTAATGCAGGGTTGGACTGAAAGGTGAAATGCAGGTAGCAGGGTTAGGTTTTGAGAGAGGGAGCCATGGCCTTGTTGCTGTGTATGGTTACTCTTGGATGCTGCAGGTTTTTTATAAGTTCTTGACAGAAGATTGGGAATGCCAAGCAAGGTGTTTTTTCAGAATGAGAATGCTTCCTCCACTTGCCTTGGCCAAAATGGTTTTTGTGGTGCTCTTGCTGTTACTGCTACTGGTTGTTTTATGACAGAAAAATAATGGAAGGCATGGTATTAGGCAAGGCCAGTTTAGTTCATTTTGTTTGGACAGCAAAATAGCAAGATGTATGGTGTGTTGGAGAGAATGTTGTATGCAGTGTTCTGTTGGCAAGCCAGGCTTAGTCTTGTTATGTTTTTGACAGAAAAATCAAATGCCAATAGCAAGCAAGGATGAGGTTGGAAAAATGAGTGAAGGTGTTTTGGTCTGTGGTCTTGTGGTTTGTCGCTGCTGTAGCAGGGTTTTGGTGCTCTTTGTTTTTGACAGGAAAAATGCAAATGGCAAGGTGAGTTAGATGAGTGATCCATGGTTTGCTATGTGGCTGCCATGTTTTTGTGGCTGCTAGGTGTCACTCCTGACAGCAACAGGATGGAGGGTATGGTTTTGAGCAATTGCCAAGGTTTTCTTTTTCTGCTGCAGGGTGTTGTGACAGGTTTTTTAGAGGAATGGCCAAGGGTGTGTGGTAATGAGTGTAAGGTGGTTGTGTATGGCTGCTACTTGCTGGTCTGTGGTGCTGCTAGTCTCATGTGACAGTACAAGTTATGGCATGGAGGTATGGATGTCCTTGACAGAAAAATAGGAATGCAAGCAGCAAGGTCATGTTTAGCATGTGAGCATCAATGAATTTCTTTGTCCTCACTCCATTTGATGCTGCTGCTGATTCAATTTCATGACAGGAAATGAGGGAAAAATTCTGCAATGTGACTGTACAAGGCAAGGTTGCAAGATGTGGTAGCATGGTGACAATGTACTTTCTTTGCAAAATCCAAGCAACTAAGGCAATGACTTTTCTGTTGGTTATGGCTGCAAAATGTGTTCATAGTGACAGAAAAAAATGCTGCATAATTGCTGTCCTTTTGAGGTACAAGGCAAGGCATGGTGGATGGTATGGACAAGTATGGTGAGATTGTACTTTTCTTACAATTCAAGCAACCAAGCAATGGCCTCATGTACTGCATATTTTGACTTTGCAAACACATTATAAATGACGTTTCTGAGCTTTCCCAATTGGCCAAATGTTGAAAAAATGTTTATATCAAAAAGTCAACTCTTGGTCAAACTTGCATTTAAATGAGAAAAGTCAAAATATGCCATTTTGATTGGTGAGGTTTTGGCACATGAAATTTATATTTTTGGAAAGAGGGGATCAAATGTGACTTGTAGGAAAAAACCCCACCAAAATTGGCCAAACGGTTTGGGAGATATGGCCCTTTGAAGTTCAAGATTTTCTGAAATCGATTCGATCATAACTTGCCAACCACACATGGGAATTAAGAGTTCTAGGACTTTTTGGAAATGGGAGAACAAGATCTTCAACTTTCATGTTGGGCAAAAATTCATTTGAGGCTTGTATCATGATGTAGTTTTGAGGATCAAGACTTTCCATTTATGGCAGGTTTCAGCTACAGGCCCAGTTTCTACTTTTGGAAATTTTTGATCTGGCTTCAAATTCTTCCATGATGGTGTTTGGCATGATATATGATGACTATTTGGACATGAATGAACTCTCACAAACCAATTCCAATCATCAAATCACTGATTAAATGGACAGTTGACCAACAGTTGACTTTTAGGGTTTCTGGCTGACTGCGCATTGACTGATGACTTCCAAACCCTAATTCCTTGAGAACTTGACTTCAAATGATGTCCCAAGTTGTATGAACTCTTGATTATTGATCATGGTGCCCAAATCCCACAAGAATGGCCACCATCCACTGCTTTGACTGACTGTTGACTGTCTAGGGTTTTTGACTGTCTGTGTGTGAACTGATGACCTCTGAGCCTTCAACCCTTGACATGAACACTCCAAATGGACCTCCAAGTCATGTGAACTTGTTGGACCAACCCTAAGGCTTTGGCTCCTTGAGAATTGTGCTTGCTTGCTTGACTGACTGATCTCCTGATCAGTTTGACCTAATTCCTTGATTGGCTTGCACTTGAGGCAAAAGAGGCAATGCAATGCTATGCAATGGACCATGATATGCTATGACCTAATATGAAAATGTATGTACAATGATGGGTGCAAATTTGAGGTGCTACAGCTGCCCCTATTCAATCAGCTGGGAACCCGAATGGATGAGAGCAACGGCTGTCAGACTTTCAGGGTAAACAGGGATTGAATACCAAGAACCGTAGAATTTGCACAATACAGGGATCCACCAATGGAAACGTCCACTGGGATTTGATTTTTATTACTGGGTATATATTTTTGGTTTTGTTTTTAAAGGGTACGGCCACATCCAGACATCGCGACGACGATGAATGGGAAAAGAAATCACAACTAGATGCCAACGGACAACTAGGAAAAACTCGACGTTTACCGGGACCAACGGAGAGGTAACCAGACGCTATTGAATAACTGGGAGGGATACAACCATACGTCAACGGACGAAATGGGAAAAACTCAACGTTTACCAAGACCAACGGAGAGGTAACCAAACATTAATGAATGAATGGAAGGGATACAACCATACGTCAACGGACGAAATGGGAAAAACTCAACGTTTACCAAGACCAACGGAGAGGTAACCAAACATTAATGAATGAATGGAAGGGATACAACCATACGTCAACGGACGAAATGGGAAAAACTCAACGTTTACCGAGACCAACGGAGAGGTAACCAACTGGGGACGACCAGGAAAAACTCGACGTTTACCAAGACCAACGGAGAGGTAAGCCAAGCATCAACGGATGAATGGGAAGACTCGACCAGACGTCAACGGACGAAAGGGAGAAGCTCGACGTTTATCGACACCAACAGAGAAGGAGAATCAACTGGGGACGACCAGGAAAACTCGACCAGACGTCAACGGACGAAAGGGAGACTCGACCAGACATTAATGAATGACTGGGAAGGGGTATACAATCAGACGTCAACGGACGAATGAGAAAAACTCGACGTTTATCGAAACCAACGGAGAGGTAAATCCACTTGGGGAAGGGTACAACTAGACGTCATAGGACGAATAGGAAAAACTCGACGTTTATCGACACCAACGGAGAGGAGGAAACTCTACTGGGGAGAGTGAACACAACCAAATCATCAACGGATGATCGGGAAAAACTCGACGTTTATCGACACCAACGGAGAAGAGAAAACTCTACTGGGGAGAGTGAACACAACCAAATCATCAACGGATGATCGGGAAAAACTCGACGTTTATCGACACCAACGGAGAGGAGAAAACTTCTCCGGTCTGAATACCGGAAAATTGGCCTTGTGCCATGAGTACATCGACCTGATCGTCGGAAACTCCTTCGGTCTGAATACCGGAAAATTGGCCTTGTGCCATGAGTACATCGACCTGATCGTCGGAAACTCCTTCGGTCTGAATACCGGAAAATTGGCCTTGTGCCATGAGTACATCGACCTGATCGTCGGAAACTCCTTCGGTCTAAATACCGGGAAATTGGCCTTGTGCCATGAGTACATCGACCTGATCGTCGGAAACTCCTTCGGTCTGAATACCGGAAAATTGGCCTTGTGCCATGAGTACATCGACCTGATCGTCGGAAACTCCTTCGGTCTGAATACCGGAAAATTGGCCTTGTGCCATGAGTACATCGACCTGATCGTCGGAAACTCCTTCGGTCTGAATACCGGGAAATTGGCCTTGTGCCATGAGTACATCGACCTGATCGTCGGAAACTCCTTCGGTCTGAATACCGGAAAATTGGCCTTGTGCCATGAGTACATCGACCTGATCGTCGGAAACTCCTTCGGTCTGAATACCGGAAAATTGGCCTTGTGCCATGAGTACATCGACCTGATCGTCGGAAACTCCTTCGGTCTGAATACCGGAAAATTGGCCTTGTGCCATGAGTACATCGACCTGATCGTCGGAAACTCCTTCGGTCTGAATACCGGAAAATTGGCCTTGTGCCATGAGTACATCGACCTGATCGTCGGAAACTCCTTCGGTCTGAATACCGGGAAATCATAAGTACATATTATCTATAGCCGTCAAAACGTAGATAATACACTCGCATGGAAGATTATCCATAACCGGGTTGTAGGTTGTTAAATGAATAATCGATCGAAAAGAGAGGCATCTGGGTACCAGACTAGGTATGCAAAAGATGACCAATCAACAGGGGATAAAGCTGCTAACTCGGAGCAAGTATCCAAAAGGAAGGGGAAGACCCAATGGGGACAATACTGCTTGATCGAGGCAAGTATCCAGAGGGGAAAGAATATCAATACCGCAAACCGGATACTGATAACTGCAAAGAGGGGATTACATCTACCGGTTTGTAGGCAGAAAACCACGGAAAAGTGGCCAGTCATCGATAGGATGAGCACAAAGGGTTAACTCCAACGAGGGGATGAAAGTGGGATTTTACAACTACCAGCTAGTAGGTAGAAAACCACAAAGATAGGACTTACAACTACCGGTTTGGTGGTAGAGGCCCATGGAAAAGTAACCAGTCATCATCGGGATGAGCACAAGGGGTTAACTCCACCAAGGGGATGAAAGTGGGATTTTACAACTACCAGCTAGTGGGTAGAAAACCACAAAGATAGGACTTACAACTACCGGTTCGTAGGTAGAGGCCAACAACAAACTCCGCTGAGGATGAAATGAATGAGTGCCGGTTAGTGAACGACTATTCATTTATGCCCCAGGGCAACACAGTCAACAAGAAGCCTATTTAGGATCGATCCAAAAAGGCAGACTGAATCAAGACTCATCCTAATGAGGAAAGAACTCAATAGGGAAAACCCATCCCATTAGGGAGGGAACGGAAGCAAACGTCATCCACGAGGACGTATCTCAGTGGGGAAATGGCAGGAAAGGATAGACACTTTCTGCTTAAGGGGTTGGCTCTACATGGAGAGATCAGACACACCCGACTCTGCTAGGAAAATCTACTGGAGAGATCTGTATCACCAAATAGCAGGAGACAACCATCAACAGATACACGGCAACAGCTGCAACATGAGTACCTGAATGCTATGATTATGCATGTATGCTTTATACCTAAAATGCATGATGAATGTTGACAAACAGACATGCTTAACACGCAGGTCCGGGAATCAACCATCCGGAGAGAAAACCAAAGTCACCAGAGAGCCAAGAAAATCCACTGGAGACTGGGACAATAGGGAACAATCATCATCCTGCAGGGGAGGAAGGCCACCAAAGGCTTCCGGAGGGATCGTCAGTCGCAACCGGAGAACAGAGTTCAACATACAGGCGGATGCGCCACAACAACTTGTGCTGGAAATCAGGGATACCGAGAAGCAACCAGATTTCTGATGAGAAATACAAAAGCATTGATAAAGCTCCTTATGCGAACAACTCCACTGGGGGATCTATCTGAGGGAATGTCGGATTACGGGGATGTCGATCCACCAGATACTGAATCTTCAAAGAAAAACACCCATGTTGGGGGAGAGAGGAAGACTGCTCTGCTGGAGAGGCGAAAGTTGAAGTCTTCAGTAAACACCCTGCTAGGGGAGCTGCCCCACAATAATGTCCGAAACAGCAAACTTGCTGGGGATGCCCCACGATAGGGCTCAAACAGCGCTCTACTGGGGATGCCCCACAATAGAGCTAACAGGGATTTGGAGGAAGAATCTGTACTGCCGGGAACATGAAGATGAACAACTTCAAACAACACTGCATCGGGCAACTTCACTGAGGAGAGACCATACGAGGTTCTGCAGGACAAAGATACAGTCATGCTCGAGATACGAACAATTGTCTTACCTGTTGGTAATCATACCACCCCCGGGAGAGCACTGTGGGTCTCCTAAGTATTCTTCCATCATTGTGAATGTTCACTTTGTTTAAGAACAATTTTGTGAAAAATCTGTTTATTTCGAAAACAATGATACTTTATCAATTAAAACATGCAAAACGTTTGTTGAGTTGAAACAAATAAGAGTGCAAATAATTGGGTAAAAGCTCAAATAGATGTAATGGAATGGTAGTCTGCAAAGGGCGAGACTCCATAGATCTGTACAAGTTTGAAATCGGTGATATATATTGGAGAGGGCTACATTGAACATAATGACCTTTCCTCTACCATTCTGAATTTTCGATGTATTCAAAGCTTCAGTCGATGACGAATCGAGAATCCCTGACGGATGACAGATGTACGGCACAGTCTTGTCAGGATGCAGTTACTTGCCAAATCCCTAAATTTTGCCTAGATTGCCCCAGTGTGAGGTGATCAATCTAGCGGGATGCAAATTCTTTTTCAATGTCTCTAATTTTTGCCTGGATTGCCCTTTCGGGTTTTCAATACACCGAGACGCTCCTTTTTGCCTAAGTCGCCCTTTGGGGTGTTCGACTTAGCGAGCTTTTGCTTTTTTTTTTCTTTTTTTTTTTTGTTTTAGGCGAAGTATTTCTTGACTGCATCTGGAATTCACAGGACGAGTGAACTTCTCCATCCATTGTTGTAAGTGTCGAAACATTGCCTGAAGAGGCTCTCTTGACAACATATGGACATTCATAGCTTGGAGTCCACTTGCCCCTGGAATTGGGTACGAAAGACAGGACTTTCTTGAGCACAAGGTCCCTAGGAACACACGAGGCTTGACCTTCTTATCGAATGCTTTTTCACTCTCTGCTGATATGACTGACCATGACACATGGCAGTTGATCTCTTCTTTTTGATCGAATTCAGCATCAGCCAACTTGGGACTTTGAGGGTGCTATTTCTCTTTTGTTTTTTTTTCCTTTCTTTTTCTTTCTTTTGATTTCTTTTGATTTTGATTGATTTCTTTTCTTGATTTTGCACCCTCCTCTTTCTCTTTTTTTCTCTTTTTTTTGATAATGCCCCAGTTGGCTGTTCTGCTGATTCTCGAGATGCAGCTGAGTGATCTTCTTCTCTTGCTCAAGAAGTCGGGAAATCTCGTCAGGAATCCCTTCAACATCATCTTCGTCCGCTTCGAATACAGGGAATTCAAAATTGGGAGATGACGTCCGATCACTATGTTCAATGGGTTTGAGAAACAACCTGCATAATGATTTGATATGAAAAGCTCTTTGAAAATCAAACAAGACAATCGTTATGCAGATGAAAAGACTGCTTTTATTCCTGTTTTTAAAGGTTTTTTGTGATCACCAATTTCATGCAAAAAGCGAAAAGGGAAAACAATTGGAAAAACAAATGTTTTAACATGAATTATTTGAATGAAAATATCATTGCACAAAATGCTGCCAACAATGTCATCACTTCTCCTTTTGGCATGGGAGAAGGGTTTTTAAACAAAGTGATTGTTACTCTGACTTATGAAAAACTGTAGAAAAGCCCACAGTGACCCAATTGTGGCAGACACCTCCAGGAATGATGAAATTGTTCAAATCCCCTGCGTCCTCTTCCAAGATAGCAGCATCCTTTTCTTCAAGTTGATCGTCATGGATGAATCCTCCACTCTTGAACAGACCTTGCTCATTGCATGCCCCAGAATAGTAGCCAATGCCAGCCCGGGATCGGTTAACCAGGAATAAATCCATCAACAGTACAAAGTCTGGCAAATATCTCTCTGAGTTCACAATTCTCTTGCTCAGGATGATCCATCAATCTGGCAGAGATGGCTCTGGTATAATACCGGCAAAGTGCGTCTTCAAAATAAATGAAGATCGCAGGGTCAGACCACAGGACGGGAGACCGGAACAGAACCTGCTGATGCAAATGATGCATGAAGTGTTTATGCATATGCTTGTTTTTATTTCAAAGGAACTCGAGGGTTTTATTTGCAAACTTTGAAATATTTAGCATTTTGATCATATATGAGAATATCTCCTCAGATATATCAGGTGAAAAAATTTTCCCGGTTTTTTCATGTTTTGAAATTTTTTGCAAATAAACTCCTTTGAGTTCCTTGAAAATTTTCTTTTTTTCTTTTTTTTCTTCCCCTTTTTTTTTGATTTCTTTTTTTTTGATTTTTTTTTTTGATTTTTTTTCATTGCGTTTCTTTTGAAAAATAAATATGCTATGATGCACATGATGCAGACTGGACTGGCTGGTTGTGCAAACTCTGACTAGGTCGAAGCTTCAGTCAAGATCAGAACATAAATCCAACTTATGGTCAAACTGATCACACTGTTGTCTGAACTAGAGTCACCAACAGAACCAAAGTCACCAACGGTACCTGTAATGAACAACCCTTCCCACTCACGGGCGTAGTCTAGGCCAGGGTAAAGCTGAGAGAAACGCAGCATAAATAACCTTTCGCAGAAATACTGTCATATACACACCCGAAGTATGTAACGACAGTATCCCACCAGGGTCTGAACTGCTCGTGATATCAATGTTCCGCTAAGTGGCGCCATACCACCCGCTTCCCATGAATCACTCTATTCCTAGGTTTCCTAGATTTCACTCATAGCCTGGGTATTGGGCCTTTTACCTCGAGTAACTCCCACCCCAAACAGAGAAACACAGCCAGATGAACAGATGAATATGAATGCAAACATCAATGCAAACAATAAATGCAAATAATAAATGCACATATATACAATGAATGCAATAAATAACAGCACAAAGCAACCAAAGCCCTAACCTAGAGAGCGCTAGGAGAGACTCGCTCAGGGAAGATGGACCAGCATAGGTCAACTTCTCTATTCCCCAGCAGAGTCGCCAGCTGTCGCATCGCGCGAAAAACCGGCGGGAAAGCAAGAACAACAGAGCCGCCACCGTGCGTTATTTATCCCAAAAGAGGGAAAGGAAACGCTCAGAGTAAACCTGGAAAGAACATGGTCTCGTGACCAAAGAGTATGGGTTCGGGAGTCGGTTATGCGAAGGGAAGGTACTAGCACCCCTACGCATCCGTAGTACTCTACGGGATCCGCGCACAAAAGGAAGGAAAAATGGTTGCTAAACACTGCTCAAACTCACACACACTGGCTGAAAAGAGACAAAAGAGAACTGACTGAAACTGACTCGGCAGGATACCGCATCCTGGGCCTACTTAGTCTATCAGGCATAGACATCAGAGTCGAAGTAGTTCGGACTGGGGAAACGACACATGCTCGCTAGGATGTCGCATCCTATGCATACGTATCTTCTCGGACGAGAGAAGAATCAGAGCATTCGTAGCTCGGCTGACACGCACACAAACAAACAAGACACAGGCAAACGTGGAGCCCGACTGCCAATCACTGGACTTATGTCAGCATCCGAACCAAAACACACACAAGAAGGCAAACATGGAGCCTGAATGCCAATCACTGGACTTACATCAGCATCCGAACCAAACACACGCACACTGGAACCCAAATGCCACTCGATGGACTTACATCGGCTTCCAAGCACACAACAACACAACAGGTTGATAGGGAGTCGGGGACTCAGCCTACAACTGTTAAGCACACACACACAAACAGACAGACAGCACATGCTAAGGAGTCAGGGACTCGAGCCTAACATAGGTCAGACAACACACACAAAAGAAAAGAAAGGGCGCCCGGAGAGATCAGCTCAATCTCCTGCCTACGTACTTCATCTGGTATGAAGATCAGGGCGATGTAGTTCCCCTACGGAGGGATAAAGGACTAGCCTAACCAGGTAACAGAGGGAGACACAACTCTAGGGAGACTACGACTCGAGCCTAGATGTTGTCATGCAAAATCAACCCTAAGTTATGGTTTCTAGCTAAATGGCACAAGGGCCAACCTATCCTAAGTAGACACAGGAAAAGCAAGGTCTCAATTGCAACTAGGGCAAGAGGAAGGGGATATCTCAATCACAACAGGGGTGAGAGAAAAGAATTAGTGTTAGTGGTTAGTCAAACTCGACAAGACATCGCATCTCGTGCCTACGTATCTCATCTGAACGTGAGAATCAGAGTTGCCGTAGTTCGGCCAAACAACTCTAAACATGGCTCACACAGGGAGCAAGCCACACAGACTTGACTTTGCACAAGGGCAAGTCAAGCACAACCTATCTTGCACAAGGGCAAGTCTAAGCTAAACCTAAAGAGGCAAAGCAAGCAGGCAATCACATGAAGCACCTACAGCATGAAATAAACACACCAACAAGGGGGCTCAAACATCAAGGGTTAGGTACTAGGGCCAACTGGAATGGGGTAAGGGTGCTCTTAACCTTGCCATTGAGGGGCTAAGGTGAAGCAGATGAAAGGATGAAGTGAGGATGAGACCTCACAGCTCTTATCCCTGGCCAGGGAGAGCTCAAGACAGGAATGTGTGGGTTCAGAAAGTGGGAACCCTTCTACACATTTGAAACTGACTCAACTGTGCAATTGTACAAGATCTTGGGTTTGTATCTGCAATGCATCAACACAGTGGTGTGAGCAAAGCGGATGACACACTGAATAGTGGGGGATAGATTGCATATCCCTACCTTCCACCAATTGCCTCTTCACTTAGGAGGACTTTGACTCTATGCAAGGACAAAATTAAACATCCACAAACATTGCCTCTTAAGGAGGACTTCAGACAGTTGCCTGGCCAAGTAACAGGCCAGGTCTTCCAGACTACATGAAGTAGAAGAGACATACCTCAATGCAAATTGCTTATACAAGCAAAGCAAAGCAAAAAGTTCACAAGGAACTAAGCAACTAAAGCACCTGAAACAGTCAAGCAGATGTTAGTATGCAACTTCAAACAAAACAAACAGAAACAGACACCAACAGTCAATTAGGGGGCACAAGGATGTGCAAGGCACAAGGCTTATGGCATGTGAGCCAAGCCACCTACAAAACAAAGAGGTTAGGCAATGATACTTGAGTAAGCTCAATCAAAAGAATTGGTCTTAATGGCCATTTGATGGTCAACCTGAAAACACAAGCTCAAAGGTGAGTAACAGGACCACTAGGACAAGCCTAGGGTCAAAAGTAAATGAGAAAGTTAAAACAGAAAGGGGCAAGTATCCAAAATCATGTTCAAACAATTAGGAAACAAAACCAATTGGGTTCACATTCATATCAATCATCATCATCATTTCATGAACCATTTAGGTCAAAACATGGCAAACAGAAGCTCATAGAAGTCAACAGCAAGACTTAACTCAAAAGCAATCTAAACATTTTCCAAAAATCACCAAATAAATCATGATCAAAACTAACACATAGCATGATAAGAATGTCAAATTTCATCCCATTTGGACAAGTGGAAGGCAGTCAATGAAAATCAGAAAGTCAAAACCATTTTGAACATGCTCAAAGAAGTCAACCAAACATGCATCAACTTAGAAAAATCATAAGTCAAGAATGGTGTATGATAAATGAATGGGACTAAAACCATGGCAAAGATGAGGATGTCTAGTTATCTCATGTAAAATTTCATGTCCATCCAATAAAGTATGAGAATTTCACAAATGAAGTGGGAACATGTGTCACACAAAGTCAACATTTGACTAGGCAGGGGAGAAAATCTCAAACAATTAGGAAATGCCACAAATAACTCCAAGAAAATTCACATGTAAACTAGACATACAAAAGTAGGTTCATGCAAAAAATCAGATCAATTGGAGGTCAAGAAGCATGGTAATGAAAATCATGAAGTTGGACATCAATGGTGTGACACAAATTGTCACACCCTAATTCAAAAATTCATAACTCACAAACCACAAATGATAAATTCACAAACTCTATACCAAAATCACCATGAGTGTGTCTAGTTTAAGCACAAAAAATTTGGGGGCCATTGGATACATTCTCATCATTTCACAATTGATTTGGCAAAGTGTACAAAATTTGGTCACATGTCACAAACCCTAAGGCCAATTAAAAACCACTCATCCAAAAATTCTGGAAAAATAATGATAAAAAAGTAGAGATCATGATGAACACAACACAAAAAATCCCATTGAATTTGGATCAAAAATGAGCAAGTTATGATTTTTGGAAGATTGGTTATAAAAATGTGAAATTGAAATGAAATAAATGGAGCAAGAATGGCAAAGTTGTAATATCATGAGTCACTTAACCAAACACAGTCGTTTTGGGCAAGGATTGAAATGTTTCTATTGGCTGGTAGAATGAAGAGCCATGCACGTGAGAAATGGGGCAGAAAAATCTGGGAAAATATTTTGAAAGTTAGGGTTTCACTGTTCATCACCATCCCCAAATCATGATTTCACAAACTTGCCCAAAAACCAAAATTGAATATATGGAAATGATCAGCATGGCAAGGTCAACATGAATCCACCATTGATTTCCATTAAAACCACACACAAGTCAAGAATCGAGCAAAAACACATTTTAACACCAAACTTGTTTTCCAAATATCTTTATGCACACACAACCATTTCCAAAAATAAGAACATCATGGCACTCAGCATTGAAAGACCTCTTAAACTCATGTATCAATTTGAGAAATCATGGAGCTCGAAAACTTACCAGTTTGGAGGAACAGTGGTGATTCAGTTGGTATTTGGTGACCAATGCTCGAAACAGATGAAATAAAGCTTTCCAAATGTTGATTAGTTGAAGAACTCTGCCTTGTGGATGCTTGCCTTTGCCTAAAATCTAACCTGCCATGGATGATGCAAGGTTGAAGACAGTGATGGAAAGGCTTCTACAAGTGGAGAAATATGGTTGCAATAGGTCCACAATGCTGTTTTAATGATGTTTCAAGCCAAGCAAATTTGGTCCTTTGGAGGTTTTGGACAGGAAGTTGAAAAATGCAATTCTTGTTGGTTTGATGATGTTAGTGTGTTTTTGTTATATGTTTTGTAGGCTAGTTGGTTTAACATGATGAAGAGATGTGGAAATGACAATATGCCATGCTTTAGTTTTTTGGTTTTGGGACAGACTTCACACAATGCAAAAGGTTAGGTTTTGTTCTTTTGGTATCTTGGACCAAGTTTTGACAGAAAAATGCAAGGCAAGGTGGGAGGCTTTTGGTTGGTCTGCTGCTAGGGTTTTTAAGGTGTAATGCAGGGTTGGACTGAAAGGTGAAATGCAGGTAGCAGGGTTAGGTTTTGAGAGAGGGAGCCATGGCCTTGTTGCTGTGTATGGTTACTCTTGGATGCTGCAGGTTTTTTATAAGTTCTTGACAGAAGATTGGGAATGCCAAGCAAGGTGTTTTTTCAGAATGAGAATGCTTCCTCCACTTGCCTTGGCCAAAATGGTTTTTGTGGTGCTCTTGCTGTTACTGCTACTGGTTGTTTTATGACAGAAAAATAATGGAAGGCATGGTATTAGGCAAGGCCAGTTTAGTTCATTTTGTTTGGACAGCAAAATAGCAAGATGTATGGTGTGTTGGAGAGAATGTTGTATGCAGTGTTCTGTTGGCAAGCCAGGCTTAGTCTTGTTATGTTTTTGACAGAAAAATCAAATGCCAATAGCAAGCAAGGATGAGGTTGGAAAAATGAGTGAAGGTGTTTTGGTCTGTGGTCTTGTGGTTTGTCGCTGCTGTAGCAGGGTTTTGGTGCTCTTTGTTTTTGACAGGAAAAATGCAAATGGCAAGGTGAGTTAGATGAGTGATCCATGGTTTGCTATGTGGCTGCCATGTTTTTGTGGCTGCTAGGTGTCACTCCTGACAGCAACAGGATGGAGGGTATGGTTTTGAGCAATTGCCAAGGTTTTCTTTTTCTGCTGCAGGGTGTTGTGACAGGTTTTTTAGAGGAATGGCCAAGGGTGTGTGGTAATGAGTGTAAGGTGGTTGTGTATGGCTGCTACTTGCTGGTCTGTGGTGCTGCTAGTCTCATGTGACAGTACAAGTTATGGCATGGAGGTATGGATGTCCTTGACAGAAAAATAGGAATGCAAGCAGCAAGGTCATGTTTAGCATGTGAGCATCAATGAATTTCTTTGTCCTCACTCCATTTGATGCTGCTGCTGATTCAATTTCATGACAGGAAATGAGGGAAAAATTCTGCAATGTGACTGTACAAGGCAAGGTTGCAAGATGTGGTAGCATGGTGACAATGTACTTTCTTTGCAAAATCCAAGCAACTAAGGCAATGACTTTTCTGTTGGTTATGGCTGCAAAATGTGTTCATAGTGACAGAAAAAAATGCTGCATAATTGCTGTCCTTTTGAGGTACAAGGCAAGGCATGGTGGATGGTATGGACAAGTATGGTGAGATTGTACTTTTCTTACAATTCAAGCAACCAAGCAATGGCCTCATGTACTGCATATTTTGACTTTGCAAACACATTATAAATGACGTTTCTGAGCTTTCCCAATTGGCCAAATGTTGAAAAAATGTTTATATCAAAAAGTCAACTCTTGGTCAAACTTGCATTTAAATGAGAAAAGTCAAAATATGCCATTTTGATTGGTGAGGTTTTGGCACATGAAATTTATATTTTTGGAAAGAGGGGATCAAATGTGACTTGTAGGAAAAAACCCCACCAAAATTGGCCAAACGGTTTGGGAGATATGGCCCTTTGAAGTTCAAGATTTTCTGAAATCGATTCGATCATAACTTGCCAACCACACATGGGAATTAAGAGTTCTAGGACTTTTTGGAAATGGGAGAACAAGATCTTCAACTTTCATGTTGGGCAAAAATTCATTTGAGGCTTGTATCATGATGTAGTTTTGAGGATCAAGACTTTCCATTTATGGCAGGTTTCAGCTACAGGCCCAGTTTCTACTTTTGGAAATTTTTGATCTGGCTTCAAATTCTTCCATGATGGTGTTTGGCATGATATATGATGACTATTTGGACATGAATGAACTCTCACAAACCAATTCCAATCATCAAATCACTGATTAAATGGACAGTTGACCAACAGTTGACTTTTAGGGTTTCTGGCTGACTGCGCATTGACTGATGACTTCCAAACCCTAATTCCTTGAGAACTTGACTTCAAATGATGTCCCAAGTTGTATGAACTCTTGATTATTGATCATGGTGCCCAAATCCCACAAGAATGGCCACCATCCACTGCTTTGACTGACTGTTGACTGTCTAGGGTTTTTGACTGTCTGTGTGTGAACTGATGACCTCTGAGCCTTCAACCCTTGACATGAACACTCCAAATGGACCTCCAAGTCATGTGAACTTGTTGGACCAACCCTAAGGCTTTGGCTCCTTGAGAATTGTGCTTGCTTGCTTGACTGACTGATCTCCTGATCAGTTTGACCTAATTCCTTGATTGGCTTGCACTTGAGGCAAAAGAGGCAATGCAATGCTATGCAATGGACCATGATATGCTATGACCTAATATGAAAATGTATGTACAATGATGGGTGCAAATTTGAGGTGCTACATATAGGATTAGTGTTTACACTCAAAACACATCATCATAGTTAGCATTGTCATAGACTTGACAAAGCCTCTAACACTACTATAAAATATACCTATGGTAACATGTTATTACCTCAAATATTCAATAAACTGAAGTAATAGGTGATATTTAGGTGCTTGCAATTTTTTTTTATATTTTATTAAAAGACTTTTCACTACGGTCATTAATAACAACCGTGGGGAAAAGTAAAAAGACGTCACTTTTAACCACGGTTGGAATTCCAATTGTGGTGAAAAGTGGCATTTGGTCATGGGTTCAAATCTCAACATCAACATTTTTGTTTTTTTACTTATTTTTAAGTCACATTTCATCACGACTAGAATTCCAACCGTGAGGGAAAATGGCGTATGGTCATGGGTTCGAATCCCAACACCAACATTTTTTTATTTTTTACTTATTTTTAAGCACTTTTTACCACGGTTGAAATTCCAACGTGGTGAAAAATTACACATAATTTTTTCTAAAGATATATAATGCTCTTAGTTCATTCAATTTTTCCCTCTATATACTTAGACACACTTCTTTTTTTGCCTCCAAACTCTTCCATTTACGAAATTTTATTCCTCCCCTAAGCCAAACTTGTAAACATCATTTTTTCCATAAATAAAATTTAAAAACATTTCTTCCATTATCGAGTTTCGGAACTCCATCACCTCTTCTCCAAATTGAATGAGGCATGAAAAACATGAATTCAACTTAGCAACGTTTGTTGTTATTGTTGTGTCAGGTAAAATGTTATTGTTTAACGATCCTATTTATTTATTTTGTTGTTGTTGTTGTTATTGTTGCTCTTGTTGTTTTTGTTTTTGCTTTTGTTGTTATTGTTGTTATTGTTGTTATTTTTCTTGTTCTTGTTATTCATATTGTTGTTGTTGTTGTTGTTTTTGTTGTTGTTGTTGTTCTTATTATTATTCTTGTTGTTGTTCTTGTTGTTCTCTTTGTTCTTGTTGCTCTTGTGATAAAAATATTTAATATTATATATTATGATGAAAGTTATCAATGTAGTCAGGCAAAACATGTGGCAAAAATAAAAAATGTTGACTGACCTTTCACCACGGGTATTTAAAATAATCATGGTTATAGGTAGCACACTTTCATGTTTTCTACCCCCAAGCATTAGACTGTGGTTGTAAATAACCCACATACAATCACACCCTACCTAACAATAGTTGTTTAAACATCATTATAGGATTTTTGCAACTGTGATTATATGTGTTTTCGTAGTAGTAGTAGTAGTAGTAGTAGTAGTAGTAGTAGTAGTAGTAGTAGTAGTAGTAGTAGTAGTAGTAGTAGTAGTGTAACATCCATACATTAAAGCACATACACGTAAAGATAAAAAAGTATTTAGTAGGGTTGTAACGGGACCAAGGTACACATGGGATAAAATTAAGGGAGACTAAATTGTAAAATCAAAGAGGATGAAGAAGAATAGCCAAGAAAATCACTTGAATGTCAAGCATGAGGGGTATTTAAGCTCAACAAAGTATAATGACAAATATAACTCAACAAGATATGTGAACTCAACCCAACATTTGAATCCAGCAAAATAACTTCTTCACATCTGTAACATAACTAACTTTGATTACACACCTTCATATCAAAATTGCCTATAATACAACATTTGTCACTATTTATTTTCTCTTTATTTTTCTTTCTTTTTTTATTGCCAAATCAACTGAGCATCAAACATTGTTTAAAATTTAGACACAATTAAGAATTGGGGAATATTTCCCTTCCCTTGTCTTTCTGATCCATCTTTTTATTCTTCACAACTCTCTGAGGGAAAGAAAGTGCTATAGCTTGCTCATCATCTTCAACAGGTATAAGTGCAGAAGTTGGCTTATTTTCTTCTTCTTTTTTCTATATTTTTTCCCACTTAAATTTTTTGCTACACATGTACCTAAGGATGAATCAACTTCTTTGCAAGACCTGGGAGTGATTCCACTAACATTTGGATTTGTATTATGTGGGAAGGAAGATTTACAGACCCTTGAGTTTGCATATGATTGATGGAAGTTACTAGTTGTCCAACATGTACAATTTGTTGTCTGCTAGAATTGAAGGTTATTGACCGCCATCTACTTGAGAATATCTTCCAATGAAGAATTAAAATTCACTATTGTATTGTCCTGTTGCGGGTTAACTATTGTTGGCTTGAGGTATTCCCCATTCTCAAATTTAGATTATTTCTCCTATTGGGATTATGCTTTTGGAAGATAAGTCATAGCTGGGATGAGACCTGACATTTCAAATATTTGGTGCACATGCCTGAGGAGTATCATTATTGTCACCCTCTTACAATATTAGACATGCATCTATAAGGGGCATTTGTGTATGTAGAGATACCACTGACTTTTAATGTTTGAGTCTGGCCAACCGCCATCTTTTTCATCAAGGCAGTGAGTTCATCAAGTATACTCTCCAAGTTTCTATTATTAGTGGATTGTATCTCATTGACTCATTTTGTTAACACCATAGAGTTACTTATTGTTGTGAATTATTGAGAGTTGATGGAAATGTTTGCAATCAGAATTCAGGTATCTGCAAGAGTTTTATCATCAACTACTCATTCATTATCATCATTTGTAATGTTTAGATCCATGGGTAATAAGCCATCATAAAAGTATGGGATGAAAATTTGTTCATAAATTTGATGATAAGGACAACTTGCACACAACTTCTTGAATCTCTCCCAGTATTTATGCAAGGATTATCTGCCAATCTGCCTGATACCACATATTTCTTTGTTGATTTAGGAAACTTTGGATGTAAGAAAGAGCTTCTCTATGTATAACTTTTTCAAATCGTTACAGTTTGCAACAAAACCTGGTTGGAGGTAGTACAACCAATTTTTATCTGCACCTTGAAGTGAGAATGGAAAGGTCATTAGTTTGATGTTCTCCTCTAGAACCCCTTAAGGCAACATGGTAGAACCCCTTAATGAAATCCTTGAGATGTTTATGAGGATCTTCATCTACAAGACCATTAAACCTGGGCAATTAGTGTACTAAAACAAATTTTAATTTGAACGGAACTTCAATATCGGGATAATTGATACACAATGCGTTACAAGTAACATTTGGAGTAACAAGATCTCTAAGAGTCCTACCATCCATATTGTTATCAACAAAATTAAGATAATCAGATTTAAAATTACAAATTATGTGACTATAGATGTTATTATTGTCACTATTGTAACACCCCTTTTTCTACCCCAAAATACTTAACATATAATCAGAGTAAATAAGCACGCATATAAACAAAAGGGCGTCACATCGACGTTTTCAAAAACTAAAAGCTTTCAAAAACCAACAATACACCTGGTAATTTAAATAACACATCTTAATTATCATGAATATTCAAGCATATGCGTTCGCAGCGGAAAATAAAGAATACTCATGTATTTCATAAAATGATCCATGTCCCATACCATGGTCATCTCTCAACAATCATCTCAATCAAGCATAATCATCAAAACCTAACAATCCTAAAATCATGCAAATTAGGGATTTTAACCTAAACATACATCTATCCATTGACCCAATCATACTAACCCATAATAATAAGGATTCCCCCCTTACCTCTTCAATTTGATGGAAACCCTAGCTCTTCTCTTTACTTTTCCTCTCTTCTTTCTCTATTGTCTTCAATGATCAAATGAATCCTAATTCTCACTCTCCTCACCTCTTACTATTTATATTAGTATCCTATTTGGGCTTAAATCATGACATCCATCTAATTTAATTACTAGGCCCAATAATACCTAATATTTAAATGTCTCTATTTAAATTCAAATAAATTAAACTAACACCATATATCCACTAAGTTAATTAATTCAATTATTCATGATATCTCCTATCAACTAAATAATTAATTAATACACCAATTCAATTAATATAATCAATTATTATACTACCTCACAACCGGTTAATTACTTAACACTCCAAATAATTAAATATAATATAATAATAATAATAATATACAAACTAATTACTAAAATTGGGTTGTTACAACTCTCCCCCACTTAAAAGAATTTCGTCCTCGAAAATTCCTCAAACGAACAACTCCGGATACGATTCCCTCATCTTATCCTCGAGTTCCCAACCTGCCAATGGAAAATAAAACAAGCACCGACAGTGTTCTCACACACATGTCGCATACTAGGGAACAAACCTAATTAAACAACTTGGCCGGACGGACCGACCTGCGCTGATACTACTAATGTATCAGACAAACAGTATCGATCGTGTCAGATACACGAATCAAATACAACGGGACGGAAAACCCTAACGACTATTGACCAACTGGTCGACCATGCTCTGATACCACTAATGTAACACCCCTTTTTCTATCCCAAAATACTTAACATATAATCAGAGTAAATAAGCACGCATATAAACAAAAGGGCGTCACATCGACGTTTTCAAAAACTAAAAGCTTTCAAAAACCAACAATACACCTGGTCATTTAAATAACACATCTCAATTATCATGAATATTCAAGCATATGCGTTCGCAGCGGAAAATAAAGAATACTCATGTATTTCATAAAATGATCCATGTCCCATACCATGGTCATCTCTCAACAATCATCTCAATCAAGCATAATCATCAAAACCTAACAATCCTAAAATCATGCAAATTAGGGATTTTAACCTAAACATACATCTATCCATTGACCCAATCATACTAACCCATAATAATAAGGATTCCTCCCTTACCTCTTCAATTTGATGGAAACCCTAGCTCTTCTCTTTACTTTTCCTCTCTTCTTTCTCTATTGTCTTCAATGATCAAATGAATCCTAATTCTCACTCTCCTCGCCTCTTACTATTTATATTAGTATCCTATTTGGGCTTAAATCATGACATCCATCTAATTTAATTACTAGGCCCAATAATACCTAATATTTAAATGTCTCTATTTAAATTCAAATAAATTAAACTAACACCATATATCCACTAAGTTAATTAATTCAATTATTCATGATATCTCCTATCAACTAAATAATTAATTAATACACCAATTCAATTAATATAATCAATTATTATACTACCTCACAACCGGTTAATTACTTAACACTCCAAATAATTAAATATAATATAATAATAATAATAATATACAAACTAATTACTAAAATTGGGTTGTTACAACTCTCCCCCACTTAAAAGAATTTCGTCCTCGAAAATTCCTCAAACGAACAACTCCGGATACGATTCCCTCATCTTATCCTCGAGTTCCCAACCTGCCAATGGAAAATAAAACAAGCACCGACAGTGTTCTCACACACATGTCGCATACTAGGGAACAAACCTAATTAAACAACTTGGCCGGACGGACCGACCTGCGCTGATACTACTAATGTATCAGACAAACAGTATCGATCGTGTCAGATACACGAATCAAATACAACGGGACGGAAAACCCTAACGACTATTGACCAACTGGTCGACCATGCTCTGATACCACTAATGTAACACCCCTTTTTCTACCCCAAAATACTTAACATATAATCAGAGTAAATAAGCACGCATATAAACAAAAGGGTGTCACATCGACGTTTTCAAAAACTAAAAGCTTTCAAAAACCAACAATACACCTGGTCATTTAAATAACACATCTCAATTATCATGAATATTCAAGCATATGCGTTCGCAGCGGAAAATAAAGAATACTCATGTATTTCATAAAATGATCCATGTCCCATACCATGGTCATCTCTCAACAATCATCTCAATCAAGCATAATCATCAAAACCTAACAATCCTAAAATCATGCAAATTAGGGATTTTAACCTAAACATACATCTATCCATTGACCCAATCATACTAACCCATAATAATAAGGATTCCTCCCTTACCTCTTCAATTTGATGGAAACCCTAGCTCTTCTCTTTACTTTTCCTCTCTTCTTTCTCTATTGTCTTCAATGATCAAATGAATCCTAATTCTCACTCTCCTCGCCTCTTACTATTTATATTAGTATCCTATTTGGGCTTAAATCATGACATCCATCTAATTTAATTACTAGGCCCAATAATACCTAATATTTAAATGTCTCTATTTAAATTCAAATAAATTAAACTAACACCATATATCCACTAAGTTAATTAATTCAATTATTCATGATATCTCCTATCAACTAAATAATTAATTAATACACCAATTCAATTAATATAATCAATTATTATACTACCTCACAACCGGTTAATTACTTAACACTCCAAATAATTAAATATAATATAATAATAATAATAATATACGAACTAATTACTAAAATTGGGCTATTACAACTCTCCCCCACTTAAAAGAATTTCGTCCTCGAAAATTCCTCAAACGAACAACTCCGGATACGATTCCCTCATCTTATCCTCGAGTTCCCAACCTGCCAATGGAAAATAAAACAAGCACCGACAGTGTTCTCACACACATGTCGCATACTAGGGAACAAACATAATTAAACAACTTGGCCGGACGGACCGACCTGCTCTGATACTACTAATGTATCAGACAAACAGTATCGATCGTGTCAGATACACGAATCAAATACAACGGGACGGAAAACCCTAACGACTATTGACCAACTGGTCGACCATGCTCTGATACCACTAATGTAACACCCCTTTTTCTACCCCCAAATACTTAACATATAATCAGAGTAAATAAGCACGCATATAAACAAAAGGGCGTCACATCGACGTTTTCAAAAACTAAAAGCTTTCAAAAACCAACAATACACCTGGTCATTTAAATAACACATCTCAATTATCATGAATATTCAAGCATATGCGTTCGTAGCGGAAAATAAAGAATACTCATGTATTTCATAAAATGATCCATGTCCCATACCATGGTCATCTCTCAACAATCATCTCAATCAAGCATAATCATCAAAACCTAACAATCCTAAAATCATGCAAATTATGGATTTTAACCTAAACATACATCTATCCATTGACCCAATCATACTAACCCATAATAATAAGGATTCCCCCGTTACCTCTTCAATTTGATGGAAACCCTAGCTCTTCTCTTTACTTTTCCTCTCCTTTTTCTCTATTGCCTTCAATGATAAAATGAATCCTAATTCTCACTCTCCTCACCTCTTACTATTTATATTAGTATCCTATTTGGGCTTAAATCATGACATCCATCTAATTTAATTACTAGACCCAATAATACCTAATATTTAAATGTCTCTATTTAAATTCAAATAAATTAAACTAACACTATATATCCACTAACTTAATTAATTCAATTATTCATGATATCTCCTATCAACTAAATAATTAATTAATACACCAATTCAATTAATATAATCAATTATTATACTACCTCACAACCGGTTAATTACTTAACACTCCAAATAATTAAATATAATATAATAATAATAATATACGAACTAATTATTAAAATTGGGCTGTTGCAACTATCATATTCATTTGAATGATCACCTATGTTGATACTACTAATTTCCTTACTAGGTCTATTATGTGAATTTAAAGTTCTTTCTATCTCATAATCAAAATAAAGCAAAACTTTAGGGTTGGGCCTAGCCACGTGTGATGGTCTAAACAAGAAAAAAAACTAACAATTAAAGAAATACTGACAATGTCTTTAATTCTAAAAACACCTTAAAAAATACAAAACCCTATCAAAGAAAATTAAAAATATTATCTAAAATCTTATAAAATAAACTAAATCTAAAACTTATTTTTTCGGAATTTTTTGAAAATATGGAAAATATATAAAAAAAAATGGTCTCAACGAAGGAATTTCAAAATTCTAGCTTTGTCTTTCATTGAAAGTATTGCTATTTGAATTTTTCAAGAAGATGTCACCAAACTTCAGAGTAATCAGAGTAGTTGACTAAAAATCAATACTTTTTTTCCAGCTTCAATGCAAGATCTGACGTTAGAAACTGAGACAATGAACAACATAAATGACTAAAAAAATCTTGAAACACAACAATAACAGAGAAAGAACAATTGTTAAAGTGGTTAGTAGGTTCTTTTATTGGCTATCCCTAAACAGAGTTCCTTAGCAACGACATCAATTTGATCATTGCCATGTGCGACCAAAATAATTTGGAAAATATAATACAAGATGATTAACCTTTGTCATCTTAAGAACCGCTTTATTGATAATAACCAAATTATGAATGGTAATAACAAGGTAAACTTGGGTTTTTTTGTGTGGAAAAAAGTGAAGAATTTAATGAAATTAATAATCAAATTAAAACATTGATTAATTGATTATAACGATGTTCATGGGATATATCATTAATTCAAAGAATTATTCTCTTTTATGATTCTAATCTTGTTTGATTATAAGACTAATCAACAAATTTTATGAGTTCCTACTAATGTAAATTACAACTATTAAACCGTCACTGATTATGATTAATTCAAATCCTTGCACAATCTTTACAAAAATACAATTAAAATTTAGAAATTGAATTTAATCAAACCATATAACTACCGTGATAGATTCTAACAAACTTTATTTTTACTAATACAAACAATTATTTAGATTAATTAGAATAATCCTGATTCTAGTTTGAAAGCATCAATCGATTATAAATAGATTAGAGCAATAACAATTTTTATATGTTTATCAATAATAAAATGTTGAAATTACAAGACCAAGGTTTGAAATTAAAATTAAAATAGATATAATCTGAAAATAGAATTAACATTATAAACCAAATATCAATATGCTTAATGAACAATATAAAATCAGTGAATCAAGCTAGAGCTTTAAGCTTTTATGGAATATGATTTGCACAATTCAAAATATGTAAATAACAGTTGAATGAAAAGTTGGTGTTTCAGGTTGTATGTAGCCTCAATTATAGGTCTAAATATTAACTTAGTTTAGTGAACCAATCCTAAGCATAATTTGGATTTAAAACTAGTAATTCGGTCCATTACAAAAGATTATGTGGTCTAAAAATCCGCAATCAGCTTCAGTGCTCTACATGTTCATATTTTTCATGTGAATATGTACAAACTAGGCTTTGAATTCAATTTGAAAGTTTTATATGTCCTCGTTAGCTTTCCAACTCTAATTTGAACACCTCAATAAGATTTCAGGGGTCTACACAGTAAACAGAGATCAATATGCAGATAATTCAAAAAATTATCTAAGAAATTTAAAAAAGCTCAAGAATGACTCAAGTTTAGAAACAAGCTAAAAAGCTAAAATTACAACTTAAAAACTTTCAAACTGTCCAATTACAAAGCTAAAAAGAATGTACTAAAATGCACTGAGCATCTAACATTTGGCATAAAAACTCTAGTTCGATACAAGAAAAATTGGTTTCAATATCAAAGTGAATTGGTTTTGAGACCATAGTAGATTGTTTTGATACTAGTGAGATATATGATTTTTGACACCCGACAAATTTGGGTCGATACGAGTCTTTAACACCCCCCTATGATAAAACTTTTTTAAAATTTGATTTATTAGATTTTTTTTAGTTGAAGCTCCTCTAAAGAAGTTGACTAATGATATTAGGCTTCCCATTGCTATACGTAAATGGTGCATAAATAAAAAAATTGAACCCAACAAAAATGATTTTATTAATCAATACATGCAAGATATTACATAACATAAGTTCAAAGTGCTAGTGGATCTATAATAGTCTTACCATTAAACTTTTGGGACTTTAAAACAAAAATGTCAATTTTCTAAAACAACCAAAATAATAAAAGATAATTAATATTAAATGGGTTTTCTTCCCCCATTGGCGGAAATAAAAAATAAACATGGGTGTAGAAAAAAGAACTAGCCAGAGTGAGAAACCTTGTCAGATGAGGAATCATAAGACAAAGGCCGAGATGGAAATTGCAAAATTGGAAAAACAGATGGAGGAGTATGGGGAGAAACATTTGGTAAGAGTTCCTATGTGATCCATCATTAAAGACTTGTGTTATAATTGTCGTAGTTGATTATAGTCTATTGAAGAACACAAAGGCTACACGAGACATTGATGTCATGCTTACTTCATTTACTCATATTATTTGATTATTTTTGCAAGTTGAAGATGAGATCACTCTTCTGCTCAACAAGGGTTTTGAAAAATGAGGAGTCAAGAGAATCAAAGTTCTCAGGTTCTAGAATTTTGGAAGAGGATTCCCCTAGATGGAAGTGAGATTAAAATCTGTAAAAAATGAAAGGGGTTGTTGGGTGCTTTATATCTGCAAGTACACACAGGCAAAGTGATAACAAATGTTAAAAGTAAGAGTATTGATTCCACATATATTACATTAACTTAAATTGATTTTCAAGTCAAAGTTTGTGAATAGTCATGGGAAAAGAATATAATAATGATTTGTTGTTACTGATTTAGAATGAATGAAAGCAACTAAGAATTAAGTAAGCTTAACATATATAAGAAACATGTTGGTTAATGACACATTAATATTTTACCTAGTGTGCTCATTGTAGCGGTAAATTCATGACCATTAAGCTATCGATAAATTTAACATCAATAAAACCAGAGTCACCACGATGCTTTTATTGTTTCCAAAGGAAAAGGAAAAAGTACGAACAAAACCCAAAGATAAGAAGTTTTCAAATCAAAACTAATAAAATGTCAGAGATTACAGGTACTCCTAGGTACTCAAAGTGAAGGTGTTAGCACCCAAAGTGTCCTAGGTACTCCTAGGGAGCCTTTTTTTTATATGTGTATGTGTTTTTGTATAAAGATGTTTGAAACAAATAGAGTGTGGGGATGAGAAAAGAATTCATTAATTATATTTTTGTGTTTGACAAAACCTTCAGACTTGTGCCTACGTACCAACATAAAAATGAGGGATCAAAACCTCGTAGTTCGTGGTATCAATTTCAAAATGAGTGGACTGTTTTTAACAAAAGTTTAAATTTAAAAGAGGCACAAAGGGCCCAAAAGTTTGAATGAGTGTCAATTCTTTTTGTCTTTTTAAGTTTTAAGTTAATATGATTAGATTCATTTACAAGTTTGATTTAGGAAAAGAGTTTTAAAAGTGCAATGGCATAAGGCCAAAGTTTCTAATTTGAAATAAGGTCTAATTTTTGAAATCACAAACAAAGAATTTTTTTGAAAAGGGAGATAGATTTTGAAATTTAAGAAGTGGGGGGAGATGAAGAGACTAATCCTAAGCATAAAATTAAAAGTTAAGAGTTGAAAAGATCTGACCAATGGGATGCAATCCAATAGACAAGAATGTCATATAGAAAACCTATTTTTCCTTTGGATTTTGAATCAAGCAATAATCAGCAAGCAATTAGCAATATGAAGAGCAAGGCATCAAATAAAGATGACCACATCCAAGCAAGTAGATCCATAGCTGACAGTCTTCTCATGTATCAGATGAAATACTTCTTGATTTTTGCTCAGAATAAGGTGTAGCATGAGACCAAAATAACAGTTACATCACGACCATGTAGCAGATGAATTCAAGTGGATCCCAATACTTGCATAATATGAAAGCTCAAATCACAATAATTGGGTCTTAGAAATGTTGGTATTGACCAAGTCCTTTTGCTCATGGAATGTGGCCTAATTCTAAGTCCAAAGCTCAGATCAAACCCAACAATCCACACAAACATTTTTTTAGGGTTTTTGTTGTTTATTAAGTATTTTAAGATCTTAAGACCACAAACAAAAACAAAATACACAAACAAATATATGCAATCACAATATATGGCTCAAATGAGCAAAGTGAAAAATGACATAAACATAAACAAATTAAAATGCTATGTAAATGACAAATGAATGGTAAATGAATTGAATCTTAAATTGCATAAAGTAAATGACTTGAATTTAAGAGCAATATTAATACAAGTTATTTAAATGTTAGTTGATTAGATGTTAGTGATGTTTTGCTTTTCAATTGATTAAGTCATTCTTTAGAGAACACTCAACCATTTATTCACAAGCATGGATCCTTGAACCAAGACATCTTCCAAAGGAAGGAAAAAAGGCCAAGTTTCCATATAATATCATGAAATATGGGAGACTTACCATCTCACTTACTAGAATGCTATGTTTTTAGGGTCAAATTTAGCTTTATGCTAAGCAATCATAATTGGACTTATGTAGAAGTCACAACTATCTGAGGTCGGGCAATAAAAATTTAGGTGCTAATGCATGTTAGAGATTTGGTATAATGGACCAAACTCCTAAAACATACCACACACTAAAAGAAAAGATCAAAAGGATGGACCTATCTAATCCATACTTGTATTGGTTCATCTAACACAAGGTTATTGATGAACCAATTAGCCTTAGGATATTGAGATTTCATTGGTCAATGAAAGGGATGGGAAATAATGGGATTGAAGATGAAGAGGGAAGGGTGATGAGAGAAACACAAATTGGTCATGGGAGGAATTTTATCAAATTAAAATCACTCATTCATTTTGGGAGATGAAATGTGCATTTCATCAATCCCCTAAATCCAATGATTTTAACTTAACAAAAGTCAAATCAACCTTTACTAAGGCCCAAACACATAGTCAAACATCACAAGCCAATAAAAAATGGCTCAACATAATTTCTATACAATAAAAAATCAAATTAAAAATGCATTTAAATTAAATTTAGTTTGGTCAAAACCTGAAACCTCTTCAAAACACCAAATAAGTGGCCAAGAGATTTATCATAGGTCAAACAAGTTCAAAGGACCTTAGACAAAAAATTTCATGATTTTTGAAAAGTCAGAAGTATTTTTAAATAATTAAAAATATGCACAAAAACAATTAATTCATGAAAAATATCAAAATTAACCCAAAAAATAATTTTAATTCAGAAAATGAAAGAGGAAAATATTTAAATATTTTTGGTGAAAGTCCCATATTTTTTGGAAAATCAGAAAATATGGAAAATCAATGGCCATCAGATCTCCCTCATTAATTGAGGTGGCATATCTGATGACCACGTGTGTGCAGTCCACCAAATACTAAGTCAAACGCGCTGTAGGAGTGATAATCAAAACCAAAGGATGAGATTAAAACGTTTAAACAAGATCTAATGGCTGAGAGGCGTGACAATACACCACCGGAGCTAGGGCTTCGGTCTTCTTTTCTGGTGGACCTCATCGGACTGGTCCACCATCAACCATCACTAAAATAAAAAAACAAGGACATGGATTCAAAGAAAAAATGCTCAGGAGCTCGAATCTGGCCTCAATTTTCTCCAATTCCAAGTATATAAAAAGATACAGGGATTTGAATTTTGAGGATCATGAACTGAGTTACTTCGATTTGACCTCAAAGCAACTCAATCTTCTTGCCTACATTGGTAGGACTTCAGCCAATTAAAAATCACAAAGAATAGTGAAGAATTGAGGGAGAATAGAAGAGATGAAAATTCTAAAAAATTACCTTCGAGGGAGCTTTAACCTTGCTTGATCTTGGTTTTAATTGTACTTGGCTTTGTTTCAGAAGCTTGTAGGAAGTGATTAGGATCAAGAAATGGCCTGGACTCTTGGAGTTTCAATCTCAAAATAGAATGAGATTTGAAGCTCGATTTTCAAATTAAAACCTTCAATATTATCCTTTAATGGCGAGGGTTTGGATTTCAGATTCAAAGCTTGGGCATGAGGTCCCTAATTCTGAGCAATGAGGGTTGTATTTATAGCCAAAGAGATTCATTTCCACACACTTTCAAAAATTGATAATTTTAATAATTCACCTTGCATGCTTGCATGGGCGTGTGATAGGTCCATTAAGTGATGTATTCAGGTCCAAAAATGAGTAAGAATCATTCTGAAATCATGTCATATGGTCATGCATTTGTGTTTGATATGTGGAAGTGAAAATCATCGAAATGGTACCTCACATTACACCCATGTGCAAGTCCTTCATTCTTTGGCCAAATGAGGTGATTTTGGACTTTTTGGAAAGGTGAGATCAAGGGGAACAACTTTCATGTTAAGCACTTGTTCATTTGAAGCTTGGATCATGATTAATTTTGAGGTGAAAGTTTGGGAAATCAAACATATTTGAAAATTTTCTAAGTCCCAAGTCAAATGTTCACTTCTTCCACCTTGAATAACTTTTTCTATGAACTTAAAATGAAATAAGTTCCTTCATAAAAATTGTATCTATTTCAAACCTCTTCAATTTGGTCACAAATTTGACCTCATTTAGATTTGGCATGAAGGAGTTATGCATTTTAGAAGTTGAGGAAAATCATTTGTTCAATGGTATTGACCCAAAATGACCTATAATGTTTCCTCTTGGTACATGCATTTTCATGTTGAATTTGAACTCCCTACAAACATCAAATTTGAATTAGACGTATTGAATTTCATCATAGAATTTGAATGGATTTAATTTCATAATAATTGAGCAAGTTATGGTCTTGATAAGTTGACCTTCTAACTAGGGTTTATACAAAATGACCAATAATCTTGCACCATAAAAGATGACTTTCCAAGCAAAACTAGCTCTTGAATTCAACATGAAAATGTTAGGAATGTAATTTTGAGTAACTTTTATCTTGGAATAATTTTCATATGACAAAAATTGTAGGAGATAGGGTCTATGGAACCCAAGTTTTGACCAATTGACTTTCTCTGGTCAACCACCATGAACCATCTTGCTAGCTTGATATTCTCTTGACTTTTGGGACTCGTGGAGGATCATACATGTGTAGGATGATGTAATATGAAGTAACCCCTGAAATACTTGATCAAATGTTGAAGAAACTTGTTGAAGAAGTCACACAAGATACCTAGATGAATTAGGGTTTCCAAGGCAAACAAACTCCAAACTCTTGTTGATTTCTTGATCAAAATGTCATGTGAAGATCATGGGGATCCACATATGATGCCTAAAACCAATGTGAAACATTTCTTGATTGAACTCCTTGCATTGAGGGTCTCAAACCCTAGATGTGAGCTTGATAGAACATAGGTGAGCACACACACTACCTACAAAAGAGTTAAACTATACATTGATATATTTTTGGTATTTTAGTTAGTAAATAAAGAAAAACAAAGTATGATACAATCAAAAGTGCTTGGTGATCTCTCCCAATGCAAACCCAATGAATGAGGAGTAAGGAGGCTACCAATGTGTGATCCCAATGCTAATGCATATGATGAGATAACATGATGGATCTTAGGGTCAAAATTGGGGTCTTACACTCATGTGATAAGATTTGTTGTGACAGATGATTCCAGAACCTGATCGAGTGGTGTATGCCTAAAATGACATAATAGGTGTGTGTAGTAAATAGCTATGGAACAAATTCTTGAGTATCACAATAGCATTTATGCACTTCTTTTATGAGTTTTATTTTCCCATGTGATTTTAGTTCTTTATCCCTAAAGTAACTGAATGGCAAATATTCATATTTATTTTTTTATCCATATTTGTCATGATATCCATTTATTAAAGGATCCTCAACATTGAGAAACTTTTATCTATTTCTAAGATGATTAGCCAAAGAAACAAATATATAACATTAGTTCATATCACAAAATATGTCACTAAAATCAAATCACATCACACAAAAGGTTACTTTTCATTAAACTTTACATTGACTAACATTAAGAGTTTAGCTCGTGTTAACCAAAATAAACACAACAACATATAATCTCAAACTTAACATTTTCAAACAACAAAGTAAATAAAAGATAATCCTAAAAGTGACAGTTCTACTACTTGAATTCTTCAACCAACAAGAGACGAGTTTTGTCTCCTTTGATTAAGCAGTATTCTTCGGGAATGGTAGGTCGAGATACGCATCCGAATCTGCTTCAACATGCCTTATTTATGATTAACTATTTTTATCTAATTATTTTCAATTTATCAACCCTTTTCTATTTCCCAACACATATCCTTTTATACCCTTATTCATGTGTAGGGTTGCCTTCAGACTTTGGATCATGGGCTTTTTTATTTTCATTGATTAGGCCTAAGAAATAAAGAATAATCCTTTTTTTATCCTTTAATACAGGTATTGGGAGTAGTGCATAATGCATGCAAAAAACAACACGTCTCACAGTAGACCTCATATGCAGGTGTAATACCCCAAAATTTACCCTTCATTTTTCCTAGAAGCATGGGATTATGTTTTACACTTCATTAGCATCATATTAGGTCATACTCATTGCATACTGCATTAGTGACATGGAGATCAGGTTTTGATCGATCACTCCTTAACAGAAGGAGCCCACAAAAGCAAGATTGAGAATTGGAATTTATTTTCTAAGTATACAAGTCTCAAGGGTCTCAGGGGGGTCCAAGTATCTTATTATGGTCCTCAGTTCATCAGTGAAAGATTCAAAGCTATCAGAGTGTTCATCTGGATTTAATCAGAAATTAGGGTTTCATGGCTACCTGCAACAGGAAATGTTTGGTTGGAAGTAGAGGAGCTCATCCATGTCATTATTAGAGAGGCATCTTGGCCTAGTAAGATTCACAATTATCTCAGAAAGATCCATTGGCAATCAGTGCAATCAGTTCCTGATCATTTTGCCCTAAAACTAGGGTTTGGTATAAAATCAGTTTATTTCTGATTCTTTGAGTGAAACTCTTTTCCATGGCCCTCCATATGTCCACAAGGGTCTACATACAAAAAATCAGCTCTTTATTTGAGCTAGAAGTGCTTCAATTGATCAATGGAATCGAGAATCAGACAGTTTGGGAAAAGTCAATTGTGGGGCCAGAAAAGTCAACTCCTGACATTTTGAGAGTGGAATCTCAAAATCCATGCCTAAGGGATCCTACATGTGAAATTTGATCAAGGTTGGATCATGGATTCATCATTTAATCAGGAATTGGAAAAGTTACTTAATTTGGAAATGGTTGACTTTCCATTTAGGGCAAGTTTTCATGATCGTTGCACTCACGTTAAGCCCATTTTTCATCAAGATAAAAGCTCCATTTGAAAATTTCTCCAACATGAAAGTTTTTCCTCTTGTTCCAAGCTTTCTAGAGACATAAAGTTTGCTCCATTTGGATTAGAATTGAGAAAGTTATGCTTAGTCAAAGTGAGACATTTTTTTAGGACACTTAGAAAATTTCTAAGTCCAAAATCTTCAAAATTTGTCAAGACTTCTCGGCCAGTTTTCTTGCACTTCAAGGCATTATTTGAAAATACTTTCTTCACAACAATTATATCTTGCCATGTCCTATTTCACATCCTTTTGGAATCATCTCATTTGGATCCATGGTTTGAGAGATACATTCATTTAAAGTGGGCACCATGACTTGATTTTCTAGGCAGATTTTGGGTCTGGCTGACCCAATCAGATTTTCTAAGCATGCTGCACAAACCAATCACGTTTTTTTACCTCTTTTGGCCATGCATTGGACATCCATTCACTTAAGTTTGGCCCAAAATAACAACATTTTACACCTCACTTCACACTTTTATTCTTATGGATAAATCACTTATTAAAAAGCCCATGAGAACACCTAATCCACCCTATTTAAGAAGCTGAAACCCTAACCCTAAAAGAGCATTGTAATTTCATGGCAAGGAGGCAAAGCTTCATCACATATCAAATTCCATTCCACTTCTATTTTCCATTAGGTAATCATCTCTTCCATGTCCATGTTTTGATATATCTATGCTTGCTTACCATGTTCATCACCATTAATCCTTCCATTCTCATATTTCTTTTTCTTATTTAAAATATTTTCTTCGTCCATAAAATTACCCAAAAATATTTTTCACTTTTCTTAACATTTTATTTAATTTTATATAATTTTTATTTTCGTATTTTTTTAATATTAATATTTTATTTTAATTATTTATTCTAAATGGTCCATTTTAACACATTTTTTTATTGATTTTATTTTTATGACTTAAAATTATTTTTAGAATTTTATTTTTGGTATGAAGGTTTACCACTGTCTCATGGTCAACCTGACATTTTCTTGGAATTTTATCTCACATTTTCAATTTATTTTGGATTTATTTTTGACCTAGTTTGGTTGGTTGACTTTTAATTTGACTTCTGCTTTGTTTTAATTAATTCACGTGTCAATTTTAATTATTTTTAAAATATTTTTGGGGGATGATGATGTATTGACCCTACTTTATTTATTTTAATTTTTCATAATTTTCTTGATTAATTTACTATTTATTCTCGATTTGTTTCTAACCTAGTCTTATTAATTGACTTTTGGTTTGACCTATGTTTTGTTTTAATTAATTCACGTGCCAATTTTCATTATTTTTAAAATCTTTTTGGGGGATGATGATGTCCTGACCTTATTTAGTTTAATTTTTCATGATTTTCTTGATTAATTTACTATTTATTTGTTATTTTTTAAGTTGACTTGAATTTTCAGTTGAGTTCTTTATGATCGATGTTTGACTTAGGGATTGCTTATGGCAATTGAAGAGATCTTTTGATCCTCCCTTGTTCATCTGATATGCCATGTATTAGAGGCCTTTTACCTTGATTTTATTTGGTCCTTACCTCATTTCCTGATTAAATTATTCAGTGGACCCTTCGTGTGTATATTTTCATCTGTTTGGTTCATCTGTTATCTTTTATACTTGTTTCTTTCATTCATGCTTTCTATTGCTTGATTATTTAACATGTTCATACTCCCATGCATTGTTTAAATGCTCCATTATTTTATTCTTTGGTTTGATTATATATTGTTTATTTATCCGATCTGATTGATAACTATTGCCTACTTGTATGATGTATGAGGCATATATTCTTATTGTTTGTTTGCCATGAACAATCCCCATTCATAACAAATGTACCCCTCTCCCATAAAGTGTATAATATTTAATTCTTTATTTCTTTATTCACCTGTTAATACAAGAATTAAAACGAACATCCGATGACCATTTCAAAATAAGATCAAAAGCTCGATCCAACGTCGAGTAATCATTTTCAAAACTTAACAGAACCAGCACGCATTCATCCATCCTCTTGTAAGACGACTGCCTCAGGCATCGCCATCTACCTGTAAGTCGATTGCCTCCAGCATCGCCATCTACCCTTATCCGCAACTCCTCTCCGCACTCCATCCGTTGACTCTTGTTCCGTTTAGGTAGCACCCATTAGGTAGAACCCTTTGTATGATAACATAGGTAGAATTCCCCTATTCTTTGCATGCTAACATTAGGTAGATGTTCCCATTTGTAAGTCCTAACACATAGGTCCATATTGCATGACAACTCTAGAGCAGAGCTTCCCCACTTTTAGACCTTCCGTGCATCTCCGATCTTGTGGCATGTCAGTCCGTTCTATTGCAAAGAGGTAATTGCCTAAGACTCAATTCAGCGAGCTGCGACACCTACTGCTAGGATGTTGAACACATTGCCCGCTTTCCTTTGACACATCTGGTGTCCTCCTTTGTAAGTCCATGTTTCAGATGGCAATCCTTAACCCTTAGTTAGTAGAACTACGACAACTCTGATTCTCATGTTCAGATGAGATACGTAGGCACGATACGCGATGTCTTGCCGAGTTTGACTGACGACTAACAACTAACCCTTTGTTTTCGCCCTTATTGCGATTCTTTTCTCTCTCCCTCGTTGCGATCGAGACATTCCATTTCTCTTGCCCTAGTTGCAATCGAGACCCCTGTTCCCGTAGTTAGTTGAACTACGTTTTGCTCTGATTCTCATTCCAGATGAGATACGTAGGCATAAGACGTGACGTCTTACCGAGCACACTTCTCTTTAACCCATAGGTAGCCGAGCTACGAAGACTCTGATTCTCATACCCAGATGAGATACGTAGGCAGTGGATGCGACATCCTTGCGAGTCATTTTCATTTTCTTTTAACTTTCCTTTTAGTAAATAGTACTTTAGATATACCTACACCCTTTAGACTAGAACAACACTTATGAAAAGGGCTCCCTAGGAGTACCTAGGATGTTTTGGGTGCTTAAAACCTTCCCATTGCATAACCAACCCCCTTACCCAGATCTCTGACATTTTTACTAATTTTTGATTCGGTAAAACTTTTAGGTTTTTGTTCGCTTTCTAACCATTCCTTTGGATAAATAGAAGTGCGGTGGCGACTCGACTTGTATGGTTTACCTTAGATTTAGTCAATATCTCTAATGGTAACGAATACCCCGCTACAGCAGGGTGGCTATTAGAGCGCTCCGAAAATGCTTTTTCAGAATTTTTCCTCTAGCACCCTATTAACATGGGATTTTTTACTTAGTAGGAAAAGGCGGATGGATGCTGCATTTTATGAGATGCTAAGTGTTAGCATTGATGGACAAGAGTTGACAATGATGACACGTCGATTGAGGCTTCCTGACAGACATCTTGAGATGTAGTTTTGAAGAATCTCAAGAGCAGATCTTGAGAATTGGTTTGAAGGAGTCTCAGGAATATACCTGAGTAACTACTTGACACCGTGTCGAGGAAGAGCCTTCTGAAAGACTTAGAAAATTGAGGAAACCAAAGATAAAGAGGCTTAATGCTTTTAGAAACTACCTTAGAAGATCATATATTTACTAGTCACTAAGCAGTTAAAAAACATGGGATAATGGTTTCAGCAGTTCTAAAGCCTTGACAACGTGGCGATATGTTGGAACATGAGTTGTATGTATTTGAAGACGTGTCAATTCTGTAGATATAAATGGTTAAATGCATTTATTCTTAGCTTAGTATATATAGCAGACTCATGTGTTATAATAAAGGTCACAAATTTCAGATACATTCTTTATAGAACTGGAGTACCCAAGTCATAAAGTGAAACGGTTTGTGAGCAATTACGTGAGTTTACATCCCTTTTTCTTTGTACCTTTGTATGTTTCCTTAATTGAAACATTTTTTATTCTTGTCATTTATTGCATTCATTTAATTTCGTTTATTTCAAGTTCCTTTTACTTTAATTCAGTATTTGTTGTCTTTAAAGTTTACTTTCATACTTTTTGCACTCAGACATTTGTAGTCACATCCTACAGTTACATCATAGTAAAAGTTTTGTTACAAAACCAATCCCGATATTTTTTTAGTTACTCTCAAAGACTTTCAAACTCATGATTATTTTCTAAAAATACCTACTAACAAATTGGCACGCTCAGTGGGACACACATGTTTTTGTGTGAAAATTACTTTTCTCTTTTGAAGAAATTTTCGTATTATTTACTCCTCTATCAGGGATTTGTTTCAAATGTTCATTAATGTATGCGGTTGAGGAGTGGTAAGATTTTTAATGTCTGGTGTCATACTCGTTTAAGGAGTGGTAGGATTTTAGCAGGAATGGCAAACCCAAAGAACATTTCTCGAGCCCGAAACGATGCTCCAGACTCTGAACCGCCATTTACTATGATTGTTAGTACGACGGGGAAAATGAACACTATCAGAGTCACATGCCCTATTTTAACTCTGATCTCAACTTCATGTCGATGTCAGGAGTGGTGGTTACTTTACCATCGATAACAAGCGTACCAACCTTTCTCAAGCCTACTACGACAGTTATGAGGGATCATTGCTCCCATATGTCCCAAGATTTACTATGCCTCTAGTTACTAGGGACTACCCTTATGGCATGCCAACTGGCGTGATGGTGGGCTTACACAGTCACTCTTCAAAGTTTGCAGATAATGTTGCAACAATAGAGTCACCCCTCAATCCACATTTGGAATCAGGATCTTCCATAAGCAACCCTGGTCGCATAGGGCAACCACAAGTGGGATTCCAATATGCCCCTCCCATAATACCAACTTTGACGGGTGATTCCTTAACGACCATGAGGCAACAAATAAAATAAAATAACCATGAAATGGTAAATATGTTGACATAACAAATAAGTACAATGTTTAATCCTTTGATCCAAAACACCACCCAAAGTTACCAACAATTATCCCATCAAACATACATGATTGTTGACTTTTTTGGAGTGCCCCGACACTAGTTGTGCCATCACCTATTAACCAAGTTCCAATCGAGCAACCTCTATCGAAGATATTCGAAAGGAACTAAGCCCTGAATAGTCCTGAGATACTTATGGTGCATAGAAACCAGGGTGCTAACCAAATACTTAAAAATGTCCAAAAAAATAATTTTGGGGGATAGAGTAATATAACAAACATGGTTGAACAGACTTTGGCCTAAAATGGTTTTAACATTGGCCTCCACAGGCCTAACAACGTATCCTTATTGTCGGAATATGTTCAACAGACCAAATACCCCTGGGGTTAGAAAGTCCCCAAATTTAATATGTTTTTCCGTGAGATGTACGAGTCAACAATCAAACATGTTGCAAGATACTAGACTGAGACAGTGGATATATCTAATAATGAGAGTTTAAAAATGAAATACTTTCCAAATTCTCTGGCAAAAAATGCCTTTAAATGGTTCACAACACTCCCCCTAATTCCATACATACTTGGAGTCAATTATAGAGAGTGTTTCATGAACAAATTTACATGGGCCAATCGAAAATTAGCCTCAAGGAACTGGCCAGCGTTATGCGTAAAATGCCTGGATTGATTTATGATTATCTGATCAAGTTTATACTTCTTAAGGCGAAATATTTTAAGCAAGTTCCTGAACATGAGTTGGTCGAGATGGATGTTGGTGGTCTAGACTATTCCAATAGGAAGAAATTAGATACTCATTACCTAAGGCATATGGGCCAACTAGTAGATAGGGTACGACAGGTCGAACACCTGAAGGCTGAAAGGCTAGGTCAAGTAAGTACCATAAAAAGGAAAAAGTAGTTTATGTAGAGATATGTGAAATAGATAATTTATCTGACATAGATAGAGATTATTTTGAAGAGAATCAGGTCAATGTGGCGGAATTGAAGCCAATACCTCCTTACGTGTGTAAATTATTGAGACCTTCAAATGGGAAAAAACTCATTGAACCTAAAAATGAAAAATTCATCACAAAGACTTATACATTTGATATAACTAAGTGTGACAAGGTTTTCGACCTTTTAGTTTTGGATGGCCAAATAGTAATCTCTAAGGAATTGAAAACTGCCTCGTTAGAACAGAGAAAGAAAAAAGGTTTTTGCAAATTTCATAATTTTCTTGGACATAAACCTCACAATGTTTGCTTTTCAGGGATTTGATTCAGAATGCGTTGAAGGTTAAAAGGCTCAAGTTTACTGAAATGCAAAAAGCTCGACTAGAGGGAGAGCCTGATCCTAAAGTTAAAGAGGCTTTATTTGTCGATCCTGTCGATGTATTAATGGTGGACATAACCGAGAGCATGGAATAAGATGAACCTGATTATGATGAGCAAATAAAAGTTGTTTTTCCTAAGGCATAGGAAGAACTCATTTATTTTCTAAACAAGTGTAAGCTCAAAGATTTTAAGGTTATGCTTTGTCCACGCTGCAGCATCGTCTTCGATGGAGAAGTGGAAAAAGTGTTGGAAAAGACCAACATTGATCATTCGAAGAGAGTTGGTCGACGAGACCAGTGACAAAAGTTCTTTAACAAGAGGGGAATCCCTCATAAAGCTCACATGCCTAATACTTATATACCGCCTGTTGATGCTCCTGCCATAGAGTGGTCTGGACCTGTAGGAAGGTCAGCTGCTGAGAAAGGGAAATGGAAGAAAATCGAAGTCGGTGAGGGATCTTCCTACCTATTCAATTCCTAAACTTCAAAACAATATTCTTATGTTTCAAAAAACTAAATGAGGAAAACCCCATGACCCACACTCAATGGAGAAGGCACCAAAGAAACAAAAAGGTTGCCTCTGAAGTTGGAAATGCAAGTAAGAACAACAGTGTCCACGCTCTGGCATATGGACAAAAGGCAAAGAAGCCTGTAAAATAAAGCTTGTTTCCTTTGCTACCACTAGTGAACGAAAATGAACCTAAAGTTTCCACCAGGTCCAATGAGGAGATGGCTAGCAACGACTTTGATTATGGGCCAGAGGGCGAGTTGGATATCATATGTAATATGATATTAGTGATTCCATTTGAATATGATACAGTTACTAAGGTAACTGAAGATGAGGATGGGTTGGCTGAATAAATGGCTACCCATAAGCCTTTATGCTATTACGTGATGCATGATGGCCCAGTGAACAAGGACAAGGCCATCTTCGAAAGGCCTGACATGTCGATGCAACATCATTTATAGCCTTTATACATAAGGGCCAAAGTTGAAGGTGTCGGGGTTAACAAGGTTCTTATTGATTGTGAGAGCTGCATCAATGTCATGCCAAATTCTCTACTCAAGAGGATTGGCAGGCATGACACCAACTTAAAGTCTAATAACATGGTCTTATACAACTATGATGGAAAGATTAGTAGGCCCTTGGGTGTAATCCAAGTGGGTGTGATTGTAGGGACCACAACTCAACCTATGGTGTTTGTTGTAATTCAAACTAAAGAAAATTATAACTTATTATTTGATCGAGAATGGATCCATGGAGTTAGGTATGTCTCATCCTCCATGCATAAAAGAATAACGATCTAGAAGCCGAAAGGGATCGTAGAGCATATATAGGCTAATAAAAGTTTTTTTTATGCAGAAGTGAATCATGTCAACAAGAGGAATTTTGATCGACAATTGGCAAACATTTTGCCATGTTTATTGGAAGGAACCGACTTCGATTATAAGGGAGCCGATGTATATTACTCAGTAAAGCTACACCTTTTACATGGCTTTACTTGGGAGTATGAGGCCATTGGTGGACATAATAAATGGTCTGGATCAGACAATGAAGATGTATGAGTCGAGCGTCTTGGCTCATATTTTAACCTATGTGGCTGAATAAAAGTTAATAGTGGACTTAGAGGCCGAATCACAAGAAATGATGGATTTCAGAGCCACCTGTAAGACCCCAATTTTGTCCCTAAGATCCCTCATGGCATCATATCATATCATATCATTGCCTCAAGGATCATCGTGCACCTTGCCTTCTTCCTTGTGGGTGGGTCATCTTTTGAGAGTGGTTCTTGATCACCAAGAATGTTTAGCATTTGTATATCATTGCTTTTCATTTGTTTACTAACCAAAAGTACAAAAATATGTCATCTAACCTTGTTACTTGCAGCTGAAGCAACACTAGGTCAAGACAGTTAAAGATAGCCATTGAGCAATAGATGGTGGCCATTCTGAAGAATTTGGGCACCATGATCATTCATCAAGAGTTCATATGAGTTGTGATATCATTTTGAATCAAGATCTCAAGTGGTAGAGGCTTGAAATTCATCAAAGCATTGTTCAGTCAACCAAAACCCTAGCAAAGTCAACTGTGGTCAACTGTGCATTTAATCAGGGATTTGATGGTGGGAAATGGTTGGAGAGGTCTCATTCATGTCCATACAAGCCTCATATAACATGTCAAACATCATCATTGAAGGATTTGAGGTCAGATGAAAAGTTTCCAAAAATAGTAAGTGACCTGTAATTTCAAACTGCCAAAAATGGAAGGGTCTTCTCCTCAACTTTACATCATCAAGCAAGCTTCAAATCAAATTTTTCCCAACATGAAAGTTGAATATCTTGCTCTCACCTTTCCAAAAAGTCCAAGAGCATCCATTTCTCATGTCTGGTTGGCAAGTTATGATCAAATCATTGGCAAGGAATTTTGAACTTCAACAAGGCATAACTTTTGCATCAAAAGGCCAATTCATGTGGTTCTTTTTGGAGCATGTCACTCTTGATGTGCACTATCATAATCATACATCACATTTCATTAAAACTCATCACAAAAAAAGTACATTTTTCACTTGAATCAATTTAAATTTTTGGAGGGAAAATGCTAATTTGAAATTTATGCATTTCATTCAATTCCAACCAATGTCATTTGCATCCAAACTGATTTTGAAGTGCATTTCAAGTGGAAACTCGGTACTGTTCATTGCCATGCATGCATGAAGGGCATTTTGGCCAAATTGCATAAAGCTTCATTTCATCTAATCCATTTTGCATTAGCCTAATTAGGATTAACAAGATTGATTAGCAGAGGGTATATATTTCTAATCATAACAGAAATTCAAGGACCACAATTCATTTTTTCAGATCTAAAATTTTTCATCTCAAAATTCTCTCAATTTTTTCAATTTTTTCTCTCATTTCCTTCAAGTAATTGGCATTGTTCTTGCTCTGTTCATCATCAAGCATCATTGTTGAGCAACATTCAATCAAGATTCAACTGAAATTCGTGCAAATCAAAGCATCTTGAAAGCAAGAACATCAACAATGGTGAAGTCTTGAAACTGTGGAATCGTGCATAGCTGAGCTTCGATCTTCCTTCTAAACATCTCCATAAGCATTGTAGAAGATCCTCCAAGCACTACAAGACCTATTTCCAGCTGAATCCGCTTCTGGTGCTCCAAGAGGTCACAAACTAATCTTCATAATCTTGCTTTTTCTTGTATTAATATCATAGATCTTTGATTCCTGAATTGAATGAGCTTTGAATCATGTTAAACCATGCCAAAATGAGAGAGAACGGTTGATTTGAAGTTTGATGATTGATTTTTACTTTGATCGATTCATGCTTGATTTAGTGTTTTTGGACGTGTTAGTTATGGATTCTTGTTGCCTAATGTTAGATCTTTGAGATGCAATGCGCAATTTACGTTTATGGAACATTCCATTTTTCTGGAAAAATCGTGCATGAAGATCTTCATGTGTTCTTGCTGGCTGGAGATTTCCTGCGGATTTATCCGCGACCTTCATAGCGCTAGCCACGGCTTTTCCTGCGGATTCGCACGTATTACCTGCGGATTCATGCGATGCATGCATGCTGCATGCGCTTAGGGCATTGGCCAAAACGACCGCGTTTGGTCTTGGCGCCTTGGATTTTCAAATTGCTCGCGTGTTCGAGTCCGCTCCAAGGCAATTTCATTTTTGGCTTTTGGCATTTATTCCATCTCACTTGTACATGTTCACATACTTGTTTCATTCATTTTTTTAATTTTCTTCCACATTCAAAAAATCATAACTCTCAAAATAATAATCCAATTGACAGGAAACTTTTTGTGAAATGTTCCTCATCATGTCTACTTTTTTTATGGATATTTATTCAAGATTTGTGCACGGTTGGATTTAAAAATTGCCTAGGGTTTGTTCATACATGTCATTTCTTGCATAATGCTTGCCATTTCTTTTATGAAATCATGATGCTTGATCCTATGAACATGAAAATTGACATGCATAATCTAGACTCATTCCTGGTCATTTTGATATATAGTTTGCTATTTCTGCATTTCTGGATTGTGAGATATGATATGATCATTGGAGGTGTGACAATGTGTGTCACACCATTTCTTGTCCAATTTTCTGATTTTATTTACCATGCCATATGAACTTGAAATAATCTGAATTTTTGCATGTTGTTGCTTCTGGATGTCTAGTTTGAGCATGATTTGTTGTAGAATTTTTTGATACATTTCCGATTTGTTTGAGATTTTCTCTTCTGGCTTGTCATATTTGGATTTTTGTTGAGTGTTCAACTTCCATGATTTGTAAAATTCTCATGCATTATTATATGGACTTGAAATTTTGTACATTGATTCTTAACATGTTGAAGTTCATTTTGGTTTTGGTTTGGATCATTTATCTTATGTCATCACTGTTTTATGCTTGCCTTAAGTTGATGCACCATTTGTGGCCTTGTTTGAGCTTGTTTTTGCATACCATGACTTGTTGATTTTTATTGACATGCTTCCACTTATCCAAATGTAATGAATTTTGGTGTGTTGCTTATTCAATGTGTTCTGTTTAGACATGATTTTTCTTGGAATTTATTGAGCCATTTTGATATTGATATGCTTGTGTTCATTCTGTTTGCTCCAATGTGATCCTAACTTGCTTGTTTGACATGTTTTGCTTATGAAATGGATTTGGTGCATAGTTTTGATATGAGACCAATTGGACTTTGTTCTTATTTGATTAATCTTGATTTTGGTCAACTTTCATGTTCTGTTTTGGTTTATTTCTCCTCCTTTGACCCTAGGCCTTGTCCTAGTGGTCTACTTCTCATGTTTGAGTTTGATTTTCAGGTTGAAGAAGCAATTGCTTTAAGGAGATTAACTCAAATTGATTGAGTTTGGTTTATTTGATTGTCATGGACTAACTTGGTTTGTTTTGTAGGATGCTTTGAACTCCTTTGAGTTGGGCTTACGCTTTGCTTAATGCATTGCTTGTGTATAGTTGACTGTCTGTTGTCAGTTGACTTTCTTTTTTGAATTGAATGCTGATTGTGTTGGATTTGATTTCAGGTACCTTAGTTGCTATAGTTCCTTTGTGAACTTGCTTTTGCTTTGCTTGATAGCTTAAGCATTGAGGTATAACATCTCTCCTTCATGTAGTCTGGAAGACCTGGCTTGTTACTTAGCCAGGCACCTGTCTGAAGTCCTCTTTAAGAGGCAATGTGTGTGATTGTTTATCTTTGTCCCCAAGCAGGAAAAGTCCTTCTAATAAGGCAATTGGTAGATAGAAGAGATGTGTAGTCCATCTCCTACTATTCTGTGTGTCTTCCCTTTGCTCACATTACATGTTGTAGCATTGTGGATCCTAACCCAAGATCTATCGAGTCATTAACTTGTGGAGAGAGTTCCAACTTTCTGAACTCCCACACCTTCTGATATTCAAAGCTCTCCCTGACCAGGGATAAGAGCAATGAGGTACACCCCTCATATCCTTTCATCTGCTTCACCTTAACTCTCAATGTTAAGGTTAAGAGCGCCATTTACCCCATTCCAGTTGACTTTAAAGTCTAACCCTTGCTTGAGCCTAATTGCTTGGATATAGTGTGTGCTAAATGACTTTGTTTGATTGGTTGCTTGTTGCATCTGTACATGTTTGCTTGTTTGCCTTCGTGCATTTATCATCATTAATTGTTCATTATTGCATGATCATCATTTCATATCTTTGTGATTTATTTGAGTTTGCCCATTGAGGAATCAGCTATAAGTCCATTCATTGGCCATTGTTCCTATGATTTGGAAGGGATAAAGTATAAGACCATTTCATTGGCCACTTATGTCCTCTTTGCTTAATGCTTGTGTTTGTTGTTGTATGTGAGGATTCAATTGTAAGACCATGTTGTTGGCATTTGTATTCCCATGATCATATGTTGGAGGTTAGAGTAAGCCCAGATAGATTGGCATCCGACCTCCATGTTTTGTTTTGTTTTAGGAGATTGGAATAAGTCCATTTATTGGCATCTGATATCCGTGTTTGTTTTGTGAGATTGGAATAAGTCCATTTATTGGCATCCGGTATCATTGTTTTGTTTTAGGAGATTGGTGTAAACCCATTGATTGGTATTCGGTATCCGCTTTTGCTTTGTGAGATTGGAATAAGTCGATTTATTGGCATCCGGTATCATTGTTTTGTTTTAGGAGATTGGTGTAAATCCATTGATTGGTATCCGGTATCCGCTTTTGTTTGTGAGATTGGTATAAGTCCATTGATGGCATCCGGTATCACTTGGCTTTTTATTTGCTTACTTGCTTTGTTGCCTCATTCCAAAGGACACACTTGAATCATCTTCTATATGATTTCAAGAGGTGAACTTCTAGGAAGTTTTACACTCCTTCATCCACATCCTTTTTGTTTCAAAACCCTTTTCACTTGTTGACTTTTAAAACTTGTAAATACATGTTGTGCAAACATTCTCATCCCTTTTCAAATTAGAAACCTGGACCTTAAGTCCTTGATTTTCCAAACTTCACTTTTGATAATACTTCTTTCTGAATTGAATCTTAATCATACCTTGACCATATTTTGTGAATACTCATAATCAATAAACTTCACACATTCAATTGTTTTGGTGGCTTTGTCCATTCTTGTTAAGTTTTTCATACATTAGCCATAGGTTTCAATTACCATAGTGGTTGATGTAAATCTTACCTTATCCTTAGTTGAGTTGATTGTAAGTCTTCCATACTTATTATAGGGTTAACCCCTCACTAGTATGTTGAAGCCATCCTCGCATGGTGGATTGTTGATTCAGGTTGAGTTTTCTCCCATTGGTAATGAAAAGCCTTAGTGCTCTTGTTTTAAAATGAATTCACTAACTTTTGGAAATCTTTTAGCCGAACTACGGCGTTTTGATCCTTACCTTTGATGGAAGGTACGTAGGCAACAGGTTCATCCGTTCAAACACAAAAATAAAAAATTGTACATTCTTTTCTCATCTTCCCAATCATGTTTGCACGATATGTCATAAACAAATAAATTTTTCATTCAACAAGTGTGAAAAGGGCTCCCTAGGAGTACCTAGGACGTGATGGGTGCCTAACACCTTCACATTGCGTAATTTACCCATTATCCAGATTCTCTGATCTTTTTATTAGTTTTCTATGTGTAAAACTTCTTAGGCTTTTGTTCGCTTTTTAGCCAATCCTTTGGATAAATAAAAGTGCGGTGGCGACTCGATTCTTTGTATGCTTTGCTTTTGGTTTAATCAATAAATCATAAAGTGACGAATACACCGCTACACCACCCAATTTGAGAAATTTAAATTTGGCCAGAATGGGCAAGAAACGACTTCAGAAAGCTGCAAGCTCGACTATATTTATGATGATGAGATTTTGGAGTTTGAGAAATACCCACTTACTTCGACCAAAAGGATGCAAGCTCAGGATCCTTTGGAAGAAATTGATTTGGGGGGGCAAGTTAACTAAAAGGCCAACTTACATAAGTGTCAAACTCGACCCAACCCTAAAAACAAGAGTAATTGAGATGCTAAAGGAGTTCAAGAATTGATTCGCATGGGATTACCATGAGATGTCGGGTCTTAGCCGAGAGTTAGTAGAGTTGAAGTTGCCAATCAAGCCTGACAAAAAGCCTATAAAACAAACTCCAAGGAGGTTTGCGCAAGAGGTTATGTCAAAAATCAAGCAGAAATTGAAAGATTATTGCGAAACAGGTTCATAAGACTTGCAAGGTACGTCGAATGGTTAGCCAACATTATTCTAGTAATTAATAAGAATGAGACTCTCAGAGTCTGTATGAACTTTAGGGATTTAGATGCAACCACTCCAAAAGACGAGTACCCAATGCAAGTGGCAGAAATGTTAGTCGACTCAGCGGCTAGTTTTGAGTATTTGAGTCTTTTAGATGGTTATTCAGTTTATAACCAATTTTTTATTGCAGAGCAAGACATGTCTAAGACGGATTTTTGATATCCTGGAGCCTTGGGCACTTACGAGTGAGTAGTGATGCCTTTTGGACTAAAAAATGTTGGTGTAACCTATCAATGGGTAATGAATTCTATGTTTCATGATTTCATTGAGACATTTATATAGGTTTACATATATGGAATAGTTATTAAATCCTCATCATAAAGTGACTATCTTGATCACCTTCGAAGATCCTTCGAAAGGATTAGGAAATATGGATTGAAGATGAATCCATTAAAATGTGCATTGTGTCTGTGCAAGTGATTTCTTAAGTTTCATGGTTCATAAGAAAGGAGTCGAGATAAATCAGAACAAAACAAAGGCTATACTTAATATAGAGCCTCTGAAAACCAAGAAGTAACTGCAATCCCTACTCGGAAAAATTAACTTCTTGAGAAGATTTATTTCAAAACTAAGCGGCAAGATAAAGGTGTTCTCACTATTTCTACGTTTGAAAAAGAAGGAAGGTTTTAGATGGGGAACATAACTTCTGATGAGCGACGGGCGTGTCTGTCGGATTATGACTGCAAGTGCACATCCTATCGTGTAGTTTTAAAAGATGATCGAACCCACATGGACTAATGGTCAAACTAATGTTATTTACTGTTGCGGTGTAAGGTTAAGGCTAAAGATTATAAAGTTACAAACGGAAACGAAAATACTAATTTCTAATGGTTTAAAAGTTATAATAACAAACGAGTCCGGAATATGGATTCCGTGTACCTAAGGGATTAAGTAGAATTGGGCACTAAATATGACGCTATTGTGTTATGTAGAAAATACCGACTTAAAGGTCCCGTCTCACACTCTCGCGCTATTGACAAAGATCACACCTCCTAACCATATGATTTTGCTCTCGCTCACCCATTCTAATTAGAAAGCATATTTTGAAAGTAAATGAGATCCTAAACGATGTCTAAAGCGCTCTCGATGTTTTTAGGATCGATGCCTAATTTCCACTATCTGATTCCTTCCTCATACTCCCGAGCTGTCAGATTGAACCTTATCTTGTCTCACACTCTCGTGCCAAAATAGTAAAACATACAATTGGAAACTAAAGCCAAAACATAATTAGATCATAAATTCACGCCTATTATTTCTACCGAGTCCCGTCGGTAACGACGGTCCTCATACGCCAGACTTAGAATAAATTAGCAAGACATGTTATTATTTGGGAACAGCATAATTAAGACATTCAAAATTAAGAACAACATGGCATACAAGTTATTAAAGCAGTAAAACATGCAAATATCAAAAGCAGTAAAAAGAACCTGAAATTGCTTAAAATAAAACTGGAATTAACTTGAATTTGAACTTGATAATAAAATAACGGCAGGCTTGTTCTTCGATCTAAGAGTACAATGAAGATGAAAATAAAATAAAACTAGAATAGGTGTGACAATCCCTCGATGTGAGTTATTGTCACTTTTACAGGTAATTTATGCTTAAATCTAAGAACTCGATTCGGCAGAGCTTTTGTACAACTTGGATTCTTTCTAAAGTCTCCCACAATCCTATTTATAGAGGTTTTGAGACCTAGTAACTTCCTTGGATTGTGCATGGAGGGAAAATAGTGGATAAAAAACGGTCCAGAACTGCCCATTAGTGCAGTTCTATTACTGCGCGATAATGGCGGACGCCATTAGGGGAATGGTGAACGCCATTCCTTCCATATTTTAAATGACGTAGCAGCAGAGTAAATGGCGAACGACGTCTAGACAAAATGTATAAAACTTGCTCTTTTTCACCTTTTTAGCTCCTATTTTGCTCCTTTTTGCGCGAGACTTCCAAAACTTCAATGACATCGGATAATAACTGCAAAACACATAAAATAGAAGTAAAAGATGATAAAATATATAAAAACATAAACAGATATCATGTGAATTGAGCCTAAAAACACGATACGATTTCTCGTTATCAAATTCCCCCATACTTAGATAGTTGCTTATCCTCAAACAATCACCTAACACTCATGATAAACATTTAAATGCAATGTCTGAAATATCGACATGACGGTACTCTAAGTAGTACGAGACTGCTAGGCTAATGTTAGATAAATAGGTACTAGATACCAAAAATAAGGATACCGTAGTGACACACATCCATATTTCACAGACAAAAACTCCTCCTATGCAAAACCAATTTGAATCATGCCATTATAACTCGACCTACATTCTTAGTTCTTTTTCAACCTCTGTTTCATTCTAGCGCAATCACATTAAGTCCGTTATCCATACACATTCAAGGCAGGTGAACCTGTTAGTGACTATGATCTTGTTTTTAACTTTTTCGCACTTAGAAATTTTTGCTTAAGTACCAACTGAATTTTTAAGAGTTCGTACCGTTAGGCTAAATGATCGGGTGAGGATCACCTAACTTAGAAGGGCCATATCTTATCACAGATTTTAATTCATTATATTTTTCATTTTTGTGTTTTTGCTTGAGATCATACACTTATTTGCATCGGCTTCCTTACTCATGTGTATTTTAGGATGGTGTTGACTGCTAGGATAAACTACTCAAGGGGTTACTTAAAGAAACTTAGAATTAAGGTCTTGACATAATGGTTATTCGAATCAATATTGCATACTTAGGGAATTTAGGGTGTTAGGACGGTACCGATATTATCGAGACTTTTCCAAGTCTATCTAACAAAGCCTAAAAGTAGAAACAGATTATACTAAAGATGTGTCATGCCATTGAATCAAAACAAAAAAGTTCATCATTGGGGGTCAAATCTAAGTGAATTTTTAAACAAAAGAAAAAAAAATTATCATGCAATAGGACTCGACAACACATGTATGAATCGACCAAAAGCTAAAAATAACTAAGAATGAAAATAAACTAAGAATGGAAATAAAACAGTAAATAATAAAAAAGCGTTAAAGCTCCCCCCCCCCACACACACACTTGAATCAAACATTATCCTCAATGTTTCAGTGCAAGGCGAAGAAAGGAGTAGTGAAACCTGGTAGGGTGGGTCAGTGATGCCGGCTGCGACCTCTATGTCGCGTATAACCTCCTCTATCGAATGCAGGGTTGGGCATATGTTGCATGTACTCCCTCATACCTGCCGCCTCCATATGTATTTCGTTCATACTGTCAATGAGGTCAACTATGTCGAGATTTGTCTACTCGACAAAGTCAAGCTGAGTCTATCGGATCTGATCGATTGAGACTCTCATCGTTGTCTGCTGCATTTGAATGTTCCTAAGTAGGACATCACGGTCCACCTCAGCATCATTCTGGTGTCTAAGCTCACTTAGGACATCATCAAGAGATGTCCTCATGGCGGTATAGTCATACTCCTCGCGGAGCTGATGTCCAAATGGGGTACCTATAAAAGAGTCAGGAAAAGTAGGTGCGGTGTGTGCATGGGTGTCAGTGTGTGGAGCATCCTGCTCCATGTGATCGGGCTCGGGGGCGGTGATATCAAAAGTCCAGTTGGCGCTCATTAGCATATTGATACGTGCGGCGCAAGGTAAAGTAACTCCCCTAACCTCTCGATTACTAATCATTAAGAAATACTTGGCGTCAGGTTTATTTTTAATGAGGCGCATGTTACAACAGTAATCAAGGTCGGCAAACAGAGTCTCTAACGGCTCAAACATAGCCGACTCCGTGCCTAGGTTTAAAGCAAGGGCTATGGATGTGATTAGCTCTCTAACACAAATAGGACCTCCAGTCCGAACACAGGTGGACCGGAAGTATACGAGTAGGAATGGTGTCAGGTTAACTTTTGTTCCAGACAATGCACAATAAATACGAAAAAGGTCTTTCGAATTCACGTTGTCGGTATTCTCTCAACCAAAAATAGTAATGGCTAGAATACGGTGCAAATACTGAATGACCGGGTTTTGAATAGCTGTAGCTTTTAGGCCTTCCTAGTCAGTGGTGGTTTTGCCCATTAGTGGCATGCAAAATCGTCCCCATGAGGGAACGAAAGTAAGTCGGCCATTTGGTCTTGGTTAATAACGTATGTTTCGTTGAACATTCTAAAATATGCAGTGTCGGTGGTTCGGGATCCTCCGATAGGAGTGGTGTACTCGAAAGGAGCTCAAAAACTCGTAGGTAAGTCGGATAAATGTAGGACTAGTTAAAGTAAGAAAATGAGACATACCTAAGTTGTTAAGCATCCAATGGACACTGTCGGATAAGCCCAAATCGCGAAGAGCAACATTGTCGGGGTACCATGTTGCTAAGACGTCCCTCTTAAAGAGCTTATGGTATCTACTCCTCTAATTCTCGCCATCAATTCCCTCGGTGAAAACAATCCCCATGTAATTCATATCTCCTTTTGGTCGAACAACTCTTGGAGGCATTTTAAATGAATGAAAAAGGAATGGGAAGAGAAGGTTATGTGATTTGAGAAGAAAATAGTGAATGAAAGGGATAATGAAGTAAGAAAGTGAGTGATTGTGAATTTATAATAAATAGGAGGAAGTAGAGTGGTTGGAAGTTGGAAAGTTTGAGTTAATAGTGTATAGAATAGGAAGTTGGAGGGTTTTAATTGAAAGGGATTTGAAAAACGGGCGGGAGGGAGAAGAAAAAGGGGGAAAATGCTATGTTTTCCTGATATGGCGATCGCCATTAGGCATATGGCGAATGCCATCTGCTTAAAATATTGGGATTTTCAAATTCGAAGCGAATGGCGAACGCCATTAGCTTAATGGCGAACACCATTAACCTAAAATTCGCTATTTTAGCAATATTAAAGTAGGGAAATCATATTGAGGTTGTAAATCAGTGAAGTAAAATTAATACTCATAATTATAAGGCATGAAATTTCTAAGGATGTACATAATAAGCGATAGAATAAAATAAGTGAAATGCAAAGTATATTAATTAAATGAAGGAGTAATATAAGTTCATGTTGATATATCGACTATAAGGTAAGCAAACACTGAAAAATAACAACAAGGGGAACAAATTTCGACAATAAATAAAATACTAAACAAAGAAAAATACTAAAACTCTAGTACAATCAATTAACACTAGCTATCACTTCGGTCCACGAGAATGCTCCAATGAATGAATATGCTTGAAGACCTGGTCGAACAGCTCGTTAACGACATCCATAAATCCTAGGAGGTCCACTTGGAGAGAATCTACTTCTCCTCTGATGAAATCAACTTTAGACTGCAGAGCATGTATAGCAGTGCCAACATCAACAGGAGGAATGACAAGATGTGCACCAGAAGCGTGTGAATCAACATCAGGGAAGATGGCTTTTGGGTTCTTATAATGCTGAGGGTTGTAAGGCGGTGTAGGAGATTCACTCTGGCCCTCTAAGTTGTAGAACCAGTTAGCTCGGTTGTGGACGTTGGTTTTCTCATGGTTCAGTAGTGTAAAATGTTTGACTACCTCATTGTCAATTAGCAGCTCAAACTCCGTCGGTCCTAAATTGACAATTATGCCACGGCTGAAATAGAAGATCAAGTGCATAAGGCGGATACCACCAAAAGCATGTAAATGGTTAAGTGGGTATCTCAAACTTATAGCGCCATCAATCATGGTTATTAAACCACCAATGATAATAGGAGCGTGTGTTTCTCGGGCGATCTTGGCTAGGTTTGCTAACATAAAGATAACTGCATTTACTGGTCTCCCTTGGGAGGCATAGTATAGGATAAAAAGTTAGTCCTTAGAAACAACATTGATGTTGTATTCCTTATTGAACAGGGTGTGATCCAGGATCTTGTGAAAGTACTGGATAACAGGGTTGTGGATATTCCTGGAAAACATGGTGCGAGGTTCAGGGTGATAATTCTCGATTATGTTTCCCCAGAAATAGTCAAGGTCCAGGTCTGTGAAGGCATCATCAGGGGTAATGGTATAAGTATCTGGGCCACTAGGAAATCCTAATAACTCAGCCATCTCACGGTGGGTGAAATGGTACTTGGTTCCGAACAACCTAAATGTAGTCAGGCCTCTACCAAATCATATTCCTCTATCAGGGTCATAATAGAGGGAACTCAGAAATTCAAGGGTGAGTCTACGATATTGGCTATACCTCTTCCTCACAATAAAATTTTCCCAGCCTACTTGGTTCAGGAGGTACATATCATTGTCTCTCAGTCCTAAGGTGGACAGGGTCGGTCCATCTGGATAAATAGAAAGTGCCATCTCCCTCTATGCTAACATGTCAAATCGGCGCCTCTGATTTTCATTCCTAAATACAACCTCCATATTGTCAACATGCTCCATATTCCTAAGTTATTGATAAGCTATCCTAAGCTATGTTAGCCTGAAAGTAAAAAAAAGGTTATACTATTAGTAAAAAGGTACCGCATGTTAGTATTAGAATAGGTAGTAACAATAACAGTAATAGTAATAATAATAATAGAAAAGAGAAAAAAATCAAAAACAAACAAGGGATAAAAATGAAAACAAACTAAAAAGAAAAGAAAAGGATTAAATGGCGTGGATTGCCTTCCACGAAGCGCTTCCTTTAATGTCAGGAGCTCGACATTGATTTAAATGGTGCTAACCTTTTGAAAGAGCGGGTAGCTCTTCTAATTTATAGCTCATGCTAAAATCTTTATTTTCTACATTGTGGTAGTGCTTAAGTCGCTGAACATTTACAATGAATGGTTCAATGGTTTTACCTCTTATTTCCACAGCTCCACTCTGGAAAGCTATCGTGACCTCAAAAGGGCCTGACCATCTAGAACGAAGTTTTCCTGAAAATAGTTTGAGTCGAAAATTAAAGAGAAGGACTTTGTCACCCTCCTTGAATTCTCGCCTTGTAATTCGTTTGTCATGCCACTGTTTGGTTCTCTCCTTATAAATACGGGCATTCTCGTAGGCATCTAGTGTAAGTTCTTCTAGTTCATGGATATCCAAAATTTGTTTCTCGCCTGCAGCTGTGTAATTTATGTTAAGGGTCTTAATGGCCCAATAAGCTTTATGCTCGAGTTCAAAAGGCAGGTGACACGATTTACCATAAACCAGCTTGAAGGGTGTTGTTCCTATCGGGGTTTTGTAAGTTGTCCTATAAGCCCACAAAGCTTCATGAAGTTTGGCAGACCAATCTTTCCTAGAGGTTGCAACAATTTTCTCTAAAATTTGTTTTATCTCTCTTTTGGAAACTTCAACTTGCCCACTTGTTTGAGGGTGATATAGCGTTGCTACCCAATGTCGGACTCCATATTTCAACAACAATCTCTTGAAGATTTTGGAAATGAAGTGAGAGCCTCCGTCGCTAATCACGAGTCTTGGTACACAGAATCTAGGGAAGATTTGATTTTTGAAAAGCTTAATCACTACTCGTGCATCATTAGTGGGAGGGGCTACTGCCTTGATCCATTTTGATATGTAATCAACAACAACAACTATGTATTTATTACCAAAAGAATATGGGAAAGGAACCATGAAATCTATACCCTAGACATCAAAGACTTCTAACTCTAAGATACCTTTCAATGGCATCTCATCGCGTCTAGATATGTTGCTAGTGAGTTGGCACCGAGCGCAATTTTTAATCGCTATGTGGACATTTTTCCATAGATTAGGCCAAAAGAGGCCAAATTGTAAGATTTTCTCACAAGTATTCGAGGTGCTTGCGCGCCCTCCATAGGACGCGGAGTGGCAGTGGGATATGATGTCACTTACTTCTGATTTAGAGACACATCGACAAAAAAATACCGTTGACTGCCCTTTTGAAAATTAGTGGTTCGTCTCAATAATAGTGTTTAAGATCATGGAAAAATTTATTCTTTTGTTGGTACGTTAGGTCTGGTGGAAGCACTTTAACGGCTAGGTAGTTGACAAAGTCAGCATACCATGGCAGTGTGGTCTTGGTGCAAATAGATTCCACAACTTCATTGGTTTCTGCGTCATTAAACATTAAAGAGCTTTCGATTGTTTTTCTTTCGAATTATAATTGGGGTACAAGTCGATTGCAGGGGAAATCATCATTAATGGGCACTCGTTCGGGTTTTAGATCCTCAATCCTAGATAGGTGATCTGCCACTATGTTCTTGGTGCCTTTCTTATCTTTGATCTCTAGATCGAATTCTTGTAAGATTAGGATCCATCTTAAGAGCCTTGGCTTAGCGTCCTTCTTACTTAACAGGTACATAATTGTGGCGTGGTCGGTATACCCAATTATCTTCGCTCCCGCCAAGTAGGAACAAAACTTATCTAAAGCGAACAAAACGACTACGAGTTCTTTTTCTGTTGTGGTGTAGTTCATCTGCGCTTCATCTAAGGTTCTACTTGCGTAATAAATAGCATGGAGCTTTTTATCTTCTCTTTGTCCTAAGACTGCTCCAACAGCGTAATCACTAGCGTCACACATTATCCCGAATGGCTTACTCCAATCAGGTGGTTTCATAAGGGGCATTGTAATAAGGTCAGTTTTTAGATGTTCGAATGCTTGTAAGAACTTTTCGTTGAATATGAACTCAGTGTCTTTCATTAATAAGCCTGTTAGTGGTTTTGTTATCCTAGAGAAATCCTTAATGAATCGCGGTAGAAACCGGTGTGTCCTAAGAAACTGTGGATTCCTCAAACGATTTTCGGAGGTTGAAGATGTTCTATAATTTCAATTTTCGCTTTATCCACCTCAATCCCTCGATTTAATATGACATGCCCAAGTACAATTCCTTGTCGGACCATGAAATGACATTTTTCCCAATTTAACACAAGATTTACCATAACATATCTCTCAAGTACCATTTCTAGGTTCGAAAGATATCCTTCAAAGTTTTGCCCACAAACAGAGAAGTCATCCATAAATACTTCCATCATGTTGTCTATAAAATCAGCAAAGATCAACATCATGCATCTCTGAAATGCTACATGGGCATTGCACAGTCCAAATGGTATTCATCGATGGGCAAATGTACCATAAGGGAGTGTGATAGTAGTATTTTCTTGGTCATCAGGATGGATAGGAATCTAAAAAAATCCTGAGTCTCCGTCTAAATAGTAGAAGTGAGAATGCTTAGCCGGTCGTTCAAGCATTTGATCAATGAAGGGTAATGGAAAGTGATCTTTACGAGTGGCTTTATTTAGTTTCCTATAGTCTATGGACATTCTCCATCCCATTTGAGTTTGTTTAACAACGAATTCACCCTTCTCATTACTAACAATGGTAACACCTCCCTTCTTCGGAACGACATGTATCGGGCTGACCCAGTTACTATCGGATATCGGGTATATGATTCCTGCTTCTAATAGCTTTTGTACCTCCTTTTTTACTACATCTCTCAAGATGGTATTTACTCTTATCTGATTCTCTCTAGAGGTTTTACAGTCCTCCTCTAGCATAATGTGATGCATACATATAGAGGGGCCTATTCCTTTTAAGTCAGATATGTTATAGCCTAGAGCTGTTGGATACTTTCTTATGACATGGAGTAATTTTTTCAGATTCTATCTGTCGTAAGTCAGCATTGACTATAACTGGTCTTTCAAGCTCGGTATCTAGGAATTCATACCTTAGATCTTTAGGTAATGTTTTAAGTTCTAATAAAGGTTTCTCTAGGCATGGTATTAGATTTGGGGTTAGTGCTAGACACTCTCTTAGACTGTCATCCACGTATGGCTCATGCCGATTATCATCTTCGAATATAGGATGTGTTGGAATTTTCAGTACTTCAGTATACTTAAATGGTTCCTTCTCCATTTCTTTCACACATTTGTCTATGACGTCTAAGAGACAACATGAGTCATCTATAGCCGGTGCTTGTAGGAATTTAGCTAAGAGGAATTTAACTTTTTCTTCTCTGACTTCGAATGTTAGACTTCCTTTTTTCACATCTATGATGGCTCCGACTGTGGCTAAAAAGGGTCTTCCTAAAATAATAGGGATGTGGGAATCCTCTTTTATATCCATTATCACAAAGTCGGTAAGAATATAGAATTGTCCTATTCGAACGGGAATGTTCTCTAGCATACCTACAGGAAATTTAACGGCACTGTCAGCTAGTTGTAGAGACATCTTTGTTGGTCTTAATTCTCCCAAGTTGAGTTTTTCTCATGTGGATAAGGGAATTAAACTAAAACTGACTCCTAAATCACCTAGAGCTTTGTATATGATAAACTTTCCAATTATGTATGGTATGGAAAAACTATCAGGGTCTTTCAGCTTATGAGGCATGTTGTTTTGAATAATAGCGCTGCATTCTGCAGTAAGTGTAACACCCCAATTAAAATAAGATAATTATTTAATTTAAATTAATATTTTTTTTATTAATTTAATTGAATAATTGGAATTTGGGATTATTATTACTATTATTTTGGAATAATAGTTATTGGGATAATTATTTATTGGAAAATATATATAAGTTGGAATTAAGGAAAAAGTCCCATTTTGGAGTAAAAAGGTTTTTACGTGAAAAACAGAGAAGCGATCGTGAAAGAGGAAAAGGGCAAAGGCAGAGCAAGAGGAAGAAGGTTGGAGAAGAGAAGAGCTTGAAGCTTGAGATTTGCCGGATTAACTCAGGTAAGGGGGGTTTATCATCGGTTAAAGGGTATTATATGATAATATGTACTGGGTAGTGATAACCATTGTTTTATCTCTGATTGGATTGTTGTATGATGAATTTGTGAGCCAGTGGATGAATGAAATTAGATGATAATTGAAAGGGAATTCGTAGAAATTTAACATCTATGCACATAACAGCCAGTGGATGAATGAAATTAGATGATAATTGAAAGGGAATTCGTAGAAATTTAACATCTATGCACATAACAGCCAAATGACGTTCGCCATTATGCCTTCGGCGTTCGCCGTTTGGGTTTTTTTTCAGAATAAGAGCGTTTAACGCTAATGGCGTTCGCCATTAGCCTAATGGCGTTCGCCATATCAGTTTGACAGACAGTTTTTCCAGAATGAGAGCGTGTAACGCTAATGGCGTTCGCCATTAGCCTAATGGCGTTCGCCATATCAGTTTGAAGGGCAGATTTCGCGTTTTAAACTCCCAGATGTGATATCGTTGTAATGTTGTTGTTGTTTTGTTGGGTCTTGAGTAGTATAGGTATTAGTAGAGTGTGCTAATACTGTGTTTGATTATGTGGCATGATATGATATGCTGTTGTGATAAAATGTGTTAATGATGTGTGATGCTATGCATGATGCTGTGAATGTATCAGTTATGTATGCATTGTGAATAGACTGCTTGTGGCTTAGAGTGTGAGCATGTGTCTATTCTTGAATTGTTGTTGATGTTGCATTGCTAGATGATTAGCATGCATGGCATAGCCTTCGGGGCTGTAGCTAATTCCCATAGTGAGGAATTAGTGAGTGAACCAATTTGGGTTGTTGTTGATGTTTGCATACTAGATGATTAGTGTGCATAGTCTAGCCTTCGGGGCTGTAGCTAATTCCCATAGTGAGGAATTAGTGAGTGAGTCACTAGGTCTCAAATGAGTGGGACTAGTGAGCTTAGTAGCCGTATCTGGAGGGATCGGTGAGCTTGAACTGTATGTTCAAGAATAGTCGGTACCGCATGTGTGGAGTCTCATTGCATAATATGTGTATGGCGTATAATATGAATGGATGTATTCCAATATTATACGTGTGTTTGTATTGATATTGAGTATGAATATGAGTTGTATTGGTATTGAATATGATGTTTGAATTGATACTGCCGTTATTGAGTGTGTAGTCTGGTTAGAGTGATTTGATGCGTTAGTTACTTAACATTACATAATGTTGTATAATGCTTATTATATTGATTGAGGAACTCACCCTTACACCTATTTTTCAGGTAACGAGCAGTGAGTTGAATAGGAGCTAGTGCTTGGAGTCTAGTGTAGTCTCCTAGTGGGTCATGCTCTGATAGATGTAACATCGGGAAGGGATGTTTGAATATTTTATTGATTGGTTGTGAACCATTTTGCATGTAATATGTTACATGATGTGAATAATTGAATTGATTTTATCCGCTGCGTATTATGCAGATACTTTATAATTTGGATTAAATAAATGAGCATGACAGGATATTCTGATGATGGTTGTGAAATGATTGTGTGACACCCTTCGGGGCATAATTACTCTGATTGATATGTTGCTATTTTAATTGAAATATTTGGGGTATTTTAGAAGGGTGTTACATTAGTGGTATCAGAGCATAGTCGGTCGTGTCGAGTCGTAATTATTCTGTTTCCCCTGTACGGTATAGGTGTTGAGTAACCTATCAGTACTTATTGTTTTAGTTTGTTTGGGTTTTCGGAGTAGAGATGGCTGGAAGAGGTAGAGACGATGCTGCGATTGCTGAGGCTCTGGGTATGCTAGCTGGAGTACTTGGGGGAAATCCGAATGTTGTGGGAATGGGAGCTGCTCGTCAACTGAGTGAGTTCCAGAAGAACAATCCTCCAATGTTCAAGGGAGCATACGATCCAGATGGTGCTCAGAAGTGGTTGAAGGAGATCGAGAGGATCTTCCGAGTGACTGAGTGTGCCGATAACCAGAAGGTCAGGCTCGGTACGCATATGCTGTCAGAGGAAGCAGATGATTGGTGGGTTGCTACCCGCACTGAGTTGGAAGCTGCCGGAAGTGCTGAGGTCACTTGGGCGGTGTTCAGAGAGAGATTTCTGAGGAAGTACCTTCCAGAGGAGGTCAGAGGAAGGAGAGAGAAAGAGTTCGTAGAATTGAAGCAGGGCAATCGGTCTGTTACTGAGTAAGCTGCTAAGTTCACAAAGCTGTCGAAGTATTACACTCCCTATAATGAGGCTGCTGGAGAATTTTCCAAATGTGTGAAGTTTGAGAACGGGTTGCGTCCCGAGATCAAGCAGGCTATTGGGTATCAGCGGATTAGAGTGTTTTCTAATTTGGTTGACTGTTGCAGGATTTTCGAACAGGATTCCAAGGCTAGAGCAGAGAGCTATCACCAAAGGGTTGATAGGAAAGGTAAGAATCAGATTGATCGTGGGAAACCGTATGCAGCTGGCAAAGGTTTCCAGAGGCAGAGTGGGATGAAGAGGCCTAGTGGGGGAGACTCTAGTGCTCCTGTTAAGTGTTACAGATGTGGTCAGGCTGGACATCGTATCCATGAGTGTACCAGTAATGAGAAGAAGTGTTTCAAATGTGGAAAAGGTGGTCATTTAGCTGCAGAGTGTCGGTTGAAGACTGTGATATTTCCTGAGGTTGAGGAAGGAAAGGATTTGTTTCTATCAGCTAGGCAGGTGAACGAGGAAGTAGCAGATGGGGCAGAGTTGTTTATGCTGTTAGCGACTTTGGAGGCTAAAGATAAACTGATGATTTGCGATCTAGCTGTGGTGTGTGATTTTCCTGATGTGTTCCCGGAAGAGGTGAATGAATTGCCGCCAGAGCGTGAAGTTGAGTTCTCGATTGATTTGGTACCTGGTACTAGACCGATATCGATGGCCCCATATCGTATGTCTGCTGTTGAGTTAGCTGAATTGAAGAGTCAGTTGGAAGATCTGTTGGATAAGAAATTTATTCGTCCGAGTGTGTCACCGTGGGGTGCACCAGTGTTATTGGTTAAGAAGAAAGAAGGTACTATGAGGTTGTGTGTGGACTACAGACAACTGAATAAAGTGACGATCAAGAATCGGTATCCTTTGCCGAGAATTGATGATTTGATGGATCAGTTGGTTGGTGCAAGTGTGTTCAGCAAAATAGATTTGAGATCGGGATATCATCAGATACGTGTGAAAACTGAGGATATTCAGAAGACTGCTTTCAGAACAAGGTATGGACATTATGAGTATTCTGTGATGCCTTTTGGTGTGACTAATGCGCCTGGTGTATTCATGGAGTATATGAATAGGATTTTCCATCCGTACCTAGATCAGTTGTTGTGGTGTTTATTGATGACATTTTGGTGTATTCGAAATCTGAAGAAGAGCATGCTGGGCATTTGAGAGTGGTTTTAGAAGTTCTCCGAGAAAAGAAGTTATTTGCTAAACTGTCTAAGTGTGAATTTTGGTTAGAAGAGGTTAGTTTTCTTGGGCATGTGATTTCAAGAGGTGGTGTTGCTGTTGATCCTTCTAAGATAGAAGCGGTATCTAAGTGGGAAGCTCCGAAGTCTGTTGTTGAGATTCGAAGTTTCCTTGGTTTGGCTGGTTATTATAGGAAGTTCATTGAGGGATTTTCTAAGTTGGCGTTACCGTTGACAATGTTGACTAGAAAGGGGCAAGCGTTTGTTTGGGACTCAAATGTGAAGAAGGTTTCCAAGAGTTAAAGAGAAGGTTGACTACTGCTCCTATTCTGATATTACCGAGTCCGTCGGAACCATTGAGGTTTCTGTGATGCTTCATTGTTGGGTTTGGGTGGTGTGTTGATGCAGAATAAGCAGGTTATAGCTTATGCTTCGAGACAGCTGAGGGTTCATGAAAGGAACTATCCGACACATGATTTAGAGCTGGCAGCTGTGGTATTTGTTCTGAAGTTATGGAGGCATTATTTGTATGGATCAAGATTTGAGGTTTTCAGTGACCATAAAAGTTTAAAGTATTTGTTTGATCAGAAAGAGCTGAATATGAGACAGAGGAGATGGTTAGAATTTCTGAAGGATTATGATTTTGGTTTGAATTACCATCCGGGTAAAGCAAACGTAGTGGCTGATGCACTGAGTCGGAAATCATTGCACATGTCTATGTTAATGGTTAAGGAATTGGATTTAATTGAGCAGTTCAGAGACTTGAGTTTGGTGTGTGAGAGTACCCACAATAGTGTTAAATTGGGAATGTTGAAGTTGACAAGTGGTATTCTGGATGAGATTAGAGAGGGTCAGAAATCCGATATGCTTTTGGTGGATAAGTTGACTCTAGTGAATCAAGGTCAAGGTGGTGAATTCAGGGTTGACGAGAATGGTGTTTTGAGATTTGGTAATCGGGTGTGCGTTCCGGATGTCACAGAACTTAAGAAGAGTATTCTTGAGGAAGGACATCGTAGTGGTTTGAGTATTCATCCTGGAGCTACGAAGATGTATCATGATTTGAAAAAGTTATTTTGGTGGCCGGGAATGAAAAGAGAAATTGCGAGTTTTGTTTATTCTTGTTTGACTTGTCAGAAGTCAAAGATTGAGCATCAGAAGCCGTCTGGGCTAATGCAACCGTTGGCTATTCCAGAGTGGAAGTGGGATAGTATCAGTATGGATTTTGTTCTGGTTTGCCGAGGACAAATAAGAATTTTGAAGCTATTTGGGTGATTGTTGATAGATTGACGAAATCGGCTCATTTCATTCCGATTAGAATGGATTATCCGTTAGAGAGATTAGCCGAGTTGTATATTGAGAAGATTGTAAGTTTGCATGGTATTCCGTCGAGTATTGTTTCGGACAGAGATCCTAGATTTACATCGAAATTCTGGGAAGGTTTGCAGAGGGCTTTGGGAACTAAGCTGAGATTGAGTTCTGCATATCATCCGCAGACTGATGGTCAGACTGAGAGGACGATTCAGTCGCTAGAGGATCTTTTGAGAGCTTGTGTTTTGGAAAAGGGAGGTGCTTGGGATTGTTATTTACCGTTGATTGAGTTTACCTACAACAATAGTTTTCATTCGAGTATTGGTATGGCACCGTTTGAAGCTTTGTATGGTAGGAGATGTCGGACACCTTTATGTTGGTATGAGTCCGGTGAGAGTGCTGTGGTTGGACCGGAGATTGTTCAACAAACTACGGACAAGATTAAGATGATTCAGGAGAAGATGAGAATTGCTCAGAGTCGACTGAAGAGTTATCATGATAAGAGGAGGAAGGCACTTGAGTTCCAAGAGGGAGATCATGTGTTTCTTCGTGTTACTCCGATAACTGGTGTTGGTCGAGCTTTGAAGTCAAAGAAGTTGACACCTCGATTTATTGGTCCCTATCAGATTTTAGAAAGGATAGGAGAGGTAGCCTATCGTATCGCTTTACCGCCGTCGCTTGCGAATTTGCATGATGTTTTTCATGTGTCTCAGTTGAGGAGATACATTCATGATCCGTCGCATGTAGTCCAAATAGATGATGTACAGGTGAGAGATGACCTGACTGTTGAAGCATCACCTATGAGGATCGAGGATCGAGAGTTGAAGCAGTTGCGGGGTAAAGAGATTGCATTGGTGAAGGTAGCTTGGGGAGGACCAGCAGGTGGCAATGTGACCTGGGAACTTGAGAGTCAGATGAAGGAGTCTTATCCGGAGTTGTTCGCTTGAGGTATGTTTTCGAGGACGAAAACTCTTTTAGTGGGGGAGAGTTGTAACACCCCAATTAAAATAAGATAATTATTTAATTTAAATTAATATTTTTTTTATTAATTTAATTGAATAATTGGAATTTGGGATTATTATTACTATTATTTTGGAATAATAATTATTGGGATAATTATTTATTGGAAAATATATATAAGTTGGAATTAAGGAAAAAGTCCCATTTTGGAGTAAAAAGGTTTTTACGTGAAAAACAGAGAAGCGATCGTGAAAGAGGAAAAGGGCAAAGGCAGAGCAAGAGGAAGAAGGTTGGAGAAGAGAAGAGCTTGAAGCTTGAGATTTGCCGGATTAACTCAGGTAAGGGGGTTTATCATCGGTTAAAGGGTATTATATGATAATATGTACTGGGTAGTGATAACCATTGTTTTATCTCTGATTGGATTGTTGTATGATGAATTTGTGAGCCAGTGGATGAATGAAATTAGATGATAATTGAAAGGGAATTCGTAGAAATTTAACATCTATGCACATAACAGCCAGTGGATGAATGAAATTAGATGATAATTGAAAGGGAATTCGTAGAAATTTAACATCTATGCACATAACAGCCAAATGACGTTCGCCATTATGCCTTCGGCGTTCGCCGTTTGGGTTTTTTTTCAGAATAAGAGCGTTTAACGCTAATGGCGTTCGCCATTAGCCTAATGGCGTTCGCCATATCAGTTTGACAGACAGTTTTTCCAGAATGAGAGCGTGTAACGCTAATGGCGTTCGCCATTAGCCTAATGGCGTTCGCCATATCAGTTTGAAGGGCAGATTTCGCGTTTTAAACTCCCAGATGTGATATCGTTGTAATGTTGTTGTTGTTTTGTTGGGTCTTGAGTAGTATAGGTATTAGTAGAGTGTGCTAATACTGTGTTTGATTATGTGGCATGATATGATATGCTGTTGTGATAAAATGTGTTAATGATGTGTGATGCTATGCATGATGCTGTGAATGTATCAGTTATGTATGCATTGTGAATAGACTGCTTGTGGCTTAGAGTGTGAGCATGTGTCTATTCTTGAATTGTTGTTGATGTTGCATTGCTAGATGATTAGCATGCATGGCATAGCCTTCGGGGCTGTAGCTAATTCCCATAGTGAGGAATTAGTGAGTGAACCAATTTGGGTTGTTGTTGATGTTTGCATACTAGATGATTAGTGTGCATAGTCTAGCCTTCGGGGCTGTAGCTAATTCCCATAGTGAGGAATTAGTGAGTGAGTCACTAGGTCTCAAATGAGTGGGACTAGTGAGCTTAGTAGCCGTATCTGGAGGGATCGGTGAGCTTGAACTGTATGTTCAAGAATAGTCGGTACCGCATGTGTGGAGTCTCATTGCATAATATGTGTATGGCGTATAATATGAATGGATGTATTCCAATATTATACGTGTGTTTGTATTGATATTGAGTATGAATATGAGTTGTATTGGTATTGAATATGATGTTTGAATTGATACTGCCGTTATTGAGTGTGTAGTCTGGTTAGAGTGATTTGATGCGTTAGTTACTTAACATTACATAATGTTGTATAATGCTTATTATATTGATTGAGGAACTCACCCTTACACCTATTTTTCAGGTAACGAGCAGTGAGTTGAATAGGAGCTAGTGCTTGGAGTCTAGTGTAGTCTCCTAGTGGGTCATGCTCTGATAGATGTAACATCGGGAAGGGATGTTTGAATATTTTATTGATTGGTTGTGAACCATTTTGCATGTAATATGTTACATGATGTGAATAATTGAATTGATTTTATCCGCTGCGTATTATGCAGATACTTTATAATTTGGATTAAATAAATGAGCATGACAGGATATTCTGATGATGGTTGTGAAATGATTGTGTGACACCCTTCGGGGCATAATTACTCTGATTGATATGTTGCTATTTTAATTGAAATATTTGGGGTATTTTAGAAGGGTGTTACAGTAAGCATGATTGTTTCATCATCCTCAAGCTTTTTCTTTTTGGATAGGATCTCTTTAAGGAATTTATCATATGAATACATTTGAGTAATGGCTTTTGTGAATGGCATGGTTATGTTCAGTTGCTTCAGAAGTTCCACGAATTTCTTGAATTGTCCTTCATTTTTGGATTTGGCAAGCCTTTGGGGATAAGGTACATGTGGTTTGTATGGTGGAGGAGGAACATAAGGTGGTTCTTTATCTATTGCCTCTCTGCTTTTGTCTTTCTTTCTGTCCTTGGTCGGTTCATTTACTTTCTCAGATCCTTTACCAGAATTTTGATACATGGCCGGATTTTGAATTCTTGGGTCAGTTGGTTCATCTAGTTCTGTCCCACTCCGAAGTGTGTTAGAATTAGCATAACCTTTTGGGTTTGGTTGAGGTTGACTAGGAAATGCTCCAGCTGGGCCTTCTATTGCGGCTTGTTGTTGGGCTACTTGGGAGATCTGGGTTTCTAACATCCTGTTATGGGTAGCCATAACATCAAACTTATTTGACAATTGTTTCATCTGTTCACTCGTATGAGCGTTTTGATTTGCAAATTATTTATTTTGTTGAGCTTGGGTATTTATAAATTTTTCCATCATGATATCTAGATTTGACTTTCTAGGTGCTTGTGGAGCAACAAGGGCTCCTTTTTGATAGCCAGGTGGAATAACAGGTGTTGGGTTTGGTGGAAACAAAGCATTGTCATTTTTATAGAAAATTTTCGGATGGTTCCTCCAACCAGGATTGTAAGTGTTTAAATATGGGTTTCCTTGGACATAGTTCACTTGATCGATGGGTACGCCAACCAATAACTAACAATCAACATTAGTATGCCCAGGGGTTCCACATAATTCACAGTTTGGTGTTATAGCAGCTACGATAGCTGTTGGTGTTATGGCCAAGCTTTCAATCTTTTGAGTAAGCGCATCCACTTTAGCATTGACGTGGTCTATTCCATTGACTTCATACATTCCTTTTTTCGTAGTTGGTTTTTCTACAACAACACGTTCTCTTCCCCATTGGAAATGATTTTGAGCCATGTTCTCTATGAGTTCATAAGCTTCGTCGTAAGGTTTGTCCATTAGAGCACCACCAACGGCAGTGCTTAAATTCATCTTGGTGTTATACATCAGACCATTATATAAAGTATGGATAATCATCCATTCTTCAAGTCCATGGAGTAGACAGAGTCGCATCATGTCCTTGTATCTTTCCCAAGCATCGAAAAGAGATTCATTGTCTTTTTTCTTAAATCCGTTGATTTGAGCTCTTAGCATAGATGTTTTGCTTGGTGGAAAATATCGGTCTAAGAAGACTTTCTTCAACTCATCCCATATGGTTACTGAGTTTGAAGGTAGAGAATGGAGCGAAGCTCTATCTCTATCTCTTAAGGAAAAAGGGAAAAGACGTAGTCTAATCGCTTCTTGACTGACACCATTTTCTTTCACAGTGTCTGCGTACTGCACAAACACTGACAAATATAAGTTAGGGTCGTCTATGGGACTACCTGAAAATTGGTTTTGTTGAACGACTAATAATAGCGAAAGTTTCAACTCGAAATCGTTTTGGTTGATGGCAGGGGCAACAATGTTGCTATGTGGTTCTGTTTACGATGGAACAACATAATACTTCAACGGACAATTTTGTGGTCTTTCGTCCATAATTGGTTTTGGTTCTGAAATAGGGGTGTTAGGATCTAGAAGGTCGTATTTAATACAGAAATTGTTGATTCGGTGTTTTAGATTAAGATAATGCTTGATATCGTCAATTGGTTTCTCTAACTCTTTGCTATGAGAGCGAGTGTCTGGCATATAATCGACACAGAAAAAGAAAGAAAATTTGTTGCCTTAGTTTATACTACGCATCAAAGGAATCACAATATTGACGAAATAGTCCCCGGAAACGACGCCAAAAACTTGATGAGCGACGGACGTGTCTGTCAGATTATGACTGCAAGCGCATAACCTATAGTGTAGTTTTAAAAGATTATTGAACCCACAGGGACTAATGGTCAAACTAATGTTATCTATTGTTGCAGTGCAATGCTAAGGCTAAAGATTATGAAGTTACGAACGGAAACAAAAATACTAATTTCTAACGGTTTAAAAGTTATAATAACAAACGAGTCCAGAATATGGATTCCACGTACCTAAGGGATTAAGTAGAATCAGGCACTAAATATGATTCTATTGCGTTATGTAGAAAATACCGACTTAAAGGTCCCGTCTCACACTCTTGCGCTATTGACAAAGATCACACCTCCTAGCCACTGGATTTTGCTCTCACTCACCCGTTCTAATTAGAAAGCGTATTTTGAAAGTAAATGAGATCCTAAACGATGCCTAAAGTGCTCTCATTTTTTAGGATCAATGCCTACTTTCCACTATATGGTTCCTTCCTCACACTCTCGCACTATCGGATTGAACCTTAACTTGTCTCACACTCTCGTTCCAAAACAGTAAAACATACAATTGGAAACTAAAGCCAAAATATAATTAGATCATAAATTCGCGCCTATTATTCCTACCGAGTTCCGTCGGTAACGACAGTCCTCATATGCCAAACTCAGAATAAATTAGCAAGACATGTTATTATTTGGGAACATCATAATTAAGACATTCAAAATTAAGAACAACATGACATACAAGTAATTGAAGCAGTAAAACATGCAAATAACAAAAACAGTAAAAAGAACCTGCAATTGCTTAAATAAAACTGGAATTAACTTGAACTTGAACATGAATTAACGTGATAATAAAATAACGACAGACTTGTTCTTCAATCCAAGAGTACAATGAAGATGAAAATAAAATAAAACTAGAATATGTGTGACAATCCCTCGATGTGAGTTATTGTCACTTTTACAGGTAATTTATGCTTAAATCTAAGAACTTGATTTGGCAGAGCTTCCGCACAACTTGGATTCTTTCTAAATTCTCCCGCAATCCTATTTATAGAGGTTTTGAGACCTGGTAACTTCCTTGGATCTTGCATGGAGAGTGGAGGGAAAATAATGGATAAAAAACGATCCAGAACTGCCCACTAGCGCAGTTCTGTTACTGCGCGATAATGGTGAACATCATTCCTTCCATATTTTAAATGATGTGGCAGTGGAGTAAATGGAGAACGCTATCTTCTAGATGGTGAACACCGTCTGGACATACTGCATAAAACTTGCTCTTTTTCTCCCTTTTAGCTCCTATTTTGCTCCTTTTTGTTTGAGGCTTCCAAAACTTCAATGATATCGGACAATAACTGCAAAACACATAAAACGAAAGTAAAAGACGATAAAAAATATAAAAAAATAAACGGATATCATGTGAACTAAGCCTAAAACACGATACGATTTCTCATTATCAACATCAAAGAGCATTCAATAAGATTAAAGAGTACATGTTGAAGCCTCTTGCATTATTACCCCTTATAAGAAGAAAGAGCATGAAATTGTATATTTCTACATCAGATTCAATAATAGGCAGTATGTTAGCCCATGAAGATGATGATTGTGTTGAAAGAGTCATATGTTATCTTAGTCGATTGCTAGTTGATATACAATTGTTGTATGATATCTGTTTATGTGTTATTTGACATATTTTTGTACAATTTGGGATAACTGTATTGATTGTAATGTTTGAATTGCTTGATATACAATTGCTGTTTGCTTTGGTGATCTCTGTGAGATGAGTTCTATACCCGAACTCGAGTGCACTCTAGGATAGGAGAATGGCGTAGTCTTGTTGACTGGTGTGGAGTATTCCTTAGCCAGTTGACTTGCGAGTCCATTCACTTGGTGGAGGTCATGTTGGATTAATAATGTCACACAAGTTATTTGTGGTTAGGCATTATTCTTTCAATCATGTGCCTTAGAAGCCAAGGACCATAGTTTACCAAGCCCATCTTGGCCTATTTTTAGGACGTAGTGCGGAGGTCGTTCAGATGTCAGATCTGATGCGATTGTTACGCGATACTACACTCATAAGAGTCTCTCTTGAGAATATTTTTGGAATACGAGTATTCGTTCCTCCGATAATATCCGAGAGATGGGACGATGATTATGGGAACCTCTGGTAGAACATGTCTGGCAGGTTTAAACCCTAGTACACTCCCTTTGGGTGGTCCTTAACCGAGACTCCATGCTCGTGACTCTCAGCAAACCCGTGATTCGTGGTTGAGTCGTTCAAACGTTGTTAATATCAATGGAACTTGGGCGTTGATAAGGTGAAAACCATAATCCGCCAAAATGGATGGTTGATATTAAGGATGTTAGAGCCGGTTCATGTACCGTTAATATCAATGGAACTTGGGTGTTGATAAGGTGAAAACCTAAATCCACCAAAATGGATGATTGATATTAGGGATACAATGAGCTTTCCCATGACCTTTGTTTGGTGTGATTTGCTTGATCCTTGAGTGTGATTGTTGCATTCATGCATTCATGCATTCATCTGCATTCATGTCATCAGAAAAATCAGAAAATTTTCAAGGAACTTAAAGGGTTTATTTGCAAAAATTTTCAGACATGGAAAGACCAGAAAGGCATACAAAGAAGTACAACTTTAGACAGCCTGATGTGAAAGAGTTAAGGAATCTGACATCTTATGTATTAGATCCCTTGGGTTTCAAAGCTCGTTATGGGAAGCTTCTGCCTCTGTTGACTACTCAGGTGGATGAGGGTTTGATGAGTACTCTAGCTCAGTTTTATGATCCTCTGTATCACTGCTTCTCATTTCCAGACTTCCAGTTGCTGCCTACTTTGGAGGAGTATTCTCATCTTATTGGGATCCCGATTCTGGATCAGGTGTCGTTCAGTGGCTTAGAGAGTATTCCGACCGCTCGAGAGATTGCAGATTTGTTGCACATAGAGGAAGCATTGATTAAAGCAAATCTGACGACCAAAGGTGGAATTCAGGGTCTTCCTTCCGATTTCCTCATCGCTCAAGCTACCGTTTATGGGAAGTCCATGAGTGAGGATGCCTTTGAGGCTTTATTTGTGTTGCTCATCTATGGGTTGGTCTTGTTCCCCAACATCGACAAATTTGTGGATGTGAACGCCATTAGGATCTTCTCAGTTCTTAATCCCGTTCCGACTCTGTTGGGTGATGCCTATGTCTCTTTGCATCTGAGGAATGCAAAGGGTGGAGGAGTTATTGTGTGTTGTCTGCCTCTGCTATACAAGTGGTTTATTTCGCACTTGCCGCAGACACTTGCTTTTAAGGAGAACAAGGGATGTCTATGGTGGTCTCAAAGACTCATGTCTCTCACTAATGATGATATCTCTTGGTATGATCGCGTGTATGATACTGTGCAGATCATTGATTACTGTGGTGAATTCCCTAATGTGCCTCTTCTTGGTACATGTGGAGGGATCAACTACAGTCCCATTCTAGCACGTCGTCAGCTTGGGTCCCCCCTAAAGGATAAACCCCATAACATTCTGTTAGAAGGTGTGTTCTTTCAGGAGGGTAAAGATCCCCAAGGCCTGAAAGCCAGATTTGTCCGCGCTTGGCGCAAGATCTGCAAGAAGACTAGGAATGAGCTAGGTCCGAAGAACTGCATTGCTTTGGAGCCATATACCTCTTGGGTCAGACAGAGAGCTGCCGAATATCTGATGCCGTATGATCATCCGAGACCTACACCTTTGGATGTGGCTGGGCCTTCAACCCTCCCCACCTAACGTGTAGAGGAGTTGAGAGAAGAAGACCTTTCGCGTGCTTGGATCCGTGAAAGAGAGGAGTTACTGCAGCAGCTGAAGGAGAAGGATGCTCTGATTGAGTTTCTCGAGCATCGGGTGATTGATAATCCGAATGATACTTGGACTTCTCTGCTTCCTCAGTCTTCCAAATTCTGGAAGAGGAAGTATGATCGACTTGCAAAGGAAAAAGAGGACATGGAAGCAACCTATGAGAGAGAGATCAAGAAGCTGTGTGCATCTCGCCTTCCAGCATCCCGAGCTTCTAGGGATCCATAGGATGTTTATTTTCCTTTTCTCTTTGTAATGATAAAAAATGCTGTACTTCTTTGTTTGAATATATTTGAATGAGATGTTTTCCATATGAAGTTAAAATGCTTAATATTCAAAATTGCAAATAATACCCTAAAAGTTCCTTGAAAATAAAATAAAGCATATGCACAAACATTTCATGCATCATTTTGCATAAGCAGGTATCTTGTTCCGGTCTTCTTGTCTGTGGCCTAACTCTGTGCTCTTCATTTATTTTGAAGACAAGCTGACTCACCGGTACTATACTCGATCCAATTCTGCAAGAGTAATGGATCAGTTGGAACAAGAGAATCGTGAATTGAAAGAAGAGGTCTCCAGACTTGGCGCTTTGATGGAGCAACTCCTTGCTGCTCAGAATCAACCTGCTCAACCGCCTGCAACTCCTGTCCAGAGGACGGTTATTTCAGAGGTCGTTGCTCCGACCGTGCCAGCTGCCAGTGCTCATTTCGCGCCTCATGCTATGCCAGCCGGGTTTCCTTGGGGGATGCCTCCGGGTTTCATGCCCGATATTCCTGCTCCCACTTTCGCTCATATGTCGGCATCTAGCCCGGTCCCTGTTGCTGCTCCTCCTGTCGTGCATACCATGCATAGGGTAAACGACACCATCTATCATTCTGAGCCGTCTGAGGGCCCAGATGTTAATGAGAAGATGGAGGCTATGAATGATCAATTCCTTGAGCTGAGGAAGGAATTGAAGACTCTCAGAGGGAAAGATCTTTTTGGCAAGTCTGCTGCTGAACTCTGCCTTGTTCCCGGTGTTAAGATACCGATCAAATTCAAAGTGCCTGACTTTGAAAAGTATAAGGGGAACACCTGTCCACTTGCTCACCTGGTCATGTACGCCAGGAAGATGTCTACTCAGACAGATAATGATCAGCTTCTGATCCATTATTTCCAGGATAGTTTGTCCGGTGCGGCTCTCCGTTGGTACATGAGTTTGGACAGTGCTAATATCCGATCCTTCAACGATCTTGGCGAAGCCTTCGTCAAGCAATACAAATATAATGTTGATATGGCGCCTGACCGTGATCAACTCAGGGCCATGTCCCAGAAGGATAAGGAGACATTCAAGGAGTACGCCCAGAGGTGGCGAGAATTGGCTGCTCAGATCACTCCTCCGCTGGAAGAGAAAGAAATGACTAAGATCTTCCTGAAGACTCTTAGTTCTTTTTATTATGAGCGGATGGTAGCAAGTGCTCCCTCTGATTTCACCGAGATGGTGAACATGGGGATGCGACTGGAGGAGGGAGTCCGTGAAGGACGATTGGCAAAGGATGAGAGCTCTTCTTCTAAACGATATGGGGCGTTTAAGAAGAAGGATGGGGAGGCACATGCTGTGCAATCCCATGCTAAACCGAGGAGACCCTCTGTTCAGAGGAAGTCTGCACGCCGTGCAAGTAATCAGCACCAGGTGGCTCATATAGCACCTGTTTTCAGAGACAGTGCTCAGTATCAGCAGCCTCAGCAGCATCAGCATCAACAGCAACCTCAGTATCAGCAGCAACACTGTCCACAGCAACAGGCTTACCAGCCTCGTGGCAGTACCACCAACCAAGCTAACTTGAGTTATGATAGGAAGAAGATCAGTTTCGATCCAATTCCTATATCATACGCTGAACTATATCCTTCCTTGTTGGAAAGGAAGTTGGTTAGTCCCAGGGATCCTCCTGCCGTGCCTGCAAATCCTCAGTGGTGGTACAAACCGGATCAGAATTGTGTTTATCATTCCGGTGCTCCGGGTCATAACATCGAAAACTGCTTTCCGTTGAAGACGAAGGTGCAAGACCTGATGAGATGTGGCATTCTGAGCTTCGAGGACTCAGGCCCCAATGTTACGAAGAACCCATTGCCCGAGCATGGGAAATCTGTGAATATGGTCCAGGGGTGTTCTAGGAAATATAAAGTCAAATATGTGAGCCATATTAGACAATCACTGGTCGAGTTGCATCGCTTGCTGTGTCAATACATCCATATGGAGCATGACCATGACAAATGCGGCATCTGTTCGGTTAATCGTTTGGGTTGTCGCCAAGTGCGAAGAGAACTTCAGGAACTGCTAGACGAAGGTACCATTGAGATTCTGCAGAATCGAAATGTTGATGAAGATGAACCAGAGGTCAATGTGATTTCCCCTGTGTTCAAATTGCCCGAGCCTGTTTGTATCCGATATGATAGCAGTAAGCCGAAGGTCTCTCCTTCATTAGTTATCAAGCCTGCAGGCCCAGCGCCCTATTCTTCTGACCGAGCTGTGCCGTTCAGATATAACCCCGTTGCTGTTGAAGATGGGAGAGAAGTGCCTTTGCCTTCAACGTCTGTAACCAACATTGCCGGTGTAAGTGGGTTGACCCAGAGTGGTCGTGTATTTTCTGCGCCTAAGCCTCAGGCTAAGGCTGTTGCTTCTGATTCTGCCGAGCGTCCGGTTGGGACAGCTGTTAATATTCAGAACCCGGCACCTGTTGCCAAACCCTCCTCTGTACAAAAGACTCCTGATTCCTCTGTTGGCTCGAGTGGCACTTTGAATGAAGAATCTGATGAGATGCTGAGGCTCATCAAAAAGAGTGAGTACAATGTTGTAGACCAGCTTCTACAAACACCATCCAAGATTTCCGTTCTATCTCTGCTGTTGAATTCAGAACCCCATAGGGAGGCTCTGCAGAAGGTTTTGGATTTGGCGTATGTTGATCACAACGTCACTGTGGAACAGTTTGATGGTATAGTTGCAAACATCACTGCTTGCAACACTTTGAGTTTCTGCGACGCTGATCTCCCTGAGGAGGGAAGAGACCACAACATGGCTTTACATATTTCTATGAATTGCAAGTCGGATGCCATGTCCAACGTGCTGGTGGACACTGGATCATCTCTGAACGTATTGCCAAAAACCACACTCTCAAAGCTGTCATATCAGGGTCCTCCTATGAGGCAGAGTAGGGTAGTTGTGAAAGCTTTTGATGGGTCGCGTAAAACTGTGATTGGGGAAGTTGATCTCCCAATCAAGATTGGACCAAGTGATTTCTAAGTTACCTTCCAGGTAATGGATATACACCCATCGTATAGCTGTCTCCTTGGTAGACCAGGGATTCACGAGGCTGGCGCCGTGACATCCACCCTACACCAGAAGCTGAAGTTCGTGAAGAACAAGAAATTGGTTGTGGTAGGGGTAGAAAAGGCTCTCCTGGTTAGCCACTTGTCTTCTTTCTCGTATATTGATGCTGAGGACGAAGTTGGAACGCCGTTCCAAGCTTTATCTATTGATGAACCAATTGAGAAGAAGTCTCCTTCATTTGCTTCCTACCGTGATGCAAAACTGGCCATTGAATGTGGTGCAGTTGCTGGTTTGGGGAAGATGATTGAGCTTGAAGACAATAGATCCCGGGCTGGCATTGGCTATTCCTCTGGGGAATTCAATGAGCATGGGCTGTTCATAAGTGGAGGATTCATCCATGCTGATCAACCTGAAGAGGCTGCTACTATTCTGGAAGAGGATGTAGAGGATCTGAACAATTTCATCATTCCTGGTGGTGTCTGCCACAATTGGGTCGCTGTAGATGTTCCTACAGTCATTCATAGATCAGAGTAATGGTTCACTTTGTTCAAAACCCTTCTCCCATGCCAAAAGGAGAAGTGATGACATTGTTGGCAAAGCATATATACAATGATGTTTTCATTCAATTAATGCATTGTTAAACATTTGTTTTTCCATTTGTTTTCACTTTTTGCTTTTTGCATGAAATCAGTGATCACAAAAAAACCCATAAAAACAAGAATAAAAGCAAACATTTTTCATCTGCATAATGATTTGTTTGTTTAAATTCTAAAGTTTTTCATTAACCAAAATCATTATGCAGGTTGATTCTAAAACCCATTGAACATAATGATCCAACGCCATCTCCCAATTTTGAATTCCCTGTATTCGAGGCAGAGGAAGATGATGTTGAAAGGATTCCTGATGAGATTACCCGTCTCCTTGAGCACGAGAAGAAGATCATTCAGCCGCATCTCGAAGATCTGGAAACAGTCAACTTGGGGTCTGAGGATTGTGTTCGATTGGTGAAGATTGGGGCACTTCTTGAAGAGTCTATCAAGAAGAGGTTGATCAGTTTGCTACGAGAATATTCTGATATCTTTGCTTGGTCATATGAAGACATGCCGGGTCTAGATACAAATATTGTGCAACATTTCCTGCCTTTGAAGCCTGAGTGTGTGCCTATGAAGCAGAAGCTCAGAAGAACTCATCCAGATATGGCAGTGAAGATCAAAGAGGAAGTTCAGAAGCAAATTGATGCGGGGTTTCTGGTGACTTCTACATATCCTCAATGGGTGGCCAATATTGTGCATGTGCCTAAGAAGGACGAAAAAGTCCGTATGTGTGTTGATTACAGAGATTTGAATAAGGCTAGTCTGAAAGATGATTTTCCTCTACCACACATTGATATGTTGGTAGACAATACAGCTAAATTCAAAGTCTTTTCATTTATGGACGGATTTTCCGGTTATAACCAGATCAAAATGGTACCCGAAGATATGGAGAAGACAACATTCATCACACCTTGGGGAACATTCTGTTATCGAGTGATGCCCTTCGGTTTGAAGAACGCCGGAGCCACGTATCAACGAGCTATGACTACCTTGTTTCATGATATGATGCACAAGGAGATAGAGGTCTATGTTGATGATATGATTGCTAAGTCCCGAACGGAAGTTGAACATGTTGAGCATTTGTTGAAGCTTTTTCAGCGTTTGAGGAAGTTTAGACTTCGCCTGAATCCGAACAAATGTACCTTTGGAGTCCGTTCCGGCAAGTTGTTGGGTTTTGTTGTCAGCGAGAGAGGTATTGAAGTTGATCCTACAAAGGTCAAAGCAATACAAGAAATGCCTGCACCCAAAACTGAGAAGCAAGTCCGAGGTTTTCTTGGCCGCTTGAACTACATTTCCAGATTTATATCCCACATGACTGCCACATGTGCGCCGATATTCAAGCTCCTCCGGAAAGATCAGTCTCATGATTGGACCGAGGATTGCCAGAAAGCTTTCGACAGTATCAAGGAATATCTGTCTGAACCTCCGATCTTGTCTCCGCCTGTGGAAGGAAGACCTCTGATTATGTATCTGACTGTACTTGAGGACTCGATGGGTTGTGTACTCGGTCAACAAGATGAATCAGGGAAGAAAGAATCTGCTATATACTACCTCAGTAAGAAGTTTACTGATTGTGAGTCTCGGTACTCTACGCTTGAGAAGACGTGTTGTGCTTTGGCTTGGGCCGCTAAGCGTTTGCGCCAGTACATGATAAATCATACAACTTGGTTGATATCCAGAATGGATCCAAATAAGTATATCTTCGAGAAGCCTGCTTTAACTGGGAGGATTGCCCGTTGGCAGATGTTGTTGTCTGAATATGATATCGAGTATCGAGCTCAGAAAGCTATCAAAGGTAGTATCTTGGCTGACCATTTAGCGCACCAGCCGATTGAAGATCATCAGTCTGTTCAGTTTGACTTCCCAGATGAGGAGATTTTGTATTTGAAAATGAAAGATTGTGATGAGCCTACACTTGATGAGGGTCCGGAACCTGGTCCCAGATGGACGATAGTGTTTGATGGCGCTGTGAATCAGTATGGAAATGGAATTGGGGCAGTAATCATTACTCCTCATGGCACGCATATTCCTCTTACAGCAAGGCTAACTTTCAAATGCACGAATAATATGGCTGAGTATGAGGCCTGTATTATGGGACTGGAAGAATGTATTGATTTGAGAATCAAGCATCTTGATGTATATGGTGATTCGGCCCTGGTTGTCAATCAGATCAAGGGAGAATGGGAGACGAATCAGCCTGGTCTCATTCCTTACAGAGATTATGCAAGAAGGATTTCAACGTTCTTTACAGAAGTTGATTTTCATCATATTCCTCGAGAGGATAATCGGATGGCAGATGCTCTTGCTACGCTTGCTTCCATGATTGTGGTTAAGTATTGGAATGAAGTTCCCAATATCTCCGTGATGCGCTTGGATAGACCCGCTCACGTATTTGCAGTCGAAGAAGTGAACGATGACAAGCCTTGGTATTTTGATATCAAGAATTTCCTTCGGAACCAGGTCTACCCACCTGGGGCATCTGTGAAAGATAGGAAAACTTTGAGAAGGTTGTCAGGCAGTTTCTACCTCAGCGGTGAAGTGCTGTATAAGAGAAATTTTGATATGGTTTTGCTCAGATGCGTGGATAGACACGAAGCAAACCAGTTGATGACTGAGGTCCATGAGGGTTCATTTGGTACTCATTCCAATGGACATGCCATGGCTAGAAAGATGTTGAGAGCAGGCTACTATTGGCTGACAATGGAGTCTGACTGCTGCAAATATGTGAAGAAATGCCACAAGTGTCAGGTTTATGCGGATAAGATTCATATTCCTCCGACACTTCTGAATGTGATTTCATCACCATGGCCTTTCTCTATGTGGGGAATTGACATGATCGGCATGATTGAGCCGAAGGCGTCCAATGGACACAGGTTTATTCTCGTAGCGATTGACTAATTCACTAAATGGGTTGAAGCCGCATCGTATGCGAATGTGACCAGGCAGGTGGTTGTGAAGTTTGTCAAGAATCAGCTGATTTGCCGTTATGGTGTGCCAGATAAGATCATTACTGATAATGGATCTAATCTGAATAATAAGATGATGGATGAGTTGTGCGCTGAATTCAAGATTGCACACCATAATTCCTCTCCCTACAGGCCCAAGATGAATGGGGCTGTGGAAGCTGCTAATAAAAATATCAAGAAGATTATCCAGAAGATGACAGTTACGTACAAAGATTGGCATGAGATGCTGCCATTTGCTTTGCATGGTTATCGTACATCTGTCCGCACTTCAACAGGGGCAACCCCTTTCTCTCTTGTTTACGGCATGGAGGCTGTTCTCCCAGTAGAGGTGGAGATCCCATCAATGAGAGTCTTGATGGAAGCCAAGTTGACTGATGCTGAATGGATTCAGAGTCGTTATGACCAGTTGAATTTGATTGAAGAGAAGCGATTGACTGCCATGTGTCATGGTCAGTTATATCAGCAGAGAATGAAGAAAGCATTCGATAAGAAGGTCAAGCCTCGTGTGTTTTGAGAAGGTGACCTCGTGCTCAAGAAAGTCTTGTCTTTCGTGCCCGATTCCAGGGGCAAGTGGACTCCAAACTATGAGGGTCCATATGTTGTTAAGAGAGCCTTTTCAGGCGGTGCTTTGATGCTTACAACAATGGATGGGGAGGATTTCACTCGTCCTGTGAATTCAGATGCAGTCAAGAAATACTTTGCCTAAAAAAAAAGAGTATATGCAAATGAAAAACAGAATTGCTCGCTAAGTTGAAAACCCGAAAGGGCGGCTTAGGCAAAAATGAGCGTCTCGGTGGAGAACCCGCAAGGGTAATCCAGGCAAAAATTGGAGACTTGAAAAAAAGTATATTTGCATCCCGCTAGATTGAGTACCTCACCTTGGGGCAATCTAGGCAAAAATTAGGGATTTGGCAAGTAACTGCATCCTGACAAGACTTTCTGTCCCGCAACCGTCTTTTCGTCAGAGAGATTCTCGATTCGTCGTCGACTAAAGCTTCGCATACATCGAGATTCAAATTGGTAGAGAAAGGATCATTATGTTCAATGTAGCCCTCTTCCAATATATGTCACTGATTTCAAATTTGTACAGATCTATGGAGTCTTGCCATTTGCAGGCTACCATTCCATCAAATCAATTTGAGCTTTTATCCAATTATTTGCACTCTTATTTGTTTCAATTCAACAAATGTTTTGCATGTTTTAATTGATAAAATGTCATTGTTTTAAACAAATAAATTTTTTCAAAATTGTTGTTTTAAACAAAGTGAACATTCACAATGATGAAAGGATACTCAAGAATTTCTCAGTGCTCTCCCGAGGGTGGCATGATTTCCAACAGGTAAGACATTTGTTCATATTCCTGGTATTTGGTTGTATCCTCTTTCTCCTGCTTGATTGTTGGGGTTGTTCCCCAAGCAGAGTTGTTGTGGTGGGTTGTTCCCTAAGCAGAGGGCTTGTTGAAGACTTCGTTTTCTTCTCCAGCAGTAGTCTCTCCCCAGTGCAGTTGCTAGCAGAGTTGTTGTTTCTCTCCTCAGCATGGTTGCTTTCTTTGTGAAGATTCAGTGGTTGGTGGATTGATATCCCGGTACTTTACCACTTTCCTCAGCTTAGTCGCCAAACAGGGTTGCTGCTATCTTTCCTCAGCACAGTCGCTAGTGGAATTTGTGATATAGCCCCAGAGCAGAGCGATTGTGAAGACGTCGTTTGCTCCAGCAGTACTCTCTTCCCCGGCCAAGTTGCCGGCGGAGTTGCTATCTCCCTACCAGTGTGCTTATCCCTTCAGCAGGGCAGTGATTATGTTCCTCCTCAGCAGTTGTGGATGTTCTCCTCAGAAGAGTCAGCATTTAGTGGTTGATCCCTAGCTCTCTTCCATATCACAGTGGTTTTTTCAGTGAAATTCCCGGTAGATCTGCCAGTGGATTTGTGGTTTGGTGGATTGTATTTGTGCAAAATCCCCATAAGAGTGGGTATCTCCAACAAAACCAGAATCCCCGTCAGAGTCAGGATTGCATCTGTGATAATTCCCTCGGAGTCTCCGCCAGAGCTGGTATACTTGACAGAGTTGCTTTTGGTGGCAGTTTATGCTTGTTGACCTCAGTTTCCCCAGTAGGTTTGGTTGGTGGTCTAGCATCCAGAGTTTGGGTTGATTTCCCAATTGTTTTGATCCTCAGTAGAGTGGCTTGTTGCAGAATCTACTTGTGTGATCTGTTCTACATGGATGATCTGTCCTCCCTCAGTGGGTTGTTCCCCAGCGGAGTTGTGTGGAGTTGCTTTCATGGCAGTTCTCGCTTTGTGCAGTTCTCAGTTGATACTGAAGATCCCCTGCAGATATTTTGGGATTTCTCCTGTTCCCCCAACAGATTCGTCTTTGTGGCTGTTTGTGCCTGTTGTGACTTTCTGTTCGTCAGTTGGTTTGTTGTTGATCCATTACTCAGAGATCTGGTGTTTCTTTGACATCTCCGATCTTTTCAGCATGTAGATCTCCAGCAGATTGGCTTTCCAGTTGGGCCTCTTCGGTTTTCCTCTGGAAGTATAGTACCGGGCGTTTGATTCCTGGGTCTGTTTGTGTTAGATATGTCTGTTTTGTCAGCATTCATCAAACATAAATCACGCATATTCATGCATAATCATAAACATTCAGATATTCATGTTGCATTTTTTGCCATATATCTTTTGTTTGTTGTCTCTGGCTATGGGTTTTATAGATCTCTAATAGATCTTCCCAAGCAGATGTCGGGTGTTAAAATCTCTCCATTATAGAGTCAGCCCCATAAGCAGAAAGTGTCTGTATTTTCCTTCTGCAGTTCCCCACTGAGACTATCCTCGTGGATGACGGTTTCTTCCGTTTCCTCCCTACAAATATATGGGGATGGATTTTTCTATTGAGTTATATCCTCATAGGACGAGTCTTGATTCTGTCTGTCTTTTCGGATCGATCCCGAATTGGCAGTTGTCAACCGTTTCTTGTGCTTCCCTGTGGAATGAGTGAATAAATTGCCCAGTAACCGGCAATAATTCTTTTATCCCCAGCGGAATCTTTTTGGGCCTCTACCCAGTAACCGGTAGTTGTAAGTCCTATGTTCCCTCTTCCTGGCGGAATTTGTGGTTATATACCTTTTATTCCTCAGCAAAAGTCGTTGGTTTTCTACCCAGTATTCGGTAGTTGTAAATCCTAATTTTCCCTGCTCTCCAGCAGTTTGTGGTTTGTTATAAACCCTATTTGGTTCCCGTGCGGATTTGCGATTTCCTTCATTCCCCACGCGGAGTTGTGGTCTTCTACCCAGTATTCGGCGGACGTAAACCCTAAATCTTTTATCCTCATCAGAGTTGATTTGGCCACTACCCCGTATTCGGTAGTCGTAAGTCCTATCTCTTTTCCCCTAGCAGAGGTAACCTTTGTGGTTCGTTCTGGTTGTTGGCAGAATTTGGTGTCATTGCGGTTTTATTCCCAGCGGAGTTTGTGCCTTGTGGTACAGGTGGATGATTGCCGGTTGCTAGCAATTTTATCCCCAGCCAGAGTTTTGGTATTCTACCCCGTATTCGGTAGTTGTAAACCCCAATTTCTCCCTTTACAGAGTTAACCTTGTTGTTCATCCTAACCGATGATGGTTACTCTTTGTGGTTATCTTCATTCAATATTTGATGTTGATATTCCTCCCTTTGCTTCTGGGTAATTGCCGTATGCTAGCAATTGTATCCCCAGCAAGTCTTCTGGATCATTGCCGTATGCTTGCAATTTTATCCTTTTGAAGTCGCCAGTGGGTCTTTTCACCGTTTGCTAGTGATTTGTTCCCCGGATCATTGATTGTTTATCAATGCATCCCCAGCTAGTCCTTGTGGGTAATTGCCGGATGCTTGCAATTCATCCCCAGTTGAGTCTTTTCATTTACCCGTTTGCTTGGTAATGATTGTTGCTCCCTTTGAATGGTCATCTTTATATACCTAGTTTGGTATCCTGATGCCTTTCTTTTCGGTCGATTTATCCTTTATTAACCCAGTAACCTGTTGTGGATAATCTTCCATGCGAGTATGTTATCCACGTTCTGACGGTAATGGATAATATATCTCATGCACTCTTCAGTCGAAGCCGTTCGTGTTTCCCCAGTCGAGTAAGATTCGTTATTTCCCTTTTGCGGAGTCGAATATTCGTTGTTTCGGATAATTGCCGAATGCTTGCAATTTATCCCTTCGAGTTGTCTTTCGTTTACCCGTATGCTTGGTATCGATTGTCTCTCTTTTTGGTTAGTCACCTATTATATACCCAGTAACCGGTATCTCTGGTGTCTCTTCCTTTCGAGTATATTGTTCATGTTCTGACGGTAATGAATAATATATCTCTTTCACTCTTTGGTTGGAATCCTTTGTTGATCTTCCCCAGTAGAGTAAGATTCGTATTCTTTGTAGAATCGAATACCCATCCTTTAACCAGTTTGTGTTTTGGATGATGAGTGTTTTGGCAGTAAAAACCAATCCACGTTTTCGGTAGATCACCTATTATATACCCAGTAACCGGTATCCTTGGTGTTTCTTACCATACGAGTGTATTATCTACGTTCTGACGGTAATAGATAATATATCTCATGCAAGTATTCTATCCATGTTCTGACGGTAATGGATATTATATCTCATGCACTCTTTGGGTTTGTGTCCCCCAGTTGAGTAGGATTCGTCTTCCCTTTGTGGATTCGAATGTCCATCCTGTAAGTCGATTTGCTTTTTCAAGCCCTCCTTTCGGATGATGAGTGTTTTGGCAGTAAAAACCAATTCACGCTTCGGTCGGTCACCTATTATATACTTCGGTATCCCTGGTGTTCCTTCCCTTCTGCTCCCTATTATGACCTTGGTCCCCTGTGGAGTCAGATTTTCCTGAGTTGATGTACCTTTGACGGGTCTTTCTCAGATGTTTGGTTGATTGATATCTCTCACCCTTATACCGGTCTTAGATATTCATTCTTCCTGAGCTTGTTACCCTTATACCGGTAACACCTCATCTTGTTGCTTTTCCCCGTGAGAGTCTCTTTGTTAGACCCTCTCTAGTGGAGTTCCTGTTGTGATTTTACCCTTTGCTGTATTGGCGTTTTCCCCAATATATGCATTTCCCCGGCAGGGAGGTTCTTTGTGAATCTTTTCCTGGTCCGAGTCCGGATTTTTATCCGAAGTATCCTTTGTGGATAGTTTGAGTCAGCTTGTATCTTTCCAATGGATGTGTCTTCCTTTGGAATTCGTTTGATCCCTAGTGTGAGTCCTTTACTTCCCCAGTAAAGTCTCCAGTCTGTTTTCTATTTTCCCCCAATTCAGAGTCGTGTCCTGCTCACGCATTCTTTTTCTTTTTATCCCCAATAAGAGTCCTGTTAGAGTCTCTGTTCCTGGTGAGTGTATTACTCCGATGGATCGTCTTTTCTTCTGTGTGAACCATATCCCCACAGAATTTATGTCTTTTACATGCATACATGTGCATCATGAGGTCTCTTAGGGACCAAAATTTGTCTCATTACTGTTATTTAAGCCCATTCTACCGCGTCGAGATGAAGATTTCTAAACTTCACTTCTCCGACTAGAATGACCTTAAATAGGGGCATCTGTAAGACCCCAATTTTGTCCCTAAGATCCCTCATGGCATCATATCATATCATATCATTGCCTCAAGGATCATCGTGCACCTTGCCTTCTTCCTTGTGGGTGGGTCATCTTTTAAGAGTGGTTCTTGATCACCAAGCATGTTTAGCATTTGTATATCATTGCTTTTCATTTGTTTACTACCCAAAAGTACAAAAATATGTCATCTAACCTTGTTACTTGCAGCTGAAGCAACACTAGGTCAAGACAGTTAAAGATAGCCATTGAGCAATAGATGATGGCCATTCTGAAGAATTTGGGCACCATGATCATTCATCAAGAGTTCATATGAGTTGTGATATCATTTTGAATCAAGATCTCAAGTGGTAGAGGCTTGAAATTCATCAAAGCATTGTTCAGTCAACCAAAACCCTAGCAAAGTCAACTGTGGTCAACTGTGCATTTAATCAGGGATTTGATGGTGGGAAATGGTTGGAGAGGTCTCATTCATGTCCATACAAGCCTCATATAACATGTCAAACATCATCATTGAAGGATTTGAGGTCAGATGAAAAGTTTCCAAAAATAGTAAGTGACCTGTAATTTCAAACTGCCAAAAATGGAAGGGTCTTCTCCTCAACTTTACATCATCAAGCAAGCTTCAAATCAAATTTTGCCCAACATGAAAGTTGAAGATCTTGCTCTCACTTTTCCAAAAAGTCCAAGAGCATCCATTTCTCATGTATGGTTGGCAAGTTATGATCAAATCATTGGCAAGGAATTTTGAACTTCAACAAGGCATAACTTTTGCATCAAAAGGCCAATTCATGTGGTTCTTTTTGGAGCATGTCACTCTTGATGTGCACTATCATAATCATACATCACATTTCATTAAAACTCATCACAAAAAAGGTACATTTTTCACTTGAATCAATTTAAATTTTTGGAGGGAAAATGCTAATTTGAAATTTATGCATTTCATTCAATTCCAACCAATGTCATTTGCATCCAAACTGATTTTGAAGTGCATTTCAAGTGGAAACTCGGTACTGTTCATTGCCATGCATGCATGAAGGGCATTTTGGCCAAATTGCATAAAGCTTCATTTCATCTAATCCATTTTGCATTAGCCTAATTAGGATTAACAAGATTGATTAGCAGATGGTATATATTTCTAATCATAACAGAAATTCAAGGACCACAATTCATTTTTTCAGATCTAAAATTTTTCATCTCAAAATTCTCTCAACTTTTTCAATTTTTTCTCTCATTTCCTTCAAGTAATTGGCATTGTTCTTGCTCTGTTCATCATCAAGCATCATTGTTGAGCAACATTCAATCAAGATTCAACTGAAATTCGTGCAAATCAAAGCATCTTGAAAGCAAGAACATCAACAATGGTGAAGTCTTGAAACTGTGGAATCGTGCATAGCTGAGCTTCGATCTTCCTTCTAAACATCTCCATAAGCATTGTAGAAGATCCTCCAAGCACTACAAGACCTATTTCCAGCTGAATCCGCTTCTGGTGCTCCAAGAGGTCACAAACTAATCTTCATAATCTTACTTTTTCTTGTATTAATATCATAGATCTTTGATTCCTGAATTGAATGAGCTTTGAATCATGTTAAACCATGCCAAAATGAGAGAGAACGGTTGATTTGAAGTTTGATGATTGATTTTTACTTTGATCGATTCATGCTTGATTTAGTGTTTTTGGACGTGTTAGTTGTGGATTCTTGTTGCCTAATGTTAGATCTTTGAGATGCAATGCGCAATTTACGTTTCTGGAACATTCCATTTTTCTGGAAAAATCGTGCATGAAGATCATGAAGATCTTCATGTGTTCTTGCTGGCTGGAGATTTCCTGCGGATTTATCCACGACCTTCATAGCGCTAGCCACGGCTTTTCCTGCGGATTCGCACGTATTACCTGCGGATTCATGCGATGCATGCATGCTGCATGCGCTTAGGGCATTGGCCAAAACGACCGCGTTTGGTCTTGGCGCCTTGGATTTTCAAATTGCTCGCGTGTTCGAGTCCGCTCCAAGGCAATTTCATTTTTGGCTTTTGGCATTTATTCCATCTCACTTGTACATGTTCACATACTTGTTTCATTCATTTTTTTAATTTTCTTCCACATTCAAAAAATCATAACTCTCAAAATAATAATCCAATTGACAGGAAACTTTTTGTGAAATGTTCCTCATCATGTCTACTTTTTTTATGGATATTTTTTCAAGATTTGTGCACGGTTGGATTTAAAAATTGCCTAGGGTTTGTTCATACATGTCATTTCTTGCATAATGCTTGCCATTTCTTTTATGAAATCATGATGCTTGATCCTATGAACATGAAAATTGACATGCATAATCTAGACTCATTCCTGGTCATTTTGGTATATAGTTTGCTATTTCTGCATTTCTGGATTGTGAGATATGATATGATCATCGGAGGTGTGACAATGTGTGTCACACCATTTCTTGTCCAATTTTCTGATTTTATTTACCATGCCATATGAACTTGAAATAATCTGAATTTTTGCATGTTGTTGCTTCTGGATGTCTAGTTTGAGCATGATTTGTTGTAGAATATTTTGATACATTTCCAATTTGTTTGAGATTTTCTCTTCTAGCTTGTCATATTTGGATTTTTGTTGAGTGTTCAACTTCCATGATTTGTGAAATTCTCATGCATTATTATATGGACTTGAAATTTTGTACATTGATTCTTAACATGTTGAAGTTCATTTTAGTTTTGGTTTGGATCATTTATCTTATGTCATCACTGTTTTATGCTTGCCTTAAGTTGATGCACCATTTGTGGCCTTGTTTGAGCTTGTTTTTGCATACCATGACTTGTTGATTTTTATTGACATGCTTCCACTTGTCCAAATGCAATGAATTTTGGTGTGTTGCTTATTCAATGTGTTCTGTTTAGACATGATTTTTCTTGGAATTTATTGAGCCATTTTGATATTGATATGCTTGTGTTCATTCTGTTTGCTCCAATGTGATCCCAACTTGCTTGTTTGACATGTTTTGCTTATGAAATGGATTTGGTGCATAGTTTTGATATGAGACCAATTAGACTTTGTTCTTATTTGATTAATCTTGATTTTGGTCAACTTTCATGTTCTGTTTTGCTTTATTTCTCCTCCTTTGACCCTAGGCCTTGTCCTAGTGGTCTACTTCTCATGTTTGAGTTTGATTTTCAGGTTGAAGAAGCAATTGCTTTAAGGAGATTAACTCAAATTGATTGAGTTTGGTTTATTTGATTGTCATGGACTAACTTGGTTTGTTTTGTAGGATGCTTTGAACTCCTTTGAGTTGGGCTTACGCTTTGCTTAGTGCATTGCTTGTGTATAGTTGACTGTCTGTTGTCAGTTGACTTTCTTTTTTGAATTGAATGCTGATTGTGTTGGATTTGATTTCAGGTACCTTAGTTGCTATAGTTCCTTTGTGAACTTGCTTTTGCTTTGCTTGATAGCTTAAGCATTGAGGTATAACATCTCTCCTTCATGTAGTCTGGAAGACCTGGCTTGTTACTTAGCCAGGCACCTGTCTGAAGTCCTCTTTAAGAGGCAATGTGTGTGATTGTTTATCTTTGTCCCCAAGCAGGAAAAGTCCTTCTAATAAGGCAATTGGTAGATAGAAGAGATGTGTAGTCCATCTCCTACTATTCTGTGTGTCTTCCCTTTGCTCACATTACATGTTGTAGCATTGTGGATCCTAACCCAAGATCTATCAAGTCATTAACTTGTGGAGAGAGTTCCAACTTTCTGAACTCCCACACCTTCTGATATTCAAAGCTCTCCCTGACCAGGGATAAGAGCAATGAGGTACACCCATCATATCCTTTCATCTGCTTCACCTTAACTCTCAATGTTAAGGTTAAGAGCGCCATTTACCCCATTCCAGTTGACTTTAAAGTCTAACCCTTGCTTGAGCCTAATTGCTTGGATATAGTGTGTGCTAAATGACTTTGTTTGATTAGTTGCTTGTTGCATCTGTACATGTTTGCTTGTTTGCCTTCGTGCATTTATCATCATTAATTGTTCATTATTGCATGATCATCATTTCATATCTTTGTGATTTGTTTGAGTTTGCCCATTGAGGAATCAGCTATAAGTCCATTCATTGGCCATTGTTCCTATGATTTGGAAGGGATAAAGTATAAGACCATTTCATTGGCCACTTATGTCCTCTTTGCTTAATGCTTGTGTTTGTTGTTGTATGTGAGGATTCAATTGTAAGACCATGTTGTTGGCATTTGTATTCCCATGATCATATATTGGAGGTTAGAGTAAGCCCAGATAGATTGGCATCCGACCTCCATGTTTTGTTTTGTTTTAGGAGATTGGAATAAGTCCATTTATTGGCATCTGATATCCGTGTTTGTTTTGTGAGATTGGAATAAGTCCATTTATTGGCATCCGGTATCATTGTTTTGTTTTAGGAGATTGGTGTAAACCCATTGATTGGTATCCGGTATCCGCTTTTGCTTTGTGAGATTGGAATAAGTCCATTTATTGGCATCCGGTATCATTGTTTTGTTTTAGGAGATTGGTGTAAATCCATTGATTGGTATCCGGTATCCGCTTTTGTTTGTGAGATTGGTATAAGTCCATTGATGGCATCCGGTATCACTTGGCTTTTTATTTGCTTACTTGCTTTGTTGCCTCATTCCAAAGGACACACTTGAATCATCTTCTATATGATTTCAAGAGGTGAACTTCTAGGAAGTTTTACACTCCTTCATCCACATCCTTTTTGTTTCAAAACCCTTTTCACTTGTTGACTTTTAAAACTTGTAAATACATGTTGTGCAAACATTCTCATCCCTTTTCAAATTAGAAACCTGGACCTTAAGTCCTTGATTTTCCAAACTTCACTTTTGATAATACTTCTTTCTGAATTGAATCTTAATCATACCTTGACCATATTTTGTGAATACTCATAATCAATAAACTTCACACATTCAATTGTTTTGGTGGCTTTGTCCATTCTTGTTAAGTTTTTCATACATTAGCCATAGGTTTCAATTACCATAGTGGTTGATGTAAATCTTACCTTATCCTTAGTTGAGTTGATTGTAAGTCTTCCATACTTATTATAGGGTTAACCCCTCACTAGTATGTTGAAGCCATCCTCGCATGGTGGATTGTTGATTCAGGTTGAGTTTTCTCCCATTGGTAATGAAAAGCCTTAGTGCTCTTGTTTTAAAATGAATTCACTAACTTTTGGAAATCTTTTAGCCGAACTACGGCGTTTTGATCCTTACCTTTGATGGAAGGTATGTAGGCAACGGGTTCATCCGTTCAAACACAAAAATAAAAAATTGTACATTCTTTTCTCATCTTCCCAATCATGTTTGCACGATATGTCATAAACAAATAAATTTTTCATTCAACAAGTGTGAAAAGGGCTCCCTAGGAGTACCTAGGACGTGATGGGTGCCTAACACCTTCACATTGCGTAATTTACCCATTATCCAGATTCTCTGATCTTTTTATTAGTTTTCTATGTGTAAAACTTCTTAGGCTTTTGTTCGCTTTTTAGCCAATCCTTTGGATAAATAAAAGTGCGGTGGCGACTCGATTCTTTGTATGCTTTGCTTTTGGTTTAATCAATAAATCATAAAGTGACGAATACACCGCTACACCACCCAATTTGAGAAATTTAAATTTGGCCAGAATGGGCAAGAAACGACTTCAGAAAGCTGCAAGCTCGACTATATTTATGATGATGAGATTTTGGAGTTTGAGAAATACCCACTTACTTCGACCAAAAGGATGCAAGCTCAGGATCCTTTGGAAGAAATTGATTTGGGGGGGCAAGTTAACTAAAAGGCCAACTTACATAAGTGTCAAACTCGACCCAACCCTAAAAACAAGAGTAATTGAGATGCTAAAGGAGTTCAAGAATTGATTCGCATGGGATTACCATGAGATGTCGGGTCTTAGCCGAGAGTTAGTAGAGTTGAAGTTGCCAATCAAGCCTGACAAAAAGCCTATAAAACAAACTCCAAGGAGGTTTGCGCAAGAGGTTATGTCAAAAATCAAGCAGAAATTGAAAGATTATTGCGAAACAGGTTCATAAGACTTGCAAGGTACGTCGAATGGTTAGCCAACATTATTCTAGTAATTAATAAGAATGAGACTCTCAGAGTCTGTATGAACTTTAGGGATTTAGATGCGACCACTCCAAAAGACGAGTACCCAATGCAAGTGGCAGAAATGTTAGTCGACTCAGCGGCTAGTTTTGAGTATTTGAGTCTTTTAGATGGTTATTCAGTTTATAACCAATTTTTTATTGCAGAGCAAGACATGTCTAAGACGGATTTTTGATATCCTGGAGCCTTGGGCACTTACGAGTGAGTAGTGATGCCTTTTGGACTAAAAAATGTTGGTGTAACCTATCAACGGGTAATGAATTCTATGTTTCATGATTTCATTGAGACATTTATATAGGTTTACATATATGGAATATTTATTAAATCCTCATCATAAAGTGACTATCTTGATCACCTTCGAAGATCCTTCGAAAGGATTAGGAAATATGGATTGAAGATGAATCCATTAAAATGTGCATTGTGTCTGTGCAGGTGATTTCTTAAGTTTCATGGTTCATAAGAAAGGAGTCGAGATAAATCAGAACAAAACAAAGGCTATACTTAATATAGAGCCTCTGAAAACCAAGAAGTAACTGCAATCCCTACTCGGAAAAATTAACTTCTTGAGAAGATTTATTTCAAAACTAAGCGGCAAGATAAAGGTGTTCTCACTATTTCTACGTTTGAAAAAGAAGGAAGGTTTTAGATGGGGAACATAACTTCTGATGAGCGACGGGCGTGTCTGTCGGATTATGACTGCAAGTGCACATCCTATCGTGTAGTTTTAAAAGATTATCGAATCCACATGGACTAATGGTCAAACTAATGTTATTTATTGTTGCGGTGTAAGGTTAAGGCTAAAGATTATAAAGTTACAAACGGAAACGAAAATACTAATTTCTAATGGTTTAAAAGTTATAATAACAAACGAGTCCGGAATATGGATTCCGTGTTGTAGCGGTGTATTCGTCGCTATATGATCTATCGATTAAATCATAAGCTAGGAGATACATTGAAATTTCGAGTCGCCACCGCACTTTTATTTATCCAAAGGACTGGCTAAAAAGCGAACAAAAGCCTAAGAAGTTTTACACGTAGAAAACTAATAAAAAGATCAGAGATTCTGGGTAAGGGGTAAATTACGCAATGGGAAGGTGTTAGGCACCCACTACGTCCTAGGTACTCCTAGGGAGCCCTTTTCACACTTGTTATGCTAAATTATTATTTGTTATGACAAAAGTATTGTGCAAACATGATTGGGATGATGAGAAAAGAATATACAATTTTTTTATTATTGGGTTATTGGGTTATTGGGTTCGAACGGATGAACCCGTTGCCTACGTACCTTCCATCAAAGGTAAGGATCAGAACGCCGTAGTTCGGCTAAAAGATTTCCAAAAGTGGGTTAGGTTCAATTTTAAACACAAACCCTAGGTCTTACGTTATCCACGGGAGAAAACTCAACCTTATACAAACAACAACGTCCACCATGTGAGAACAGCTTCGACTTGCCAGAGAGGGGTTAACCCTATAATAGGCCAGGAAGGCTTACAATTCAATCACTAAAGACAAAAGGTGAGATTAACATCAACCACTAAGATAAATCAAACCTATAGCTCATGTATGAAAACATTAATGGACAAAGCCAAAACAAGTGAATGAGTGAAATTACTGATTTTGATTATGAAAAGTGAAGTCAAAGTATGATTAAGATCAATTCAAATAAGTATTATGAAAATGAGTTTGAAAAAAAGTCAAGGACTTGAGTCCAGGTTTTTAATTTGAAAACATGAAGATGTTTGCACAACACTTACGTTAAGTTTGAAATCAAAGTGTGAAAAGGTTTAGGACATAATGGATGATGAATGGATGAGGATGGATAGTAAAACTTCTTAGAAGGTTCACTTCTTGAGATCATATAGCAGATGATTCAAGTGTGTCCTTTGGAATAGCAATTAATAATAACAAACAAACAAAGCAAGCCAAAAGCGGATATCGGATGCCAATCAATGGTCTTATACCAATCTCCTAAAACACAATGGGATATCAGAAGCCACTCAATGGTCTTACACTAATCTCCACAGGCAAAGAAATAAAAGCGGATACCGGATACCAATATATGGATTTACACCAGTCTCCTAAAACAGAAACGGATATCAGATGCCACTCAATGGTCTTACACTGATCTCCTCAAAAGAAAACAAGAATGAAATGTGGAAATCAACTGCCAATCTATCTGGACTTAGGTTAACTCCACAGTATGGTCCTAGGAAATCCAATGCCACATTACTGGGACTTACAATGGATCCTCACATACAAGAACAATAGCAACAATATGATCACAGGTATGCAAATGCCAACTTACAGGGACTTATAACTGCAACCTCTCATACAAACAGATGAACAAACTATGATCACAGGAAAACAGATGCCAACTTACAGGGACTTATAACTGCAACCTCACATACAAATCAAACAGATCAAATTATGATCATAGGATAACAGATGCCAACTTACAGGGACTTATAACTGCAACCTCACATACAAATCAAACAGATCAAATTATGATCATAGGATAACAGATGCCAACTTACAGGGACTTATAACTGTATCCTCACATACAAACAGATCAAATTATGATCACAGGATAACAGATGCCAACTTACAGGGACTTATAACTGTATCCTCACATACAAACAGATAACAGAAGATATGAGTGACCAATGAGGTCTTACACTCTATCCTTCCATATCACAGGAACAAATGCCAAAGCAATGGACTTACAATTGTCCTCAATGGGCACACAACAATGATAGCATCACAAAACAAATGAGATGATCATGCACTAATGGCAATTGATGATGATGATAAATGCATAGCATACAAGCAAGCAAGTGCATATGAAGCAATTAATCAATCAATGAACATCAAACAGCACACTCTATAGCCAAACAATGGGGGCTCACACAAGAGGGTTTGACTTTAACAGTCCACTGTAATGGGTAAGTGTCGCTCTTAACCTGGCCATTGAGGGACTCAGGTGAAGCAGATGAATAGGAGATGAGGGGTGTGCCTCATTGCTTCAATCTCAGATCAGAGAGAGCATAACAGAAAGTGTGGGAGTTCAGAAAGTAGGAACTCTCTCCACATTATTGACTCGATTAGATCTTGGGTATTTATCTCATTGCTTCAACCAGGTACTGGGAGCAAAGAGAGGACACACTGAATAGTGGGGGATAGATTACTTATCCCTACCTTCCACCAATTGCCTCAAATGAGGACTTTTCCTGCTTAGGACAAATATAAACAAACACAGGCATTGCCTCTTAAGGAGGACTTCAGACAGTTTGCCCGGTCAAATAACAGACCGGGTCTCCAGACTACATGAAGAAGAAGTATTTATACCTCAAAGCAAATGCTAAAAAGCAAAGCAAGCAAGCAAGTTCAAAGAACTTAAGCAACTAAAGCACCTGCAAAAATCAAACCAATTATTAAACAGCTCAACAGTCAAAATCAAAAGACAATGAACCAATGGTCACACAGAGGGACCAATTGTGCAAGGCACAAAGACTCAAGTATGAGTCACCTACAAAACAAGGGTTAACATGTGGCAAACAATCAAATTCAATCACATTTGAATGATCCTTTAAGCATGGGTGCTCAACCTGAAACAACAGCTCAAATGTAAGCTCAGAAGACCACTAGGACTAGCCTAGGGTCAAAGATGAAAGAAAAAAGTCAAGGCAGCAAGCACTATTCAATCAAAGTCAAACTCAATCATGTAGGAAGCAAACACAATTGGATTCAAGCTTATATCATGCATCAAGGTCATTTCATATGCAAAAGAATGCAAAGCATAGCAAAGGAAGCATGCAAAAGTCAACAGCAAAGACTTCATCCAAAAGTCAACTCAAACATTTTCAAAAATTATGAAATAAATCATACTCAAATCTAACATCTGACATGGCATACATGTTAAATTTCATTGCATTTGGATGAGAGGAAGGCAGTCAACAAAAATCATGAAGTCAAACCAAATTCAAGTAAGCATGGTGAAAGTCAACAAGCATGGGTCAACTTCAAAAAATCATATCAATTTGAAAACAGAAGAGAAATGAATGAAATTAACACCATTGCAAAGCTTGGGATGTCTAGTTATCACATATGAAATTTCATGATCATACAATAAGATTTGAGAATTTCACAAATGATTTGGCAACATGTAGCACAAAAGGTCAACCAATGACCAAGCATGGAAGAAAATTCACAATCAAATGGAAAACAGCAAGATTAATTCCAAGAAAATTCATACATGAAATAGACATACAAAGGATGATTCATGCAAAATTTGGGGTCAATTGGATAAGAGGAAGTATGTGAACAAAAATTGGGAAAATACATGATCATGGCATAGCACCAAATTCAACACATAACTTCAGAAAATCATAACTCTCAATCCACAAATGATAAATGCACAAACTTTATATGGAAATGAGGGTCAATGTGTGTAGAACAACCACAAAAAAATTTCAAGCTCATTGGATGCAACATGAGAATTTCACAATTGGAATGGTACAATGTGTCATTTGAGCATACATGTGAAGAAAATAATTATCATTAAAAATCCAGCCAATGGAAAAATAATTAAAATTCACCATAAAATTCTAGACACATCCATGAGTATGAGGAAAAAATTTCAAGATTTTTGGATGAAAATTGGATGAGAAATAAATTGTGGTAATCGGATGAAATTATGATGTAAACATGAACAAAATGGTATGGCAATTGGTCAACATAAGTCAACCGAATGGCATACTTGTAAATATCCCTATCATTTAGCAAAACACTGCGTTTTAGGGCATGGAATGAAATAATCTTATTGGTCAGCTCTTAATGAAACAGTGTTAACAACCAACAACAGCCAATCACATTTGTTTTTTTAGAAAAAAATACTGCTAGGGTTTTAGAAACTTGGGGTTTTAGCATGGTTTGGCAAAGGCATACAGCATACATCTTCAACATCAATCATGAGCAAAACGCATCCAACAGTTTACAATCATGCAACGGCCATGCAATACTAACCTAATGCAACATTAGCTAACAACAATCCAACAAAAACATGAGAAAATTCTGGACAGGGTTATGCTTGGTATGGACAGCAGCAAGGCTTACAAATAACAGCAATCAATCGTGTTGCAAGATTCTGGGCTCACATGCATTTTAAGGTTTGGCAACATGGTTTCTCAACATCAAAACAAATTCCAACCATCACACAATCAACATAGTACTTAACAATGTTCACATGGCAATCAAACAACAAATATGCAACACAGTTCATATGATTTTCTTCTAGGAATTTCGAGGGTTTTGGCACAACAGTATGGCTCCATGCTCAGCTTCATGTTCGACCAATAATCATACATGAACTACACACATTCAGCATTAAGAAAACAAGCACAGCTGTGCAACCTCATCACCATACAACATTTAACCAATCATCAAGACAGACATTAACCAATAGGAAATTCGGGCAGGGCAAGATCTGGTATGAACAGCAGCAGAGTTTTAAAATAGCAGCACATGTTCATCATGCTCATCAATCAATATCAATCGAAATTCCAACAGATAAACAACCAATCAAACATCATTCAAACATGATTCACATAGATTTTTAGGACAACTTCTCAAGGAATTTCAAAACTGCAGCAAGGTTTTGTCAGCAGGGCAACAACATGTGGTTCATCATTGTGAAACAAGCTTCCAGCAAAAAAATCACATATCAATATGGCATTGGTACAGCAGTTCATGCATCAACATCATGCAGCAAACAGAGTATTTGCAGCATGCATTCGTGTTCATCATGTAATCAAACAAAACAAACAACAGCAACAACATGTTTCATGGGCTTCAGGACAATGTATATGGGATTCCAAAACACAATAGAGCATGTTCATCAGCAACATGTAATCATCATAATCAAAAGCCTGTAAACAGCATACAACATAGTTTTCATGGCATAAGTTTGAAAACAAAAGCATCATGGAATTTCAAGCAAGTTCAACATCTTACAAAATAAATTCCAACATACACACACAGCAGCATACACATTGTCATTGAAAACTCATCATTAATTGACAAAATGAGCAGCAAGGCAAACAAATATGGCATTGGTATAAGCATGTTTATGCATCATCATCATCATGCAGCAACCAAACAACAGCATCCAACATATCCTCCAATCATCAATTATCATGTAATCATCATCATTAAGCAAGAAGCAAGACAATCTCAATGTGCTTCATGTCAAAAGCACCAAAACAGCACAAGCAGGAACATTACTATGCAGGGTTCCCTAAATTGCAGCAAGCATATTTATCATCATCATGTAACATTTCAATGGTAACAGCATACAATATATATTTCACATGGATTTTGCTGAGCATGTGCCTAAAGTTTCAAACACTGCAGCAGGCTTAATCAAGAACAGCATTCATTATCATGCAGTCATCATCAAAGCATCAACCATAAAACGAAGCAATGTAACCTCATCACTAAGTAATATCAGCTAACAACCAAACCATCACAAACATGGGAAATCTAGGCATAGTTCTAGGGTTTGAGCATAACTGCATATATTCATCATCATAAGCTCGAAAAAATCAATGTGCTCAGAAATCAAAATCACATATGCTAACAACATCCTCATACACCAAACAAAAAGAATGTAGTGTCCACTTCCTCTAATTCATCATGATTAAAGCAGCTCGAGCAAAACAAGCATGGACACAAAAATTTGCAAAGCAGATTTATCACTCAATGCAAAACCATATTACATGAAACAAATTGCAATGGCACAAACATACCAAAACCTATCTAAAACATCTTGTAATTTGGTGAATGGTGCAGATTGAGTTACTTACTTGTTTTGGAAGAAAATGTGGAGCAGAGCTGCTTTGATGGTTACAAGCTCAAACAGATGAAGCCCTTAGTTTGGAATGATGGTTGGAGGGTAGCTTGAAGCTCAGCAACTCTTAGAAATCCCAGAACCGAAAACTACCATTGTTGGACTCATGAAAATGCAGACCTTGCAATGCTATTCCAGTCAGTATCTTATGATCAGGAATGACTCTTAATGGTGGTTAGATGATGGAAACATGAAGGAATGTTCAAGTGGTTTGGAGATTTCGAGCAAAAATTGCCAAAGGCCACAAATGCAAAAATGAGAGAGTGAGCTTTTCTGGTTGGTGGCTGCTTAGAACTAGGGTTGGAAACAGAAAATGAAGGCTTAAATATCATCTGTTAATCATCATTTAATCATGTGGTAAATTGGTTTTGTGTGTAATGATCATTTTGCAAATTGCTAATTGTGGAACAAGTGAAAATGGTGGGTGTGTTTGTCTGCACAAATGGGCTGGAAAGGCTGCTAGCAGGCCAAACACAATGCTGCTTGTGGTTGTACAGAAAATGCTGTACTATATTTGCTTTTGTGAAGCCAATTGCTAAAAATGCCAACTTTGTACCTTGGTTCAAAATGTGGAAAAATGGTGGTGTGATGATGATTTTGGACTTTGAGCAAATCACAAATAATATGAAACATTTCCCAATTGGCAAAAATGAGAAAAAAGTCCTAAATCAAAAAGTCAACTGTGAGTCAAACTTTGATTTTTAAAGGAATAGTCCCAAAAATGCCATTTTGATTGGCAAGGTTTAGGTCATGAAATTTATATTCTTGGAAAGAGGATGAAAAATGTGGTTTGTAGGAAAAAACCCCACCAAATTTGGCCTTATGGTTTGAGAGTTATGGCTTGTTGAAGTTCAAAAATGGTGAAAATGATTTGATCATATCTTGACAACCACACATGGGATTTGAGAGTTCTTGGACTTTTTGAAAATGGGAGAACAAGATCTTCAACTTTCATGTTGGGCAAAATTCATTTGAAGCTTGTATCATGATGTAAGTTTAGGATCAAGAACTTTCCATTTTTGGCAGTTGAAATTACAGGTCCAATTGCTATTTCTGGAAATTTTCTGATTGGCTTGATTTTCTTCCATGATGAGGTTTGCCATGATAGATGAGACTTATACAAGCATGAATGAACTCCTTCAAATCAATTCTATCCATCAAATCTTGATTAAATCAACAGTTGACCAAGTTTGACTGTCTGTTGACTTTTCTAGGGTTTTGGATGACTGGACCACTTCTGATGAATTCCAAACCCTAATTCCTTGAGAACTTGACTTCAAATGATGTCTCAAGATGTATGAACCTTTGATTATTGATCATGATGCCCAAATTCTGCAAGAATGGCCACCATCCATTGCTTTGACTGACTTTGACTGATCTTTGACCTAATTACTGATGATTGCTTCCACTGCAAGCAAAAAGGTTAGACTGACAATATTTTTGTACTTTTTGAATGATAAACACATGAAAGCAAAGATATACAAATGCAAAGTATGCCTGGTGATCAAGAAACAAACCTACAAGGCAATCTACCCACTAGGAGGGAAGCAAAGACATGCATTGATCCTTGAGGTTATGATATGAATGATATGGGCCATGAGGGATCTTAGGGCCCAAAATTGGGGTCTTACAGATGCCCCTATTTAAGGTCATTCTAGCCGGAGAAGTGAAGTTTAGAAATCTTCATCTCGACGCGGTAGAATGGGCTTAAATAACAGTAATGAGACAAATTTTGGTCCCTAAGAGACCTCATGATGCAAATGTATGTATGCAAAAGACACAAACTCTGTGGGGAATATGATTCACACAGAAGAAAAGATGATCCATCGGAGTAGTACACTCACCAGGAACAGAGGCTCTAACAAGACTCTATGGGGATAATAAAAGAAAAAGAAACGTGTGGACAATACACGACTCCAAACTGGGGAAGATAAAACTGACATAACGTGAACAAAACACGACTCTGATTAGGGAAACAGAAAACAGACTGGAGAAGTCACTGGGGAGTGAAGGACTCACACTGGGGAAAAGAATTCCAAATGGAAAATAAATCCATTGGAGAGACACAAGCTGACTCCTGGGGAGAAGCAACAAAAAGTTCCACTGGGGAAGTAACAAAGAAATGAGATGTTACCAAGCATACGGGTAACAAACTCAGGAAAATCTGACTCCACAGGGGGACCGAGGTCATAATAGGGAGCAGAAAGGAGGGAACACCAAGGATACCGATTACTGGGTATATAATAGGTGACCGACCAAAACGTGAATTGGTTTTCACTTCCAAAACACTCATCATCCTGAAGAGAGCTAGAAAAGCAAACTTTTTATAGGATGGACATTCAATTCCACAAGGAAAATGAATCTTACTCTGAGGGGAAAACAATCAGAAAATTGACTCAAGAGCGCACGAGATATAATATCCATTACCGGCAGACCGTGGATAAAATACTCAGATGAGACATATTATTCATTACCGGCAGACCGTGAATAATATACTCGAAAGGAAAATTATCCTGAACCGGTTACTGGGTTGTTTAAGGATAAAATCCGAAGACGTGGATTGGTTTTCACTTCCAAAACACTCATCATCCGAAAGGAGGGCTTGAAAAAGCAAATCGACTTACAGGATGGGCATTCGAATCCACAACGGGAAAACGAATCTTACTCAAATGGGGACACAAACCCAAAGAGTGCATGAGATACAATATCCATTACCGGCAGACCGTGGATAAGATACTCGCATGAGATATATTATCTATTACCGTCAGAACGTAGATAATAAACTCGCATGGTAAGAAACACCAGAGATACCGGTTACTGGGTATATAATAGGTGATCTACCGAAAACGTGAATTGGTTTTCACTTCCAAAACACTCATCATCCAAAACACAAACTGGTTAAAGGATGGCTATTCGATTCTACAAAGAATACGAATCTTGCTCAGATGGGGAAAATCAACAAAGGATTCCAACTAAAGAGCGCATGAGATATATTATTCATTACCGGCAGACCGTGAATAATACACTCGAAAGGAAAAGACACCAGAGATACCGGTTACTGGGTATATAATAGGTGACTATCCAAAAAGAGAGACAATCGATACCAAGCATACGGGTAAACGAAAGACAACTCAAAGGGATAAATTGCAAGCATCCGGCAATTATCCAACAACAAGAAAATATTCGACTCCGCACAGGGAAAATAACGAATCTTACTCGACTGGGGAAACACAAAAGGTTTCGACTGAAGAGTGCATGAGATATATTATTCATTACCGGCAGACCGTGAATAATATACTCGCATGGAAGATTATCCGCAACCGGTTACTGGGTTAACAAAGGATAAATCAACCGAACAGAAAGGCATCGGGATACCAACTCAGGTATATAATGATAACCAATCAAAAAGGAGCAACAGACATTACCAACAAAAGAGTAAATGAAAGGCGAACTGCTGAGGATAAATTGCGAGCATCCGGCAATTATCGACAGAAGACCAGCTGGGGATGCATTGGTAAACAACCAATGATCCAGGGAACAAATCACTAGCATACGGTGAAAAGACCCACTGGGGATAAAATTGCTAGCATACGGCAATTATCCACAAAAGACTTGCTGAGTATATAAGTGCTGATCTGAGCAACTTATACAAGCAAAGGAAAATCATCATCAAAAAATGAATGAAGATAACCACAAAATTAGGGTTTACATCTACCGAATACGGGGTAGAAGACCAACAACTCCGCGTGGGGATAGAACAAATCACGAATCCGCACGGGAAACCAAAATAGTGTTTATAACAAACCACAAACTGCTGAAAAGCAGGAAAAATAGGATTTACAACTACCGGGTAGTAGGTAGAAAACCAAAAACTCTGGCTGGAGAATAAAAGGTGTATAACCACAAACTCTGTCAAGAAAGCCAGGAAAAGTAGGACTTATAACTACCGGTATGAGGGTAGAGGCCCAAACACATTCCGCTGGGGAACAACCCGCTGGGAAACACAAGACATTTGACAAATAGCCAATTCGGGAACAATCCGAAAGGCAGACTGAATAAAGACACGTCCTAATGAGGATATAACTCAAATAGGAAAATCCATCCCAATATATGTGTTGGGAGGATACGGAAGAAACCGTCATCCACGAGGATATATCTCAGTGGGGAACTGCAGAAGGAAAGACAACATTTTCTGCTTACGGGGTTGACTCTATATGGAGAGATTTTAAACACCCGACATCTGCTTGGGGAGATCTGTAAAGAGATCTATATCGCCAGAGCAGGAGACACGACAAACAAAAGATATATGGCAAAAAAATGCAACATGAATATCTGAATGTTTATGAATATGCATGAATATGCGTGATTTATGTTTGATGAATGCTGACAAAACAGACAATTCTAACACAAACAGGTTCAGGAACCAAACGTCCGGTATTATACTTCCAGGGGAAAAACCAGCTGGAGAGCCAATCTGCGGAGATCTACGTGCTGTAAAGCAAGGATCTGCAAGTACTGCTGAAAAAGCAGAGAATCAGAGATATTAGGAAACAACCCAATCAGGGTACAGAAAGTCACAACGGGCGAAGACAGCCACCAAGACGAATCTGTAGGGGAACAAGAGAAGTCCCAAAGTATCTGCAGGGGATCCCAGTGTTAACTGAGAAACAAAAAAAGTGCATGAACACGAACTGCTGTAGAAGCAACTCCACACAACTCCGCTGGGGGACAACCCACTGAGGGAGAATGATAACATCCAGATAGAATCTTACTGCATAAGCAACTCTATTGGGGAAAACTGTCGGCTACTCTCTTGGGAACAAACCACTGAGGGAGGACAGATCAAACAAATATATCCTGCAATAAACCACTCCACTCGGGGAGAATATACAGCAAACTGATCACAACAAGTAGATTCTGCAATATAAGTCACTCTACTGGGGATCACAAACAGTCAGGAAATCAGATCCGTTCACTGGAGGCAAAAGCAATCATCCGACTATACGGGGATTGAAGGGAGTAATCAACGGGCGAAACTGCCACAACAAACATTCTGCAGACTAAGCTGAGGAAAAGATGATTGCAATACTGGGATGTCAACCCAAACAACCACTGAGTAGGAAAATAAATCCTGCTCTGCCGGAGAGAATAACTCTGATGGAGAGATAGCAAAAATTCCGCAGACGACTTCGCCGGGGAGAAGGTAAAGTACCGGGTATCAAACCACTGACTTACCGAGTCTTCAAAAGAAAACAAACGTGCTGAGGAAACAGACAAATCCTGCTGGCACACTGCATGGGGAAAGCGGTAACAACTCCACTTGCAACCCTGGTGGGGATATTAATAACAACTCTACTCTCGACTCCGAGGGGAGTACCGATCAATCAGTTATACTCATGACTGCGCTGAGGAGACAAATAAAGTCTGGGGCATATGACCCACTAGAGAAAGTGACGGGGCACCAAGATGACAAACCATCAACCGCCGAAACTTCACAATAAAACACCCATGCTAGGGAAACTGCTGCCGGAGAGAACGAAGTCTTCAACAACACTTACTTGCAACTGTACTGGGGAACAACCCCAACAACTACTCTGTTTGAGGAACAACCTCAACAAAGGTCTGAAGAAAGAAAATACCACCAAACCAGGGATATGAACAAATGTCTTACCTGTTGGGAATCATGCCACCCTCGGGAGAGCACTGAGATATTCTTGAGTATCCTTTCAATATTGTTAATGTTCTTTTTGTTTAAAACAAAAAATTTTGAAAAATTTGATTTGTTTAAAACAATGATATTTTATCAATTTAAAACATGCAAAACATTTGTTGAATTGAAACAAATAAGAGTGCAAATAATTGGATAAAAAGCTCAAATTGATTTGATAGAATGGTAGTCTGCAAATGGCAAGACTCCATAGATCTGTACAAATTTGAAATCAGTGATATATATTGGAAGAGGGCTACATTGAACATAATGATCCTTTCTCTACCAATTGGAATCTCGATGTATCCGAAGCTTCAGTTGACGACGAATCGAGAATCTTCTGACGAAATGACGACTGATGAACCAGAAAGTCTTGTCAGGATGCAGTTACTTGCCAAAATCCCTAATTTTTGCCTAGATTGCCCCAGAGTGAGGTACTCAATCTAGCGGGATGCAAATATATCCTTTTTTTCAAGTCTCTAATTTTTGCCTGAATTACCCTTGCGGGTTCTCCACCGAGACGCTCATTTTTGCCTAAGCCGCCCTTTCGGGTTTTCAACTTAGCGAGCTATTCTGTTTTTTTTATTTTTTCATTTGCATATACTTTTTTTTTAGGCAAAGTATCTCTTAACTGCATCTGAATTCACAGGACGAGTGAAATCCTCCCCATCCATTGTTGTAAGCATCAAAGCTCCGCCTGAAAAGGCTCTCTTAACAACATATGGACCCTCGTAGTTTGGAGTCCACTTGCCCCTGGAATCGGGCGCGAAAGACAAAATTTTCTTGAGCACGAGGTCACCTTCTCGGAACACGCGAGGCTTGACCTTCTTGTCGAATGCTTTCTTCATTCTTTGCTGATACAACTGACCATGGCACATGGCAGTCAATCTCTTCTCTTCGATCAAATTCAACTGGTCATAACGACTTTGAATCCATTCAGCATCAGTCAACTAGGGACTGGAGGGTATAATTTTTCTTTTTCCCTTGGAAAAATTTTGAAAAAATTTTCCTGGTTTTTTGATTTTTTCTTAGTTTTCACCCTCTTTTCATTTTTTTTTTTTTTTTTTTTTTTTTTTTTTTTTTTTTTTTTTTTTTTTTTTTTTTTTTTTTTTTTTTTTTTTTTTTTTTTTTTTTTTTTTAATCCTCAGTTTGACTGGTTTGCTGATTCTCATGATACAGCTGAATGAGCTTCTTTTGTGCTCAAGAAGGTGGGTAATCTCGTCAGGGATCCCCTTCAACATCATCTACCTCTGCCTCTGATACAAGGACTTCAAGATTGGGAGATGGCTTTGGATCATTATGTTCAATGGGTTTAGAAATCCCTGCATAATGATTCTGGATAATGAAAAGCTTTTGTATTTAAACAAGCAAATCAGTTATGCAGATGAAAAAATGTTGTTTTTGTTTTTCATGGTTTTTTGTGATCACTGATTTCATGCAAAAGCAAAAAGTGAAAACAAATGGAAAAACAAATGTTTAACAATGCATTAATTGAATGAAAACATCATTGCATTAAATGTTGCCAACAATGTCATCACTTCTCCTTTTGGCATGGGAGAAGGGTTTCAAACAAAGTGAACAAATCATGCTGATTTATGAATGACCGTAGGAACATCCACAGCGACCCAATTGTGGCAGACACCACCAGGAATGATGAAATTGTTCAGATCTTATGCATATTCTTCCAAGATAGCAGCAGCCTCTTCAGGTTGATCGGCATGGATGAATCCTCCATTTGCGAACAAACCTTGCTCCTTGCATGCCCCAGAACCATAGCCAATGCCAGCCCGGGATCGGTTAGCCAGGAATAAATCTATCAACAGGAAGAAATCCATCAACAGGAATAAATCCATTAAAAACACTAAGGCTGGCAAATTCCTCCTCTGAGTTCACAATCCTCTTGCTCAGGATGATCCATCAATCTGGCAGAGTTGGCTCTGGTATAATACCGGCAAAGTGCGTCTTCAAAATGAATGAAGGTCGCAGGGTCAGACCACAGGACGGGAGACCGGAACAAAACACCTGCTTATGCAAATGATGCATGAAGTGTTTATGCATATGCTTGTTTTTATATCAAAGGAACCCGAGGGTTTTATTTGCAAACTTTGAAATTTTAAGCATTTTGATCATACATGAGAATACCTCATCAGATATATCAGGTGAAAAAATTTTCCCGGTTTTTTCATGTTTTGAAAATTTTTGCAAATAAACTCCTTTGAGTTCCTTGAAAATTTTCTTTTTTCTGATGATATGGATGCGGATGAATGCGTGAATGCATGAATGCAACAAACACACTCAAGGATCAAGCAAGGCACACCAAACAAAGGTCGTGGGAAAGCTCATTGTATCCCTAATATCAATCATCCATTTTGGTGGATTTAGGTTTTCACCTTATCGACACCCAAGTTCCATTGATATTAACGGTACATGAACCGGTTCAAACATTCCTAATATCAACCAGCCGCTTTGATGGATTTTAGGTTTTACACCTGATCCGGGATCCATTGATATTAACAATGTTTGAACGACTCAACCACGAATCACGGGTTTGTTGAGAGTCACGAGCATGGGGTCTCGGTTAAGAACCACCCAAAGGGAGTGTACTAGGGTTTAAACCTGCCAGACATGTTCTATCAGAGGTTCCCATAATCATCGTTCCATCTTTCGAATATTTTCGGAGGAACGAATACTCGTATTCCAAGAATATTCTCAAGAGAAACTCTTATGAGTGTAGTATCGCGTAACAATCGTATCAGAACTGACATCTGAACGACCTCCGCACTACAGTCCTAAAAATAGGCCAAGATGGGTTTGGTAAACTAAGGTCCTTGGCTTCTGCGGAACATGATTGAAAGAATAATGCCTAACCACAAATAACTTGTGTGACATTATTAGTTCAACATGACCTCCACCAAGTGAATGGGCTCGCAAGTCAACTGGCTAAGGACTACTCCACACCAGTCGACAAGACTATGCCATTCTCCTATCCTAGAGAGCACTCGAGTTCGGGTATAGAACTCATCTCACAGATCACCAAAGCAAACAGCAAATGTATATTAAGCAAAAATACACATTACAATCAATACAGTGATCCCAAATTGTACAAAAATATGTCAGATAAAGAATAACAATATAGCACAACAAAGGTGAAAAGTAGGCAATACCACCAGGGATTCGGGTGAGATCTCCCCAGCAGAGTCGCCACTTTTCTGTGACGGTGTATTCGTCGCTATATGATCTATCGATTAAATCATAAGCTAGGAGATACATTGAAATTTCGAGTCGCCACCGCACTTTTATTTATCCAAAGGACTGGCTAAAAAGCGAACAAAAGCCTAAGAAGTTTTACACGTAGAAAACTAATAAAAAGATCAGAGATTCTGGGTAAGGGGTAAATTACGCAATGGGAAGGTGTTAGGCACCCACTACGTCCTAGGTACTCCTAGGGAGCCCTTTTCACACTTGTTATGCTAAATTATTATTTGTTATGACAAAAGTATTGTGCAAACATGATTGGGATGATGAGAAAAGAATATACAATTTTTTTATTATTGGGTTATTGGGTTATTGGGTTCGAACGGATGAACCCGTTGCCTACGTACCTTCCATCAAAGGTAAGGATCAGAACGCCGTAGTTCGGCTAAAAGATTTCCAAAAGTGGGTTAGGTTCAATTTTAAACACAAACCCTAGGTCTTACGTTATCCACGGGAGAAAACTCAACCTTATACAAACAACAACGTCCACCATGTGAAAACAGCTTCGACTTGCCAGAGAGGGGTTAACCCTATAATAGGCCAGGAAGGCTTACAATTCAATCACTAAAGACAAAAGGTGAGATTAACATCAACCACTAAGATAAATCAAACCTATAGCTCATGTATGAAAACATTAATGGACAAAGCCAAAACAAGTGAATGAGTGAAATTACTGATTTTGATTATGAAAAGTGAAGTCAAAGTATGATTAAGATCAATTCAAATAAGTATTATGAAAATGAGTTTGAAAAAAAGTCAAGGACTTGAGTCCAGGTTTTTAATTTGAAAACATGAAGATGTTTGCACAACACTTACGTTAAGTTTGAAATCAAAGTGTGAAAAGGTTTAGGACATAATGGATGATGAATGGATGAGGATGGATAGTAAAACTTCTTAGAAGGTTCACTTCTTGAGATCATATAGCAGATGATTCAAGTGTGTCCTTTGGAATAGCAATTAATAATAACAAACAAACAAAGCAAGCCAAAAGCGGATATCGGATGCCAATCAATGGTCTTATACCAATCTCCTAAAACACAATGGGATATCAGAAGCCACTCAATGGTCTTACACTAATCTCCACAGGCAAAGAAATAAAAGCGGATACCGGATACCAATATATGGATTTACACCAGTCTCCTAAAACAGAAACGGATATCAGATGCCACTCAATGGTCTTACACTGATCTCCTCAAAAGAAAACAAGAATGAAATGTGGAAATCAACTGCCAATCTATCTGGACTTAGGTTAACTCCACAGTATGGTCCTAGGAAATCCAATGCCACATTACTGGGACTTACAATGGATCCTCACATACAAGAACAATAGCAACAATATGATCACAGGTATGCAAATGCCAACTTACAGGGACTTATAACTGCAACCTCTCATACAAACAGATGAACAAACTATGATCACAGGAAAACAGATGCCAACTTACAGGGACTTATAACTGCAACCTCACATACAAATCAAACAGATCAAATTATGATCATAGGATAACAGATGCCAACTTACAGGGACTTATAACTGCAACCTCACATACAAATCAAACAGATCAAATTATGATCATAGGATAACAGATGCCAACTTACAGGGACTTATAACTGTATCCTCACATACAAACAGATCAAATTATGATCACAGGATAACAGATGCCAACTTACAGGGACTTATAACTGTATCCTCACATACAAACAGATAACAGAAGATATGAGTGACCAATGAGGTCTTACACTCTATCCTTCCATATCACAGGAACAAATGCCAAAGCAATGGACTTACAATTGTCCTCAATGGGCACACAACAATGATAGCATCACAAAACAAATGAGATGATCATGCACTAATGGCAATTGATGATGATGATAAATGCATAGCATACAAGCAAGCAAGTGCATATGAAGCAATTAATCAATCAATGAACATCAAACAGCACACTCTATAGCCAAACAATGGGGGCTCACACAAGAGGGTTTGACTTTAACAGTCCACTGTAATGGGTAAGTGTCGCTCTTAACCTGGCCATTGAGGGACTCAGGTGAAGCAGATGAATAGGAGATGAGGGGTGTGCCTCATTGCTTCAATCTCAGATCAGAGAGAGCATAACAGAAAGTGTGGGAGTTCAGAAAGTAGGAACTCTCTCCACATTATTGACTCGATTAGATCTTGGGTATTTATCTCATTGCTTCAACCAGGTACTGGGAGCAAAGAGAGGACACACTGAATAGTGGGGGATAGATTACTTATCCCTACCTTCCACCAATTGCCTCAAATGAGGACTTTTCCTGCTTAGGACAAATATAAACAAACACAGGCATTGCCTCTTAAGGAGGACTTCAGACAGTTTGCCCGGTCAAATAACAGACCGGGTCTCCAGACTACATGAAGAAGAAGTATTTATACCTCAAAGCAAATGCTAAAAAGCAAAGCAAGCAAGCAAGTTCAAAGAACTTAAGCAACTAAAGCACCTGCAAAAATCAAACCAATTATTAAACAGCTCAACAGTCAAAATCAAAAGACAATGAACCAATGGTCACACAGAGGGACCAATTGTGCAAGGCACAAAGACTCAAGTATGAGTCACCTACAAAACAAGGGTTAACATGTGGCAAACAATCAAATTCAATCACATTTGAATGATCCTTTAAGCATGGGTGCTCAACCTGAAACAACAGCTCAAATGTAAGCTCAGAAGACCACTAGGACTAGCCTAGGGTCAAAGATGAAAGAAAAAAGTCAAGGCAGCAAGCACTATTCAATCAAAGTCAAACTCAATCATGTAGGAAGCAAACACAATTGGATTCAAGCTTATATCATGCATCAAGGTCATTTCATATGCAAAAGAATGCAAAGCATAGCAAAGGAAGCATGCAAAAGTCAACAGCAAAGACTTCATCCAAAAGTCAACTCAAACATTTTCAAAATTATGAAATAAATCATACTCAAATCTAACATCTGACATGGCATACATGTTAAATTTCATTGCATTTGGATGAGAGGAAGGCAGTCAACAAAAATCATGAAGTCAAACCAAATTCAAGTAAGCATGGTGAAAGTCAACAAGCATGGGTCAACTTCAAAAAATCATATCAATTTGAAAACAGAAGAGAAATGAATGAAATTAACACCATTGCAAAGCTTGGGATGTCTAGTTATCACATATGAAATTTCATGATCATACAATAAGATTTGAGAATTTCACAAATGATTTGGCAACATGTAGCACAAAAGGTCAACCAATGACCAAGCATGGAAGAAAATTCACAATCAAATGGAAAACAGCAAGATTAATTCCAAGAAAATTCATACATGAAATAGACATACAAAGGATGATTCATGCAAAATTTGGGGTCAATTGGATAAGAGGAAGTATGTGAACAAAAATTGGGAAAATACATGATCATGGCATAGCACCAAATTCAACACATAACTTCAGAAAATCATAACTCTCAATCCACAAATGATAAATGCACAAACTTTATATGGAAATGAGGGTCAATGTGTGTAGAACAACCACAAAAAAATTTCAAGCTCATTGGATGCAACATGAGAATTTCACAATTGGAATGGTACAATGTGTCATTTGAGCATACATGTGAAGAAAATAATTATCATTAAAAATCCAGCCAATGGAAAAATAATTAAAATTCACCATAAAATTCTAGACACATCCATGAGTATGAGGAAAAAATTTCAAGATTTTTGGATGAAAATTGGATGAGAAATAAATTGTGGTAATCGGATGAAATTATGATGTAAACATGAACAAAATGGTATGGCAATTGGTCAACATAAGTCAACCGAATGGCATACTTGTAAATATCCCTATCATTTAGCAAAACACTGCGTTTTAGGGCATGGAATGAAATAATCTTATTGGTCAGCTCTTAATGAAACAGTGTTAACAACCAACAACAGCCAATCACATTTGTTTTTTTAGAAAAAAATACTGCTAGGGTTTTAGAAACTTGGGGTTTTAGCATGGTTTGGCAAAGGCATACAGCATACATCTTCAACATCAATCATGAGCAAAACGCATCCAACAGTTTACAATCATGCAACGGCCATGCAATACTAACCTAATGCAACATTAGCTAACAACAATCCAACAAAAACATGAGAAAATTCTGGACAGGGTTATGCTTGGTATGGACAGCAGCAAGGCTTACAAATAACAGCAATCAATCGTGTTGCAAGATTCTGGGCTCACATGCATTTTAAGGTTTGGCAACATGGTTTCTCAACATCAAAACAAATTCCAACCATCACACAATCAACATAGTACTTAACAATGTTCACATGGCAATCAAACAACAAATATGCAACACAGTTCATATGATTTTCTTCTAGGAATTTCGAGGGTTTTGGCACAACAGTATGGCTCCATGCTCAGCTTCATGTTCGACCAATAATCATACATGAACTACACACATTCAGCATTAAGAAAACAAGCACAGCTGTGCAACCTCATCACCATACAACATTTAACCAATCATCAAGACAGACATTAACCAATAGGAAATTCGGGCAGGGCAAGATCTGGTATGAACAGCAGCAGAGTTTTAAAATAGCAGCACATGTTCATCATGCTCATCAATCAATATCAATCGAAATTCCAACAGATAAACAACCAATCAAACATCATTCAAACATGATTCACATAGATTTTTAGGACAACTTCTCAAGGAATTTCAAAACTGCAGCAAGGTTTTGTCAGCAGGGCAACAACATGTGGTTCATCATTGTGAAACAAGCTTCCAGCAAAAAAATCACATATCAATATGGCATTGGTACAGCAGTTCATGCATCAACATCATGCAGCAAACAGAGTATTTGCAGCATGCATTCGTGTTCATCATGTAATCAAACAAAACAAACAACAGCAACAACATGTTTCATGGGCTTCAGGACAATGTATATGGGATTCCAAAACACAATAGAGCATGTTCATCAGCAACATGTAATCATCATAATCAAAAGCCTGTAAACAGCATACAACATAGTTTTCATGGCATAAGTTTGAAAACAAAAGCATCATGGAATTTCAAGCAAGTTCAACATCTTACAAAATAAATTCCAACATACACACACAGCAGCATACACATTGTCATTGAAAACTCATCATTAATTGACAAAATGAGCAGCAAGGCAAACAAATATGGCATTGGTATAAGCATGTTTATGCATCATCATCATCATGCAGCAACCAAACAACAGCATCCAACATATCCTCCAATCATCAATTATCATGTAATCATCATCATTAAGCAAGAAGCAAGACAATCTCAATGTGCTTCATGTCAAAAGCACCAAAACAGCACAAGCAGGAACATTACTATGCAGGGTTCCCTAAATTGCAGCAAGCATATTTATCATCATCATGTAACATTTCAATGGTAACAGCATACAATATATATTTCACATGGATTTTGCTGAGCATGTGCCTAAAGTTTCAAACACTGCAGCAGGCTTAATCAAGAACAGCATTCATTATCATGCAGTCATCATCAAAGCATCAACCATAAAACGAAGCAATGTAACCTCATCACTAAGTAATATCAGCTAACAACCAAACCATCACAAACATGGGAAATCTAGGCATAGTTCTAGGGTTTGAGCATAACTGCATATATTCATCATCATAAGCTCGAAAAAATCAATGTGCTCAGAAATCAAAATCACATATGCTAACAACATCCTCATACACCAAACAAAAAGAATGTAGTGTCCACTTCCTCTAATTCATCATGATTAAAGCAGCTCGAGCAAAACAAGCATGGACACAAAAATTTGCAAAGCAGATTTATCACTCAATGCAAAACCATATTACATGAAACAAATTGCAATGGCACAAACATACCAAAACCTATCTAAAACATCTTGTAATTTGGTGAATGGTGCAGATTGAGTTACTTACTTGTTTTGGAAGAAAATGTGGAGCAGAGCTGCTTTGATGGTTACAAGCTCAAACAGATGAAGCCCTTAGTTTGGAATGATGGTTGGAGGGTAGCTTGAAGCTCAGCAACTCTTAGAAATCCCAGAACCGAAAACTACCATTGTTGGACTCATGAAAATGCAGACCTTGCAATGCTATTCCAGTCAGTATCTTATGATCAGGAATGACTCTTAATGGTGGTTAGATGATGGAAACATGAAGGAATGTTCAAGTGGTTTGGAGATTTCGAGCAAAAATTGCCAAAGGCCACAAATGCAAAAATGAGAGAGTGAGCTTTTCTGGTTGGTGGCTGCTTAGAACTAGGGTTGGAAACAGAAAATGAAGGCTTAAATATCATCTGTTAATCATCATTTAATCATGTGGTAAATTGGTTTTGTGTGTAATGATCATTTTGCAAATTGCTAATTGTGGAACAAGTGAAAATGGTGGGTGTGTTTGTCTGCACAAATGGGCTGGAAAGGCTGCTAGCAGGCCAAACACAATGCTGCTTGTGGTTGTACAGAAAATGCTGTACTATATTTGCTTTTGTGAAGCCAATTGCTAAAAATGCCAACTTTGTACCTTGGTTCAAAATGTGGAAAAATGGTGGTGTGATGATGATTTTGGACTTTGAGCAAATCACAAATAATATATGAAACATTTCCCAATTGGCAAAAATGAGAAAAAAGTCCTAAATCAAAAAGTCAACTGTGAGTCAAACTTTGATTTTTAAAGGAATAGTCCCAAAAATGCCATTTTGATTGGCAAGGTTTTAGGTCATGAAATTTATATTCTTGGAAAGAGGATGAAAAATGTGGTTTGTAGGAAAAAACCCCACCAAATTTGGCCTTATGGTTTGAGAGTTATGGCTTGTTGAAGTTCAAAAATTGGTGAAAATGATTTGATCATATCTTGACAACCACACATGGGATTTGAGAGTTCTTGGACTTTTTGAAAATGGGAGAACAAGATCTTCAACTTTCATGTTGGGCAAAAATTCATTTGAAGCTTGTATCATGATGTAAGTTTAGGATCAAGAACTTTCCATTTTTGGCAGTTGAAATTACAGGTCCAATTGCTATTTCTGGAAATTTTTCTGATTGGCTTGATTTTCTTCCATGATGAGGTTTGCCATGATAGATGAGACTTATACAAGCATGAATGAACTCCTTCAAATCAATTCTATCCATCAAATCTTGATTAAATCAACAGTTGACCAAGTTTGACTGTCTGTTGACTTTTCTAGGGTTTTGGATGACTGGACCACTTCTGATGAATTCCAAACCCTAATTCCTTGAGAACTTGACTTCAAATGATGTCTCAAGATGTATGAACCTTTGATTATTGATCATGATGCCCAAATTCTGCAAGAATGGCCACCATCCATTGCTTTGACTGACTTTGACTGATCTTTGACCTAATTACTGATGATTGCTTCCACTGCAAGCAAAAAGGTTAGACTGACAATATTTTTGTACTTTTTGAATGATAAACACATGAAAGCAAAGATATACAAATGCAAAGTATGCCTGGTGATCAAGAAACAAACCTACAAGGCAATCTACCCACTAGGAGGGAAGCAAAGACATGCATTGATCCTTGAGGTTATGATATGAATGATATGGGCCATGAGGGATCTTAGGGCCCAAAATTGGGGTCTTACACGTGTACCTAAGGGATTAAGTAGAATTGGGCACTAAATATGACGCTATTGTGTTATGTAGAAAATACCGACTTAAAGGTCCCGTCTCACACTCTCGCGCTATTGACAAAGATCACACCTCCTAACCATATGATTTTGCTCTCGCTCACCCATTCTAATTAGAAAGCGTATTTTGAAAGTAAATGAGATCCTAAACGATGTCTAAAGCGCTCTCGATGTTTTTAGGATCGATGCCTAATTTCCACTATCTGATTCCTTCCTCATACTCCCGAGCTGTTAGATTGAACCTTATCTTGTCTCACACTCTCGTGCCAAAATAGTAAAACATACAATTGGAAACTAAAGCCAAAACATAATTAGATCATAAATTCACGCTTATTATTTCTACCGAGTCCCGTCGGTAACGACGGTCCTCATACGCCAGACTTAGAATAAATTAGCAAGACATGTTATTATTTGGGAACAGCATAATTAAGACATTCAAAATTAAGAACAACATGGCATACAAGTTATTAAAGCAGTAAAACATGCAAATATCAAAAGCAGTAAAAAGAACCTGAAATTGCTTAAAATAAAACTGGAATTAACTTGAATTTGAACTTGATAATAAAATAACGGCAGGCTTGTTCTTCGATCTAAGAGTACAATGAAGATGAAAATAAAATAAAACTAGAATAGGTGTGACAATCCCTTGATGTGAGTTATTGTCACTTTTACAGGTAATTTATGCTTAAATCTAAGAACTCGATTCGGCAGAGCTTTTGTACAACTTGGATTCTTTCTAAAGTCTCCCACAATCCTATTTATAGAGGTTTTGAGACCTAGTAACTTCCTTGGATTGTGCATGGAGGGAAAATAGTGGATAAGAAACGGTCCAGAACTGCCCATTAGTGCAGTTCTATTACTGCGCGATAATGGCGGACGCCATTAGGGGAATGGTGAACGCCATTCCTTCCATATTTTAAATGACGTAGCAGCAGAGTAAATGGCGAACGACGTCTAGACAAAATGTATAAAACTTGCTCTTTTTCACCTTTTTAGCTCCTATTTTGCTCCTTTTTGCGCGAGACTTCCAAAACTTCAATGACATCGGATAATAACTGCAAAACACATAAAATAGAAGTAAAAGATGATAAAATATATAAAAACATAAACAGATATCATGTGAATTGAGCCTAAAAACACGATACGATTTCTCGTTATCAAATTCCCCCATACTTAGATAGTTGCTTATCCTCAAACAATCACCTAACACTCATGATAAACATTTAAATGCAATGTCTGAAATATCGGCATGACGACACTCTAAGTAGTACGAGACTGCTAGGCTAATGTTAGATAAATAGGTACTAGATACCAAAAATAAGGATACCGTAGTGACACACATCCATATTTCACGGACAAAAACTCCCCCTATGCAAAACCAATTTGAATCATGCCATTATAACTCGACCTACATTCTTAGTTCTTTTTCAACCTCTGTTTCATTCTAGCGCAATCACATTAAGTCCGTTATCCATACACATTCAAGGCAGGTGAACCTGTTAGTGACTATGATCTTGTTTTTAACTTTTTCGCACTTAGAAATTTTTGCTTAAGTACCAACTGAATTTTTAAGAGTTCGTACCGTTAGGCTAAATGATCGGGTGAGGATCACCTAACTTAGAAGGGCCATATCTTATCACAGATTTTAATTCATTATATTTTTCATTTTTGTGTTTTTGCTTGAGATCATACACTTATTTGCATCGGCTTCCTTACTCATGTGTATTTTAGGATGGTGTTGACTGCTAGGATAAACTACTCAAGGGGTTACTTAAAGAAACTTAGAATTAAGGTCTTGACATAATGGTTATTCGAATCAATATTGCATACTTAGGGAATTTAGGGTGTTAGGACGGTACCGATATTATCGAGACTTTCCCAAGTCTATCTAACAAAGCCTAAAAGTAGAAACAGATTATACTAAAGATGTGTCATGCCATTGAATCAAAACAAAAAAGTTCATCATTGGGGGTCAAATCTAAGTGAATTTTTAAACAAAAGAAAAAAAATTATCATGCAATAGGACTCGACACATGTATGAATCGACCAAAAGCTAAAAATAACTAAGAATGGAAATAAAACAGTAAATAATAAAAAAGCGTTAAAGCTCCCCCCCCCCCACACACACACACTTGAACCAAACATTATCCTCAATGTTTCAGTGCAAGGCGAAGAAAGGAGTAGTGAAACCTGGTAGGGTGGGTCAGTGATGCCGGCTGCGACCTCTATGTCGCGTATAACCTCCTCTATCGAATGCAGGGTTGGGCATATGTTGCATGTACTCCCTCATACCTGCCGTCTCCATATGTATTTCGTTCATACTGTCAATGAGGTCAGCTATGTCGAGATTTGTCTACTCGATAAAGTCAAGCTGAGTCTATCGGATCTGATCGATTGAGACTCTCATCGTTGTCTGCTGCATTTGAATGTTCCTAAGTAGGACATCACGGTCCACCTCAGCATCATTCTGGTGTCTAAGCTCACTTAGGACATCATCAAGAGATGTCCTCATGGAGGTATAGTCATACTCCTCGCGGAGCTGATGTCCAAATGGGGTACCTATAAAAGAGTCAGGAAAAGCAGGTGCGGTGTGTGCATGGGTGTCAGTGTGTGGAGCATCCTGCTCCATGTGATCGGGCTCGGGGGCGGTGATATCAAAAGTCCAGTTGGCGCTCATTAGCATATTGATACGTGCGGCGCAAGGTAAAGTAACTCCCCTAACCTCTCGATTACTAATCATTAAGAAATACTTGGCGTCAGGTTTATTTTTAATGAGGTGCATGTTACAACTGTAATCAAGGTCGGCAAACAGAGTCTCTAACGGCTCAAACATAGCCGACTCCGTGCCTAGGTTTAAAGCAAGGGCTATGGATGTGATTAGCTCTCTAACACAAATAGGACCTCCAGTCCGAACACAGGTGGACCGGAAGTATACGAGTAGGAATGGTGTCAGGTTAACTTTTGTTCCAGACAATGCACAATAAATACGAAAAAGGTCTTTCGAATTCACGTTGTCGGTATTCTCTCAACCAAAAATAGTAATGGCTAGAATACGGTGCAAATACTGAATGACCGGGTTTTGAATAGCTGTAGCTTTTAGGCCTTCCTAGTCAGTGGTGGTTTTGCCCGTTAGTGGCATGCAAAATCGTCCCCATGAGGGAACGAAAGTAAGTCGGCCATTTGGTCTTGGTTAATAACGTATGTTTCGTTGAACATTCTAAAATATGCAGTGTCGGTGGTTCGGGATCCTCCGATAGGAGTGGTGTACTCGAAAGGAGCTCAAGAACTCGTAGGTAAGTCGGATAAATGTAGGACTAGTTAAAGTAAGAAAATGAGACATACCTAAGTTGTTAAGCATCCAATGGACACTGTCGGATAAGCCCAAATCGCGAAGAGCAACATTGTCGGGGTACCATGTTGCTAAGACGTCCCTCTTAAAGAGCTTATGGTATCTACTCCTCTAATTTTCGCCATCAATTCCCTCGGTGAAAACAATCCCCATGTAATTCATATCTCCTTTTGGTCGAACAACTCTTGGAGGTATTTTAAATTAATGAAAAAGGAATGGGAAGAGAAGGTTATGTGATTTGAGAAGAAAATAGTGAATGAAAGGGATAATGAAGTAAGAAAGTGAGTGATTGTGAATTTATAATAAATGGGAGGAAGTAGAGTGGTTGGAAGTTGGAAAGTTTGAGTTAATAGTGTATAGAATAGGAAGTTGGAGGGTTTTAATTGAAAGGGATTTGAAAAACGGGCGGGAGGGAGAAGAAAAAGGGGGAAAATGCTATGTTTTCCTGATATGGCGATCGCCATTAGGCATATGGCGAATGCCATCTGCTTAAAATATTGGGATTTTCAAATTCGAAGCGAATGGCGAACGCCATTAGCTTAATGGCGAACACCATTAACCTAAAATTCGCTATTTTAGCAATATTAAAGTAGGGAAATCATATTGAGGTTGTAAATCAGTGAAGTAAAATTAATACTCATAATTATAAGGCATGAAATTTCTAAGGATGTACATAATAAGCGATAGAATAAAATAAGTGAAATGCAAAGTATATTAATTAAATGAAGGAGTAATATAAGTTCATGTCGATATATCGACTATAAGGTAAGCAAACACTGGAAAATAACAACAAGGGGAACAAATTTCGACAATAAATAAAATACTAAACAAAGAAAAATACTAAAACTCTAGTACAATCAATTAACACTAGCTATCACTTCGGTCCACGAGAATGCTCCAATGAATGAATATGCTTGAAGACCTGGTCGAACAGCTCGTTAACGACATCCATAAATCCTAGGAGGTCCACTTGGAGAGAATCTACTTCTCCTCTGATGAAATCAACTTCAGACTGCAGAGCATGTATAGCAGTGCCAACATCAACAGGAGGAATGACAAGATGTGCACCAGAAGCGTATGAATCAACATCAGGGAAGATGGCTTTTGGGTTCTCATAATGCTGAGGGTTGTAGGGCGGTGTAGGAGATTCACTCTGGCCCTCTAAGTTGTAGAACCAGTTAGCTCGGTTGTGGACGTTGGTTTTCTCATGGTTCAGTAGTGTAAAATGTTTGACTACCTCGTTGTCAATTAGCAGCTCAAACTCCGTCGGTCCTAAATTGACAATTATGCCACGGCTGAAATAGAAGATCAAGTGCATAAGGCGGATACCACCAAAAGCATGTAAATGGTTAAGTGGGTATCTCAAACTTATAGCGCCATCAATCATGGTTATTAAACCACCAATGATAATAGGAGCGTGTGTTTCTCGGGCGATCTTGGCTAGGTTTGCTAACATAAAGATAACTGCATTTACTGGTCTCCCTTGGGAGGCATAGTATAGGATAAAAAGTTAGTCCTTAGAAACAACATTGATGTTGTATTCCTTATTGAACAGGGTGTGATCCAGGATCTTGTGAAAGTACTGGATAACAGGGTTGTGGATATTCCTGGAAAACATGGTGCGAGGTTCAGGGTGATAATTCTCGATTATGTTTCCCCAGAAATAGTCAAGGTCCAGGTCTGTGAAGGCATCATCAGGGGTAATGGTATAAGTATCTGGGCCACTAGGAAATCCTAATAACTCAGCCATCTCACGGTGGGTGAAATAGTACTTGGTTCCGAACAACCTAAATGTAGTCAGGCCTCTACCAAATCATATTCCTCTATCAGGGTCATAATAGAGGGAACTCAGAAATTCAAGGGTGAGTCTACGATATTGGCTATACCTCTTCCTCACAATAAAATTTTCCCAGCCTACTTGGTTCAGGAGGTACATATCATTGTCTCTCAGTCCTAAGGTGGACAGGGTTGGTCCATCTGGATAAATAGAAAGTGCCATCTCCCTCTATGCTAACATGTCAAATCGGCGCCTCTGATTTTCATTCCTAAATACAACCTCCATATTGTCAACATGCTCCATATTCCTAAGTTATTGATAAGCTATCCTAAGCTATGTTAGCTTGAAAGTAAAAAAAAGGTTATACTATTAGTAAAAAGGTACCGCATGTTAGTATTAGAATAGGTAGTAACAATAACAGTAATAGTAATAATAATAATAGAAAAGAGAAAAAAATCAAAAACAAACAAGGGATAAAAATGAAAACAAACTAAAAAGAAAAGAAAAGGATTAAATGGCGTGGATTGCCTTCCACGAAGCGCTTCCTTTAATGCCAGGAGCTCGACATTGATTTAAATGGTGCTAACCTTTTGAAAGAGCGGGTAGCTCTTCTAATTTATAGCTCATGCTAAAATCTTTATTTTCTACATTGTGGTAGTGCTTAAGTCGCTGAACATTTACAATGAATGGTTCAATGGTTTTACCTCTTATTTCCACAGCTCCACTCTGGAAAGCTATCGTGACCTCAAAAGGGCCTGACCATCTAGAACGAAGTTTTCCTGAAAATAGTTTGAGTCGAAAATTAAAGAGAAGGACTTTGTCACCCTCCTTGAATTCTCGCCTTGTAATTCGTTTGTCATGCCACTGTTTGGTTCTCTCCTTATAAATACGGGCATTCTCGTAGGCATCTAGTGTAAGTTCTTCTAGTTCATGGATATCCAAAATTTGTTTCTCGCCTGCAGCTGTGTAATTTATGTTAAGGGTCTTAATGGCCCAATAAGCTTTATGCTCGAGTTCAAAAGGCAGGTGACATGATTTACCATAAACCAGCTTGAAGGGTGTTGTTCCTATCGGGGTTTTGTAAGTTGTCCTATAAGCCCACAAAGCTTCATGAAGTTTGGCAGACCAATCTTTCCTAGAGGTTGCAACAATTTTCTCTAAAATTTGTTTTATCTCTCTTTTGGAAACTTCAACTTGCCCACTTGTTTGAGGGTGATATAGCGTTGCTACCCAATGTTGGACTCCATATTTCAACAACAATCTCTTGAAGATTTTGGAAATGAAGTGAGAGCCTCCGTCGCTAATCACGAGTCTTGGTACACAGAATCTAGGGAAGATTTGATTTTTGAAAAGCTTAATCACTACTCGTGCATCATTAGTGGGAGGGGCTACTGCCTTGATCCATTTTGATATGTAATCAACAACAACAACTATGTATTTATTACCAAAAGAATATGGGAAAGGAACCATGAAATCTATACCCTAGACATCAAAGACTTCTAACTCTAAGATACCTTTCAATGGCATCTCATCGCGTCTAGATATGTTGCTAGTGAGTTGGCACCGAGCGCAATTTTTAATCGCTATGTGGACATTTTTCCACAGATTAGGCCAAAAGAGGCCAAATTGTAAGATTTTCTCACAAGTATTCGAGGTGCTTGCGCGCCCTCCATAGGACGCGGAGTGGCAGTGGGATATGATGTCACTTACTTCTGATTCAGAGACACATCGACGAAAAATACCGTCGACTGCCCTTTTGAAAATTAGTGGTTCGTCTCAATAATAGTGTTTAAGATCATGGAAAAATTTATTCTTTTGTTGGTACGTTAGGTCTGGTGGAAGCACTTTAACGGCTAGGTAGTTGACAAAGTCAGCATACCATGGCAGTGTGGTCTTGGTGCAAATAGATTCCACAACTTCATTGGTTTCTGCGTCATTAAACATTAAAGAGCTTTCGATTGTTTTTCTTTCGAATTATAATTGGGGTACAAGTCGATTGCAGGGGAAATCATCATTAATGGGCACTCGTTCGGGTTTTAGATCCTCAATCCTAGATAGGTGATCTGCCACTATGTTATTGGTGCCTTTCTTATCTTTGATCTCTAGATCGAATTCTTGTAAGATTAGGATCCATCTTAAAAGCCTTGGCTTAGCGTCCTTCTTACTTAACAGGTACATAATTGTGGCGTGGTCGGTATACCCAATTATCTTCGCTCCCGCCAAGTAGGAACAAAACTTATCTAAAGCGAACAAAACGACTACGAGTTCTTTTTCTGTTGTGGTGTAGTTCATATGCGCTTCATCTAAGGTTCTACTTGCGTAATAAATAGCATGGAGCTTTTTATCTTCTCTTTGTCCTAAGACTGCTCCAACAGCGTAATCACTAGCGTCACACATTATCCCGAATGGCTTACTCCAATCAGGTGGTTTCATAAGGGGCATTGTAATAAGGTCAGTTTTTAGATGTTCGAATGCCTGTAAGCACTTTTCGTTGAATATGAACTCAATGTCTTTCATTAATAAGCCTGTTAGTGGTTTTGTTATCCTAGAGAAATCCTTAATGAATCGCGGTAAAAACCGGTGTGTCCTAAGAAACTGTGGATTCCTCAAATGATTTTCGGAGGTTGAAGATGTTCTATAATTTCAATTTTCACTTTATCCACCTCAATCCCTCGATTTAATATGACATGCCCAAGTATAATTCCTTGTCGGACCATGAAATGACATTTTTCTCAATTTAACACAAGATTTACCATAACATATCTCTCAAGTACCATTTCTAGGTTCGAAAGACATCCTTCAATGTTTTGCCCACAAACAGAGAAGTCATCCATAAATACTTCCATCATGTTGTCTATAAAATCAGCAAAGATCAACATCATGCATCTCTGAAATGCTACATGGGCATTGCACAATCCAAATGGTATTCATCGATAGGCAAATGTACCATAAGGGAGTGTGATAGTAGTATTTTCTTGGTCATCAGGATGGATAGGAATCTAAAAAAATCCTGAGTCTCCGTCTAAATAGTAGAAGTGAGAATGCTTAGCCGGTCGTTCAAGCATTTGATCAATGAAGGGTAATGGAAAGTGATCTTTACGAGTGGCTTTATTTAGTTTCCTATAGTCTATGGACATTCTCCATCCCATTTGAGTTTGTTTAACAACGAATTCACCCTTCTCATTACTAACAATGGTAACACCTCCCTTCTTCGGAACGACATGTATCGGGCTGACCCAGTTACTGTCGGATATCGGGTATATGATTCCTGCTTCTAATAGCTTTTGTACCTCCTTTTTTACTACATCTCTCAAGATGGTATTTACTCTTATCTGATTCTCTCTAGAGGTTTTACAGTCCTCCTCTAGCATAATGTGATGCATACATATAGAGGGGCCTATTCCTTTTAAGTCAGATATGTTATAGCCTAGAGCTGTTGGATACTTTCTTATGACATGGAGTAATTTTTTCAGATTCTATCTGTCGTAAGTCAGCATTGACTATAACTGGTCTTTCAAGCTCGGTATCTAGGAATTCATACCTTAGATCTTTAGGTAATGTTTTAAGTTCTAATAAAGGTTTCTCTAGGCATGGTATTAGATTTGGGGTTAGTGCTAGACACTCTCTTAGACTGTCATCCACGTATGGCTCATGCCGATTATCATCTTCGAATATAGGATGTGTTGGAATTTTCAGTACTTCAGTATACTTAAATGGTTCCTTCTCCATTTCTTTCACACATTTGTCTATGACGTCTAAGAGACAACATGAGTCATCTATAGCCGGTGCTTGTAGGAATTTAGCTAAGAGGAATTTAACTTTTTCTTCTCTGACTTCGAATGTTAGACTTCCTTTTTTCACATCTATGATGGCTCCGACTGTGGCTAAAAAGGGTCTTCCTAAAATAATAGGGATGTGGGAATCCTCTTTTATATCCATTATCACAAAGTCGGTAAGAATATAGAATTGTCCTATTCGAACGGGAATGTTCTCTAGCATACCTACAGGAAATTTAACGGCACTGTCAGCTAGTTGTAGAGACATCTTTGTTGGTCTTAATTCTCCCAAGTTGAGTTTTTCTCATGTGGATAAGGGAATTAAACTAAAACTGACTCCTAAATCACCTAGAGCTTTGTATATGATAAACTTTCCAATTATGTATGGTATGGAAAAACTATCAGGGTCTTTCAGCTTATGAGGCATGTTGTTTTGAATAATAGCGCTGCATTCTGCAGTAAGCATGATTGTTTCATCATCCTCAAGCTTTTTCTTTTTGGATAGGATCTCTTTAAGGAATTTATCATATGAATACATTTGAGTAATGGCTTTTGTGAATGGCATGGTTATGTTCAGTTGCTTCAGAAGTTCCACGAATTTCTTGAATTGTCCTTCATTTTTGGATTTGGCAAGCCTTTGGGGATAAGGTACATGTGGTTTGTATGGTGGAGGAGGAACATAAGGTGGTTCTTTATCTATTGCCTCTCTGCTTTTGTCTTTCTTTCTGTCCTTGGTCGGTTCATTTACTTTCTCAGATCCTTTACCAGAATTTTGATACATGGCCGGATTTTGAATTCTTGGGTCAGTTGGTTCATCTAGTTCTGTCCCACTCCGAAGTGTGTTAGAATTAGCATAACCTTTTGGGTTTGGTTGAGGTTGACTAGGAAATGCTCCAGCTGGGCCTTCTATTGCGGCTTGTTGTTGGGCTACTTGGGAGATCTGGGTTTCTAACATCCTGTTATGGGTAGCCATAACATCAAACTTATTTGACAATTGTTTCATCTGTTCACTCGTATGAGCGTTTTGATTTGCAAATTATTTATTTTGTTGAGCTTGGGTATTTATAAATTTTTCCATCATGATATCTAGATTTGACTTTCTAGGTGCTTGTGGAGCAACAAGGGCTCCTTTTTGATAGCCAGGTGGAATAACAGGTGTTGGGTTTGGTGGAAACAAAGCATTGTCATTTTTATAGAAAATTTTCGGATGGTTCCTCCAACCAGGATTGTAAGTGTTTAAATATGGGTTTCCTTGGACATAGTTCACTTGATCGATGGGTACGCCAACCAATAACTAACAATCAACATTAGTATGCCCAGGGGTTCCACATAATTCACAGTTTGGTGTTATAGCAGCTACGATAGCTGTTGGTGTTATGGCCAAGCTTTCAATCTTTTGAGTAAGCGCATCCACTTTAGCATTGACGTGGTCTATTCCATTGACTTCATACATTCCTTTTTTCGTAGTTGGTTTTTCTACAACAACATGTTCTCTTCCCCATTGGAAATGATTTTGAGCCATGTTCTCTATGAGTTCATAAGCTTCGTCGTAAGGTTTGTCCATTAGAGCACCACCAACGGCAGTGCTTAAATTCATCTTGGTGTTATACATCAGACCATTATATAAAGTATGGATAATCATCCATTCTTCAAGTCCATGGAGTAGACAGAGTCGCATCATGTCCTTGTATCTTTCCCAAGCATCGAAAAGAGATTCATTGTCTTTTTTCTTAAATTCGTTGATTTGAGCTCTTAGCATAGATGTTTTGCTTGGTGGAAAATATCGGTCTAAGAAGACTTTCTTCAACTCATCCCATATGGTTACTGAGTTTGAAGGTAGAGAATGGAGCGAAGCTCTATCTCTATCTCTTAAGGAAAAAGGGAAAAGACGTAGTCTAATCGCTTCTTGACTGACACCATTTTCTTTCACAGTGTCTGCGTACTGCACAAACACTGACAAATATAAGTTAGGGTCGTCTATGGGACTACCTGAAAATTGGTTTTGTTGAACGACTAATAATAGCGAAAGTTTCAACTCGAAATCGTTTTGGTTGATGGCAGGGGCAACAATGTTGCTATGTGGTTCTGTTTACGATGGAACAACATAATACTTCAACGGACAATTTTGTGGTCTTTCGTCCATAATTGGTTTTGGTTCTGAAATAGGGGTGTTAGGATCTAGAAGGTCGTATTTAATACAGAAATTGTTGATTCGGTGTTTTAGATTAAGATAATGCTTGATATCGTCAATTGGTTTCTCTAACTCTTTGCTATGAGAGCGAGTGTCTGGCATATAATCGACACAGAAAAAGAAAGAAAATTTGTTGCCTTAGTTTATACTGCGCATCAAAGGAATCACAATATTGACGAAATAGTCCCCGGAAACGACGCCAAAAACTTGATGAGCGACGGACGTGTCTGTCAGATTATGACTGCAAGCGCATAACCTATAGTGTAGTTTTAAAAGATTATTGAACCCACAGGGACTAATGGTCAAACTAATGTTATCTATTGTTGCAGTGCAATGCTAAGGCTAAAGATTATGAAGTTACGAACGGAAACAAAAATACTAATTTCTAACGGTTTAAAAGTTATAATAACAAACGAGTCCAGAATATGGATTCCACGTACCTAAGGGATTAAGTAGAATCAGGCACTAAATATGATTCTATTGCGTTATGTAGAAAATACCGACTTAAAGGTCTCGTCTCACACTCTTGTGCTATTGACAAAGATCACACCTCCTAGCCACTGGATTTTGCTCTCACTCACCCGTTCTAATTAGAAAGCGTATTTTGAAAGTAAATGAGATCCTAAACGATGCCTAAAGTGCTCTCATTTTTTAGGATCAATGCCTACTTTCCACTATATGGTTCCTTCCTCACACTCTCGCACTATCGGATTGAACCTTAACTTGTCTCACACTCTCGTTCCAAAACAGTAAAACATACAATTGGAAACTAAAGCCAAAATATAATTAGATCATAAATTCACGCCTATTATTCCTACCGAGTTCCGTCGGTAACGACAGTCCTCATATGCCAAACTCAGAATAAATTAGCAAGACATGTTATTATTTGGGAACATCATAATTAAGACATTCAAAATTAAGAACAACATGACATACAAGTAATTGAAGCAGTAAAACATGCAAATAACAAAAACAGTAAAAAGAACCTGTAATTGCTTAAATAAAACTGGAATTAACTTGAACTTGAACATGAATTAACGTGATAATAAAATAACGACAGACTTGTTCTTCAATCCAAGAGTACAATGAAGATGAAAATAAAATAAAACTAGAATATGTGTGACAATCCCTCGATGTGAGTTATTGTCACTTTTACAGGTAATTTATGCTTAAATCTAAGAACTTGATTTGGCAGAGCTTCCGCACAACTTGGATTCTTTCTAAATTCTCCCGCAATCCTATTTATAGAGGTTTTGAGACCTGGTAACTTCCTTGGATCTTGCATGGAGAGTGGAGGGAAAATAATGGATAAAAAACGATCCAGAACTGCCCACTAGCGCAGTTCTGTTACTGCGCGATAATGGTGAACATCATTCCTTCCATATTTTAAATGACGTGGCAGTGGAGTAAATGGAGAACGCTATCTTCTAGATGGTGAACACCGTCTGGACATACTGCATAAAACTTGCTCTTTTTCTCCCTTTTAGCTCCTATTTTGCTCCTTTTTGTTTGAGGCTTCCAAAACTTCAATGATATCGGATAATAACTGCAAAACACATAAAACGAAAGTAAAAGACGATAAAAAATATAAAAAAATAAACGGATATCATGTGAACTAAGCCTAAAACACGATACGATTTCTCATTATCAACACCAAAGAGCATTCGATAAGATTAAAGAGTACATGTTGAAGCCTCTTGCATTATTACCCCTTATAAGAAGAAAGAGCATGAAATTGTATATTTCTACATCAGATTCAATAATAGGCAGTATGTTAGCCCATGAAGATGATGATTATGTTGAAAGAGTCATATGTTATCTTAGTCGATTGCTAGTTGATGCAGGAACTAGGTATAACTTGATAGAAAAGTTGTGCTTATCTTTGTATTTTTCATGCATGAAGTTGAAATACTATATAAAATCAACGGATGTGTTTGTTTACTCATACTTTGATATTATCAAACATATGATGTCAAAGCCAATTTTACATAGTAGAATAGGAAAATGGGCTTTGTCCCTAACGAAATATTCTTTAACATATGCACCGTTAAGAGCCATGAAATGCCAAGTAGTTGCGTATTTCATAGTAGATCATGCAATAACGAAAGTAGCACAAAATTATGTCGAGCAATCAGCATGGAAGTTACACTTTGACGGTTCCAGTCACACTAAAGGAACCGGTGTTGGGATCTTAATCTCCCCTTAGGGGACTCCAACCAAGTAAAAATTCAAAATTAGTGGTCTTTGCTCCAATAAGAGGCTGAATATGAAGCTTTAATAACTGGTGTTTCTATCTTGTTAACTTGGGGGCAACAATAGTCGAGACTAAGGGAGATTCAGAACTAGTGGTGAGGCAATTGACAAAGGAATATAAATGCGTTAATGATAATCTACTGATGTATTTTGTTAAATCAAACTCATTGTTGAAGAAGTTCGACATGGTTGACATTAAACATGTTCTAAGAATTGAAAATCAGGAGGCCAATGATTTTGCCTAGATTGCTTCAGGGTATCGAGTATCTACAGAAAACTTAGAAGTACTGATAGAGGTCAGAGACAAGTTGATCTCAAATAGTGTATTAGCTCTAGAATTGTCAAAGACGAAACTGGTGGGGGTGGAAGAATTGGGAGACCTAAACCCAAAATAATTCGAATCTTTTGCCATTGACAATTTGTCAAACGAAAATTGGAGATATATTTCCTGATATATCCAACGAGAACAACAAATTAAAAGATCAGATACAAGGCGTTAAGTTACGTGATCATGGGCAATGAGTTGTTAAAAAAGGATCCCAAAGGAGTTTTTCTTAAATGCCTTAGCAAAAGTGAAGCCTACCTGGCAATATTTAAGGTACATAGTGGATCATGTGGCACCCATCAAGCATGCCAAGAAATGAAGTGGTTATTATTTCGACAAGGAGTCTACTGGCCTACCATGTTAAAAGACTGCATAAAGTTTGCAAAAGGGTTCCAACAATGTCAAAAGCACGCAGGAATTCAGCATATCCCAGCCAATAGGCTACATGCAATAATCAAACCTTGGCCACTCAGAGGTTGGACCTTGGATTCATTAGGCAAGATTAGACAAGTGTCATCTAAGTAGAACAAGTACATTTTTAGTATGCATAAACTACTTTACCAAGTAGGTCGAAGAAGTACCTTTGGTAAACATCGACCAAGATGTGGTGATTAATTTCATCCAGAGTAACATAATCTCTAGATTCGGGATCCCTAAAACCATAACCACATATATCAATGATTGGTATTTACAGGACTAAAGATGGTCGAGTTTACCTCAGGGTCAAGGATCAAGTTTTTGGCTTCTACTCCTTATTATGCTCAAGCAGATGGTCAAGTCGAGGTTGCAAACAAGGTTATAATTAGCTTGATTAAGAAACGTGTAGGCCAAAAGCCAAATAATTCACATAAGATGCTAGACCAAGCAGTTTGGGCTTGTCGAACGTCCCCTAAGGAGGCAACTAATGCCATACCTTTTAGATTAACCTTTGGGCATGACACAATGTTGCCTGCAGAAATACATTTGCCGTCAGTGAGAATTAAAAGGCAATGAGAAATCCATGCATATCATTATTGAAGCATAAGGATAGATGGGTTGGTCGACCTAGGCGAAAAAAGGTTAACCACTTCAAATGTTCTGATTAGACAAAAAAAGTGTTTGGCCAAAGTCTATAATAATAAGGTCAAGTCGAAATTCTTTTCGGTCGAAGATTACACGTGGAAGGTAATATTACCCATGGCTCGAAGAGACAAAGCCTTAGGAAAATGGTCTCCAAATTAGGGAAAATGTTCCTCCCTTCATATATATATATATATATATATATATATATATATATATATATATATATATATATATATATATATATATATATATATATATATATATATATATATATATATATATATATATATATATATATATATATATATATATATATATATATATATATATATATATATATATATATATATATATATATATATATATATATATATATATATATATATATATATATATATATATATATATATATATATAAAGGTTATCGGGGTTTTCCTTCTCCTTCAAGTCTTCACAGGCCAACCCTGATGATTCATAGAGGCCCAAGAGGATTAACCTTCTTAGAAGTATTTTCCTCCCTTCATGGAGTTGGGTAGCTAGGGGAACATACTTTAGCATTTGAACATATCGAGCACAAAATACAAACTTGGAGAGCCAGTATGTCAGGAAGGCAATATGTTCCTGATCACTCGCTTGATTTATCGAACATCCATGGTCCTCCATGAAGGAGCTATAAGAAATCCTAGCAAAGTTGAAAGCGTTATTATTTTTTGTTCTTCTTGAGGGCTCGAAATCCTCTCCAGTTAGTTGAAGGCTAACTATGGAAACAATGTCGAGGAGGGTGGGACTCATCATCCCACAAGGTAAATGGAGTGAGTTGGTCTATGTGTCCCAAGAGCTCATGGCAGGGATGAGCATATGGAAGTTGTAGGAGGGACCATCTCTCGACAGTTGGATTGGGTCAAAAAATCCTAAATCCCTCCAAAAGTGTTTCTTCTTATATTTAACCATGTCCAACCATTTGATATATTTACCATCCTCTGTTGGAGGAGAAAAGCAGAAAACTCGATTCTTGAAGAAATTAAAGTTGAAAGATTTGTCAACGAACACCAAGGGTTCATAATCAGGATAAGTATGAAAGAAGTCTTGCACCATGTTAGGTTTCTTTATACACTTAGGTAATGGACCCATGAATGCATGCACTTTACTAGCGAAAGTGTGGGGAATAAATGCAGAATGATACCATAATCCTTCCTACATCATCCATGGGAGGTTCAGGGACATAAGTACGATCGTTGACATAAAAGGGTAGGTCAATCTCAGTAGCGAAAGGTGGGTGACACTGGGTTGGAATCGCCATTGCGGTAAACGATTTTTTTGGTAAATAACTTAAGGAAAAAGAAGGAAAGTTAATGTTTTTTATGTGCTTGAGTTTTAGAAAAGATGGAACTGAGAAGAAAATGTGAAGTACCCAAAGGGAAAAATAATCCAGTTTTCCCCCCAAGTGGATCTAGTCACGTGGTGTGCCTGAGTCAACCGATGGCGCCATAAAAGTCATGGGGAAAGATGAAATAAAATTGAGAGCATTTTAATGATTTCATTTTCATTTAATGCTCCTGGGAAATATGAGATAATCATGAAGGATCACGCATACGTCTGTGACGTGACGTTTTGGTGTAAAATGGTCATGATGTCCATAATAATAATAATTACCTTGACGTTTCTCTAAAATGACGTGTACAGAATGAACACAATGTCAAAGAGCTTAAAAATGCCATTTTTCTTCCATTTGATCATGATCGAAGTTGGCCTTTTTGGGGGGCATCTTTTAACCTGGGATGTTCTACTTAGTAGGAAAAGGTAGATGGATGCTGTATTTTGTTAGATGCTAAGTGTTAGAATTAATGGTAAAAGTTTGTAGTCACATCCTACATTTACGTCATAGTAAAAGTTTTTGCACAAAACCAATCCTGAGATTTTTCGAGTTAATTTCAAATACTTTCAAACTCGTGATTGTTCACTAAAAACACTCGTAGCACACCCATCCTCATCTCTTTAGATTTCAAGCTCAACCCTAGTTTCCTTCCTCAAAGTTCTTCCACGTCAACCCTAACATTGAGATTCAAAACTCTTACCAACATCTTCTGGTCCAAGGCCCATTGAGTAATGGTCATAAATTCTTGACACAACAGAACTTGTCACTAGAGTTACTCATACACATAGAAAAAAAACACATAAAAACAACAAAAAATGGCACCTACTATGCTCCATATTGTTTAAGCAAAAATAATACAAACACAAATAAATAAATCTAATAAGGCATAAATTCTCCATTTAACTCAAGTGTTAGAGGCTTAAATATCTAAAAAATAATGAGTTATCACACCCTAACACTTGAATCATTACATGTCCTTAGGTGATGCAACAAATAGAAATAAATATAAATACCGAAAGAAATCTAATAACAACAACACATTTCTCATAATTAAAATCATTCTTAGTGGAATTTATTTAAACATTGGCACAACTCAATCGTTTTAATTGGACTTACGCATATTCAATGTGTGTGCGTGTGTGCGTGCGTGCATGTGTGCGCGCGTGCATGTGTGTGTGTATGCGTGTGCGTGCGTGTGTGTGTGTGCGGGCGTGTAATTCATGACTTCAAGTGTAATGCCAGAAGTCTTCTTTGAAGATAACTAGCCTAAATTCTAGTTTGGTTATTTTGTCTTATGGTCCAAGCCTTTAACTTTCAATTTTAGAAGCAAAGATTAACTAGCTTATTTTTTATTGGGCCATTTAAGTTCTTTTTGAACTTTGGAGACTTCTACTAGCATCATTTTTCACTCATTTTTTGGCATGTACTCCACCTTTTTTTACCAGACGGGATTTCACTTATAATGAGTCCAACCTATTACTAAGAGTGAAACAACACCCATTGTTCCTCTAGTTTCATGCACAATAACTTTTCACATGTTCTTTTTGCATTTTTATTTATTTTTCTCTTCTTTTTCTTAACATGCATTTTCAATGCAATACTCCTATTTTTGTTAACACGAATTACTAGTGTTTTACTTCCCTAAACTAAATTCCAGGTTAAAACTTATTCCATACTCTAAGGTAATTCGAGTTACTTAGAAAGCTAACCATTTATCTAACTTCTTCTGGCGTGATAGAGGCTCATTACTTGTCAAGTTACAATTAGTGCATAATATTTTAACTTTTTTATCAAAACTTTGTTTCCAATATTTTTCAACAATCCAATTTAAAAATTTGTTATGGCTAAGAAATTTTGCTGATGAGAGATTAAATTAATTACTTATGTATCCATTTTTTTCTTCTAAAACTACTAAAATAAAAGTTAAAAATTATTCATTAATCAAACATTATAACAACAACATGAAAGCTATGACAGAAATATAGATGCCACACCCCTAAACTTAAGTAAGAAAAATGTCCTAACTAAAAGTCTGATGAGTTGTGGATCATCAGAACCTAAAAATATCAAAAACTGAAAATAAATTTAGTTAAATATGGTTGATTAGATGATTTAATACCAGTTAGTCTGAAGTCTGCTCCTTTTTCTTGAACTTCCAGCATTTTCACTTCTTTTCCTTTTTTTGACCTCTTCTTCCTTCTTGCCTCTTTTTGCTTGACCTTCTCGTCCTCTAACACAACCTTTTCTTCAACAACAAAAACTAATTTTTTTCTTCTTGCTCTTCAATTTTGGAATAAACGCATGTATAGTGATGGAGACAAGTCCATTACTACTCAGACTATGCACGGAGTAACATACCACGTGTACAATCCCTTATGCATATTCTTGTCTCACACACCTATTTCTCTTTCTTCTATTTCATTTGAATACTCCTGGCACAACACCTGCTATTGAAAAGCTGTCTCCTGATGTTCCAAAAGACATCACAACAATAAAATTTATGCAAGAAAGACAATCACTATCTTTTCCTCATAGAGTTAGAAAGGCCAATGAAGAGCAGTACTTTGGTAAGTTTACGGAGATAATGAAACAAATTCGCATAAGAAGAATAGAGTTTGTGAAATATGTGTTGACAAAGAAGAATAGAGTTTGTGAGTTTTCCACTGTGGCATTACCTCTAGAATGCAACCAATGTTTTTAAGGGATACTGCATGCAAAGTTAAAAAAATGAGGAAGCTTGTTTACTTGGTCCTTCATATTATTTGCCACTTCTCAAGGAAATTAATTTTCAATTTTCAATACTCTTGGTACCATAGGTAGAAGCGGGTGATTCAATGGAGTTTAGAAGTTCTTTAATGGTCCTTGAACTTAAAGTAGAAGATATATGCCCTATCCGTGTTTCTAAATTTTTTATACTTACACCTTAAGCTTGAAATTGATTTTTTTTTCATATAAGACATCAAAGTTGATTCCAATTGGTTATTTCCACGTGTGGCCACATTGTCGCAACCTGAAAAAAGAAAATGCGAAAAAACAACCGGCGAGAAAGAAATGACAGAAGAGTCGCCACCGCGTGTTATTTATCCCAAAGGAGGGAAAGGAAACGCTCGAAGTAAACCTGGAAAAAGGAAAGGAAAAGACGAGGTCTCGCAACCAAATCTTGGGTTCGGGAGCCGATTATGCGAAGGGAAGGTATTAACACCCCTACGCATCCGTAGTACTCTACGGGATCCACTTTTGTTGTTCTTGTCTAAAGGGTGTGGGTTTATCTAATGTACTTTTTTACTAAAAGAGGGGTTAAAAGAAAATGACTCGCATAGATTTCGCATCCACTGCATACGTATCTCATATGAATATGAGAATCAGAGTCTTCGTAGCTCGGCTACCTATGGGTTAAAGAGGAGTGTGCTCGCTAAGACATCGCGTCTTATGCCTACGTATCTCATCTGTATTGAGAATCAGAGCAAGCCGTAGTTCGGCTACCTACGGGTTAAGGGTTGTGTGTTTTAGGTGAACGGCGTTACTACGCAATCTACCGGATGCTCGACCTTTGGAGACTTACTCGCCTGTAGTAAAAGGAGTTAACGTGTTCTTAGGAGAAGAAAAATCAATGAGTTTGTTTCTGTTCTAGGAATGCTCATACAAAAAGGAAGTCCTAGACGAAGAAACAGTGCTACCTTAATTGACATGCAAACGAGAGACTATACGAAGCCTAGCAATCCTATGGGGAGACGATCTCACCATACAAAACAAACATGCATAAAGTAAAATGTCAACAAGGGGGCTTAAACATACATGGGTAGGGCTTTAGTCAAGAGGGGTCATATCAACCTCGACAAACAAGCCATGAAAAAGGTAATCAAATGGGCTCTTAACCACTGACATTGAACGTCAGGGTGAGCAAGTCAAAAGGGTAATGAGGATAAGACCTCATAGCTCTTAACCCTTGACAGGGTGAGCTCATGACAAAGAGTGGGGATTCAGAAAGGTGGAACCCTCTCCACTGACTGACCGGACAAAAGATCTTGGGCTTTTGTTCTGAAGCATCGACACGTAGTGTGAGCATAAAGAACGACACACTGAATAACGGGGGATTGATTACTAATCCCTTTTATCCGTCAATTGCCTCTTCAGGGAGGTCTTTAGCACTGATGCCTCTTCTTGGAGGTCTTTGGGCACAAAAGTAAACAAACAAAAGAAAACATTGCCTCCTATTGAGGTCTTCCAGCAAAGAAAGCGATAAAAATGCGGAAAAGATAAAGGATCAAGAGATCTACCACACGGATAAAGATCCGAAGTAATAACAGCTAAAGAAATAAGAAACCCAGAGATCTCTCGAGCTGGCACCATCAAAGAAAGCAAGTCAATACAGGTAATCAGAATAAATCTCCAAATGGTATCCCACAAATAAAGTGGAATGCCAAGCAAGTTATCCTTTCAGGAGTCATGTGAGCCCTCCCAAAAAACTCAACAAACAGGTTAGAGTGACAAGATGGGGCACAATCAAGAGTTGCCCCAAATCAAAATGTAACCACATGAATCATGCCATTAAAATTCACAAAAAGAGCTCACAAAAAGCAACCAAGTGTAGGAGGCCTAAACCTCTTGTCAAACACATGCATCAAAAGGGTATCAAAATTCAAAGGTTGAAAGTATAAAGTAGTGGAAATAGGGCAAACCTGATTGGAGAGATCGAATGAAATTGAATTGCCCGGTTGGGTTTGTAAAGCAATCTGAGGGTTTATATGAGAGGGAATTGGTTCTTTGCAGATGAGTTCCCTTCAGTCTCTAGAGGTTGCTCTGAACTCTGTTAGCTCTTCTCTCACTATCTTTTTCCCAGGGTTTTTTGGGAGATGGAAGTCTAGAATTTATAACCTGATTTTTGTGACTTTGTGGGCTCAAAAGAGAGAGGTCCAAGTCCAAGATTTTTCTGTTATATTTTATTTATTTATTTATTTTATTTTTATTTTTATTTTTTCTTTTTCTTTTTCTTTTTCTTTTCGAAACGCGTGGGCTTCGCCTAGAGAGCATGACAGTTCAAGAAATTCCTCTAAGCGTAGGTGATTCTGGTGGCTTTTCTTGGGACTCGCTAGGCGACCCATTCTGCTCGCCTAGCGAGCATGACAGCTCATGAACAAACTTTTGCTCCTTCAAGATTAACGTTTTGACTGATGAATAGACCCCATTTGAACATGTTGGAAGTATCTCAAGCCATTCCCTTGTGTTGACCGATCACCCAGATAGGACCCACAAAGTGTCTTGGATGATATTCAAGCTTCTTGGATCTAATTCCGATTGACATGATGAAATGCAATATGAAATGTTAAATGACCTAAAAAATGAATGCAGGAATGAGGGGGGCAAATTTTGAGGTATTACAGTTGCCCCTATTCAATCACTTGGAGACCCGAAAAGAAGATAGCAGCGACTTTCGCACTTTCGAGGTATCAAGGGATTGAATACAATAAAAGCCCAAAAATTTGGACTGAAGTGAAGTGAAGTAACAATGCCTGTCAGAATCGGCAAAGAGGTGGTCTTGAAAGAAGAATACGTCTGGTACGGTGAGAGTCAGTCTGAATACCGAAAAAGAATGTTAACCTGGATACCAAAATAAATGGTAACACAGAAATAACCATGGCCTGAATGCCGCTCATCAGTCTGAATACTGGAAATGACTTCGATTTGAACATCGGAAGATATGAGATTATTAATATCGGTCTGAACACCGAGAGGCTGGCCTGAATGCCACAAGTTGCGTCGACCTGAATTTCGGAAACTTCTTCGATATGAACATCGGAAAACTGGCCTGAATGCCACTTCGATCTGAATATCGGAAAATTGGCCTGAATGCCACTTCGATTTGAATATCAGAAAATTGGCCTGAATGCCACAAGTTGCATCGACCTGAACGTCGGAAACTTCTTCGATCTAAACATCGGAAAACTGGCCTGAATGCCACTTCGATCTGAACATCGGAAAACTGGCCTGAATGCCACTTCGATCTGAACATTGGAAAACTGGCCTGAATGCCACTTCGATCTAAATATCGGAAAATTGGCCTGAACGCCACAAGTTGCATTGACCTGAACGTCGGAAACTTCTTCGATCTGAACATCGGAAAACTGGCCTGAACGCCACTTCGGTCTGAATACCGGAAAACTTCATGCCTGTCAGCATCGGAAGAAATAGGGAAAGATAATAGAGGCGACGCATGGGCCAATGACACTTGTTGAGGATAATAAAGATAAGTCATGAACAATCTTCAGTCTGAGTACTGGAAACAACTTCTGGCTTATCACTTGGGATACCGAGAATGTTTTATGCTTACATGCGTATGTTTGAATTTTTCAATGGCGTAATGCTCCATGAAAATGGAAATGCTACGTGATTTGGGAGGATGCAAGGCAATATGATTCTACATGCGGGGATGCAAAATGCGGGGTAGAATGCCAAGCCGAGGCAAGGAATTCTGCTGGGGAAATGATCACCATCTTCTAGACCCTGGAACGGTTGTTGGAGATGCACCGCACAAAGAACTCTGTGGGGAAATGACCCGCCACACGGTGTTCTAGCAATGACGAAATACCGAGACTCTGACTGGGGAGAGAACGACACTGAAAACCTGCTGTTGGGGAAAGCGATAGTGGTTCTGGCAATCATAATCTGCGAGAGAGACGACTCAGCAGGGGAAGCAAACACCGATACGGTACCATGGATCTGGCATTGGGATTATCGATCTGGCATCGAACTCTGAGGAGCAGCCGCTTCTGCTGGGAAGATACAGTCTGGAACTGTCAACTCCGCTGGGGATATATAGTCTGGTACTGTCAACTCTACTGGGGAGTGTATATTCTGAAACAACCTCTTGGGGGAGGTACAACAGTGAGAGCCTGCTGAGGATCGAAGAATCCAATGCTCTGATCAGCTCTGCGGGGATAAGATACCAACTTCGACTGTTGGGGGAAAACATTCGCGATCATCAGCTGGGAACCTTAAGGAAATGCCCCGAGGGTACCTGTTCTGAATAGACGATCTAAAGCACTTAACATTTACAGCAATTTTAAATGTTTATTAAGCATGTACCTTTAAAGCTCTTATGTTTCATGATGCAATGTTTATCAAAAATTCGGACGTCATTTTTGCAAACAAAATAGTAAAATGAAAATGAAAACAGAGATATACTTAATAACATGATTTTATTGATTGAATGGCCTCTGAATAGACATTTACATCAGGAAGCAATCCCTGGAAAGAGGTAATCGCACAAAAGATAAAAACAGAAGTTAATCTAATGGCAATGTGAAATGGATTTCTATTGGGTTCCAATTCTGCTATGACTTGCTCGTCTTCAAGATCCTCCAGACGACCAGCTTTCTGAAAAGAGTGATTGGACTGTTTCCTATCCTTCAAAAGTTTCCAGTCATCGACACGAGATGAGATTCAGAACTACTCAGAATGCAGACATTCGTTTAATCCCTAACTTTTGCCTGGATCGCCCTTTTCGGGTTTTCAATCCACCGGGATACCCATTTTTGCCTAAGTTTCCTTTTCAGGTTTTCAACTTACCGGGTGTACGATATTTTCATTTTTAATCCCTAATTTTTGCCCGAACCTTTTCATTTTCTTGGTTCGTTGGGATGCCCATTTTTGCCTGGACTATTCTTTTTACTGTCCAGCGGGTCTATTTTATGCGAAGTATTTTTTAACTGCGTCTGAGTTCACATGGGAAGTGAAGTTTTCACCATCCATAGTTGCAAGCATTAAGGCCCCACCATCAAAAACCTTGGTGACAATATACTGTCCATCATAGTTAGGACTCCACTTGCCCCTGTGATCTGTCTGAGGAGGAAGGATCCTTTTCAACACCAAATCTCCGACCTGGAAGCATCGAGGACGCACTTTCTGATCAAAGGCTCTCTTCATCCGACTCTGATACAACTGCCCATGACAAATGGCTGCCATTCGCTTCTCTTCGATAAGACTCAACTCATTGAACCTTGTCCGAATCCATTCAGCTTCGTCTAACTTGACATCCAACAGGACTCTTAGAGAAGGAATCTCCACTTCAACAGGTAGGACTGCTTCCATACCATACACAAGGGAGTAAGGGGTTGCCCCGATCGATGTACGTACTGAAGTACGGTACCCATGCAAGGCGAAGGGTAGCATCTCATGCCAATGTCTGTACGTAACGACCATCTTCTGCACAATCTTCTTTATGTTCTTATTTGCCGCCTCAACATCACCGTTCATCTTAGGGCGGTAAGGGGAAGAATTGTGATGCTGAATGTTGAAGTTCTGGCACAACTCCTTCATTATTTTGTTGTTGAGATTAGAACCATTATCAGTAATGATTCTTTCGGGAATCCCATAGAGACAAATGATTTCTTTCTTAATGAATCGGGCAACCACATGTCTGGTGACATTCGCAAACGAAGCTGCTTCGACCCACTTGGTGAAATAGTCAATGGAAACAAGGATGAAGCGATGCCCATTGGAGGCAGTCGGCTCGATCTTTCCAATCATATCAATGCCCCACATAGCAAAAGGCTACGGCGAAGACATCACATTCAAAGGATTTGGCGGCACATGTACCTTATCAGCATAAATCTGGCATTTATGACACTTCCGAGCATATTTGAAACAATCAGATTCCATGGTCATCCAGTAATAGCCTGCTCTCAATAATTTCTTAGCCATTGCATGTCCGCCGTCATGAGTACCGAAGGAGCCTTCATGAACTTCCTGCATTAACATGTCTGCTTCGTGTCTATCCATGCATCTGAGCAAAACCATGTCGAAGTTCCTCTTATACAGAACATCGTCTTTGTTTAAGAAGAAACTGCCTTCCAATCTCCACAAAGTCTTTCTATCATTGTTGGATGCCCCTGCAGGGTACTCTTGATTCTTCAGAAAGCACTTGATGTCGTGATACCAGGGCTTGTCGTCAACTACCAGTTCAGCAGCAAACACATACGCGGCCCTGTCGAGGCCCATCACATCGATCCTGGGAGCGTGGTTCCACCGAATCACGTTGATCATGGAGGATAGAGTGGCAAGAGCATCTTCCATCTGATTCTCATCACGAGGTATGTGATACAACTTTACTGTTATGAAGAAAGTCAATAGTCTTCTCGTGTAATCTCTATAAGGGACCAGATTGGGCTGGAGAGTATTCCAATCACCATTCACTTGATTGATCACTAGAGCTAAATCTCCGAAGATGTCCAGAGTCTTGATTCTCAAATCAATGGCTTGCTCAATACCGAAGATACAGGCTTCATACTCAGCTTCATTATTTGTGCACTCAAAAGTCAGACGAGCGGTGAAAGGCATGTGGGCACCTTTCGGAGTAGTAATGACAGCGCCAATTCCACTTCCTCTGGCATTGACAGCCCCATCAAACAACAAAGTCCATTTTTCGTCTGGATCAGGTCCCTCCTCAACAACTGGCTCTTCGCAGTCTTTCATCTTGAGGAACATGATGTCTTCATCTGGAAAATCAAACTTCATCGGCTCATAATCTTCAACCGGCTCTTGAGCAAGATAGTCTGACAAAATACTCCCCTTGATGGCTTTCTGGGATGTATACTGGATATCGTACTCTGTCAGTACCATTTGCCAACGAGCAACCCTTCCGGTGAGAGCTGGCTTCTCGAATATGTATTTGACTGGATCCATCTTGGAGATCAGTAAGGTTGTGTGAGTCAGCATGTATTGTCTCAAACGCTTAGCAGCTCATGCAAGTGCACAACATGTCTTTTCAAGCATCGAGTATCTCGAATCGCAATCTGTGAATTTCTTACTCAGGTAGTAGATGGCATGCTCTTTCTTACCTGTCTCGTCGTGTTGACCGAGAACACAACCCATGGAATTGTCTAGTACTGTCAAATACATAATCAACGGTCCCCCTGGGACCGGAGGCATAAGGATAGGAGGATTTTGCAAATACTCTTTTATCTTCTCGAAAGCCCTTTGGCAATCATCATTCCACCTGATAGCCTGATCTTTTCTCAGCAATTTGAATATTGGCTCGCACGTGGCTGTTAGGTGAGAGATGAACCTTGCAATGTAGTTCAACCTCTCTAAGAAATCACGGACTTGTTTCTCTGTTCTTGGCTCAGGCATTTCCTGTATCGCTTTCACTTTGGCTGGATCCACCTCAATCCCTTTTTCACTAACAATAAAACCCAGTAATTTTCCAGATCTCACCCCAAAAGTACACTTGTTCGGATTAAGCCTCACCTTGAATTTTCTCAAACGCTCAAACAATTTCTGCAAATTCACCAAATGTTCTTCTTCCGTCTGAGATTTGGCAATCATATCATCAACATAAACCTCGATTTCATGATGAATCATATCATGGAAAAGAGTCACCATCGCTCGTTGATATGTTGCTCCGACATTTTTCAGACCAAACGGCATCACCTTGTAGCAGAAGGTGCTGCCATACGGTGAACTGACTTTTGTGTTTTTGCTTTGGAAAGCAAATGTCGCGGATAGCAAGAGTCGCCACCGACTTTTCTTTTATCCAATAAGGAAAGGTGGAAAAGAACAGGAAAGACCTTAATTTAGATTTTGGGTTCGGGAGGTACATTATACAAAGGGAAGGTGTTAGCACCCTTTGTATCCATGGTTATCCATGGGCTCTTAATTGCTTAATCACTTATGTTTTTCTTGTTTGAAAAAGTGTTTGAGAAATGTTTAGAAAATGTTTTGAAAAGGAGAATTTAACTTTGTAATGATTCTTGAATGAATGTATACAAAGTGGTTATCTCGTTTAGTTTTGAAAGTCGTTTAGAAAAATATAACCCGGCAATGATTCTAGTACGAATGTATACCAAGTGGTGATTTTCTAAAAGATGTTTTGAAAGGTGTGAGGTGTGAAAAGTATTTTAAGTTGTGAGTAAGCAATTAAGAGTTATACCTACCCAAGGTCTTTATGGGCATTTCCTATCCTTATGAGGGTAAAACTGTCCTTACTACTGAGAAGTAAATAGTTTTATCCTTTGGATGTAAAAGGGTCATCGTAGGGTCGTCGATTGGTCATGGAAGGCAACATTTGTAAGGATACCTTAGCATTCGAAGGGACGATCATCATTAACCGTAAGCTACAACGACGGGACATCGAGGGACAAAATCATGTATTCGTAGGCAACATCCGAGGGACTATGATTTATTTTATAGGGACATGATGATTTAACCGAATGGTCTTGGCTAAGTGTATCCCCACATTCGCGGGACATGACCGTAATACCGTAATACCGTAGGGCAACAAAGAGAGGTCCAGGATCACAAAATCAAAGGCAATATTTTACAATCAATTAGGTAGTTGTAATCAATTAAGTAATTAGGTCCACATTAAAATCAATTAAGTAATTAGGATGAATCTCCACAAGGGTATCCCACAAATAAAGTGGGATACCTAGCAAGCTACCCTCTTCGGGAGTATGTGAGTCCTTACAATATTCAGCAAACAGGTCAGAATACCAAATGGGGGTGCAATCGAGGATTACACCGCAAAGGAAAACACAGCAGTAGGAATGTCAGGCAAAATAATGCATGATTAACATAGAACAGATCAGATAAGCATAGAACAGAACACCCAAAATATTAGCGACTGTCACGTTCGCCTCTGCCTCGCCTAGCGATGGCCTAGAGAATACTCGCTACATGCTCGCTTAGCGATGTGCTAGCGAGCGGCTGCGGGTTTTGAATTTCAGAACAGTACGATCTCAGCATGCTGCACGCCTTATGGCATCCAATACAGAAATTACATGGTTCAGCATTCACGATATTCAGGCACACTTAAATTCACATGCAAAACCTCAAATATGTTTATGAATTCAATTATAATATCACATGCAAATTAAGAACATAAAGCGGTAATAGTAATGCAAACCTATTTGCAATCGAATTGCAACCTTGAATTGGCAAGTCAGATTGAGTTGGGCGGAGGTAACTTCGATGCAGATGAGTTTCCTTCAGGGTTTCCTTTAGGGTTGCTCTGAATTCTCTGGGTTAGCCTCCAGGGTTTGTTGTGCCTTCTCTCTATCTCCCGTCTTCGTTCTCCTTTCGTTTTCCTTTTCTGAATGAAACTCTGCTATTTATAATGCTCTTTTTGTGACCTAATAGGCTCAGAATGAAGCCCAGAATTTTCTGATATCCGCAAGCTTCGCTAGGCGAGCGGTATAGCGAGGGGTTCGCTAGGCGAAGGATTTGCTCGCCTAGCGAGCATGCCAGTTGGAGTCATTTCCTCGGTTTGGCCACCTGTGAGCTAGGCCTTTGTTCTTTTAGGATCAATGCCTTGAAAAATAAGTTGGGGTGCCTTGAGAGTGTCTTGAGAGATTAACGGGCAAATTTTGGGGTATGACAGCTGCCCCTGTTCAATATTCTTGAACCGAGAGAGTTAGAATGGTATGTACACCATTCGTGGTCTGGAGGTGAAAGATTATTGAACACTAGAATGCCCCAAAAATTTGCACTTGTTAATCAAAAGTTGATCTAGATGGAGATGGGCTTAAAGATGCCATCCAAGAAGTTTGATGATGAAAGACCAGAACGGGTCATATACTGCTGGGGATAAAGGATCAGAATGGACCATATGCTAGATCGTATCTGAGTAGCAGAATGAGTTATCCATTAGGCGGGTGACTTCGCTGGGGATGAAAGATCAGAATGGATCGTACGCTAGATCGTCTCTGAGTTGCAGAATGAGCCGTACGTTAGGCTGTATCTGACGAAGGTAGAATCAGAATGGATCGTACGCTAGATCGTATCTGAGTTGAAGATCCAAATGGGTCGTACGTTAGACCGTGTTGGAGTTGCAGAATGAACCGTACGTTAGGCTGTATCTGAAGAAGAAAGTAGTCGTACGTTAGACTACACCTCGGAATGTACCGTACGCTAGGCAGTATCTGAGGGTTTGACGATCCAAATGGGTCGTACGTTAGACCGTATTGGAGTTGCAGAATGAGCCGTACGTTAGGCTGTATCTGAAGAAGAAAGTAGTCGTACGTTAGACTACACCTCGGAATGTACCGTACGCTAGGCAGTATCTGAGGATTTAAAGATCCAAATGGGTCGTACGTTAGACCATATTGGAGTCGCTGAAAGTCAGAATGGATCGTACGTTAGATCGTATCTGAGTTGAAGGAGTCGTATGTTGGGCTGAATCAGAATGAACCGTACGTTAGGATGTATCTGATAATATTTGTTGTTGTATTTACAATGAATATCTGGGGTGGGTTTAAAGATGCCACCCTTGGGAGGATATCAGAGTGTTTGTCAGAATGGATGTTCATATGGATTATATCTGAGAGCTGTATTTGAATCTTGAATGTAATTGATAAGGATGTCCGTCTTTTATTTTGACGATATCAGGAGGATAATTAACCTGAAAAGGAAAGTTAGCTTCATGCCATGTCATGATGCATGAGATGTTTTATGCTTTTGAAAATAAATGCGAACATTGTATGCATGTATGTGATGTGAAATGATGCATGGAATGAATCATGCGTCTGAGAATTTTGCCAGGGGAACATAAATCTCCATATCCTGGTTGGAGATATTTGTATTGATGGCCCTTTCTCAGCTGGGGGTGTTTGATTTCCGTCTGATGGCAGAAATGTTCAGCAGAAGCCTGGCTGGGGGCGGAAGAGATGACCAATTTGTCTAGTGATGCCAATTTCTTCTGGGGAATAACTGGCTTTGCCGGGGAATAGAATTAGCAACGGATTCATTGGGAAGCGTGGTTAGACCTTCTCCTCGATCCCGAAGTCTTGCAGTAATTGCTATTTCTATTTTATGCATGCATTTTTGGTAAACATCGATCATATTCAAATGCATATATTAATTCAAATTAAATCAATGGACGTTTATGCAAACAAAACAGAGAAAGTAAAATAAAAGCATTTTTTTTTTGGAAATAAAATTGTATTGATTTCGAAAGAGGGCCTATAAACAGGCAGTTTGAGTACAAGGAGACAGAAATCCTAGTAAGAGGAAATTGTCAAGAACATAAAGAAAAAGCTATGAAGGAAAAGCCCTGTTGATTTTAATTCTACTATTGTCATTATGTCTTCAAGCATCTCATCTCCTGTTGTCGGATAGAAGTGATTGGCTTGTTCAGTCCCTTGGAACTTGGGTGAAGCTGACTGAGAACGGGACATAGTCATACGCTTTAATCCCTAATTTTTGCCTGGACCGCCTTTTCAGGTTTTCAGTCCACCAGGATACCCTTTTTTGCCCAAGCCGCCTTTTCAGGTTTTCGACTTGCCGGGTGTACGTTTTTATATGTTTATCCCTAATTTTTGCCCGAACCCTTTTGGTTCGCCGGGATGCCCTTACTTTTGCCTAGATACGTCGACCTAGCGGGTCTCTTTTATGTGTAGTATTTTTTAACTATGTCTGCGTTCACGGGATGTGGGAAGTCTTCGCCATCCATTGTAGCAAGCATCATTGCTCCACCAGAGAACACCTTCTTAACTACAAATGGCCCTTCGTATGTGGGAGTCCATTTGCCTCTAGAATCACCTTGTGGTAGAATGATACGCTTTATTACCAAGTCGCCACTTTGATATGCCTGTCTCTTGACTTTTTTATTAAATGCCTTGATCACGCGCTTCTGATATATCTGCCCATGACAAACAGCCGCAAGTCTCTTCTCATCAATCAAATTTATCTGATCGAGTCGAGTCTGAATCCATTCATCTTCATCTAGGCCCGCCTCTTTCATGATTCTTAGAGAGGGAATCTGAACTTCCACTGGTAAAACGACTTCCATTCCGTAGACTAAAGAGAACGGAGTTGCCCCTGTCGAAGTGCGCACCGAAGTGCGATAACCATGGAGAGCAAACGGTAACATCTCATGCCAGTCTTTGTACGTTACTGTCATCTTTTGTATAATCTTCTTAATATTCTTATTAACAGCCTCCACGGCGCCGTTCATCTTTGGCCGGTACGGAGAAGAGTTATGGTGTTTATTTTGAACTGCGTGCAGAGTTCAGCAATCATCTTGTTGTTCTTCCGGGGAGAGCAGGTTTCTCAGATGTATATTTGATAAGATCCATCTTAGAAATCAATAAAGTGGTATGATTCAACATATACTGTCTTAGTCGGCGAGCAGCCTAAGCCAAAGCATAGCAAGCTTTCTCGAGCTGTGAGTATCTTGTTTCACAGCCGGTACCTTTTGCTAAGGTAGTATATTGCATGCTCTTTTCGACCGGACTCGTCATGTTGCCCCAACACACACCCTATTGAATTTTCTAACACGGTCAAATACATGATTAGAGGTCTTCCTTCAACTGGTGGCATCAGATTTATAGGTTCTTGGAGATACTTCTTGATTTTGTCAAAAGCTTCTTGACATTCATCATTCCATATCATCTCTTGATTTTTCCAACGAAAACCTCTACATAGTCACGTAACATCCGACTCAATCTTTCTTTGACACTGTTTTCCAAGCCTGCTCCTATTTTGACTTCTTCCTTGTCTACTTCAGTACCCAGATTCACAGTTTCAATTGATTATTCCTGCGGCTGTATGGTCTTTTCTTCTTGCAGTAACAGTCTGGCAAGTTCTCAGGTACTTCACAATCTTCCTCACTTCCATCCTCGGCTTGGTAGATTGGATTTTCAAAGTCATAATGAACAGTAGCAGAGTTATTACCAACAAGATCCAGAGTGGATATGGATCGGCAAATTGTTACGTGAGTGTGTGTAAGAAAACATAGCTTGTTTGGAAGACGACAGGAAAGACAAAGAGCGCAATATTTGAATGCAAAAAGTCCATTGATTTATTGAATGTGAATATGCTTATGAAAATGACAAAACCTTTAACAAAATTTAATACATTAAAATAAGCAATAACAATTACTCTTGACTAAAGGAAATCAGGATAGTGTCTTCAGCCTTCCAATTATTGAGTCCGTCGCCAATTGTTAGGAAAATCCAACTATCCAAGTCACAATTGTTATCAGCATCTTCCACAGCATTGACAGTCTTGTCATGATTAGGCAGAGGAGCAGTGATGACCTTAGGAGTCTCCGGAGGATCAGAGGTAGCCGCCTGTATCTTTCCACTTCGAATGCCGCTTTCAACATGTTCACCTGTCAATATAATTTCAGTGAAACCCGATGAGGAACTTCTCAATAGATGGCTGTAGAATGGGCCAGTCAGTGTACCCATGAACATGTCTACTAATTCTCGATCAGTCATAGGGGGTTTGACTCTGCCAGCCAAATCTCTCCATTTTTGGGCATATTCTTTGAAGCTTTCTTTAGAGCCCATAGTCATATTCTGCAACTGTAGCCGAGTAGGCGCTAATTCAGAATTATACTGGTAATGCTTGTAGAATGTCGTCGCTAAATCAGTCCAGGTGTGGATGTTAGAGCTCTCGAGCTGATAATACCACTCCAACTGTGTGCCAGACAGACTCTCTTGGAAGAAATGGATCCATAGCTTCCTATCAGTGGTATACGGCTGAATCTTTCTCACGTAAGCTCTCAGATGCATCTGAGGACAGGATGCACCATCATACTTAGTGAAAGTGGGGATCTTGAATTTGCGAGGAATGACCACATCAGAGACTAGACCCAAGCTTTCGAAATCCAGACCGGGCGCCTTCTGACCCTTCATAGCTAGCATACGTTCTTCCAGTAGTTTATACTTATCACCTTTTGGAGAGTACTGCTCATTCTCATAATCTTCATCGTCATCCTTCTGGCTGAAAGGATCGTCATTCTCCTCTTCTGAATCTGTCCCCTCTTCTTGATCTTTCGGAATCCTAATCTTGACTCCTGCAGCCTGTCCTTTAAGCCTTCTTCCCGGGTTAATGTAACTCACAGGTTTCTTGTCTTTCTTCTGCTCGAGCAAGAGAGCCTTCAGTTCCTCCTGTCCCTTGGATAAGCTTAAGATCATCTCCTGGAATTGAGCATTTTGAGCCTGGAGATCTTTGACAGTTTGTTCGAGAGCCATTTTTCTGTTTGCAATAGGAAGACCGTGAGAACATTGATCTTTTGGAATACCTGTTATGCAATGTTATGTTATGCTATGCAATGTATGAAATGTTTTCAAGGACTTTTGGAATTTAACTTTGCGTAAACTACCAAAAAGAGAGGAACTTTTATTACTAATTTCTTAATCAATGTTCATTACAAAAAATAATAATAAAAATACAATGAAAGCTCAAGTCTCCCAGGGGAGGCTTCTTTTTGGGCGAAGATATGCATTGAGTCTTCGTTCCTCATTAAGCTGGCTGGTAAGTTCTAACACTTTCTTCCTTTCAGTACAGAACTGGGCTTCAAAAGTATCCCTTTCCTCTCTCAACTGGATCCAGGATCTCTTCAATTCTTCAACATCGGTAGGCATATCTGGATAAAGAATGATCTGAGGAGTACCTCCTTCAATTTCTGGTTCAACGATCAGCGGTCCGACTGCAAGATATGGCATGACCAATTCACGAGCTCTGGCGCGTACCCATCTGAGATAAGACTCCATAGGAATAGAGTTTTTCTGTCCTAAAGTGCTTCTTTTCACCATGCCCCAAGCTCGTACAAACCTTTGATGGAGACCTTAAGAGTCGTTGTCATAGTCAAACACAGCGCCTTGAAGGATCATTTCATGTGGACCATCTCTTCGAGCACAACCAAACTGACGTAGGGCTAAAACAGAATTATAAGTAATACCTCCTCTTATCCCCATGAGTGGCACATTAGAGAATTCTCCACAACGGTCGATGAGGATAACATTTTCTCTAAGATTGGGACACCAATGGATGTCAGAATGGGAGAGTGACATTATCCTTTGAGACCATTTCAGATTTCGCTCATTCTTCAAGACTGATTGAGGAAGGTGCAAAATAAACCACCTAGACAATAACGGTATGCAGCACATGAGAGTCCCTTGTCTCTTCATAGTACGGGTGTGAAGGGAATGCAAAATGTCTCCGAGCAAGGTAGGCACAGGGTTATGAGTGAGGAATATCTTAATAGCGTTCACGTCTATGAATTGGTCTGGATTAGGGAATAACACCAAACCATAGATTAGTAATGCTAGGACATCTTCGAAAGCATGGACATCCATAACTTTTAGGAATTCTCGGGCCTTATTTATCAGAAATTTGGCAAGTAAACCCTTAACTCCACTTCTTGTTACCCAATTAGTTTCAATGTCAGACTTTGTCATGTGTAAAGCTGCGGCAACTTCTTCAGACTTCGGAATCTTTTCTAAACCACTGAAAGGTGTTTGATCCAGAATAGGTATCCCAAGCAGCCTGGAAAATTCTTCTAATGTGGGTACCAACTGATAATCTGGGAAGGTGAAACAATGATGTTTAGGATCGAAGAACTGGAATAGAACTCTCATCATATCTTCTTTGAAACCAGTGGTAACCAAATTGAGGAGAGAACCATGTCTCTTGATGAACTGAGCATAATCGGGAAGTTCTGACACTAAATCCTTGAGTTGAGGAGAGATTGCTACGAAATTGATCCGGATGGTCTTCTTGGAAGCCATAACCTGTTTAACAGAGCAAAGCTAAATCCCTAAGTCCTTGAAATGGTTAGTACAATGCCATGATGTTATGATGTTATGATGTTATGATGTTATGTAAGTAACAAACACAAGCAAGTCACACAACAATCATTCCTAGATTTTAAGGCTTGCATGAGTTCCATAGGTAAGTACCCTCCCCACTGAGGTTTGGTTGGTTCAACCTGTCCTAGAATAGTAACCGGGTTCTAGAAGGATCTCAAATCATCGACCTTTCTTTAAGTCCACTTCAGTGCAACACCAAGTGGTTGACCGAAGCTTCCCTAAAGTCCAATCTCAAAGAGTGTAGTATCGAGTATCAACTAACCCCAGTCGGAACCGAAGCCAGTTATCTCACTACTTTCTAATGGCTAGGATGAGTCAATTAGGGTTCTAAAGGTCTGGTTAATGCTTTGATGACACCACGCAGACGCCAAATTTTTCCTCAAGTAAACATGAGGAACATCAGGACATCCAAAGTGTCACATTAACCGTAGCCATCATTTTAACCATTCCAGTATACGCCGGATAGTCACGATGATCTCTTGCTACTTACCTAAGGTACACTAGATCCGGGTGTAGGATCTTTCACTCAAAAATACCCTTAAAAGAATGAACAATTTGAAAACATAAATGATTTTTTAAGGTGACCTCTCTTTGTAGTCCCCAGCAGAGTCGCCAGTTCTGTCATACGGTGAACTGACTTTTGTGTTTTTGCTTTGGAAAGCAAATGTCGCGGATAGCAAGAGTCGCCACCGACTTTTCTTTTATCCAATAAGGAAAGATGGAAAAGAACAGGAAAGACCTTAATTTAGATTTTGGGTTCGGGAGGTACATTATACAAAGGGAAGGTGTTAGCACCCTTTGTATCCATGGTTATCCATGGGCTCTTAATTGCTTAATCACTTATGTTTTTCTTGTTTGAAAAAGTGTTTGAGAAATGTTTAGAAAATGTTTTGAAAAGGAGAATTTAACTTTGTAATGATTCTTGAATGAATGTATACAAAGTGGTTATCTCGTTTAGTTTTGAAAGTCGTTTAGAAAAATATAACCCGACAATGATTCTAGTACGAATGTATACCAAGTGGTGATTTTCTAAAAGATGTTTTGAAAGGTGTGAGGTGTGAAAAGTATTTTAAGTTGTGAGTAAGCAATTAAGAGTTATACCTACCCAAGGTCTTTATGGGCATTTCCTATCCTTATGAGGGTAAAACTGTCCTTACTACTGAGAAGTAAATAGTTTTATCCTTTGGATGTAAAAGGGTCATCGTAGGGTCGTCGATTGGTCATGGAAGGCAACATTTGTAAGGATACCTTAGCATTCGAAGGGACGATCATCATTAACCGTAAGCTACAACGACGGGACATCGAGGGACAAAATCATGTATTCGTAGGCAACATCCGAGGGACTATGATTTATTTTATAGGGACATGATGATTTAACCGAATGGTCTTGGCTAAGTGTATCCCCACATTCGCGGGACATGACCGTAATACCGTAATACCGTAGGGCAACAAAGAGAGGTCCAGGATCACAAAATCAAAGGCAATATTTTACAATCAATTAGGTAGTTGTAATCAATTAAGTAATTAGGTCCACATTAAAATCAATTAAGTAATTAGGATGAATCTCCACAAGGGTATCCCACAAATAAAGTGGGATACCTAGCAAGCTACCCTCTTCGGGAGTATGTGAGTCCTTACAATATTCAGCAAACAGGTCAGAATACCAAATGGGGGTGCAATCGAGGATTACACCGCAAAGGAAAACACAGCAGTAGGAATGTCAGGCAAAATAATGCATGATTAACATAGAACAGATCAGATAAGCATAGAACAGAACACCCAAAATATTAGCGACTGTCGCGTTCGCCTCTGCCTCGCCTAGCGATGGCCTAGCGAATACTCGCTACATGCTCGCTTAGCGATGTGCTAGCGAGCGGCTGCGGATTTTGAATTTCAGAACAGTACGATCTCAGCATGCTGCACGCCTTATGGCATCCAATACAGAAATTACATGGTTCAGCATTCACGATATTCAGGCACACTTAAATTCACATGCAAAACCTCAAATATGTTTATGAATTCAATTATAATATCACATGCAAATTAAGAACATAAAGCGGTAATAGTAATGCAAACCTGTTTGCAATCGAATTGCAACCTTGAATTGGCAAGTCGGATTGAGTTGGGCGGAGGTAACTTCGATGCAAATGAGTTTCCTTCAGGGTTTCCTTTAGGGTTGCTCTGAATTCTCTGGGTTAGCCTCCAGGGTTTGTTGTGCCTTCTCTCTATCTCCCGTCTTCGTTCTCCTTTCGTTTTCCTTTTCTGAATGAAACTCTGCTATTTATAATGCTCTTTTTGTGACCTAATGGGCTCAGAATGAAGCCCAGAATTTTCTGATATCCGCAAGCTTCGCTAGGCGAGCGGTATAGCGAGGGGTTCTCTAGGCGAAGGATTTGCTCGCCTAGCGAGCATGCCAGTTGGAGTCATTTCCTCGGTTTGGCCACCTGTGAGCTGGGCCTTTGTTCTTTTAGGATCAGTGCCTTGAAAAATAAGTTGGGGTGCCTTGAGAGTGTCTTGAGAGATTAACGGGCAAATTTTGGGGTATGACAGCTGCCCCATGGGGTTATGAATGTTGTCTTCTCCATGTCTTCTGGTGCCGTCTTAATTTGATTATAGCCATAAAATCCATCCATGAAGGAGAATACCGAGAACTGAGTTGTGTTATCCACCAAAACGTCAGTGTGAGGTAATGGGAAATCATCCTTAGGGCTAGCTCTGTTCAGATCCCGGTAGTCAACACACATCCGTACCTTTCCATCCTTCTTAGGTACTGGAACGATATTTGCAACCCATGGCGGATAATTTGTGACTGCTAGAAACCCTGTATCCAACTGTTTTTGCACTTCTTCCTTTATCTTGACAGCCATCTCTGGTCTTGTTCTTCTGAGCTTCTGCTTGACCGGAGGACAACCTTCTTTGAGAGGCAAACAGTGTACCACAATATCTGTGTCAAGCCCTGGCATGTCCTGATAAGACCAAGCGAAGATGTCAACATATTCTTGCAGCAATTCAATCAGCCCTTTCTTCACATTATCTTCCATAGCAGCCCTTATCTTGATTTCTCTCTTGGCGTCCTCGGTGCCAAGATTAATCACTTCAGTAGACTCTTGATGCGGTTGAATGACCCTTTCCTCCTGTTTTAATAACCTGGTAAGTTCTTCAGGGAGTTCACAGTCTTCATCATCCTCTTCTTCAGCTTGAAAGATTGGATTTTCAAAGTCGAAGCGAGCCATAGCAGAACTGTTATCAATAGGATCCAGTGATGTGCATCTGCATGAGTGATGGTATGTGCTTATGAGTGTGAACAAGAAGTGAAAACTAAACAAAACATTGCCAAATATTTTTTGATTTTCAAAAACTGCAAAAATAGAAAGATGATGAACAAAATATTTGAATGCAAAAAGACGTCCTTTATTTATGATAAAAAATGCAAGTATCCACATAGATGAGCCCTACAATGAGTCATTACGCCCTGGGCGGAACGTAAGACTTGGATATGCATGAATGAACAAAGAAAATTACTCCTCCAGAAAAGTGACTTGGACAATCTCCTCAGAAGACCAATTGTTGATGACTTCACATGGGATCCTCGGACGCACCCAGTTATCGATGTCGCAATCGCTATCCCCATCTTCATTGTTAACCGCAGAGACCTGGCCATACTGAATGATGCCAACACTGGAGAAAGTAATCGGCCCCTGACGAGTCTGAGGCGCTGAAGTTGTAGAAGTCAGAGCTGACTGATACCCAATCCCGAACTTGTCTTCTTTCATTTGTAACTCCAACAGACGTCCCCAACCGGGAGCAACACCTGAATCTACCAAGGCCTGTGCCTGCTTAAAGGACGAAATAGAGGCACCCGCTTTAACTTCTTCCACCGGAGCTGCGTCCTTGATCTGAACTGCCTCAAATGCCTGACATAGGGTCTCATGAAATTCACCTTCTACCTCTACATACTTGAATGTAGACAGGTTACTGACCAGAATGTCCTCCTCACCACAGACGGTGATAATCCTTCCATTGACTGGGAATTTAATCTTCTGATGTAAAGTTGAAGAGACTGCCCCAGCATTGTGGATCCAAGGACGACCCAGCAGGCAACTATAGGAAGGACTGATATCCATCACATAGAAGACGGCGTTGAAGGTTTGTGATCCAATCAGAATTGGCAATTCTACCTCTCCGAACACCGACCTCTTAGAACCATCAAAGGCTCTCACAATAAGATCTGAAGGCTTCAGGACCAAACCCTATACTTCTAACCTTGACAGGGCTCTCTTGGGTAGCACATTGAGAGAGGAACCTGTATCCACCAGAACATGAGATAACATGGTGTCTCTGCATTCCATCGAGATGTGCAAAGCCTTGTTATGGTTGCGTCCAGCTGGTGTTAAGTCAGAATCAGTAAAACCCAACCCGTTGCTTGCATGAACATTTGCAATGATCCCTTCTAGTTGGTTCACTGAGATCTCCTGAGGCACATATGCAGCATTTAGGACTTTCAACAGCGCCTCCCTGTGCGCCTCCGAACACAACAGGAGTAAGAGAATGGATATCTTGGACGGAGTCTGAATCAACTGATCGACTACCTTGTAGTCACTTCTCTTTATAATTCTCAAAAGCTCATCCATATCCTTCGCACAAGTAGGCTCAGAACCAACCTGTGGTGCAGAGGCACCCTCGTTCATGACCTGCTTGCCTTTGGCTTTTGCCACAGCATCAGCACTATCAGTTTGGGTAACGGGTGGTGAGAACAGTCTACCACTCCTGGTGAATCGCCCGATTCCACCAACATTGTCCACTGCGGGACCTTCAACTTCAGGTTCATACTTCTGACCCTCTTCTACCTTTAGTGGTCGTTCTATCCCATGATCGTGCGTGTACACACTCCCCCATAATGCCAAGGAATGGGCCTTTCGCTGGTGAAAGGTAAAGGACCAGGGGTTGTGATAGTCATAGTGGATGGTCGCGCTGGTGGCACCGATTGCGCTTCTGGTACACTGATCTGATTAGTTGGGTAGAAAATGGTGATAGTAGCAACATCATAGTCATACTCTGAAATCTCGTTCACTGAAATGCAAGCATCCGAAACATAGGAATCAAGTTCAATTACATCAGAATCAACCACATTGGAAAAATTAAATACACCATCATGGATTACAGAATCAGTAGGAACAACATCTGCGAATTCATCAGTAGCATCTTCAAACACCTCTTCCTCAACCCCTTCCACGGACTCTTGGACAGACAAATCTTCAGCCTGGAGGATACCTTCGTCGAGCAAAGCCTGGATACCCTGCTGTAGTTTCAAACAACCTCCACTCTGAGTAGCACAATCCAAACAACCCTTCCCACAACCGGGGAAAACATCGGCCTTCAGTAAGCATCCCTTGATATCCGACAACGGAGTCTTCAGCTTCAACGTATCTTTGACGGATCTGGCTTCCCCTTCCATCATATTAACATTTGCACCACCATGCTGGGGCATGGGATTGTTGACGACATTCGGAGCCGGTGCAAGGTCGATGGCCTTTGAATCTATGAGCTCCTGAACTACGTGCTTAAAAGCTTTGCAGTTCTCAATATTGTGGCCAGGTGCCCCAGAGTGGAAGCTACACCTAGCGTTGGCGTCGTAACCCACCGGAAGCCTACCAACGGGAGGAGCCAGAGTGCGTAACTGCACAAGTTGTAGTTGTTGAAGACTAGAAAGTAGTTGAGCGTACGACATTGGAAGAGTGTCGAAACGCCGGTCCATCGTCCTTGGCCTCTGTTGATAAGCGGGTCTGTTACCCGGTTGTTGTGGTTGGTACTGAGCTGGTTGGCGTTGAGGTTGTTGTTGTTGTAGTGGTGCTGCAGCTGGAATGGTCACATCCGCAACATACAGTTGTTGATGATAGTTCTGAAAGTCATTCCTCCGGTTACCCCTGTTCTGATAAGAAGATATGGCACTTGCATCCCCTTCTCTCCCCCTCTGTCCCTGAATGAATGACTTCTTCACCCTGATGAAGATCCACCCCCACTCTGGGTCTTGTATGTCTTCAGGTAATTCTCCACCCTCTCTCCGGTAGAGACTACATCAGCAAAGTTGGAGGCATTGCAACCCACCAGGCGCTCCAAATAAGGTCCGGGCAGAGTGTTCATGAACATGTTAGCCATTTCCTTCTCCAACATAGGAGGTTGAACACGGGAAACTGTCTCCCTCCAACGTTGAGCGTATTCCCTGAAGCACTCATTGCTTTTAAGAGACAGATTCTGAAGTTGAGTTCTGTCCGGAGCCATGTCTGCATTATACTGATACTGCTTCACGAAAGCCTTAGCCAAATCCCTCCAGCAGCGGATGTGGGCTCTGTCCAGCCTCATATACCATTCCAGGGATGCCCCAGCTAGACTATCCTGGAAAAAGTACATAAGTAGCTTCTCGTCATCGGAGTATGCAACCATCTTTCGGAAGTAGGCTTGCACATGGGTCTTCGGGCAAGAGTTGCCGCTGTATTTGTCGAATATCGGGACCTTGAATTTCGGTGGCACCCTCACGCCTGGGACCAATCCCAAGTCAGCAACGTCTACTCCTAGAGGATTCTGTCCTTCCACTACCTTCAACCTCTCTTCCAGTCTCCGAAACATAGGGTCCATACCATGACTCATTCCAAAGTCTTCCTGAAGCAAGGGGAACTGATCCTCCTAGTCATCATGGACGGGTTGCTGACTGGAGTTGACAAGTAGGATCGGGGTAGGCCCCGGTCCACTGGGTTCATTAACCTCTCCAGTTGGAGGATCAGTCAACGTCTCTGGTTGAGTAGTGGCGGGATTCCTCTGCATCATCTGCCTGAGCTCTTGATGTCCCTGAGCCACCCCTTGAACCACATTCATGAACTGATTCATGCGAATCTTCATCTCGGCGAGCTCTGCTTGTAGGCTTTCCATTGCTCTCTGGTGGTTTCTGCGGGTACCGTACCGGTGAATGCCTGAGTCAACTATCCTGCTAATGGAACACCAAACAACGGAGAACACTGCGGCAGTACCTGTTATGCAAGACATGCTAATGAATATGCAAATGCAGTGACATGTTTATCAATTCCAAAGGTATTCTACCCCTTGATTCCAGTCTCTCATCAGATAAAATATCCCTTTTAAAAAGTACCAGAAAACCCCGACTAAAATCAAGAAGAAGATATAAACCCCACAGAAATGGATAAACATGTGTTAAATGATATCAATGCAGAATGATGTGATACAATGTAGTGATGTGCAAATCAAGGTTGCTGTATCTGCTTGAATATCTGTTGGGTTGCACTGTCTGAAGAGAAACCCACTGAAGAATGTAATACGAGATCAAAACTCTGCTCCAGAAAACCGGGTTGGTTGTATATCACGAGGCACAGGATCAGAACTTCAGCATGAATTCTGGACCGGGAACCATAGAACACAGTCATCGACTTAGAACCCATACTTCAGAACCAACGGTCACCAACAAGAACCAAACAAGAGTCACCAACAAGACATGGTCACCACCAGAACAAGTCACCATCAGTACCTGTAAATGATCATTCCCGCCCCACTCACGGGTGTAATCTAGGCCAGGGTAAGGTCAAGAGAAACGCAGGATAAACAATCCTTTCAAAAATATCATCATATGCATACTAGGTGTATGCAACGATAATACCCCATCAGAATCTGAACTGCTCGTGATACCATGTTCCGCTAAGTGGTGCCATACCACCCGCTTCCCATGAATCACTATATTCCTAGGTGTCCTAAAGTTCACTCATAGCCTGTGTATTGGGCCTTTTACCTCTTGTGATTCCCACCCAACAGTGAAACAGATACACAACCAACACAGTATGCATGAAACAATAAAGCACACATAGGATGCAATGCAAGCAGATACGTATGCAAAGCAATAAATAAATAACACACAATAGACAATAAACAAACAAATGCTAGGAAAGGCCCACTAGGGAAAATGTGTCCCCAACAGAGTCGCCAGCTGTCGCAACCTGAAAAAAGGAAATGCGAAAAAACAACCGGCGAGAAAGAAATGACAGAAGAGTCGCCACCGCGCGTTATTTATCCCAAAGGAGGGAAAGGAAACGCTCGAAGTAAACCTGGAAATAGGAAAGGAAAAGACGAGGTCTCGCAACCAAATCTTGGGTTCGAGAGCCGATTATGCGAAGGGAAGGTATTAGCACCCCTGCGCATCCGTAGTACTCTACGGGATCCACTTTTATTGTTCTTGTCTAAAGGGTGTGGGTTTATCTAATGTACTATTTACTAAAAGAGGGGTTAAAAGAAAATGACTCGCACGGATGTCGCATCCACTACATACGTATCTCATCTGAATATGAGAATCAGAGTCTTCGTAGCTCGGCTACCTATGGGTTAAAGAGGAGTGTGCTCGCTAAGACATCACGTCTTATGCCTACGTATCTCATCTGGAATGAGAATCAGAGCAAGCCGTAGTTCGGATACCTACAAGTTAAGGGTTGTGTTTTTTAGGTGAACGACATTACTACGCAATCTACCGGATGCTCGACCTTTGGAGACTTACTCGCCTGTAGTAGAAGGAGTTAACGTGTTCTTAGGAGAAGAAAAATCAATGAGTTTGTTTGTGTTCTAGGAATGCTCATGCAAAAAGGAAGTCCTAGACGAAGGAACACTGCTACCTTAATTGACATGCAAACGAGAGACTATATGAAGCCTAGCAATCCTATGGGGAGGCGATCTCACCATACAAAACAAACATGCATAAAGTAAAATGCCAACAAGGGGGCTTAAACATACATGGGTAGGGCTTTAGTCAAGATGGGTCATATCAACCTCGACAAACAAGCCATGAAAAAGGTAATCAAATGGGCTCTTAACCACTGACATTGAACAACAGGGTGAGCATATCAAAAGGGTAATGAGGATAAGACCTTATAGCTCTTAACCCTTGACAGGGTGAGCTCATGACAAAGAGTGGGGATTCAAAAAGGTGGAACCCTCTCCACTGACTGACCGGACAAAAGATCTTGGGCTTTTGTTCTGAAGCATCGACACGTAGTGTGAGCATAAAGAACGACACACTGAATAACAGGGGATTGGTTACTAGTCCCTTTTATTCGTCAATTGCCTCTTCAGGGAGGTCTTTAGCACTGATGCCTCTTCTTGGAGGTCTTTGGGCACAAAAGTAAACAAACAAAAGAAAACATTGCCTCCTATTGAGGTCTTCCAGCTAAGAAAGCGGTAAAAATGCGGGAAAGATAAAGGATCAAGAGATCTACCACACGGATAAAGATCCGAAGTAATAACAGCTAAAGACATAAGAAACCCAGAGGTCTCTCGAGCTGGCACCATCAAAGAAAGCAAGTCAATACAGGTAATCAGAATAAATCTCCAAATGGTATCCCACAAATAAAGTGGAATGCCAAGCAAGCTATCCTTTCAGGAGTCATGTGAGCCCTCACAAAAAACTCAACAAACAGGTTAGAGTGACAAGATGGGGCGCAATCAAGAGTTGCCCCAAATCAAAATGTAACCACATGAATCATGCCATTAAAATTCACAAAAAGAGCTCACAAAAAGCAACCAAGTGTAGGAGGCCTAAACCTCTTGTCAAACACATGCATCAAAAGGGTATCAAAATTCAAAGGTTGAAAGTATGAAGTAGTGGAAATAGGGCAAACCTGATTGGAGAGATCGAATGAAATTGAATTGCCCGGTTGGGTTTGCAAAGCAATCTGAGGGTTTATATGAGAGGGAATTGGTTCTTTGCAGATGAGTTCCCTTCAGTCTCTGGAGGTTGCTCTGAACTCTGTTAGCTCTTCTCTCACTATCTTTTTCCCAGGGTTTTTTGGGAGATGGAAGTCTAGAATTTATAACCTGATTTTTGTGACTTTGTGGGCTCAAAAGAGAGAGGTCCAAGTCCAAGATTTTTCTGTTATATTTTATTTATTTATTTTCGTTTTTTTTCGAAACGCGTGGGCTTCGCCTAGCGAGCATGACAGTTCAAGAAATTCCTCTGAGCGTAGGTGATTCTGGTGGCTTTTCTTGGGACTCGCTAGGCGGCCCATTCTACTCGCCTAACGAGCATGACAGCTCATGAACAAACTTTTGCTCCTTCAAGATTAACGTTTTGACTGATGAATAGACCCCATTTGAACATGTTGGAAGTATCTCAAGCCATTCCCTTGTGTTGACTGATCACCCAGATAAGACCCACAAAGTGTCTTGGATGATATTCAAGCTTCTTGGATCTAATTCCGATTGACATGATGAAATGCAATATGAAATGTTAAATGACCTAAAAAATGAATGCATGAATGAGGGGGGAAAATTTTGAGGTATTACACACATCATGATTAGGTGCATAAAAATAAAGTGGAATATGTGGTGCTTGAGGCTTCAATTGGTTTTGGTTATTGCTTCATGAGAAATTTGGATGATTACGCTAACCTGAGTTGTAAGTGTTGTTGTATGGATTGTTATACTTTTGGCTTCTCACATAATTAACAGGTAATGGGTTTGATGGGAATTCTTTAAATAAGTGGACTCCTCCATAGTAAGCACATGCAACTTCAGCAACATCAGTCCCAACTTTGACAGGCTCGAAAGTTGGGGCGTTAGAAGGTGTCAACATATTTTTATCTTTTTGTGAATTTGGGTCACTTGAGCACCAAAAACTGTTGTTTTAATGACTTCGTGAACACCAGTTGCCTTCCTTGGAACTATATCAGTGGCAACTCTTCCTTGGAACTATTTCGACCATGGATAAGTGTTAGTAATAATACTTTGAATCAAATCATAACCTTCTAACTCGACAAATAGATCATGTATATGGATTTCTTCATGAGTAAATCTTGAGGTACTGCTAGTGTTTATGCTTGTATATGGATGGACCTATAAACACTGGCAATCATTATGTTGCAAGTGATGGACCAATATAGACTCAAACAACAGAGACATGATTTTAAAAACATTTTGTGTGTGTGTGTGTGTGTGTGTGTGTGTGTGTGTGTGTGTGTGAGAGAGAGAGAGAGAGAGAGAGAGAGAGATTGCCTTAGAAACTCAAGACTTAATATTGATGTAACGGTTGAAGGGATAAATGAAGATATTGATGTTAAATGCACTTAAGTTATGAATGATGGACCAATGAAACCCAAACACATGTGAGGCTACATAGAACAAGGAAAGTTACTAGCAGACTTGGAGATTATGGGATATTACCTTACAATGCAATCAATAATGAAGGTGATCTTATACATTTTTCCATGTAGCTTATATTGAGCCAATCATCCATGATGAGACAATGAAGATAATCACACTTAGGAGTTGGTTAGTCTACTTGAAAAGAAAAAAAACAATTGATGCGACATGGATCTTTAAGGTGAAAATGAATTTAGATGGTAAAATTTCAAATCATAAGGAAATGTTAGTAGCTAGAGATTTCTTGCAAAAGCGTGGAGTTGATGATAATAAGGCGTTTGCTCATGTGGCAAGACTTTAGACAGTGGCACTAATTGTGGCAATATGTAGTAGCAAGAATTGATCCCTCTATCACTTGGATGTCAAGTATGCATTCCCAAATGGTCCATTAGAAAAATCAATATTTTTCACTCAACCACCATGTTTTGAAAAAAGGAAAATAGCACATGGAGTACAAGATTCATAAGGCCTTGTATGGATTGAAGCAAGACCCTAAAGTCTAAAACAAGAGAATTTACCAACTTTTTACTCAACTAGGATTCAAAAAGTGCATAGTTGAGTAAGTTGTCTATGTGAAAAGTTTCAACAATTCAAGAATCATAATAATATAACTGTATATCGATGATCTTCTCATCACTAGTAGTCATTCACAAGAATATTGAGAATTTAAAAGAAAAAAATAAAGGTTGAGTTTGAGATGACTAACTTAGGAAAGCTCTCGTACTTTATTAGCATGGAATATGTGAAAGTCAAGGAAGGTGTTGTAATCCATCAACAAAAATATGTAAAGGATTTATTAGATAGGTGTTTTAAATGATTGATTGCAACATTGTCACAACCCATCAAAAATAAATGCAAAGCTTGATGAGTTATATTATGGAGAAAATGTATAAGTTGTTAACCAAGTGACATCAAGCACAAGGGGGGGGGGGGATAAATTGTGTAATTTGTTTTTTAAAAACTTTTCACAAAAAGGTTGATTTTAGGTTGGTTTATTTTAATAAATGAGACAATACATATATTAACCAACGAAATCATAAATTACATAAAGTAAAAAGATAGAGATAGAATGATATTGGTTCGGTCTTAAACCATGGGCCTACTCCAGTCCCCAAGAGTTTTCCATTGAGATTTTAACTATAACAACTTGAGCTTTTACTTTAGGATTATCCCAACAACATTCTTTACATCAAGCTTTTTACTAGCCCTAGCTTACAACCTCAAAGTCAATTATAAATATACAAGATAACTACGCTCTTGAATTACAATTTTCGCGCATCAATAAAATTACACAACTCTCAATATAATCCTTTAACTTTCTCAACACTAAAGAAATTTATAGTGAATAAAAAGTGGCTTGGGGAATTGATGAGTGAGAAAGAAGAGTAGTAGATCATATTTTCATGTTTTAGAAGAATGTAGAATACTCTTATATATAGAAGAAAAAATTGGCGCAAAACATAATGATTTTTGGACCTAGTCATCTCTCTAATAAATTAGGTTGTCATTTTAATAAAATAGATAGTCATTAAAATCTCAAAGCACATTGTCATCATCAAAACCTATTACACCAGTAAAGCATATTGAGCCACATCATTGCCCTTTTTTATGATGAAAAATCATCTCTCAAAGTTGTTACTTAGAAGAAGTTTAAGAAGAAAAAGATTGGATATACTACCCTTGGGAGTATACTTTACCTCTTTTATCATTATCAAAAAGCACAGAATCAAATAATCATAGAAGAAAAATCAAAATAGATGAAACTAATACACACACACATGCACATGCACGCGCACACGCACACGCACACACACACATATACACACATGCACACACATTCCACATACCTCCCCCCACACATGCACGTGCGGACACACACACACGCACACACACACATATATACACATACGCACACACGCACACACACCCATACACACACACGCACACACACACACACACACACATACAAACGCATGCACACGCGCGCACACACACACACACAAACGCACGCACACACACACAAACGCACATACACACACACACATACTCACGCACACAAACACGCACACACAGACACACTCATGCATGCACACACACATACACACGTACTCACGCATAAAAACGCATGCACACACACATACATACACACGCACACACTCATGCACACACGCACTCACGCATACACACACACACACACACCTCACACCCCCACACACATACACACACACACATACAAAATCTAATATATATATATATATATATATATATATATATATATATATATATTTATATATATATATATATATATATATATATATATATATATATATATATATATATATATATATATATATATATAACAGTTGAGTTACCTAATAGAATCTATAAAATAAGCATATAGAGGTACATTTAAGTAAGATATAAGAAAAAGATCCTCCCATGATTGTCGTCATCCAACTTTAAGCCTACTTCCTTGGGAAGAAGTCGTTGCTAGCCTATTTTCATCTTTATTAATTTAGAGTTTTAGATTTCTTTTTCACTTCACATTCCTTAAGTTGTTTTGTTTAAGAATGCATTCTTTTTATGAGATTTTTCCTATGTTATTCATCAAGACGGTGATCCTTCATGTTTATCCATTCTTTGAGTTAGTTTTTTCTAATATTTGTCTTTATATCCTAATAGGCATTTTATTACAATATATGCACAAATAAAAAACTCTACCTCTACCATAGATACGGGGTTAGTTTCATCAAAAATGACATGTATGAATTCTTGTATACTCATGGTCTTCTTATAATTTCAAAAAAAAAAATAACAGAAGAAAAATATTTTAAAAAAATCTGAGTTTTAAATACCTTGCATATTGAAGAACTAGATCATACTCTATTATATTTTCCATACAACTTAATTAATACTAAGTAAATTGTGTTGTAAAATTTCAATTATAAGAACAACTCAAATGTAGGATTAGAGCTCTTACCAATAGTCTTAGATCCAATAATTTTACCTTTGTTGTCACCATAAGAGGCAAAGTGTCCTCTCTTAGGAGTGAAAGAAGAGAAGATATTTTTATCTTAGGTTATATAATTTGAACAACCATTATCAAGATACCATTTTGAGTTGCCATGCGCATCTGCATCACAACTTAAACTTTTGACATATGATACCCAAATCTTTTTGTATAATTTTGCGTTAGTAGAATATAGATTATCTATAGGTTTCCAATTAGAACTACGATTATAAAGGTAAGACGAAGAATACATATTTCTCATTCTATTTTCATAGTTTTTCTTATAGAAATAGGATGAAGAATACGCATTCTATGACTTTTTCTAATAAAGCACAATAAAGAAATATGATCATTTTTACCACAATAGTTAAATTTAGACATACTACATTTAGAGTTATTATGGAAAATACTACTAAAATTCTTAGCATTATTTTTTGGTTCATAATGTTGGAACAAAATTCGTTTGTACCATATCCCTTAGATTTTGATGAAAACAAAGCATTTAAAGAACAATTGGGTATACTAATATTTGTTCAAGTATGCAGGACCATAAACTAAAACTTCATGAATAGTCCAAGTATATGTTCTGACTATGAACATCTTAAGAGAAGCTTAAAGACTATAATCTGATAGATCAGAAGCTGAAGACCAGACTCTGAAGAAGTCAACTTATGGAGAAGTCAATGCATGAAGGTCAGAGTCTGAAGAAGTCAACCTCTGAAGACCAAACTTTGACGAAGTTTGCTTTTGCTGATCATAACCTGAAGAGTAGTCAAAGCGCAAGAACCAAGGTGACTCTGATAGGTCACTGTCAATCTCTAAGTCTACTTTGTCTTCTTCTGATCTCGTGAAGACCTAAGCTTTTTCTTCATTGAGTCAATTGAGATGCAACTGATAATTCCTCTTGTAGCAGAGGAATTTCAAACAAGCTTTCAGCGATATTAAACATTTGAAAACACATCTCAATGTCTCTATTCAAGCTTTTCAAATACTCTTTTATGTTAGATCTTCAACGACCCTTTTCCTTCTCTGTTTAAGGAGTTGAAGACTTAAAGTAAAACAATCAGTGAACTATTGATATTCAAAGAGCAGTTACTCTGACAAAACATATGCAGTTTAACTTAGGATTTCTTAACTTTGTATATGATAGAAATCCCTAAGTCTTAAGAGTTCTTCTTGAGTTGTATTTTGTCTACATCTCTTTCTCTCACTACTACAAATAACACTTTTTACGACAAAGTTTTCACATCGATCATGCCAAAAACCAAGCGTATAGGTCCTGGGAGCGACATGTTTGATTATTTTAAAAAACAACATTTTCCCTCGGTTTTATAAAAAACCGAGGTAATATAGTTATAAGCGAACATCAGATTTTTCCAAAAAAAATAAATAATAAACGTATTACCTCAGTGTTTTAGAAAATCGGGGGAACATAGCTATTAGGGAGCACACTTGAATCTCTGTAACTGCATTTAAGGTCTTTTTCAATGATTTTTCACTTGGCGCCTTCCAATCTTCCATTTTTTTCTTAGTTAATTTTTTTTTCATTTTTTCTTATTAATTAGTAATTCTAAAAAAAAATTGTTATCAATAAAAATGAATAGGAAATAATATGAAATAAAATATTTCATTAATTAAAAATAGGACAACAAATCACTATTTCTTATATTCAAATTTCTGACTCCATTCAACTTCAATAATATCACTATTAGTTATCCCTAACTGAGAGGAAAGTTCAGAAAAAAACTCTTCCATATGGTACGACGAAAGTCATTTCCTCCCTAGAGAGGATTATCATTTCCTTTAAGAAGTTAAAAATGGTAAGAGGAAGATTAACTATAATGTTCTTGGTAAGGAATAACAATAGATGCTTGTCATTCCAAGTAAGTGTTTCTAGTTCTTTCTCTCTTGGACGAAGATTTGACACTAGAAGTTGATACAAAACTTTTCCAACTGGTCGTAGAGTAGCAGGACTACTGAGATTATCATAGTTGGAATAAATTAGGCGAATGTGGTTTTTATAGGCATTGTTGAATCTATAATGTTCAACACAACAACCTTCCTCTTCACATTTTATTGTCTTAGTAATAAGTGACCGAGTAATTATGATATGAAAACCATTAACATATGACTAGATTGACTCAACATCATGATCGGATGGACCAACAAAGGCATTTAACCAGAACTTTTTAATGAGATTAATGTAGGTGGGTCCATGAAGAATGTCAAAGTAACCATTCAACTTTTGTTTGCGAATTTCCTTAGATAAAAAACTTTGTCTTTCAAATCATTGAAATCAACAAACTTTTCATGGATAACGAACAAAAGATTTTTATCTAAGATTGTTGAAGACATTTTTGAAGAAAAGAAAAGACTTTGAAACTAGGTTTGAAGACACAAAGAGTTGGAAATGAGACGTTGAAACTAGGAATAATGTTTAAATAAAGTGAAGAACATGAAGTGAAACAATCATAGAAGCTCAGACGCCTCATTGAAAATCCAAAAGATACGTTACATTTTTGAATATGGATGGTCATTGCTATTCTAGTGGATATGACTCCAATGCACGCCATGATTTATTTATTTTAGAAATAGAAATCACAAATTACCTTGTTTTTAACAAAACCGAGGGGACAATCAACTTATTATCTCGGTTATTCAAAAAACCGAGGGGAAAAACAATTTAGGAAACTTTTTTAAATTATTATAATTTTTTTTGTGAACTAAATGATATATCTCGTCAGTTTCCTTAATAACCGATGGATAAGTTAAGTAGCATTTTACTATAAAAACACTCGTTAGACATATTTTACCATAATCCTAACTTATATGTAGCCACTCCAAACTCGAATGTATCATTATTTTGGGATCCATCTCACAAAATGGTGTTGATGTTGTTGTTGTTATTGTTGTATTTAGAAGCTTGTAAAAGTTCTCTATGATGAATTGCAAGTGCAGAAAAACATTTTTTCAATAGTTGGAACAAATAATTTCTTTAGAAGTTGGATACATTTAATGGTTGGACTAGATAACTCCTAGAAATTGGATATGTGCAATATTTTGACCAAATAACTTCTTACACCAAAATTCTAGTTTTGTTCTATTATTATTTTTCAATATTCTGTATAAACAATGTAATTTTAAAAAAATCATGTTCATCTCAGTTTTTAACAAAACTGATGGGATACCTTAGCATGAAACCTAAACAAATATTTGTCGTTCATTTCATGATTATCAACACTCAAGACACTACCATTAGTGATCTGCGTGAAACCTAAAAAAACTCATTATAAAGGCCTTCTGATATCTATAATTGATAAAGAAACGTCATGGACCACTTGAAACTACCTACAACCTCCACTTTAGATTTTTCCATTATGAGTTCTCTATGATGGATTGCAAGTGCATAAAATTATTTGGATTTAAGGTTTGTGTTTTTAAATATTTATTTGAGCAGAACATCATGTTGTTTATATCCTTTTTTTCTAACCTTTTGTTTTGTTTTATTTCAGAAACAAATACTTGCAGGGTGAAGTATTTGACCTTGCCCAAACATTAAGGAGTCGAAGATCCAACATATAATCTTCAGGGATAAATTAATTTTTATTTTATTATTCTGCGTAAACATTGTAATATTATGGGTAAACATTGTAGTTTGTAAGCAAATTATTTTTATTTAGTTTATGTGTAAACAATGTAACGAATTTCAATTAAAATAACAATATATCTTACCCCTCAGTTTTATTGTAAACCGAGATGTATGAGGCGCTAGTTTTGTAAATAATAAAAATGCAGATGTTGGGGTTCGAATCCATGTACAAATTAATTTATCCCTCAGTGTTTAAATAACTGAGGTGATAAGACATTACTTTTGATGACGCCCTTTGTTACCTCGCTACTACAACGAGGTAAAATGCATTCCGCGTCCGACGTTAAAAGCACTTTTTGTAGTAGTGTTGTGTGCTTAAGCATATAAGTCTCTTACTTAGTGCTTGAACATTTGAAGTCTCTTACTTGTGTGATTTAGCATAGAAGTCTCTTTCTTGTGTCCTTGAGCATTGGAAATATCTTGCTTGTGTGCTTGAACATTGAAAGTCTCTTTCTTGTGTGCTTGAGCATATAAGTCTCTTACTTTGTGTTTGGGCATTGTATGTATCTTGCTTGTGTGTTTGAGCAAATTATAATCTTGTGTGATTATAGTGAAAATCTCTTATAAGTACAAGGAGACTGGATTACTCTCGAGTTGTAAGAGGAACCAGGATAACTCTGTCTCTCTCTCTTATTTCTTGCATTATTTATCTGTTGCTTAACTCTTATCTATAATCAGATTCTATACTTTGTGTTTAGAATCTGACAAGAGCTCTGTAAAGAAATAAAAAGTCAACACAATTCAACCCCTTTCTTGTATTTTTCTCACCTTCACATAACCTAGACCAAATTTATTATAGGTTGCTCTTTGATTACCTAGAACGATATTCAAGTTATCTATCCCTTTGATAAACTTATCAACTATTCTATAATTTTTCACACTTGATGGATTCTTCACAATTTTCATAAGAAGGATAATAAGGGGAATATGAGTTTTGAATCAAAAGACTTAGTTTTTCTCTAAGATAGTCTATTTCTTCCAAAATGTTTTTATTTCCTTTTTCAAGATAATAAATAGTTTTCTTAGAGATATAAACAATGTTTCTTTAATTTATTTAACTAAATGTCTAATTGTTTACAGACGAGGAATTTCTCATTATAAATAAATATAAAAGTTTGATTATTTACCTTATTTACTTTGTGGTCTGTCATCAGACATAAGTGAATTTCTTCCTCTTTTCCATATACATCGGATGAGTCTATGTCATTGTCATCTCATACAATGTAATCTATTTCTAATCATTTTGAGGTATTTTATATCTTCTAGATTTTATTTGATTATGCAGATATTCTGGCTTTATGTGACATTCCTTCCCACACCAGAAACATGTTGACACAAATGTTGATCTTTCTTTACTTTACTTTGAGAATTTCAGAGGATGTTTTTTAATGCCTTAGGAATTATTTGAATTTGTGAAATATGAGATTCATGTATTCATCACTTTCACTTTGTAAATCTACATCTTCCAAGTCTACGTCTTTGACATATGTAGGTTTTAGTGCAATATTTTTCTTTTTCTTATCACATTCTTCATTCTTAACTAGCCTTTTTAGTTCCATTTTATGTTCCTAAATTTTTTCAAACAATGTAGCCAAATACATAGAAGATAAACCTGTAAGTTCATAAATTACAGATTTAGACATCTAAGAACTCTATTTATTAAAATCTTCATTTAGAAAGGTTTTGTCCAAAGTTCTCAAGTGATTTACAATATGAATAAATAATTTACCATGTCCTAGATATTTTTTCCAGGTTTCATTCTAAACAATTCATACTCATGAGTCAATGTATTCATTCTAACCATTTTTACCTCAATTGTACCTTCATGGGTAACTTGATGGGTGTGCGACTATTTTTTGTAAAATTAAAATATGAATCACGAAAAAATACTCATCCATGCCTAAAGCAATAATGATGATAGTTTTTTCTTTGAAATTGTAATGCACTTTATCCTTATCCTCTTTGGTTCATATTTTTCTAGATTTTTTTTTCCATAACATCATGAACTAGATGTGTGGGAATAAAATGACCATTTTTTATCACGACCTGGATATCACAATCCATCTCCTATATAAATATTTCATCTTCTTTTTCTATTAAGCATACATCTCTCCATTAAAGAATGAATGTTTATTTAGTTAATCATTTGAAGTAATTCCTACCTCCTGAGACGATTAGTCTTACAATAGAAGCTAGGCTTTAATGCTATTTGTCAATCAAATGAATTCAAACACAAGAGAGAGAGGGGGGGGGGGGTTAAAAACTTTTCGCAAATGGTTGATTTTAGGTTGGTTGATTTTAATAAATCAGAATATGAAGATATTAATCAGTGGAATAATAAAATATATAAAATAAAGAGATAGAGATAAAAGGATCGTACCAAGATTTATACTAGTTTGGCCTTAAATCACGCGACCTACTTAAGTCCTCAAAAGTTTCCCCTTGAGATTTTCAATATCAACAACTTAAGTTTTTACTTTAGAATCAACCCAACAACCTTCCTTAAACCAAACTTTTTACCAGGTATAACTTGCAACCTCAAAGTCAACTACAAATATTCAAGAGAATTATGCTTTTAATTTACAATTTCAATACAACAACAAAATCACATAACTATCAATATAAGCATTTCACTCTCTCAACACTAACACAATGTGTATTAAATAAAAATTGTTTATGGGAAGAGAATGAGTGAGAAAGGATAGTAGTAAACTGGGTTTTCTTATTTTGGAAGAATGCATAAGACTACTTTATATAGGAATAAAAATTTGGCTTAAAAAATAATTATTTTTGAGTTAGATCCATTCTCTAATCGGTTAGATTGTCGTTCTAATCTATTAGACAATTGTTACAATCTCTAACTGATTAGACTATTTTTCTAATCAATTAGATAGTTGTTCTAACTAACTAGACAATCATTGTAATCAATTAGACTTAGCAAAAAAGGAAGGATTTGTTGGCTTTGTTTCCTAATCGGTTAGATAACTTCCTTAATCGATTATTGAGTGATTTTCTCCCCATAATCGATTGTATTTGATCCATAATCAATTATAAGTCGAATTCTCACAATATAATTTATTAAGCAACCTCATAATCGATAAGAGATTGTCCAAATCAATTTTAAGAAGTTTTTAAAAAGAGTTGAAGTTTTGCAAATCATTTTAAGTGAATGTGTGCATTGTCTTAGTAATTTAAGAGCTATTGTTTCTTATTTATACATTGATGATCCAATCTAGATTAAATAAAAAGTAAAGCATAAGATCACAAGAGATCATGCATAAATTTCACTTTCTTTGATGTTGTTCTTAGTAATTGACTCTTTTGCATCAAACTTTGGAACATTCTCACATTATTTGATTTACTTCAATATTTTTCTTCTTTGATAATGCTTATGATAGTTTTGATTTATTTCATTTATTATTGTCAAAATCTATTATACATGTTAGACATATAGAACCATAGAAATAACATTGTACAATCAAATTATGGAATCATTGAAATACTTATGCAATGGCAAACCTAACATTGGTTATGCAGTAAGTATAATACATAAGTTCATCAGTGACCTAAGAAATCACATCTATTGGCTACAAAGAGAGTGCTTGGGGCACCTAAAGGGAACCACGAGATTTGACTTGCGATTTTCAACTGTTGTGAAGGAAAAGAAGGTAAGATTGATAGGTTACTCAAACTCTAATTTGTATGGTGACATAATTGATAGGAGAAGCACCTTATGTTATTTCAAGCACAACAATGTTGCATTTTCTTGATGTACAAAGACACAACATGTCACATATTTGCCATCTTGTGAGGAAGAGTACATAGCTGATTCATTTGCTTCATGTCAAAAATTTGGATGGATTAATGGCTAAAGGAGTTGCAATGTGAAGTGTAAAAGTCATTGGAGCTTATTATTCAGAACAAGTCAACCATAAATTTCGTCAAGAATTCAACTTCATCTAAAGAGAAGGCGTATAGAAACTAGGTTTCACTTCATAAAAGATCAAGTAATGAATGAAATGCTTTAAGTTTTCTTATTATTCAACAAAATTGGAATTAATTGATGGATTCACAAAGACTTTGAAGAAAGATAGATTTGTGTTCTTTAAGATAATAATTAGGATTGATGTATACTTAGGTTTATGGATTAATATGAGTTTGTTTAGTGTTAATCAAAACTATTTGTGTCATAGATTATTAAATGAATGTTATTAGTGACATTAACAACTAACTAACTTGGTGAGTTAGTTAGTTGGATTGGTTGCTTAACGAACAAATTATATAAAGTTGTTGTATATTCAATTTTCATTAATTTATAATCAATTCATTTTTCATCTTCTCCGTTATATGTATGTATTATTTTTTTTCATTACAAGAAACAAAGTGAGTTGTGCTAACCCACTATTCTTAATATTAATATGAAATATCACAATTGACTAACTTTCTTTGGAGTTATTATTTATAAACTATAGAAAACAGAAATACTCTAGTGTTTAATCAAATGTTTTTGACTCATAATCAACTTATTCGACTAGTAATGAATGAAGTTAATTTCATTATATCATCTCTCAACTTTAATGTATATTCTCAGTTTCATACTTTTAAATGCAACATAAAGTTTTCTTAGACACCTCCACCGCACAACATTATATGGTTAATGTTGATGGATCTCATAAGGGCCTAAGTAACATCTCACTGAAATCAACAACTACAAAGCACAAACACTGCTTGCAACTCACGTGTTCACGTGTATGACATGTGTCGGTATCTTACACGCGTCATATACATGTACGACACGTATTAGAAATAGAGAAAGGTGTCTCGAAAAAAAATACGGCATGAACCCGGTTTTGAAGCCCAAAAAATAATTTATGGATTAAAATATAATTTTGAAACCCAGAAAAAACAATATAAATTAAATATCATTTACCCAATTTTGAATACTCTTCTAACCTTTCTTCTTCTTTGTTGTGACTTCATCAGGTTTATTATTCTTATCTCTTCTCTTTTTTCTTTGCTGCATAACATGAATATGAGATTGTATTTTCCACACTTATATTTGTTTCTTACTTCTGTTTTTTTTTTCATTGCTGGTTTACTAATCATATTTTTAAATCCCTATAGCATATTTTTTCCGCAATATTTACTTACTTTGCAATGGTAGTGTATTATTTTGTCTTTGATGTAACAAGTTTAGTTGTGTTTTGTTGTTTATGTACTATACTTTATTAAAGTTACTATTATTATAATATTATTTCAAACGTGTTGTTTGCAAGTTCCTTATTCATTAGCCTACACTACCTAGTCCTCTGAGGTTTTTTTTACAAAAATAACCGAGTTTTTCAAGAAAATTCCCAAAATATCTCTGATTTCAAAAAAAATCCCAAAATATCCCATTTTCAGGAGGAGTCTCCAATTGAATTGGTGACTCCTCTTAAAACTTGAATGGAGGCGCCAATTGGATTGGCTAGGGCAGGTGCCCTAACCAATCCAATTGGCGCCTATGTGTAGGTTTTAAGAGGAGTCGCCACTTCAATTGGAGACTCCTCCTAAAATGCATTTTTTGTCTTATAAATAGATGTGTTGTGTGACCAATTGTTTCACATCTCATATAATCATTTGGCTATCATGTTTGGTGTTCGTCGCCGATACGGAAAGGTGATTTATGCGAGAGACAAACCTCAAATGTTGATGTTGTTTTGGAACATCACCACGTTCGATCAACTGAAAAGGGAGTTGGTTCGTTGGTTAGATGGGAAAATACCAGAAGGGGGAAAAATCAGAAGTATTGAGAGACTTGACAGTTTCTTTGGTTGGATGCGAATGAAGACTGATAAGGATGCTAGGGAAATGATGTTCGGTCGAGACGACATCAATTTGATTGTTGTAATCAGTTAGAAATATTTATGTTTTCAGATGTTTGTTGTGAACCTCGTTGTAACAAGAACTTAATGATATATAATGATTGAATGTTACAGAAATACAATGTTACAAAAAGCTTAAGACCTAGATGATGCTCCTCGATTGGGACAGTTGTTCTTGTTGTGTCCTGATGGACGACAAATACTACATAATCTTATCATTTTATCTGTGGAATCCATCTCTGTTCTGATACGTGTGATGTTTGGCCTTCCTTTCTTCTTTCTACGCATCTCGTCATTGTTCCAAACAATATCTCCTTCATATGGAGGCCAGTAATCCTCCATTGGTAGTACCAAGAAGCTTTGAGTATATACAGTCATGATGGTGTTGGCCTTGTACACATCAGATAAATGGTTGTAAGTGTCTTGACGAGTATAAGCGCATGTTGCTATGACATGGGAGCAAGGTATGCGGAAGGCCTGGAATTTTCCACAATCGCACCAACTTCTGTTTAGTCTAACAACGTCGGCTAAATTTGGTCTCCCCTCGTTGTTGCCCATTGTTTCCTGGACGCTGGAATTTTGTCTATGACGGTCAAAGACTGTTACAGCGTGTGTGCTAGCTTTGATGCTCTTCTCTTTCATGACCTTCATGCAACACTCACTGAATACTTGCCCGGACATTAACATTGCACTTCATCTTTCACCTCTGGTTGCGAACATAAAAGCCAACCTATAATAGGTTGATCTTACCAAGGCGGTTATCGGCAGATTTCGAATTCCTTTGAAAACCCCGTTCATGCATTCCATAATGTTTGTTGTCATGTGGCCCCATCGACAAACTCTGTCAAATGCCCTTGTCCACTGCTCTACTGGTATGTTATTTATCCATATCCCTGCGTCTTTATTAGACGGTCTAATTTCATCACGATAATATTGAAATGACGGTTGAGTTAAAGCATACCCAGTATTCACCACCTTCTTGCGAAGATTCTTATCTTTTATAGCACGCATGAAGTTTTATGCAATGTGTCTGATACAGTAGACATGTGTAGAAGAAGGATCATGTCATCCGTTGTCATGGTTGTTGTAGGCACTCTCAATGGCAGCATGTCTATCAGAAATCAAACAGAGATTGGCTTGTGGAGCCACATGCGTTCTGAGATGTCGAAGAAAGAAACCCCATCCACCAGTCGTTTCACCTTCAACTAGAGCAAAGGCAATGGGAAAGACATTGTTGTTGCCGTCTTGTGCAACCGCCATGAGCAAAGTACCCTTGTATTTTCTGTATAACCAAGTGCCATCAATTTGAATAATAGGTTTGTAGAATGCGAAACCTTTGATGCACGGGTGAAATGCCCAAAAGAGACGGTGAAATATTCTATTACCTGTAGGACAGGTTCCGTCTGGCATCATTGCTGGCACTGTCTCCATAATTGCCACAGTTCCTGGGGCATATGTTTTTAGTGCCTATAAAAACCGTGGCAATTCCTTGAATGAATCCTCCCAGTTGCTGAAAACCTGTTCAACAGCCTTTGTCCTTGCAATCCAGGCTTTCTTGTAAGATGAAGTATAATTATATGTTGTTCTGATATGTGATATAATTATACTCACCTTCACTGATGGGTCTTTATTAACCAACGGCAGAATGTATTGACATATCAAAGCTACGCTTAATTTACGGTGATCTTGTTCAATGTTAGTTGCAATGCAATTGTGCGGTGGTTCTATTGAAGCGATCTCCCAAGAGTCGTTTTTCTTCTTGTAAGACGCATCCAAACGAAACTTACAAAGCATGTTACAACATTCGATAACATACCTTCTAGGATCAGTGTGTTTCACTGTAAAGTCAGCAGAGTTGTTCATGTGGAATTTTTTGATTGCCAGAACACATTCTTCTTTGGTACGAAACATGTCTCCCACCTTTAATTTGCCTTCTGATCTCGGATACGGATTATAGAAACACTGTTGGATGTTTCATCGTCGTGAAGATCCAATTTTGTCATATGTTGAGGTGGATTGTAGACATGACTAGGAGGTATTGGTGGTGGTTGATCATCATCTTCATCGTCGTTGTTCAACATGTGATCAACCTGTATCTCGGTCTCCTCTTCTTCTTCATCAACAACATCCACTTTTACTTCTGCTTCTGGGTTGAGTTCATCTGACCATTGTGGATCATCTTCACCAGCTTCATCCTGATCGGTTAGTTGAGAATGTTGAGATGGTATACATGGTTGAAGAGTAATGTACAACTCGATACAGTTGCAGCCTGAATGTTCATGACTAACAAACATGTATTCAACATCTTCATCGTCTCGTACCTTAAGGGGGAAATACTTGCATTGACCATTCTCAAAAAATATTGGATTTTGATATGTGATCTTTGACACAATATCCGATCCTGTAAAGGATTGTATTCTTTTTTTCAAATGCAAGAAGGTTGCATTTCTCTTGATCGTGATTCTAATGGTATCAGTGTTTCGAAAATAAAAACCATGTAGCTCAGACTCGAATGTTTCACCGTTGCAATGAATGTTGACACTGTATAATGATGAAGATAACATTGTGTAGATGAAAACTATTTTCTTACTGCAGATGAATGTGAGTGAAGTTTCTTGGATGTTGATAGTAAGACACTTAAATAGATGAGTGAAGTGTCTCACATGCTAGCTAGTTCAGAGTGATGTGTCGTACACGCAAGATAGTCTGAGATGACGTGTCGGACATGCAAGCTAGTCTGAGATGACGTGTCGGACATGCAAGATAGTCTAAGATGATGTGTCAACCATGCAAGCTATCAAGAAGTGACTTGTTCAGCATGCAGGAGACAAGACAACCACGTGTCAGACATGCGGACACACACTCCAAATGGATTGGCGCCTCCACTTATTCCTTGCACATGGGCGCCAATTCAAGTGGAGACACCATGCATTCAGACCTCGAAACCAAGCAATCAGACCTAGGTCTTGCATGCATGTCCCTATGGAGGCGCCAATTTGAATGGCGACCCCTCTTAAAGGTTGTACATGGTCGCCAATTCAAGTGGAGACACCATGCAAGCACAACTTTTCATGCTCCCATCCATTTGCCTATAAATACATCCACTCCCTCAACACTTCTTCCATACCATCACTCTTACTACTTCCTCTACAATACTTCTTCTACAATTTTATCTTCAACAACTTCTTCTAGTTTCATCTACACCAACCCCCAACAAAATGTTTATCCTCACAATGGGCGAAGCACATAGAGGAACGGTTGCAAACATCGCAACATATGTAAGTTTTTTCTTTTGTTAATTTTTATCTTTCATCTTCACCAACCCCATTTTATTTTGACATACCAACTTAGTCAAGTTTTTTATTCTTTCTTTTATAGGATGTATCAAGGTTTCGAACTCGGGTCCACGAATATGTCCATATGGACCCGATGATTCAACCTTATGTTGAACTCGTCGATTTTGGTCACATTAGCAAGATTTTGTCTTGGTCCATAGATAACAAATTCATTCTAGCCTTATGCGAAAGATGGAGACCAGAGACACACACATTTTGGTTCCCAATCGGTGAGTGTACCGTGACGTTAGAAGACGTCTACATGCTTTTAGGACTACCCATTGAAGGCAAGGCTGTTAATGGTAAGACCAACTATGCAAATTCAATTTGCATGGAGCTCTTAGACACTGATTTGTTAGATGATAATGCTAGAGGTGAAGGTATACTACTCTCACGCCTTAAGTCATACTATAATAGTTTATACTTAGATGAGCATTCTACCGAAGATGCTCGAATAATAAAAACTATGTGTTACATTATGCTGTTAATTGGATCGTTTTTATTTCCCGAAGGTAGTGGTTCTAGCATGCATATTATGTACTTACCTCTACTTAGACATGTAGATAGAATAGGAAGTTACAGTTGGGGATCTGCTTGTCTAGCCTATCTCTATAGCTCCTTGTGCAAAAACACCCACAAAGACACATCTACATTTTCTGGATGTGCTGTTTTGCTACAAGCATGGGGTTGGTCAAGACTACCGTCTCTAGCACCGGTCAATAACAACCCTTTCACTTTTCCATAGGCACAAAAGTAAGTTGTTTAAATTGCTATATCTTTACTTACTTCCTTAAAGTTTATTACCTCAAACTAATTTTTTTTGACTTTTTGATGTAGATGGTCAGCACGTGGTATGAGTTACAACAGATGTCTGAGACACTGTATTACTCAGTATCGCAACCTGTTGGATCACCTTCGACCGACAGACGTAAGCAAAATAACTTAATTATTTCGTTATATTTTGTTAACTTTTTCTACATTCATTATAATCCTATCTTCTTTCACATTTCAGTTCATTTGGCGTCCATACCTTAATTTGGATCATGACCATGAGGTCAACGCTGAAGACGCGACCGTATGGACTGCATGCACACCGATAATACGGTTCACAACTGTGGAGATGCACAACACCGATCGTGTGAAGATGCAGTTCGTTATGGTCCAGAATATCCCAGATCCCCCAGCTAGCCTAGGAGAATGGCATCTGCATAAAGTTAACGACCAATGGAACTTCAATCCATGGCAAAGCTTCGCAAGATCGGAGTGTCGTAAATAGAAGCATCGTCATGACCATGTCTTAACTGACGCAGTCATGCCAACTGAGGTAAAACCAAGTCGTACTTATATGGCTTGGTACAGATCGGTTGGTTTTCAGTTCATCGCCGAAGATATGTACCTATACGACCCACGCCAGGTAACTAACGCACAAGAAGGATCAACATCTAACCCCTAACAACATTCTCAGCTCGGTTACTCACAACCCCCTATCCGTCAAACTTTCCGTTCCACAAACACACAAACATACAACCAAAACATGCCATTCACCCAACCCCAATACCAAGAGCATACCCCATACCACCACCAACAAATTGACCATCAACTTGAAACCCAACATCGCTTCGCACCCACACCATCACCCTACCAAAGTCGCCTTAGCCAAAACATAAACCGCCCCTCCTCCTACCGTAGCCAAGAAGCCCAAACATCACAAAACCAAAACATCCAACAACCATATCTCTACCAAACACCCCAACAACATTTCCAACCTTTCCTCGATGCATCCTTCACACCCATGTCTCCCTTCAACCATCCCAGTCGCCCATCCATGAGTCAACCACATCCCAACTTCTCTAACATGGGTCATGAGCTCAGCTACGGAGATACACCATCAATGCATACTGAAGACTATGCTAACTTGTCTGAATACCTCAACGGACCTTCTCCTATAGTTGGTAGTGACGCTCCTGGCCCCTCAGATGATCAAACACCGGTGCAGAATCGTCAACATGGGTTAGGGCCAAGGGTTAGGGTAGCTAGAGGATGTGGGACCGGAGGTCGGTTAGGTGATCCCGGTCATCACCATTAGGTTTCTTTGTGTAAACTTCAAACTTTATTAATATCAAGTCGTATTATATCAAATTTATCTTTCACTTATACCATAAAACACAAAAAAAAATGCATTTTAGGAGGAGTCTCCAATTGAAATGGCGACTCCTCTTAAAACCTACACATAGGCGCCAATTGGATTGGCTAGGGCACCTGCCCTAGCCAATCCAATTGGTGCCTCCATTCAAGTTTTAAGAGGAGTCTCCAATTCAATTGGCGACTCCTTCTAAAAGTGGGGTATTTTGGGATTTTTTTTGAAACGAGGGGTATTTTGGGAATTTCCTTGAAAAAGTGGGTTATTTTGGTAAAAAAAAACCGTCCTCTGATGTTATGCTCGCGCCTTGGAGAATTGAAGAGAAAGATAACGACATTGTCATCTCTTCACTAGTATATATATATATATATATATATATATATATATATATATATATATATATATATATATATATATATATATATATATATATATATATATATATATATATATGTGTGTGTGTGTGTGTGTAGATGTTTGATTGGCTGCATTTTGTGTTAAAACACTAATTGTACTCTAATGTCTTGACTGATGTCATGACATGCTTGAGTAGCATGCTGCAGGTTTAGCTAATACAGGATTTACTGAATGTCAAACTGGATGGTATGACATTCATCCATGACAGCAAATACTGAACTATAGAATAGTTGGTTTTTCTGTTATAGCTCAGTATTGAGTTCAATCTGTTTTTCAGGAGAGTAGCAGACCTGGCACATAGCCTACTATCTGAATGTCAAACTGGATGTTATGACATTCATCATTGACAGCATATACTGAATAATAGGCAGATTGGTTTTTCTGCTACAGTTCAGCATTTATTTCAGTCTGGTTATCAAGTGAATAACAGACCTGGCATATGGCCTATTGTCTAAATGTCAAACTGAATGTTATGACATTTATCTCTGACAACTGATGTTGTATTATAGACTGGTTGGACTTTCTGTTACAGTTCAACATTTAGTCCAGTCTGTTTTTCAGGAGAATAATAGACCTAGCATATGACCTATGTTCTGGACGTCAAACTGAATGTTGTGACATTCATTCCTGACAGCATATGCTAAAGTGTAGGATGGTTAGTTTTTCTGTTTCAGTATTTTTCTCAGGCTATTTTTCAGGAATCTAACAGCTGAGCTAAAATCCAGGAAACTAACAACTGAGCTACAATTAATGAACCTAACAAATAGTCTATTTGTTAGCACCCTAATATGTGGAAATTAGGTTAACTTGCTTAACCTTAATTTTAGGAAATACAAGTACAAGGCCCAAGTGCTGCAATATAAAAGGATGGTAATCCTTCTTTCAGAATTCAGGGATTTCGAAGTGTGAAGCTTTAAATACATCATTGTATTTCATAGCTGTATTTTTATTGTGTTTTGTATTAGGTTGTATTTGTGAGCCAAGCAATTATCACCTAGATGATTGCATTGGACTAGGGTGTTCATTGAGTTGTAAGTGTTGTATCACTCTAAGCTTTTAAGCGTGAGTGTTGTGTTTCTTGATTAAAGCTATTAAGCACAATCAAGAGTTGTTTGAAGTATAACTTCGCCATTAACTTTAATCCAATTAAAGGTTGTAATCACTGTGGTGATTGAGGGGGAGTGAGTAGGAACTATGATCTTAGTTTAAGATTGAAATTGCATTGGGTAGGTATTAAGTGATAGGATTAAACAGTTGGTTTAAGGTCTGAATTAATACTACTAATAGTGGATTTCCTCCCTGGCTTGGTAGCCCCCAGACGTAGGTGCGTTTGTCACTGAACTGGGTAAACAATTCCTTGTGTTATTTACTGCACTTACATTTACCTCTTGTATACATTCCTGTCTGCGCAGAATCGGATGTCATAACATCCTGTGTGACATCGATAGTCTGTTAACTAGAATTTCAATTGGTATCAGAGCAGACACACTGCCTGTTAATTTCTGGGTGAGATCTAGGGACGTTACTTTCTAGTACCATGGATAAGGATGTAGGATACTCAAATAGACCACCCATGCTGGATGGTTCTAACTATGATGACTGGAAACCTCGTATGATAGCCTTCTTGAGGTCTCTAGATAGCAAGGTCTGGAGAGCTGTCAACAAAGGATGGGAACATCCAACGAAGACAGGTAAAGATGGAATCATTATGCAAATTCCTGAAGAAGAGTGGGACAAGGAGCAAGAGGCATTAGTCCTTGGAAACTCTAAGGCCTTGAATGCACTGTTCAATGGAAGAAATAAGAACATCTTCAGACTGGTGCATCACTGTGAGCTGGCTAAAGAAGTTTGGGATACTCTCAAGATAACTCATGAAGGTACCTCCAAGGTGAGGATGTCTAAACTTCAGATGCTGACCACCAAGTTTGAAAATCTGAGGATGAAAGAGGATGAGACTATTCATGACTTCCACATGAATATTCTTGAAATTGCCAACACTTCTGGTGGCTTAGGAGAGAAAATGGCTGAAGAAAAGCTTGTAAGAAAGATTCTCAGATCATTGCCAAAGAGATTTGCCATGAAGGTCACTGCTATAGAAGAGGCTCAAGATATCTGCAATATGAAGGTTGATGAGCTTATTGGTTCTCTCCAAACCTTTGAAATGGGCTTATGTGAGGATGTTGAAAAGAAGAACAAAAGCATAGCTTTTGTATCAAATACTGAAGAGGATTCAGAAGAAGGAAATATTGAGGTAATGAAAGCATTTCAGAAGCTATAACCATGCTTGGAAGACAGTTCAACAAGTTCATAAAGAAGGTTGATCAAAAGGGCGGACCTAATGTCAAGAACTCTTCATCTGACATCAGTAGAAGATCAAAATATGAAGAAAAGGCCACCCAAGGCAAGGGAATCCAGTGCCATGGATGTGAAGGTTTTGGTCACATTAGAGCTGAATGCCCTACCTTCCTCAAGATGCAAAAGAAAAGGCTATCTGTCACCTGGTCTGAAGGAGATTCTGAGAGTGAATCTGAAGGAGAATCTGCTAAATATGTCACTGCACTAACTAGTGTTTGTGCCTCTGATGATGACTCAAGTGGAGATGAACTTACCTTTGATGAACTTGCTACTTCATATAAAGAGCTATGTGTCAAAAGTGCATAAGTGTGTATCCAAGGAGAAAAGCAGAAGAAACTCATCAAGGAGCTGGAAGCTGAGAAACAGAAGCATCTGACTGTCATAGATGGTCTAAATGGTGAGATATCATTGCTGACATCTAAGCTAGAACAAATGACAAAATCCATCAGAATGCTGAATAAATGAACTGACACCTTGGAAGAGATTCTAAAGGTGGGGACAGAAGTCAGGAACCATGTCTAGTTTAGGCTTTGTTAAGAAATCCTTAACTGAACTCAAAAGCTCAAAGGCTGAAGTTCAGAAACTCAAGCAGAAGTCACAACCAATGTCACAACATCAGGGAACCAGGAGGAGTAACCATCAGAAGAAGAAATTTCAGAGATGGAGATGTCACTATTGTGGTAGATTTGGTCACATAAAACCCTTTTGCTACAGGTTGCATGGTTATCCTAACCAGACCCCTCAAGTCAGACCTAAGCAGAAGGCATCTAAGCATAATGCCCCCATTAAGAAACAACAATGGGTTGCTAACCAGACACCTCAAGTCAGACCTAAGCAGAAGGCATCTAAGCATAATGCCCCCATTAAGAAACAATAATGGGTTGCTAGACTAGCTCACACATATCTTAGGGCATCTACCAGACAAGACTGGTATCTTGATAGTGGCTGCTCAAGACATATGACTGGGATGAGTAACTTATTGGTGGATATACAACCTAATACTACCAGGTATGTGACATTTGGTGATGGAGCTAAAGGAGAAATCAAAGGTGTTGGTAAGCTGGACTGTCCTGGAGCACCAAAACTGGGTAATGTGTTGTTAGTAAAAGGACTAACTGCTAATCTTATTAGCATAAGCCAGCTATGTGATCAAGGTTTCTATGTTCAGTTCACTAAGGAATTATGTGTTGTGATGAATGGATGCAATCAGGAAGTTATGAGAGGAGCCAGATCCAAAGATAACTGTTATCTGTGGGAATCTAAAGTCTCAAACAACTCTCCAAAGTGCCCCTTAGCCAAGGAAGAGCAGGAAGTGAAGCTGTGGCATGGAAGACTTGGACAACTTCGTCTAAGAGGAATGAAGAAGATCATATCCAAGGAAGCAGTTAGAGGAATCCCATATCTGCTTATGGATGAAAGAAAAGGCTGTGGAAAATGTCAGGTGGGCAAGCTAACCAAGATGTCATATCCCAAGATGGGACATCCAAAATCTTCCAAACTTCTGGAACTGGTGCCCATGCACTTAATGGTACCTATGCAGATTGAAAGTCATGAGTTATCCTCACCTATTGGTCCTCATCAAACTGGTGTAGTTGCAAGGGAGAAACAAAATTGTGTATCATTATCCACTACAGAAGCTAAGTACCTAGCATCTGGTAGCAGGTGTTCCCCACTGGTATGGATGAACCAGATGCAGACTGAGTACAATGTCACTCAGAATGTCATGACATTGGATGTTACTCAGATTGACAAATTAAGGGGCAAAGTGGGGATGTGTCCTTCTGAGAAATTATAGCAACTAATGATATTAGTTATTTATTGTTTAATAAGTCAACTTATTAAACATTTGATAGTTCACTCTGATTGGTCAACAAATAATAGATACTGCTCGTGCAACAAGCGTTGCCTCTTCCATCGTTTCAACTTTTAGTCTTGCAAGCTTTCTCTCAAAGAAACTTTTCATTTCTCCTCTGAGATATTCATCATGTCGCACCAATCCGACTCATCTTCCTACACGACCATGTCTGATTCCTCTAGCTCTGAATCATGCAACCCTAACAGGGAAGATCCTGTGTCTGACTCTGCGAATTCCTCACATGCAAGAAGACCTAAAGAAACTGTCTCAGGCTTCTCCTCAGCAATCGCGCTTGATGAACAAACCAGAGAAGGCTCAAGGTATGTTCACAATGCCATTGTAACTATGGTGACTGGAATTCTGTCTGGTAATCATAAGGTTCTTAGGGTCTCAGTTCCCTTAAACACGATTGTTCCGGAAAATGTTGCTTGTCAAGAAAATACAGTTTCCTTAGGAAAGAATGTGTCTGATGATGCTGAGCAAACTGATGCTCATGAGGGGTAAAATATTGACAAACCCTTAGAGAATGTGGGTAGTGAGGAAGTCCGTGTCACTCATGATGTCAGTGACAACCCTAACTATGAAGCTGAAACAGTTAACCTGGAGGAATTTTCTGATAATGAGTTGTTGACCTCAATTGTTCTTAGCATAGCCAAAAGGGTTAGGACTAGGAGAGAAAAGAAAACAGTGGTGCAGAGGTCCCCAAAAAGGAAGATTGATGTGTCAACTTCTCCCAATCCAAAGGTGACAGAGACTTCCCTCAAGAGGAAAGGGCATGGTCCAACAAAATCTTGGAGCAAAGAGGTGCCCAAGAAAATGAAGACCAAGTCTGTTGTTGTGGAGTCTGACTCAGATGTCCCATGTGATGTCACAACATCTCTGTCAAAGAAGAAGCCAACCACTAGCAAGTTGGCAGCTAGTGTCCCTGAGGTACTGTAGCAGGGTATTCGTTACCATTAGAGATATTGACTAAATCCAAGGTAAATCATACAAGTCGAGTCGCCACCGCACTTCTATTTATCCAAAGGAATGGTTAGAAAGCGAACAAGAACCTAAAAGATTTAACAAAAACTAGTAAAAGAGAAACAGAGATCTGGGTAAGGGGGTTGGTTATGTAATGGGAAGGTGTTAGGCACCCAAAACATCTTAGGTACTCCTAGGGAGCCCTTTTCACATTTGTTGTAAAGGTGTTTGTTTTGTGGAAAAAATTTACTTGTGCAAACATGATTGAAGAGATGAGAAGAGAATATACAAGTTATTTACATTTTGTGTTTGGATGGATAAACCCATTGCCTACGTACCATCTTAAAAGATTAGGATCAAAACCTCGTAGTTCGGGGTAAAAATCTCAAAATGAGTTGGTGAATTGATTGGTCCAAAAGCCTTAAGGTCTTTTGTTATCTAAGGGACAAAACTCAACCAAACCACAAATCCACCATGTGAGGATAGCTTCAACATGCTAGTGAGGGGTTAACCTTATAATAATCATGGAAGACTCATTGTCCATCACTAAGGATATAGGTGAGTATGACATCTACCACAAGGATAACTCAAACCTAATAGCTAAAGGTTATGAAAAATTTGATTAAGAAAGTGGCCATTGGAACCACAAAAAGACACTTGAATGGGTTATATTTACCAATTAGAAGTATATACAAAATGGTCAAAGTTGACTTAGAGGTTCAATTCAAAATAAGTATTTAAGAAAAGAAAGTTTGAAAATCAAAAGCATAAGGCTTAGGTTTCTAATGTTGAAACAATGGTTGAATGTTTGCACAAAAAGTTTTGGCTTAGGTTAGAGTGGGGAGAAGAAGAAGAAGGGCTAAAGTCCTAAGTAAAGCAAAAAAGGTGAGGGATGAAGAAACAAAACCACAATGGAGTCCCTCTCTTGAGATCATATTGATGATCCAAGTAGCTCTCATCCTTTGGAATAAGCAATCACACAAAGCATAAGCAATCATCAAAAAAGCCTCTTAAGAGATCCTCAATGTGTCTTGTGTCTTTCACTTTGGATGAACATGGCAATGATCCTTCAATTAAGCTCAAAGGGGAACCTCTAGCTGTCATACGGTGAACTGACTTTTGTGTTTTTTTGCTTTGAAACGCATGTCGCGGATAGCAAGAGTCGCCACCGACTTTTCTTTTATCCAATAAGGAAAGGCGGAAAAGAACAGGAAAGACCTTGATTAGATTTTGGGTTCGAGAGGTACATTATACAAAGGGAAGGTCTTAGCACCCTTCGTATCCATGGTTATTCATGGGCTCTTAATTACTTACCTCACTTATGTTTTCCTTGTTTGAGAAAGTGTTTGGGAAGCGTGGTGTGTTTAGAAAAATATTTTGAAAGGAGAATTTAACTTTGTAATGATTCTTGTACGAATGTATACAAAGTGTTTATCTCGTTTAATTTTGAAAGATGTTTAGAAAAATATAACTCGGCGATGATTCTGGTGCGAATGTATACCAAGTAGTGATTTTTTAAAAGATGTTTTGAAAAGTGGGAGGTGTGAAAAGTATTTTAAGTTGCGAGCAAGCATTTAAGAGTTGTACTTAACCAAGGTCTTTATAGGTATTTCCTATCCTTAGGAGGGTAAAACTGTCCTTACTATTGAGAAGTAAGTAGTCTTATCCTTTGGATGTAAAGGGACATCGTGGGGTCGTCGATTGGTCATTGAAGGCAACATTTGTAAGGATACTTTAGCATTCGAAGGGATAATCATCATTTAATCGTAGGCTACAACGAAGGGTCATCGAGGGACAAAGTCATGTATTCGAAGGCAACATTCGAGGGACTATGATGATTTAACCGAAGGGTCTTTGCTAAGGGTATCCTTACGTTCGCGGGACATGACTGTAATATCGTAAGGCAACAAAGAGAGGGATAAGATCACATATTCGAAGGCAATGTAATTAATCAGTTAGGTAATTAGGATGAATCTACACAAGGGTATCCCACAAATAAAGTGGAATACCTAGTAAGCTACCTTCTTCGGGAGTATGTGAGCCCTCACAAAATTCAGCAAACAGGTCAGAATACCAAATGGGGTGCGATCAATAGTTGCACCGAACAAAGGAATCGCAGCAGTAATAATGTCAGGCAAATAATACACAGCTATGATAGAACATGTCAGATAAGCACAGAACAGAACAGGAAAAAAAAATCAGTGACTGTCATGTTCGCTACTGCCTCGCCTAGCGAAGGCTTGGCGAACACTCGCTACATGTTCGCTTAGCGATGTGCTAGCGAACGGCTGCGGGTTTTGAGTTTAATAACAGTACGATTTCAGCAAGCCCCAAACCCTATGGCATCCATTACAGAAATTACATGGTTAAACATTCGAGACATCCATGCATACTTAAATCCACATGCAAAACCTAAGATATATTTATAATTTCAATCATAATGTCACATGTAAATTGGGAGCATAAAGCGGTAGCGGAAGTGCAAACCTGTTTGCAATTGAATTGCAACGTTGAATTGGCAGATCACTCTTAGGGTTGGTGTCGGGTTGAGTTGGGCGGAGGTAACCTTTGTGCAGATGAGTTTCCTTCAGGGTTTCCTTTAGGGTTGCTCTGAATTCTCTTGATTAGCCTCCAGGGTTTGCTGTCTGTGTTTGGGTTTCCTTGCTAGGGTTTCTGTCCGTCTCCTGTCTCTGTCCTTTTTTCTGAATGAGGTCTTGGTATTTATAATAGTGTTTGTGACCTAATGGGCTCAGAATGAAGCCCAAAATTTCTGGTATTCGCAAGCTTCGCTAGGCGAGTGGTGCAGCGAAGAGTTCGCTAGGCGAAGGATTTTGCTCGCCTAGCGAGCAAGCCATTTTAAGTCATTTGCTGGATTTGGCCACCTGTGTGCTGGGTCTTTGTTCCTTTAAGATCAATGTCTTGAAAAATGAGTTAGAGTGCCTTGAAAAATGTCTTACAAGATTAACGGGCAAATTTTGGGGTATGACAGCTGCCCCTGTTCAATATTCTTGAACCGAGAGAGTTAGAATGGTATGTACGCCATTCGTGGTCTGGAGGTGGAAGATTATTGAACACTTAGAATGCCCCAAAAATTTGCACTTGTTAATTAAAAGTTAGTCTTGATGGAGATGGGCTTAGAGATGCCATCCGGGAAGTTTTGATGATGAAAGATCAGAATGGATCGTACGCTGCTGGGGATAAAGGATCGGAATGGATCATACGCTAGATCGTATCTGAATTGCAGAATGAACCATTCATTAGGCTGCATCTGGGGAGGTAAAGATCAGAATGGATCGTACGCTAGATCGTATCTGAGTAGCAGAATGAGTTATCCATTAGGCGGGTGACTTCGCTGGGGATGAAAGATCAGAACGGATCATACGCTAGATCGTATCTGAGTTGCAGAATGAGCCGTCCATTAGGCTGTATCTGAGAAATAAAGGTCAGAATGGATCGTACGTTAGATCGTATCTGAGTTGCAGAATGAGCCGTACGTTAGGCTGTATCTGACAAAGAGCAGTCGTACGCTAGACTACACATCGGAATGTTCCGTACGCTAGGTAGTATCTGAGGAATGAAGATCAGAATGGATCGTACGTTAGATCGTATCTGAGTTGCAGGATGAGTCGTACGTTAGGCTGTATCTGACAAAAAAGTAGTTGTACGCTAGACTACACCTTGGAATGTACCGTACGCTAGGTAGTATCTGAGGAATGAAGATCAGAATGGATCGTACGTTAGATCGTATTGGACTAGTTGAAGGAATCCTATGTTGGGCTGAATCAGAATGAACCGTACATTAGGCTATATCTGATAATCTTTGTACATGTTGTATTTGCAATAAATGTCTGGGATGGGCTTAAAGATGCCACCATTAGGAGGATATCAGAGTGCTTATCCGAATGAATGTTCATATGGATTATATCCGAAAGATGTATTTGAATCTTGAATGTAATCGATAAAGATGTCCGTCTGAATGGATCTTTATTTTGACTGTATCAGGAGGATAATTAACCTGAAAAATAAAGTTAGCTTCATGCCATGTCATGATGTATGAGATGTTTTATGCTTTCGAAAATAAATGCGAACATTGTATGCATGCGTATGCTGTGAAATGATGCATAAATGAATTATGCGCCTGAAAATTTTGCCAGGGGAAAATAAATCCCCCTACTCTGGTTGGAGCTATTTGTATTGATGACCCTTTCTTAGCTGGGGATATCTGATTTCTTGTCTGATGGTAGAAATATTCACCGGGACCTGGCTGGGGGATAAAAGGGATGAGCAGTCTGTCTAGTAATGCCAATTTCTTCTGGGAAATAACTGGTTTTGCTGGGGAATAGAATTAGCAACTGGATTCATCGGAAAGCATGGTTAGACTTTATCCTCGACCCTAAAGTCTTTTAGTAATTGCTATTTCTATTTTATGCATGTATTTTTGGTAAACATCAATCATGTTCAAACGCGTATATTAATTCGAATTAAATCAATGGACGTTTATGCACACAAAACAGAGAAAGTAAAACAAAAGCATCTGTATTGATTTTGAAAGAGGGCCTATAAACAGGCAATTTGAGTACAAGGAGACAGAAATCCTGGTAAGAGGAAATTGTCAAGAACACAAATAAAAAGCTATGAAGAAAAAGTCCTATTGATTTTAATTCCACTACTGTCATTATGTCTTCAAGCCTCTCATCTCCTGCTGTCGGATGGAAGTGATTGGCTTGTTCAGTCCCTTTGACTTGGGTGAAGTTGACCGAGAACGGGACATAGTCATACGCTTTAATCCCTAATTTTTGCCTGGACCGCCTTTTCAGGTTTTCAGTCCACCAGGATACCCTTTTTTTCCCAAGCCGCCTTTTCAGGTTTTCGACTTGCCGGGTGTACATTTTTATATGTTTATCCCTAATTTTTGCCCGAACCCTTTTGGTTCGCCGGGATGCCCTTACTTTTGCCTAGATACGTCGACCTAGCGGGTCTCTTTTATGCGTAGTATTTTTTAACTATGTCTGCATTCACGGGATGTGGGAAGTCTTCGCCATCCATTGTAGCAAGCATCATGGCTCCACTAGAGAATACCTTCTTAACTACAAATGGCCCTTCGTATGTGGGAGTCCATTTGCCTCTAGAATCACCCTGTGGTAGAATGATACGCTTTATTACCAAGTCGCCAATTTGATATACCTGTCTCTTGACTCTTTTATTAAATGCCTGGATCATGCGCTTCTGATATATATGCCCATGACAAACAGCCGCAAGTCTCTTTTCATCAATCAAATTTATCTGATCGAGTCGAGTCTGAATCCATTCATCTTCATCTAAGCCTGCATCTTTCATAATTCTTAAAGAGGGAATCTGAACTTCCACTGGTAAAATGGCTTCCATTCCGTAGACTAAAGAGAAAGGAGTTGCCCCTGTCGAAGTGAGCATTGAAGTGCGATAACCATGAAGAGCAAAGGGTAACATCTCATGACAGTCTTTGTATGTTACTATCATCTTTTGTATGATCTTCTTAATATTCTTATTAGCAGCTTCTACGGCGCCATTCATCTTTGGCCGGTACGGAGAAGAGTTATGGTGTTTTATTTTGAACTGCGTGCAGAGTTCAGTAATCATCTTGTTGTTCAAATTAGTACCATTATCAGTGATAACTCTTTCAGGGATGCCATACCGACAAATGAGACTATTCTTGATGAACCGTGCCACCACATTCTTGGTGACAGAAGCAAATGAGGCTGCCTCTACCCACTTCGTAAAATAATCAATAGCAACAAGAATGAAACGATGTCCATTAAAGCAGTAGGCTTAATCTCTCCAACCATATCAATGCCCCACATTGCAAAGGGCCAAGGTGCTGTCAACACGTTCAATGGAGTAGGAGGTACATGTACTTTGTCCGCATAGATCTGGCACTTGTGACACGTTCTGGAGTGATGGTGGCAATCAGCTTCCATGGTAGACCAATAATACCCTGATCTCAGAATCTTCTTGGCCATCGTATGTCCACTAGAATGAGTCCCAAAAATGTCGTCATGTATGTCTTCCATAATCTTTTCTGCTTCCCTTTTATCCACACAGCGCAGCAAAGTCGAATCGTGATTACGTTTGTATAATACTCCATTACTCAAAAAGAATTTAGCGGAAAACTTCCTCAGAAACTTTCTGTCATTGATGGATGCCCCTTCAGGGTATTCCTGAGTTTCTAAATATCTTTTTACTTCATGGAACCAAGGTTTCTCTTCTACTTCATCAGCATTAAGTTCGTAACAATATGCTGGTTCATCTAATCGTTCAATGGTGATTATGGGAGCTTCGTTGTCCCACCTGACTCTGAACATAGATGACATGGTAGCCAATGCGTCTGCCAACTGATTCTCTTCTCGTGGAATATGTTCGAATGTAATCTCTTCAAAGTATGGGATTAATGTTAACACCCACTCTCGATAAGGGATGAGATTCGGATGTTTAGTGTCCCATTCTCCTTTGATCTGACTGATTACTAAGGCTGAGTCTCCGTACACCCTCAAAAACTTGATTCTCAGGTCTATAGCAGCCTTAAGTCCCAAAATACACGCTTCATACTCAGCCATATTGTTGGTACAGTCAAAACATAGTCTAGAAGTGAAAGGCGTATAGCAACCCCTGGGAGAAATAATTACAACACCAACACCGTTGCCCAATGCATTAGAAGATCCGTCAAAAACCATAGTCCATCGGGATCCCAGTTCGGGTCCTTCATCTGGTCCAGGTTCTTCATAATCAGTAACAAGCATGACATCCTCATCTGGGAACTCAAAATTCATAGATTGGTAATCATCCACTGCTTGATGAGCCAAATGATCAGCTAACACGCTTCCTTTGATTGCTTTCTGAGTAGTATATTGGATATCATACTCTGTTAAAATCATCTGCCATCTTGCTATTCTTCCGGAGAGGGCAGGTTTCTCAAATATATATTTGATAGGATCCATCTTAGAAATCAATAAAGTGGTATGATTCAACATATACTGTCTTAGTCGGCGAGCAGCCCAAGCCAAAGCACAACAAGTTTTCTCAAGCTGCGAATATTTTATTTCACAGTCGGTAAACTTTTTGCTAAGGTAGTATATGGCATGCTCTTTTCGACCAGACTCGTCATGTTGCCCCAACACACACCCCATTGAATTTTCTAACACGGTTAAATACATGATTAGAGGTCTTCCTTCAACTGGTGGCATCAGAATTGGAGGTTCTTGGAGATACTTCTTGATTTTGTCAAAAGCTTCTTGACATTCATCATTCCATACCATCTCTTGATTTTTTCTCAGTAATTTGAATATGGGTTTGCAGGTAGCAGTTAAATGGGAGATAAATCGGGCAATGTAATTCAAGCGTCCCAAGAAACCTCTGACTTCTTTATCTGTACGGGGAACTGGCATTTCTTGAATAGCTCTCACCTTAGCCGGGTCAACCTCAATTCCTTTACCACTGACAATAAAACCCAAGAGTTTACCGGATCTTACTCCAAAGGTGCATTTGTTCGGGTTCAATCTCAACTTGTATTTCTTCAACCTCTCAAACAGTTTGTATAAATGATCGAGATGTTCTTCTTCAGTATGATATCTGGCTATCATGTCATCCACATATACCTCTATTTCATGATGGATCATGTCATGGAACAAAACCACCATAGCACGCTGGTATGTTGCCCCTGCATTTTTTAAACCGAATGGCATTACTTTATAACAGAAAGTGCCTCATTACGTCACAAACGTAGTTTTCTCCATGTCCTCAGGTGCCATCTTAATCTGGTTATAACCTGAGAATCCATCCATGAATGAGAATACCTTGTGTTGAGCGGTGTTATCTACCAGAACATCAATGTGCGGAAGTGGAAAGTCATCTTTGGGGTTCGCTTTATTCAAATCTCTGTAATCTACACACATTCGCACCTTACCATCCTTCTTTGGCACTGGTACCACATTAGCAACCCATTGAGGATAAGAAGTAACAGCCAGAAAACCTGCATCAAATTGTTTCCTAACCTCGGCTTTGATTTTCTCAGACATTTCAGGACGCATGCGACGAACCTTTTGCTTAACAGGATGACAATCCTCCTTCATTGGCAAACGATGCACTACTATATCAGTATCCAGTCCTGGCATGTCTTCATAAGACCAAGCAAAAATCTCTATATAGTCATGTAACATCTGAATCAATCTTTCTTTGACACTGTTTTCCAAGCCTGCTCCTTTTTTGACTTCTTTCTTGTCTACTTCAGTACCCAAATTTACAGTTTCAATTGATTCTCATGCGGCTGTATAGTCTTTTCTTCTTGCAGTAACAGTCTGGCAAGCTCTCCAGGTACTTCACAATCTTCCTCACTTCCATCCTCGGCTTGGTAGATCGGATTTTCAAAGTCATAATGAACAGTAGTAGAATTATTATCAACAAGATCCAGAGTGGATATGGATCTGCAATTTGTTACGTGAGTGTGTGTAAGAAAGCATAGCTTGTTTAAAAGATGACAGGAAAGATAAAGAGCGCAATATTTGAATGCAAAAAGTCCATCGATGTATTGAATGTGAATATGCTTATGAAAATGACAAAACCCTTAACAAATTAGCTATTGTGCCCCGGGCATAGACACAATGCTTTAAGAAGTTCAATTGTAAAAATTAAAAATTTGCAACACTAAAATAGGCAATAACAATTACTCCTGACTAAACGAAATCGAGATAGTGTCTTCAGCCTTCCAATTATTGAGTCCGTCACCAATTGTTGGGAAAATCCAGCTATCCAAGTCGCAATCGCTATCAGCATCTTCTACAGCATTAATCTGATCTTTGACTATCTTTTCAGAGCTAAACCCCAGGCCAAATTTATCATACTTGTACGGTACATCGATCAGTTGACCCCAGCCAGTACGACCACCATCTTCAACCACGGCTTGAGCATCTTTCAGAGAAATCATAGCAGGAGGAGCACGAATAACCTTGGGCACGCGGAAGTTGGCTTAAGGACAGGACTGGTCGGAGGAACTACTTCAAATGAATGAGAAGGAGTCTCAAAGAATTCACCATCCATCTCGACGTATCTGAAGGTATGCACACTACTGACAATATACTCTTCTTCTCCGCACACGGTGACAATCTTACCCTCTATTGGATACCTCAGCTTTTGATGGAGAGACGAAGCTACAGCACTTGCCTCATGAATCCACGGGCGTCCCAGCAAGCGGAATAGGCAGGACGAATGTTCATTACATGAAAGGTAGTGTTGAAGACTTGAGGTCCTATCTTGATAGGGAGAACTACTTCACCATGGGCAACACTTTTCGCACCATCGTAAGCACGTACCACAACGTCACTAGGTTTCAGTTCAATGCTTTTACAGTCAAGTTTATCGAGCACAGCTTTCGGTAGCACATTCAAAGAAGAGCCATTATCGATCAGCACATGGGACAAGGTGATCCCCTTACACTCAATGGAGATATGCAGAGCTTTATTGTGATTCTTTCCTGCTGGTGTCAGGTCAGCATCGGAAAAGCCTAGGCCATTGTCAACAGCCAAGTTAGCAACATAATTTTCGAACTGATCGGCGGATGTCTCCTGAGGTACATGAGCGGTCTTCAAGAATTTTATCAATGCATTGGCATGAGATTCAGAAGATAACAACAAGGATAACATCGAAATTTTAGACGGAGTATGCCCCAATTGTTCTACCACATCAAAGTCACTCTTGCGGATGATTTTCAGCATTTCTTCCATTTCCTGTTTGGCAACATCTTCGGTAGTAACTTCGACTGGTGTCCTTGACTGAGAAGGATTGATTACTGGTTCCTTTCCTTGAGTTTCAGGGACGGGAGGTGAGATTGGAGAGAAGATCCTTCCGCTTCGAGTAATTTTACTAGTCCCAACAATGTCAACGTCATTAGGATTAGCAGAATTATCATCTTGCTTTATGCCGTGAATGTAAACATCACCTCCATAATTCCACGGAATGGCTTTGCTCGAGGAATACGGTACTGGGCCAGGTGCAGTAATAATTAGGGGAGCTACCTTGGGCTCAGCAGTAATCTTCACAGGCACTCTAGTAGCGGTAATCTTCACTGGAACTTTGGACCTAGCAATCACAGATATTTCTTCACTAGGGTTTTCCACCTTAGGAATCTTTTCAAAGAGAATTGTACGATCATCCATCAGCTGTTGAATACCATTCCTCAACTTCAAACAATCATTGGGTCGGAGTATACAAAGATCGCAATTTTCAGCACAACCTGGAAATAAACCAGCTTGCAACAAATTCTTCTTGATGGTCAGGAGAGGAGATGCTAAGTCAGCTACATTAGAAATATGAGAATTGTCCTTCACAGCATTAACAGTCTTCTCATGATTAGGCATAGGAGCAGTGATGACATTAGGAGTCTCTAGAGGATCAAATTCAATTTCTCCAGCGTCGATCATATCCTGAATCTTATTCTTCAACAACCAACAATCGTTTGTATCATGCCCGGGGCTATCGGAGTGATATGCACACCTGGCATTGGGATTATAACGAGGAGAAGTAGTGTTGGGATTTGCAGGAGGATCTCTGAGGGTAATTAAATTCGCCTTTAGCATACCCTGCAGTGCTTGTGCTAAAGTCATATTGATCTTCGTAAACTGTCTTCTTGGCCTGTCTTGTCTGTGTTGGAAGTTTTGAGATGGTGGTGCTGTAATCGTAACTGCTCCGACAGCATGGTCACGATTTTTCTTGTTATGACCCCTTTGACTGTACACAGCATTTGATTCATTCTTCCCCTGATAGGACTTTTTGGTGCTTGCAGAGGTAGCCACCTGTATCTTTCCACTTCGAATGCCACTTTCAACATGTTCACCTGTTAATATAAGTTCAGTGAAACCCGACGAGGAACTTCCCAATAGATGGCTGTAGAATGGGCCAGGCAGTGTACCCATGAACATGTCCACTAATTCTCGATCAGTCATAGGGGGTTTGACTCTGCCAGCCAAATCTCTCCATTTTTGAGCATATTCTTTGAAGCTTTCTTTAGATCCCATAGTCATATTCTGCAACTGTAGCCGAGTAGGCGCCAATTCAGAATTATACTGGTAGTGCTTGTAGAAAGTTGTCGCTAAATCAGTCCAGGTGCGGATGTTAGAGCTCTCGAGCTGATAGTACCATTCTAGCTGTGTGCCAGACAGACTCTCTTGGAAGAAATGGATCCATAGTTTCCTATTAGTGGTATACGGCTGAATCTTTCTCACATAAGCCCTCAGATGCATCTGAGGACAAGACGCACCATCATACTTAGTGAAAGCGGGGACCTTGAATTTGCGGGGAATGACCACATCAGAGACCAGACCTAAGCCTTCGAAATCCAGACCGGGTGCCTTCTGACCCTCCATAGCTAGCATGCGTTCTTCCAGCAACTTATACTTATCATCTTTTGGAGAGTACTGTTCCTTTTCATAATCTTCATCGTCGTCTTCACGGTTGAAGGGATCAACATCCTCCTCTTCCGAATCATTCTCTGTCTCCTCTTCTTGATCCTTCGGAATTCTAATCTTGACTCCTGCGGCCTGTCCTTTAAGCCTTCTTCCCGGGTTAATGTAACTCACAGCTTTCTTGTCTTTCTTCTTCTCGAGCAAGAGAGCCTTCAGCTCCTCCTGCCCCTTGGATAAGTTCAAGATCATCTCCTGGAATTGAGCATTCTGAGCCTGGAGATCTTTGACAGTTTGTTCGAGAGCCATCTTTCTGTTTAGAAGGAAGACCGTGAGAACATTGATCCTTTAGAATACCTGTTATGAAATGTTATGTTATGCTATGCAATGTATGAAATGTTTTCAAGGACTTTTGGAATTTAACTTTGCGTAAACCACCAAAAGAGGGAAACTTTTATTAATAATTTCTTTAATCAATGTTCATTACAAAAAGGAAATAATAAAAATACAATTAAAGCTCAAGTCTCCCAGGGACGGCTTCTTTTTGGGCGGAGATACGCACTGAGTCTTCGTTCCTCATTAAGCTGGCTGGTGAGCTCTAATACTTTCTTCCTTTCTGCGCCGAACTGAGTTTCAAAAGTATCCCTTTCCTCTCTCAACTGGATCCAGGATTTCTTCAATTCTTCAACATTGGTAGGCATATCTGGATAAGGAATGATCTGAGGGGCACCTCCTTCAACTTCCGGTTCGACAATCAGAGGCCCGATTGCAAGATATGGCATGGTAAGCTCACGAGCTCTGGCGCGTACCCATCTGAGATAAGGTTCCATAGGAATAGAGTTTTTCTGTCCTAAAGTACTTCTTTTCACCCTGCTCCAAGCTCGTACAAACCTTTGACGGAGACCTTGAGAATCGTTGTCATAGTCAAACACAGTGCCTTGAATAATTACTTCATGTGGACCATCTCTTCGAGCATAACCAAACTGACGTAGGGCTAAAGCTGGGTTATAAGTAATACCTCCTCTTATCCCCAGGAGTGGTACGTTAGGGACTTCTCCATAACGGTCAATGATGATAACATTTTCTTTGGGTTGGGGACACCAATGGATGTCTGAATGTGAGAGCGACATTATCCTTTGAGACCATTTCAAATTTTGCTCATTCTTCAGGACTGACTGAGGAAGGTGCGAAATAAACCACCTAGACAATAAAGGCACGCAGCACATGAGAGTCCCTCCTCTCTTCATAGTACGAGTGTGAAGGGAATGCAAAATGTCTCCAAGCAAGGTGGGTACTGGGTTATGAGTGAGAAATATCCTAACGGCATTCATGTCTATGAATTGATCCGGATTAGGAAATAGCATCAAACCATATATTAGTAGTGCTAGAACATCTTCGAAAGCATGGACATTCATAACTTTTAGGAATTCTCGGGCCTTATTTATCAGAAATTTGGCAAGTAAACCCTTAACTCCACTTCTTGTTACCCAATTAGTCTCAATGTCGGACTTTGTCATGTGTAAAGCCGCGACAACTTCTTCAGACTTCAGAATCTTTTCTAAACCACTGAAAGGTGTTTGATCAAGGATAGGTATCCCAAGCAGCCTGGAAAATTCTTCTAATGTGGGTACCAACTGATAATCTGGGAAGGTGAAGCAATGATGTTTAGGATCGAAGAACTGGAATAGAACTCTCATCATATCTTCTTTGAAACCGGTGGTAACTAAATTGAGGAGGGAACCATGTTTCTTGATGAACTGAGCATGATCGGGAAGCTCTGACACTAAATTCTTGAGTTGAGGAGAGATCGCTACGAGATTGATCCGGATGGTCTTCCTGGAGGCCATAGCCTGTTTAACAGAGCAAAGTTAAACCCCTAAGTCCTTGAAATGGTTAGTACAATGTCATGATGTCATGATGATATGATGTTATGATGTTATGATGTTAAGTAAGTAACAAGCACAAACAAGTCACACCGCAATCATTCCTAGGTTTTAAGGCTTGCATGAGTTCCATAGGTAAGTACCCTCCCCACTGAAGTTTGGTTGGTTCTACCTGTCCTATAATAGTAACTGGGTCCTAGAAGGATCTCAAATCATCGACCTTTCCTTAAGTCCACTTCAGTGCAACACCAAACGGTTGACCAAAATTTCCCTAAAGTCCAATCTCAAAGAGTGTAGTATCGAGTATCAACCAAACCCAGTCGGAACCGAAGTCAGTTATCTCACTACTTTCTAATGGCTAGGATGAGTCAATTAGGGTTCTAAAGGTCTGGTTAACGCTTTGATGACACCACGCAGACGCCAAATTTTTCCTCAAGTAAACATGAGGAACATCAGGACATCTAAAGTGTCACATTAACCGTAGCCATCATTTTAACCATTCCAGTATACACCGGACAATCACGATGATCTCTTGCTACTTACCTAAGGTACACTAGATCCGGGTGTAGGATCTTTCACTCGAGCATAGAATACCCAAACAATCCCTTAAAAGTAAATCAGACAAAGGAACGATTCGAAAACATAAATGACCTTATTTTTAAGGTAACCTCTCCTTTTAACTCCCCAGCACAGTCGCCAGTTCTGTCATACGGTGAACTGACTTTTGTGTTTTTTTGCTTTGAAACGCAATGTCGCGGATAGCAAGAGTCGCCACCGACTTTTCTTTTATCCAATAAGGAAAGGTGGAAAAGAACAGGAAAGACCTTGATTAGATTTTGGGTTCGGGAGGTACATTATACAAAGGGAAGGTGTTAGCACCCTTCGTATCCATGGTTATCCATGGGCTCTTAATTACTTAGCTCACTTATGTTTTCCTTGTTTGAGAAAGTGTTTGGGAAGTGTGGTGTGTTTAGAAAAATATTTTGAAAGGAGAATTTAATTTTGTAATGATTCTTGTACGAATGTATACAAAGTGTTTATCTCGTTTAATTTTGAAAGATGTTTAGAAAAATATAACTCGGCGATGATTCTGGTGCGAATGTATACCAAGTAGTGATTTTCTAAAAGATGTTTTGAAAAGTGGGAGGTGTGAAAAGTATTTTAAGTTGCGAGCAAGCATTTAAGAGTTGTACTTAACCAAGGTCTTTATAGGTATTTCCTATCCTTAAGAGGGTAAAACTGTCCTTACTATTGAGAAGTAAGTAGTCTTATCCTTTGGATGTAAAGGGACATCGTGGGGTCGTCGATTGGTCATTGAAGGCAACATTTGTAAGGATACCTTAGCATTCGAAGGGACAATCATCATTTAATCGTAGGCTACAACGAAGGGTCATCGAGGGACAAAGTCATGTATTCGAAGGCAACATTCGAGGGACTATGATGATTTAACCGAAGGGTCTTTGCTAAGGGTATCCTTACGTTCGCGGGACATGACTGTAATATCGTAAGGCAGCAAAGAGAGGGATAAGATCACATATTCGAAGGCAATGTAATTAATCAGTTAGGTAATTAGGATGAATCTCCACAAGGGTATCCCACAAATAAAGTGGAATACCTAGCAAGCTACCTTCTTCGGGAGTATGTGAGCCCTCACAAAATTCAGCAAACAGGTCAGAATACCAAATGGGGTGCGATCAATAGTTGCATCGAACAAAGGAATCGCAGCAGTAATAATGTCAGGCAAATAATACACAGCTATGATAGAACATGTCAGATAAGCACAGAACAAAACAGGAAAAAAATCAGTGACTGTCATGTTCGCTACTGCCTCGCCTAGCGAAGGCTTGGCGAACACTCGCTACATGTTCGCTTAGCGATGTGCTAGCGAACGGCTGCGGGTTTTAAGTTTAATAACAGTACGATTTCAACAAGCTACAAACCCTATGGCATCCATTACAGAAATTACATGGTTAAACATTCGAGACATCCATGCATACTTAAATCCACATGCAAAACCTAAGATATATTTATAATTTCAATCATAATGTCACATGTAAATTGGGAGCATAAAGCGGTAGCGGAAGTGCAAACCTGATTGCAATTGAATTGCAACGTTGAATTGGCAGATCACTCTTAGGGTTGGTGTCGGGTTGAGTTGGGCGGAGGTAACCTTTGTACATATGAGTTTCCTTCAGGGTTTCCTTTAGGGTTGCTCTGAATTCTCTTGATTAGCCTCCAGGGTTTGTTGTCTGTGTTTGGGTTTCCTTGCTAGGGTTTCTGTCCGTCTCCTGTCTCTATCCTTTTTTCTGAATGAGGTCTTGGTATTTATAATAGTGTTTGTGACCTAATGGGCTCAGAATGAAGCCCAAAATTTCTGGTATTCGCAAGCTTCGCTAGGCGAGTGGTGCAGCGAAGAGTTCGCTAGGCGAAGGATTTTGCTCGCCTAGCGAGCAAGCCATTTTAAGTCATTTGCTGGATTTGGCCACCTGTGTGCTGGGTCTTTGTTCTTTTAAGATCAATGTCTTGAAAAATGAGTTGGAGTGCCTTGAAAAATGTCTTGCAAGATTAACGGGCAAATTTTGGGGTATGACACTAGCACAAGAACACACACATCAAAGGGTTTATGAATCAAATCAAGAATGGACAAGAGTGAGTTTAGAGATTTGGTCCATATTCATCATTAAGGTCCTTTTACTCCAATTTTGCATAGGGAATATCCTAGAATCTAAGTCCATTTCTCCATTTTTTGCATAGGGTATGTCCTAGAATCTAAGTCCACTTCTTTGCATTTGGTTCTCAACAATCAAAACAAAACATAAGCATAATAATATATACACAATTATGTGCTCAAGTGAGCAAAAGGCAAATGGCATTAACATAAATATGTGCTCAAGTGAGCAAAAGGCAAATGGCATAATATGTGCAAGAATAGTAAATTGCATAAAAGTAAAGAGCAAAAAGTAAATGTTAGTGGTTAATGGTTAGTGTTAGTAATTAGTGTGCCATAAGACAAATTTAGCGCTATGTTAAGCAATCGTAATTGGACTTATGTAGAAGTCACAACTATCTGAGGTCGGTCAATAATAATATAGGCAACAACACAAGTTAGAAGTCTTGATTAGTGAACCAAGTTCCAACAACTTGCCATGCCAAAAGAAAAAGAGAATTGATCTTGTATTGGTTTAAGCCTTTTGCATGATTTAGAAAACAACATATCCTTAATGCAAAGCCATTCACTGGATCAATTGATCAAGATGAATTAGATTTGAATCAAGGAAGATTAAGTCTCCCTAGTCAATGCTAACTTATCAACCTTCAACTCATTGATAAAAAAGGAAGAAGAAAGAAGAAGAAGAAGATGAAGAATGGATAATGAAAATGGAAAGATCAAAATGCATCAAGTGAAATAAGATGTACCAATCCATATGTATTGACTAAATGACATTGAAAGTCAAATCCAAACAATGAGAAATCAGAAGTGAGATGAAGATTGGAGATCAAACAATAAGCATAATATTTTTGGCATTTTTAATATTAAAATAAACTTGAATTAAATAAATAAAAGAAAGGTCAAACTTCAAAATTACTTCAAATCAACCATGAAAGGTCCAAGTAATTTATCCCAAGTTCAACAAGGTCAAACAAAGTTTGACAAAAAAATTCAGCATTTTTAAAAGTCAGAAACTATTTTTAATCAATTAAAAATGAATTAAAATAACCTAATTGAACTAAAATCTCAAATAAATCTCAAATCAATTAAAAAATTGATGAGAATATTTTTCATAGATCCATCATCATTCAAATAGGTTAGGAAAATATTTTTGTATTTTTTGAATATCAAAAACTATTTAAAATGAATTAAAAATAACCAGAAAAGAGAAAATTCACAAAAAATATCAAATGACAAAATAAAAAGTATTAAAAATCAGAATCAGAAACTAGAAATTATTTGAAGACTAATGCAATTGGTCCCATAATTTTTGGATTAAAAATGAGAGAGTTATGAATTTTTGAAATAAAAAGGAATTAAAGAAAATAAAATCAGAAATAAAAAATGTGGAAAATCAGGAAGCGTTAGATCACGTTCATTAATTGACGTAGCCAATCTGATGGTCCTGAGGCGCGCGCTCATGGTGAACCTTGGTCAACCGCGTCACACAAAGAATTTAAAAAAAGTCATAACAAACAAAGGCTGAGATTGAATCTGGAAATGAGATCCAACGGTCCAGATTCAAACTGGCAATGGGCGGCCACCAGAGCCACCTTCTTCTCCGGTGAGCTTCAAAATTCCGGCCAGATTTGCAGGTTTTCAAACCTTCACCATTTTGCACGATCCTTATACCAAAATGAAGTTGTGGTGATGTACATCACCCCTGTAACCTTGAATCACACTCAAGATTCCTATAGGTTGAGAAATCTGAGGTGGAAGATTCAGGTATGAAAAATGCAGATCAAAGAAAAACGAAATTGAAGCTACCACTAGCTTGCCTCTCAAGTGAGGACTTCAGAAAACACTTTGGTCAGGCAAATGGATCAATATATGATGAGTTTCGAAGAAAATACCAGTTGGAGAACAAACTTGAATTCTGGATATTTGAGCTCGATTCCTTGCTTGCTTTGCCAAAACAGAAGATCAATGAGCTCAAGGATGAAGGTTTAGAAGCTTTAGATCCAAGGATTCAACCAGATGTAGTTGAATTTTGGATCTGAAAAATTTGGAGAAAAATGAACTAGCTTCTTTGGTAATGGTTATGGATTCAATTGTGCAGCATCTTAGGCGCCATTAGGTTGAGAATTGAATGAAGAGGAGCATGTATTTATAGTTGAGCTTGAAGCAAAAAGGCAATACTCGTGTGCATGGAACTTGGACCCTTCATGCATGGGCCTGTACAGGCGCGTGCAAAGCCCAAAAGCTGATGCAAATGCATGCTGAACACAAACCAAGTTGAATTGAACGTGTAATTTGAATGGCATTTGCTTGTGTATCAAGATTTCATGTGAATTCCATATTTGGACCTAAATGTTCCCTTCTTCGAAAGTCCCATTTGGAAAATCCAAACATAGGCATGTGAGTAATGGTTGGAAAGGTCTTGATGTAAGGAACAATTGTTATGTTGGGCAAAAATCCATTTGAAGTGTTGAAATTGGTGAATTTTGAGTTTAAAGTGTGATGTGCAAAACATGTCAAGGCAAGGTTTCCAAATTTGGCCAATGTTCAAGCCCTTCTGGTTTGATGATGCAAGCCTTAAATGAAACAACCTCCAACATCAAAGTTGTAGATATTTTCAAGACAATCAAAATGGACTTAAATTTTGCATCATTTGGACTTTTGATGAAAAAGTTATGGGCACTTGAAGTTGGACTTTTTTGCCTTTCAATGCATTTGACCCAAAAGGACCTATAATGTCTTGCATTATCACATGTATTTCCTTTGAGATTTTGAAAATTTTTTCAACATAACATTTTAAGTAGACATATTAAGCTGTCCAATGCATTTGATCCCACCTCAAAATCATAAACAAATGAATGCGTTATGTCCTTGGGAAGTTGACCCAAAATTAGGGTTTCAGTCAAAATGACCTATAATGTATGGGAATGGGAGATGGCCTTCCAAGCTTCAAATAAATTTTTGATGAACATTAAAGTTGTTCATATTGTCCTTAAGAACATTTTTCCTTTTGGAACCATCTCCATTTGACCAACACATAAAAAGTTAGGTCTCAGTGCATTTCCAAAATAGTGAGATGAATTGACTGATCAACTTCTCAAGGCCATGACTCATATATTGATGAATTGATGATTGAGGACACTCAAATAAGTTCAAATATTCATGAAATGAATAATTAAAGAACTTACCTTGATTGTATTTGATCATGGGTTGAGGTTGCTTCAAGAGCAAGGCATTGTGGTGCACAGATGAATTAGGGTTTCTTTGGGGAACCAATCTCAAACCCTTTGACTTGCTTTGATCAAAATGATAAATTGAGATGCTAGGGAGGAATATTTTATGGATGAGAACTTTGGGAACCATTACCATGCTTGCTTTCATCTCCTCTTGGCCTTATCACTGCACAAAGGATCCCCTTGAAGCTCTTGACCTGGTGATTGCTTAAGCTACAAACAAAAGATGTTAGTGACATATTTTTGTGCTTTTGGTTAGTAAACAAAAAAAGAAAAGCAATGATATACAATTCAAATATGCTTGGTGATCTCAAACCACTCACAAGAGATCCTACTCAAAGGTAAAGGGAACCAAGATGCTAATGATCCTTGAGGCAATGCAAATGCAATGTTATGATGCCATGAGGGATCTTAGGGACAAAATTAGGGTATTACAGGTACCAATTGACAACATATCATTCCATTTTGCTTCTAGTGTGAACAGGTGGAAGTATGTTTATCACAAGAGGTTGGCTTTGGAAAGGGAACTGGCTCAGAATGTCCTGGAATGTAAGGATATTGTAGACCTTATTCAAGAGGCAGGGTTAATGAAAACTGTGACTCAGCTCTCAAAGTGCTATGACATTTTAGTAAAGAAGTTTATTGGCAATGTGTCTGAGGAATGTGCTGATGGAAAGTCTAGGGAGTTCATAAAAGTTTATGTGCGAGGCAAGTGTGTGAACTTCTCTCCCTCAGTAATCAACATGTATTTGGGAAGACCTGATGTAGCTCAACCTGAGCTTGAGGTGACTAACAACAAATTCTGTCAAGTCATCACTACTAATCAAGTCAGGAAGTGGCCTCTAAAAGGTAAGTTGGTGGCCAGCAAACTCAGTGTCAAGTATGCTATGCTGCACAAAATTGGAGCTGCCAACTGGGTGCCCACCAATCACAAATCTACAGTAGTTGTGATGCTTGAAAAGTTCATATATGTTGTTGGAACCAAAGCCAAGTTTGACTATGGAACCTACATTTTTTATCAAACCATGAAACATGCAGGAAGCTTAAGTGTGAAGGGGCCTATAGCCTTTCCTTCCCTCATATGTGGTATTGTGTTGAATCAATTTCCAAACATATTAACATAGAATGATTTTGTGAAAAGAAGAGAGAGCCCTTTGGCCTTCAATCATAAACTATTCCTAGGTAAGCATGTCCCTGACATTGCCATGACAACAGGAGAGACATCAAGTGTTTGCAATTAACCAGGTAAAGCTGCTGTCATTGCAATACTCAAAGAAACGTGCAAGGAGTTAGAGGCAAGGAAGCTCACTTTGGAAAAGTTGATTATCAAGTTGGAGATGACTGAAGGTGGTGTGCTTGGTGAAGCTGCTGATGCTGCAGAAGGAGCTGTAAGACAAAGTGCAGAGGGTGAAGAGGATGCCAGTCCTGATGATGGCACTGATGATGATGTTGACTCTGAGTCAGATGAATAAATCATTTCTTGTGTTTCTGAAAATTGTGTGTAATTTTATTTTATTTTGGTCTGTAATTTTAAGTGTTGCTTTGGCAACATTTTTGACAAAAAGGGGGAGTAACACTTGTGCCCCAGGACAACAGATTTGCTATGTGCTTGAACAGATATTAAAGATCCTCTAATCCAGAGGTTGTGCTGCAGCTTGGTGTTCAACTTTTATGTGTGATGTCTGTGTGTGTGTGTGTGTTGCTGTTAGAAGTTTTTATTTAACTTCTGTGTGTGTGCTGTTGTTAGAAGTTTTTATTTAACTTCTGTGTGAGTGTTGTTGTTTGAAGTTTTTATTTAACTTCTGTGTGAGTGCTTCTATTTGAAGTTTTTATTTAACTTCTATGTGTGCTGGTGGTTGAAGTTTTTATTTAACTTCTTTGTGTGTTGAGTGTGTTGATGTTCTGAGTGTATTAGCTAGGTTAATTTCTCTGCTTGGATGTGTGTTTTCCGCTGCTGTGAACTCTGTTGTGATGCCAAGTTGTTTTAGCCAAAAATTTGCCAAAGGGGGAGTTTGTAGATGTTTGATTGGCTGCATTTTGGGTTAAAACACTAACTGTACTCTGATGTCTTGACTGATGTCATGACATGCTTGAGTAGCATGCTGCAGGTTTAGCTAATACAGGATTTACTGAATGTCAAACTGGATGGTATGACATTCATCCATGACAGCAAATACTGAACTATAGAATAGTTGGTTTTTCTGTTATAGCTCAGTATTGAGTTCAGTCTGTTTTTCAGGAGAGTAGCAGACCTGGCACATAGCCTACTGTCTGAATGTCAAACTGGATGTTATGACATTCATCATTGACAGCATATACTGAATAATAGGCATGTTGGTTTTTCTGCTATAGTTCAACATTTATTTCAGTCTGGTTATCAAGTGAATAACAGACCTGGCATATGGCCTATTGTCTAAATGTCAAACTGAATGTTATGACATTTATCTCTGACAGCTGATGTTGTATTATAGACTGGTTGGACTTTCTGTTACAGTTCAACATTTAGTCCAGTCTGTTTTTCAGGAGAATAACAGACTTAGCATATGACCTATGTTCTGGACGTCAAACTGAATGTTGTGACATTCATTCCTGACAGCATATGCTAAAGTGTAGGATGGTTAGTTTTTCTGTTTCAGTATTTTTCTCAGGCTATTTTTCAGGAATCTAACAGCTGAGCTAAAATCCAGGAAACTAACAATTGAGCTACAATTAATGAACCTAACAAATAACCTATTTGTTAGCACCCTAATATGTGGAAATTAGGTTAACTTGCTTAACCTTAATTTTAGGAAATACAAGTACAAGGCCCAAGTGCTGCAATATAAAAGGATGGTAATCCTTCTTTCAGAATTCAGGGATTTCGAAGTGTGAAGCTTTAAATACATCATTGTATTTCATAGCTGTATTTTCATTGTGTTTTGTATTAGGTTGTATTTGTGAGCCAAGCAATTATCACCTAGATGATTGCATTGGACTAGGGTGTTCATTGAGTTGTAAGTGTTGTATCACTCTAAGCTTTTAAGCGTGAGTGTTGTGTTTCTTGATTAAAGTTGTTAAGCACAATCAAGAGTTGTTTAAAGTATAACTTCGTCATTAACTTTAATCCAATTAAAGGTTGTAATCACTGTGGTGATTGAGGGGGAGTGAGTAGGAACTCTGATCTTAGTTTAAGATTGAAATTGCATTGGGTAGGTATTAAGTGATAGGATTAAACAGTTGGTTTAAGGTCTGAATTAATACTACTAATAGTGGATTTCCTCCCTGGCTTGGTAGACCCCAGACGTAGGTGTGTTTGTCACCGAACTGGGTAAACAATTCCTTGTGTTATTTACTGCATTTACATTTACCTGCTGTATACATTCCTGTCTGCGTAGAATCGGATGTCATAACATCCTGTGTGACATCGATAGTCTGTTAACTAGAATTTCAATATATATTATTCATAAAATGTTAGTTTTTTTTTGTTTTCTCATAGTGTAATAGTATAGTACTACTAACACCAATACGGCAATAATAATTCTAGTATAAAATATTAAAATTAGGATCTTGTTAACTTGTGCCCTAGAGGCACAAGTTAATGATACTACAATTAAAAAATTTGTGTGGAATAAAATAATGTTTTAAGTTTCAAAAAATTAAATGCACGCATTCCAAAAAAATATTTTTACAAATAAATTAATTTATTAATTTGTTTTATTAAATTCTTTTATGATTAACAAAATATACTTACAGTGTATATAGATGAGTACTTCTAATTCTAATTAAGACAAAGAATCAAAGGATGATATGAAACCTCTATGGAAATACGTTACGAAATTAAAAAGTGTAGGTGGCAGAGGAGGTGGCAATTTTGGAATAAAATACAATCTATGTGAAGAAATTTTCAATGGATCATATACTAGAGTGAGGTCACATTTGTTGAAGATTTCGGGAAAAGGAGTTAGACGTTGTAAAAAAATATCAATTTGCAAGTTATTAGATTTAAAGACAATAGACAATGAAGCTAAATATTGTTGGAAATCCCCCAAAGTCTATAGAGAATTTCAATCAATCTTGATGAACAAGATTGTTATCACCCACACAATAACAATGAAAAGAAAGAACAATTGAGAAAGAAAGAGTGTAAAAAACGATGAACGAGAAGAAGAATTAGAATTTTGCAGAGTTTCTCTCTGCCCACAAACTGTGGAAAACTTCTTATTCACTTTGCAATTGCAAAATACTGTGAATTACAAGTGTTATGAATACTCTATTCACCTCATTACAAAAATAAGGGTTACTCCATCTATTTATAGATTTAGGTTAACTTGGACCTCAAGCCAAAATCCAAAACTATAAAAGTCCAAAATAACTAACACTACTAAAATAGGCATAAGTTGAAATCCTGTGTGAAGCAACATGCTTCGACACTTTGACACACTAACACAACTTAACATACTAGGTGGTTTGACACTTCCTTGTTCTGTCGAGCAACCTGCTTCGACACAAGGAATTACAATTCAAAACACCACATAATTCATTGTGTCTAAGTTATCTACATTCATCATAGCTCTTAGCCTTCTGAACACTTCAACTTGTACTCCCTTCGTCATGATGTTTGCAATCTGAATCTCAGTTCTGCAGTTTTCCACAGTCATCTTCTTATATGATACCTGCTCTCGAAGATAATGGAACCTCATTTCAATGTGCTTGCTTCGACCATGTGCTATCGAATTCTTCGCCAGATTGATAGTTGACATGCTTTTGATCTTCATGGTAATTGTTTCATGACTATTCATTGTTATCTCTTCGACCAGATTCACCATCCACATTGCTCGACATGCACAAAGAGAAGCAGTTATGTATTCTGTTTTGCAAAATGATAATGCCACTATTGGTTCTTTTCTCGAACTCCAAGCAATTGGTGCACCACCTAGCATAAACACATAGCCAGCTGTGGATTTTCGATCCTCAACATTACTACACCAACTTGAATCAGTGTATCCCACTAATTTGCATTCTTTTCCTTCATCAGCTGTAGAAAATAAAATGCCATAGTCGAGAGTTCTTTTCAGATACCTTAGTATCCTCTTCATCGCTGCTAGATGTGATACCTTTGGCTTCTGCATGAACCTACTCACCATACCTGCAATGTATGCTAAGTCAGGCCTTGTGTGACAAAGGTATCAAAGTGACCCATAACTCTTATGTATTGGGTTGGGTCGACATCATCTTCATCTAAATCTTTCGACAGTTGTAATCTGGGCTCAGTTGGAGTCGAAGTTGGGTTGCAATCTTGCATCTCAATTCTCTTGAGTATTTCACTTGCATACCTTCTTTGATGCATCATCAAACCTCTACCACTCTTGTAGAATTCGATGCCAAGGAAATATGAAATATTACCCAGATCTGACATTTCGAATTCCTTGTTGAGATCACCTTTGAAGTCTTCGATCTCCTTTTTGCAACTACTTGTTATCAACAGGTCATCGACATAGAGACATAGTATAAGCAATTCACTCTTGCTTCTTCTTACATATACTCCATGTTCACTTGTGCACTTCACAAATTCCTTCTCCCTTAGAAAGCCATTTATCTTCTTGTTCCAAGCTCTTGGAGTTTGTTTAAGTTCGTACAGGGATTTATGTAGCCTGTACACCTTTCTTTCTTCTCCATGTTTCACAAACCCAGCTGGTTGTGCAACATAAACTTCTTCTTCTAAGGGGCCATTAAGGAATGCACATTTCACATCCATCTGACACATATGTCATTTGTTCATGGGATTCAACTTCACCTTGTATACCCAAGTCTCGCCTTGTGTTGAGTCACTTCTCCTATGGGATTCAACTTCACCTTGTATACCCACTTCACATCGATTGCCTTCTTGTCTTGGGGAAATTCGACAAGTGACCAAGTGTTATTGACTTCGATTGACTTTAGCTCTTCGTCCATTGCTTTCATCCACTTCGAATCTTTCAATGCCTCAGTTGCATTGACAGGTTCGACATCTGCGTAGAAAACATATGTCTTGTACCAACTCACCTTCTTCATTGACCATATAATCTAATGTAATCACACATTCTTGCAACCTTGCAGGCATGTGTCTTGTTCTTTGAGGTCTGCTTGGGCCTACTTCACATCTGACTTCTTCATGTCGAACTTCTCTTTCGACTTCACTACCTGGTTCATCATAAAAGATTCTCACTGAAACTTTCTTGATATTCTCAGTCCAATCCCACTCCTTAAGATCATCTATGATCACGTCCCTGCTGATCACCACTTGCTTATTCACTGGGTCGAACAACTTGTATCCTCCAGTTGAATGATATTTTATCAGGATCGTCTGACTCGACTTGTCATCCAGTTTTCTTCTCAACTGATCTGACACATGTCTATGTGTTATAGATCCAAACACCCTCAGATGACTCAAGCTAGGCTTGACACCACACTAACATTCTTCTGGCGTGATTCCTTCTAGCTTCTTCGTCGGGCATCTGTACAGGATATATGTCGTAGTCGACATAGCTTCTCCCCATAATTCTTTGGGTAGATACTTGCCTTTCAACATACTTCTAACCATATTCATAATGGTTCTATTCTTCATTTCTGCGACTCCATTCTACTGTGGAGTGTAGGTTGGCACCACCTCATGCATAATCCCTTCTTTCACATATAATGCATCGAAGTCTTTCGACACATATTCTCCACCATCATCAGTTCTCAAAATCTTGATCTTTAGACCGCTCTGTCTTTCGACCATAGATTTAAACTTGACAAATACCTCGATCACTTCATTTTTCTTCTAGATCAGGTAAGACCACGGTTTTCGACTGAAATCATTTATGAATGTAACAAAGTATTTGTTACCTCCAATCGAATCCACCTGGAGAGGGCTACATACATCAGAGTATATGACTTCAAGAATTTCCTTCGACCTGCTTCATGCATCCTTACTGAAGTTGTTCTTATGCTGCTTCGCCTGCACGCATTCTTCACACACTTCGTTTGGAATGTCGATTTCTGGTAATCCTGAAACCATATTTATTCTCTTCAAATCTCTGATGGCATTGAAATTGAGATGGCCAAGTCTATAATTCCATATCCATTCATCTTTGTTGGCTGTTGTTGCAAGGCACTTATGCTCCATCACATTTAGTTCAATCTTGAAGGTTCTTTTATGACACATTGGAGCCTTCAAGATCAACCTTCCATTTGAGTCGAGAACTCTTGTCATCTTGTCTTTGATCGACACCTTGTAGTTCTTTTCGACCAACTACCATATGTTGAGCAAATTACTCTTCATGTCTGGTATGTACAAAACATTTGAAATTATTGACCTCTAGCCATCTTTCCTCATAATCAGAACATCACCAACACCTTCAGCTGCTAGAGTGTTGTCATTTGCAAATTTCACCATGTTCTTCATTGAGGGCTTTATGTTGACAAAGAAATCTTTTCTTCCAGACATGTGTGATGAGCATCATGAGTCCAAGTACCACTGGTCCTTGAATATCTCTTCTTCTCTTGTTGTAACCATCAGCAGCGTCTCTTTTTCTTCATGTTTCGCCAACTTTGCATAAGTTTCTTGATTCTTCTGCTTTTCTGGATAATCACTAGAATAGTGACCATACTTCTGACAATTGTAACACTGAATGTGACTTTTGTCTGGCTTTTGACCACAACCTTTTCCTATACCTGCAACACCACTTCTTTGGTTGCCCTGGTTCCAGGGTTTTCTCTGATTCGACCAGTTCCCTTCTTGCTGATTTCGGCCAATCGAATTGTTGTGACCCCCTCTGCCTTTGTTGCTATTCCAGCTACCTTTGCCTTTTCTTTCTTTTGCTGATTGAGCCTGCAAATCCATATCACTCTTCGACTTTCATGTCGCTCTTTCAGCCATTCTTTGTTCATGAGATTCAAACGTCCCTTGAAGCTCTTCCTTTGTCAATTTTAACAAATATTTCGACTCTTCTATGGCTATTATCATGTGGTCGAACTTTAGAGCCAACGACCTCAAGATCTTTCCAACAACAGATCTTGATGTCAACACTTCTCCACATACCTTCATTTGATTCACCAGTTTCGTAACCTTGGTGAAGAAATCAGTTATGCTTTCATTGTCTTCCATCTGAAGCAATTCATATGTTCTTTTGTGAGTTTATAACCTCACATCTTTCACCTTCTCCGCGCCTCCAAACGATTTCTCCAGAATTTCCCATGCTTCTTTTGTTGACTCTGCATCACTAACCTTTTCAAAGTTATTTGCATTAACACATTGTTGGATTATAAAGAGAGTTTTATAATCTTTCTTCTTCAATTCTTTATGTGCAGTCTTTTCTTGATCTGTCGCGGCTTCTGCAACCGTTGCTACTCCTTCCTTCACAAGATCCCAAAGATCTTGATAACAGAATATAACCTTTATCTTCTTGCACCAATTCTCATAATTGTTGTTCTTGAGAATCAGAAGATTTACTGGAAAATGACAGTTTGGATGATTCGTTGCCATGGTGATTTTCTTCCCACGAATCGATTAAACTGGAGCTCTTGATAATGTTGGAAATCCCCTAAGACCTATGGAGAATTTCAATAAATCTTGATGAATAAGATTGTTATCACTCACACAATAGCAATGAAAAGAAAGAACAATAGAGAAAGAAAGATTGTAAAGAACGATGAAGGAGAAGAAGAATTAGATTTCTACAGAGTTTCTCTCTTCCTACAAACTAGGGAAAACTTCTTATTCACTTTGCAACTGCAAAATGCTGTGAATTACAAGTGTTATGAATAGTCTATTCACCTCATTACAAAAATAAGGGTTACTCCCTCTATTTAAAGATTTAGGTTAACTTGGACCTCAAGTCAAAGTTCAAAACTATAAAAGCCCAAAATAGCTAACACTACTAAAATAGGCATAAGTCGAAATCCTGTGTGAAATAACATGCTTTGACACTTCGACACACTAACACAACTTAACATACTAGGTGGTTTGACACTTCCCTGTTCTATCGAACAACCTGCTTCAACACAAGGAATTACAATTCAACAAATATAATACGGAGAAAATCAAATCAAAATCAGTTTCCTTACCTCCCAATTCAGTTGATCACCAAATCATGGGTGATGTTGATCCAAAAAAGAGAAAGACATCAACAATAGAAGGCTCTTTTAATATGCAAGCTAGAGAGACACTGGATTATGGAATTGCTATAATGTTTTACTCTTTGAGATTACCATTTCATTTAGCAAGAAATCCTCACTTTAGGAGGGCATTTTCCTATGCTGCTAACAATAGTATTCCTGGTTACCAACCTCCTGGTTATAATAAATTAAGAACAACATTACTTTAGACTGAGAGGCAACACGTGGAAAATTTATTTGAGCCAATTAAAAAATCATGGAACCAAAAGGGAGTGACAATTGTTAGTGATGGTTGGAGTTTCTTTTTGTTGCTCCAACAAGATTTGCATCTACTATTGTAATGCTTAAAAGGTTTAGGCTGTTGAAAAAAGAACTTCAAAAGATGGTGATTAGTGATCAATGGTCTTCTTATAAGGAAGATGATGTTGAAAAGGCTAAATTTGTGAAGGAAACTTTGTTGGATGGTGGTTTGTGAAGGAAACTTTGTTGGATGGTGGTTGTTAGTGATGGTTGGAGTGATCCACAAAGAAACTTCATGGTTGTTACGAAGAGCGGACATATGTTTTTAAAGGCAATAGATTGTTCAGATGAAATAAAGGATAAATAACTTATTGCCAAAAAATATGAGAGAAGTCATTATGGAGGTTGGACCCTCGAATATTGTGCAAATAGTGACAAACTATACAGGGGTTGTAAGATAGTTGGTTTAATAATTGAGGCTGAATTTACTACTATATGTTGGACTCCTTGTGTTGTTCATACATTAAATCTTGCTTTGAAGGACATATGTGCAACTAAGAATACAGAGAGAAACATTGATGTTTTCAAACAATGTTCTTAGATCATTCAAATTGCAGAAGATGCAACTTTTATAAAAAAAATTATGATGTGTCACTCCATGAGATTATCTATTTTTATTTCATTTTGTTCGTTGAAGTTTCTTTTTGTTGCTCCAACAAGATTTGCATCTACTATTGTAATGCTTAAAAGGTTTAGGCTGTTGAAAAAAGAACTTCAAAAGATGGTGATTAGTGATCAATGGTCTTCTTATAAGGAAGATGATGTTGAAAAGGCTAAATTTGTGAAGGAAACTTTGTTGGATGGTGGTTGGTGGGATAAAGTTAATTATATTATTTCTTTCACTAACCCTATCTATGATGTTGTTATAAGAGTTGATACATAAGTTTCAAGTTTACACCTGGTGTTGAAATGTGGGATTCAATGATTGAAAATGTGAGGAATGTTATATGAAAGAAAGACAGATGGTGAACAATAAATTTTTCATGAAGTCGTACACTCTATATTAATTTCTCGTTGGACAAAGAGTAGCACACCTCTTCATTGTTTAGCTCATTCTCTAAATCCCAGGTTCGATCAATAGTAATTTAGTGATTTTCTAATTATATTGTTACAATTGTGTATATTTTTTAATATTGTAGATAGTTACGATCATGTATATATTTTTATACTATAGATATTATAGCCATGAATGGCTAAGTGAAGATCCTAATCGAGTTTATCCCTATCAATATAGGGAGCTCATTGATGAAAGAAAAAAATGTTTCAAAAGGCTTTTTACCGATGTTGATGAAAGAAGGAAAGTGAGTATAGAATTTGCTAACTTCTTAGATGGAAGAGAAGGTTTTGCTGACATTGATTATTTGAAAGATATGGGTATGATGGATCCAAAATCTTAGTGTCTAGTCAACGATGTTCATTCTCCAATGCTTCAAAAAATTGCTCTTAAAGTACTTGCCCAACCTTGTTCATCTTCATCTAGTGAAAGAAATTGGAGTACCTATTCATTTATCCATTCTTTAAAGAGAAACAAAATGGCACCACAAAGAGCAGAAGATTTAGTTTTTATTCATAGCAACCTTCGACTTCTTTCAAGAAATAGTCTACAGTACCATCAAGGAGAAACTAAAATGTGGGATATTGTTGGAGATAATTTTGGATCACTTGATGAATGTGGGATTCTGGAAGTTGCTAGTTTATCTTTAGATGAATCTAAGTTAGAGGATGTCTTTACCAATTATGATGATTAATTAGATAATTAAACTTTTTTTTCGTAATAAATGGATGACTTTTGATGAAAAACAAGTATATTTTATTTTATTATGTTATCATTATATTATAATAAATATATATACAACGGTGTCAGTGTCCTATAAATTTATATTAGATGTGTCGGCGTGTCTGTGTCGTGTCCGGTGCCCGTGACGGAGTCCTTGCTTCATAGTTCAACATGCAACACCAAACAGATCCTACAGCAAACCTTCAAGGCACAACAAGAAGCAAACAGATTTGTCCATTATTAGGCATCGGACTTGCACCAATAAAATAGATGAGAGCCATACATCATGCCAATTAAGGTCTCAAATCAGACCAATGCAAGTCTTCGGATTCAAACACCACTTTGTCTGCCCGCTATGTATGGTGATTGTTATTCACCCAATCACTTTTTTCAATTTGTTTGCCAATATTTTTAGATTAAATTATATATGCATCCTATTAACATTAGAGATTTATTAACATTAGAAATTCACATTGAAAGAAAAAAAGACAAAGTGGTTAGGATTTTATTAGGAATGACGAAAGTATCACTAAAAAACAATAGAAAATTATATATACTAAAGTATCAAAAGATTAAACTACTCTTAATATAATATATTATCTAACACCCCCTCAAACTCACAATGCATTATCAGGAAGCATCAATAGTTTGTTAATTAATAAACGAAAATGTTTAATGGAATGTGTTTTTGTGAACAAGTCAGTAATTTGCAAGCACAAAGAAATAAATAGTAAAGTAATAGTTTCATGTTGAAGATGATGGCAAGTGAGATGACAATCAACCTTAATGTTTTTTGTGCATTTATGAAAGACCGAGTTATGAGCAATTTGAATGGCAATATTATCATCACAATATATAGGGGAGAGAGAGAGGGGGAGAGATAGAGAGAGAGAGAGAGAGAGAGAGGGGGGCCAACATAATAACATTATCTCTAAAGTGGTAGTTTCCATAGAACGATACTCAGCTTCTATTGAAGAATGTGATATTATGTCTTGTTTCTTATTCATCCAAGAAATAACAGAATCTCATAGAAAAAAAACAAAAGCCTGTAGTAGACTTGTGATAAGTAGGATCACCGACCAACCTACATTAAAGTAAGCATTTAACTTCAAAGAAGAGGATGAAGGAGAAAGAAGACTCTGAAATTGAGTGCCCCAGAGATACTGAAGCATGCAAAAAAAACAACTGCTCAATGCAATATAGTAGGATAAACAACAAACAGACTAAGAACAAGCACTTCATAAGCAATGTCTAGTCTGGTAATAGTAAAACGAAGTTGGCAAGCCCAGTACGATACAAAGTGGGATCCAATTGAGGAAAACCATCAAAGGAGGAATATTTCACATTGAGCTCAAGGGGATATTTACTGATCTAGTATCAAAATGCGAGTTTGCTCAATAATGTTGACAATATATTTGAATTAGGAAAGAAGATACCCTCTATGGGAATATGCAACCTCAATTATCAAAAAATACGTAAAAATGCCTAAATCTTTCATCACAAATTGTTTAACTAATTATAATTTCAACTCATCAATACCATCAACATCATCACTTGTAATAATAATATCATCAACATATAGAGATAGTAGAATACGACCATGAAAATTGTCCCGAGAAATAAATTTGAATCATGATCACTAGAGCGGAAGTCAAAAGATGTAATCACACTGGAAGCTTCTCAAACAAAGCTCATGGAGTTTGTTTCAGACCATATAAGACTTTCTTCAACTTGCACACTTCTCCTAGAATAGGATAAATACCTGATGGAGGTACCATATAAATTTCCTCCTAAAGATCATTGTTTAGAAATGCATTTTTAACATCCATTTAGGAAATATTTCATTGATGAACAAATGCAACAACAATAAGAGTACGAATAATAGTCATCTTGACTACGAGAGCAAATGTTTCCTCATAATCCATATCATATTGTTGAGAGAATCCTTTAGCAACAAGACAAGCTTTGTGTCGCTCAAATGACTCATCAAACTTGGTTTTTATCTTGTATACCTAACGAGACTTAGTAGCATATTTTCTTGGTGGAAGAGGTTAAGGAGAAGAGCGATCCATAACGCAGCGGAATTTAAAATTTCTCCTTTAGTGATCCTTACGAATGGGCATGATCAATGATAGAATCGTTACCTCTTATGGCGATTGTAACCTTTGATGCAGATCTATGGAGCGATCACGAACGTTGGACGATGACAACGCCTCTACTCAGTCCACACGAACGGATTCCTTCAATCTCAGTGCTAGCTGCTACGAATGAAGGCTTTGAGTGAGTGAGTGAGAAAGAGAGAGAGAGAGAGAGAGAGAGAGAGAGAGAGAGAGAGAAACGAAATTGCAACTGCATAAATGCTTCTACACAAGGGTTCTATTTATAGAACCACTTGTGTGGGCGGCAAGCTAAAAAAATCTCACTCAAGTGTATGTGGCCCATATCTTATAATATGCCAAAATCACTTAAGCGCGTGGTACCTTACCATATTTCGTATTCTACTTAAGTACATTGTACCTTACGATGTTCTACAATTCACTTAAGTGCACCGTACATTACGGTATTCCTTAGTTACTCTATCTCTCATCAATCCGTCCTTTTGTGTGTGACCCTGTAGGTTTTCGCGGCATTGGCAATTATATTAAATCACGTATTTAACATAATAAACAGTGAGCGGTATCTAGCAACACATCACTGCTACCCAAGACACGAAAATGTCATGTGATCTGACAAATTCTTCTGTGATAATACTTATGTGTACAATTACCCTTTTTCCCTTATGTCTATATTGAACACAAGGCATAGACCGTGTCATCCTTGTCCAGTTCAATATTGGACCCATAGGCATTTATCCTGTTACGCAGGATGGGCAAATTCCATCTAGGTCACTCATGTCCCTTAGCATGCTTCGTGGAGTATCCATCAACTGTCTTTATGGTCATCCAGTTACGGACAATGTTTGATCAACAATAAGGCACTCGACTCTACATCTAGGGTCCATAGTGGTTTCAGGTCGAAGGGTGGTATACACCATTATCACCATGAGAATAACTTATGACACTTTGCATAACATTCTATATAGTGTTCTCATAGCGGGTCAATCCAGTATAAATATTACTCTTAATATTCATACCTATGTTTAAGACTTGATAACTCCTTATCCATAATCCATGAGATGTGATCATCAGTCTATATACATAATAGTCTTAATGCTTTAATGTTATCCCACTTCACAATAAAGCTCGACTATGGATACTTTAAGAATAGTGTCCTTATGTTTAATGTGATCTCATGATTAAGTCACACTTGATACATTAAACGGACTATCTATTCTAGGGACTTTATTAGACAAACATAATAAAGAAAAAGCCTTTTATTATTAATAAATAATTCGATACAAGTACCAAAAGTATTGGCCTCTAGGGCTTACACTAACAAGAGGTACTAAGTCCTAAGTATCTATTTTATGCAAAGTAGTAAGTTCCTATGCCATAGTCTGCTACCAAAAAAGATCAAGAATAGTTTCTTTAAAGGAATAGGGCTCAGACAAATTATGAATGGAGGTTATAAAATAAGCAAAAAAAAGAGGAATAAACTGAATAAGCAAAATCAAGCAATTGAGTATACTTACGATCATGAGAAGGATAACAAGGAGGAAAAGGTGTAAATGGAGTAGGATCAACAATCATAAGTGGTTGTTGGAAAGTCGTGGGGACAAAGGAAAAATTTGTATCTGGAGTAGCAATAGTATCAACCCTGCGATTCTCAATATTGCAATCACTAGTCCATATTATAGTCAAAGGTAAAAGGATCAATATGAGTAAGCTCAGACCTAGTAAAAGTGTGAGAATCACAAGAAGGAGAGTAAAATGTTATATGTTTAAGAAACACAACATAACAAAAACATACAATTATTTATTAATAGGACTATAACAACGATAACCCTTTTGACCATCACCATAACCAATAAAAACACATACTTGTGGAAGAAGAACAAAACAAGTATAACCAAAGACTTATAAATAGGAATAATCAGGAGCATAACCATACACAATTTCAAAGAGAGACAAACCTAAAGTGACAAATGACTGAATTATATTAATAACATGGACAACTATAGGAATTGCTTCACCTCAAAACTCATTTAGAACTGAAGCAAATAACAAAAGAGAACGAGTTGTTTCAACAATATGACAATGTTTTCTTTCAGCAACGCCATTTTGTTGAGGAGTATTTATACATAAAGTCTGGTGAATAGTACCATCGTGAGAAAGCAACTCAAAGAATTTGTTACAAGTATACTCACCACCTAGATCACAACAAAAACACTTTATAATAACATTATGTTAACTTTTAACCATTGAACTAATCATATGACAAATGTCATAAAATTTCGAACGCTTTTTCATAAGATAAACCCAAAAATAACAACTATAATCATCAATAAAAGAGACATAATATAGAGATTCACCTTTGGTAAGAACCGATAATGGACCCCCCACATCATAACGAACTAAATCAAAAGGTGCATTAGAAACATAAATACTTTTATTAAAGGGTCAAGTGGAAAATTTAGTATGTTTGCAACCACAACAATCATAAACATCAATAGTTTGCAACTTTTCTAAAGCTTTAGTAGAAGTCAATTACTTTAATCTAGAGGCAGAAACATGTCCAAGGTGAGAATGTCATAAATAAAAACTACTAGAAGAAGAATATAAACGAAAAGATGATAAGTCAGTAGTCGAACATTGAGGTTGCACTATTTGGAACTCTCAACTCATCTAAAACACAAAGTTCCCTCTGTCTACACCATGTCACAATCTTTCTCCCAGATTATGGATCCTGCACTTTACAAGAAGTGGAAGAAAACACAACTGAATATCCAAAATCACAGAATTGACTAACAGAAGCAAGACTCAAAGTAAGTTTAGGAATATAATAAATATCAAATAAAGACAAATTAGTTATGGAGACATAACCAATGTTTGCTAGTGAAATATGAGTGTCATTAGTTGTCAACACTAACATGGATGATGAAGCATTTAAAGACACAAATAACTTATGATCATATGACATACGATGTGATACACCATTATAAAAAAATCCACATGGAAGAAGATATATCTGACAAGTTATAGGGGGTCAAACCTTTAACATAGGAGGCGGACAAAACATGTGGTTGCATTGCAAGAAACTTTTGAAACCACTCAGCAATATTAGATACTTGTGAATTTGTCTCAGATGAGCATGCAAGACCAATACCAGAACCAACAGATAGAGGGGTAATATTTGAAAGAGTATCATCAACAACATTAGACGACGAAGCCCTAAAAAAAATTCTTCTTACCTTCAACAAATTTGGACATAGTGATTTCTGATGTCTCTATTCCTTTCAAAAAAACACATTCATCAGTACCAACACCAAACCTCCCTTGGGATTTTCCTTTGTTAAAAGGTGCAACAAAGGCAAGTGGATGCGGTGTAAGAATTCCTTTTTTCGAATGCGAATGAGAGTGTGATTTGAGTCTAATTTCTTATGCCAACAATTTATTAACAATTGATTCAATATTGAGAGGATGGGTACGATGTAAAATACCCCACACAGAACCTTGAAATCATCGTGAAGAGTCATCCAAAATTGAATTAACATTGTTCTTCTCTTTGATTAATGTATACTTTGACAATTTTTAATTCAGTTGATTCCATAAGAGTTAACTGATCACACAAATTAGTCATAGCCGAATAAAATTCCTGAATGCTCATATCATTTTGTTGAAGAGCTCTAATATCACATTTTAGCTAATAACATTTTACAAAATTAGACTGATTATACAAACTTCTCAAATGATCTCAAACCTCCCTAACAGTATCATATTTTGTTAGTTGCATATATATTGAATGAGACGAATAATTATTGATCCAAGTAAGCATCTTTGAATTACTAACATCCCATGTATCTAACTCTTTCGCATATTTTGCTTCATTTTTTTATCCGTAGGTTTAACAGAAGTTTCATCAACATAATTCCACGTCTTTTTTTCTTTTAAATTTTCTTTCATTACATAACTCCAATAAGAGTACATTTTTCCATGAAATTGGACACTAATATATTAAAGAGAAACATCTTTATCACTAACCATTACAACAAATCAAAACAAAACATAATCCAGTATAGCAAACTTGTCTTACTCACAAACATGTTCAAGATTTGAAAAGCACCGATCAAAAAATCGAGGGAGAGAAAAAATAAACCTTTCACAAACACGTTCCAATATACCCTCTATCATTTATTATTATTTTTTCTTCCAACTTTTTAATTTTCTCTTCTATGTATCATGTGATAAATTAAGGACAATATTATAAACTCATACATAAATTCTTTTCTCCATAAAATTATTTATTTCTTAATTAATGTGAAAGTCTTATAATTTGAGATAGAGTAGTGCAACTTTTGAGTTTTGGTTGGCCGATTTGATATGCAAAATTGAGGGAGAGAACAAATAAAACATTTCACAAACACGATCCAATATATCTTCTATCATTTATTATTATTTTTTCCTCTACTCTTTAAATTTCTCTTTTATGTGTAATAAATTAAGGACAATATTGTAAACTCATACATAAATTATTTTCTTTATAAAATTATTTATTTTTTAATTCGTGCAAAACATTTTATAATTTGGGATAGAGTAGTACAACTTTTGAGTTTTGGTTTGCGGATTTGATATGCAAATTTTATTTTCTAGTTTATTTTTAGTGTGTTTTGAAATGAATTTTTTTCTATAATTCAATATCTCTCTGCTAGTCACGATTGATTATGGCTTGCAATCGAGGCTATGCAATCAATTTCAAAGCAATTGGATGAACCATCAAAATTCATCAAATTCTCTTCAGATTGCACTTGTGAACTAACTAGATCAACTGTGCTTGTGTTTTTTTGGCTCTTTCATTGCATTAAGTTTTAGTGATCAAGTCTACATTGCATTAACTATGATCAGCAGTGTTGTTTTTGGTCAAGGAAGAAATTTCTATTGCATGTTCAATTTTAATATCCAATTAAGCGTTGTTTGCACTGCATTGTCTTTTAAAAGGTTGCAAATTGCAAACTCAAACAACTATTATAGGACTGAGATTTTAATTGAAATAATACTGGCATTGATCTTTGATAGAATTTCAAAACACGCGTCCATCAATAATCTTGACATCAAAACATAGAACTTCCTGGTTAAAACAAATACAGTAAGTCCTATAATACTTGAACAGATTGACAACATCATTAGCATTAATACATTGCTCCATTTCATTGTCAGGAGGAGCTAAATGGTCATAACTCAAAGTTGGTACCAACTAATAATCCCTAGCAAAAAATAACAATATCCAATAAGAATAAAGAGCACAAGGAAACAGCATACAGGTTAACAGCTTAATGATGATTCTTCCTCCATAACACTCCAATCTTCTTCAGCATGTTTGTATTTTTCTTTTTTGGGGACTCATCATCTGTGTCTTCTAAATAAGGTGAATTCATTGTCTTGCTAGAAATTGAATTGAAGCTACTGTCAAGTGAGCCGTTTTTACCTACACGTTTGCCATTGTTTCCGGTGGTAGAAAGTATGGATGCGGCTGCTTCAGCAGCCTTTCTCCACTGATCAGACTGAACTTTCAATCTCCTTAATTCAGCTTCTAACTCCGAATTTGCAGCCTGAGAAGCATCTAACTGTTCGGTTACACGGGCCACTCTTCTGTTACTTTTATCCGCTTCTTCCATTACATAGCTAAGTTTCGTCAAAGCCTCTTGCTCCGCAGCCCTTGCTGTCTCAACAGATGCAACAGCCTCATCGGTGACTTTATTCTTCTCCAACTCCTTTATCTCCATCTTAAGCATACTGTTTTCTTCAGTTATGTTTTTCAACTCGGTCTCTCTATCTAATAATTTATCCTTCCACTCCACAATATCAGTATCCAATTTTTTGAGCTCTTCTGCAAGTTTAAATTCCCTATCAGCCAATTTGTTTCCATCAAGTCCCTTGTTCTCTGCTGACATAATCAACAATTGAGATTCCTTTTCCTTCAAACTTGTGTTTAGCTCCTCAATATAAGCTCTAGTTTTCCTTAATTCCTCGTATAATTCCACCTCTCTCTGACCGGATTCTGATTTTGTACGTTCAAGTTGTTCGTAAGCGCTTCTAATCTGCAATGTGCTCTGGATATACTCCTCTTGGTATCTTATCTCCGCAACTTCCAATGCAGACTTCAATTGCCCTACTTCAGATTTAGCAGAGATAAGCTCGCCTTTCAGCTCGTTTATCTCATTTTCATGATAAAGTCCCTTTTCATTGGTTGAATCAGTCTCAAGTTTCCTCACAAGTTCCTCCAAGGATTTTGCTTGGGATCTTGATTGCTCCAACTCCAAAGTCAGGGACCTGTAAGCTTCTGCTGCTTTTACACCATCCGATTGAAGTGTTTCCACCGTCTTATTTACTGTTTCCAATTGCATTTGCATTTTGCCAATTACTTCTAAGGCTCGAGATTCGGAATCTTTGCAATCACTTGCCTCATTTTTTAGTTTTTCCATAATAGAGATAGCTTCACTAAGATCCATCCTCAAGTCCTGAATCTCAGCATGATCCGACTCAGCATTGTTATTTTGAGTAGATTCAGACTCGCATGCCCTTTCTAGTTGACTTTTCAATTTCTGTATTTCATTAATGGCAGACGCCAGGGCAGATGAATCCATTGAGTGCTGCTTCTGGACAGCCTCAAGTTCAGACTGCCACGCTCGATCTCGATCCTGAGATATTTTACTCAGTTCTTGAAGCCGTGCTTCATCGGAAGCAGAAAGTTCCGAAAACTGTTGATGGGATTCCTCCAGCTCCTTTGACAAAGATAGTATCTGCTTCTTTGCTTCTTCAATCTCCTCTTCAGCTTTTCTTTTCCATGACTCCGATGTGCTAAGTTGATCCTTAGCACTCTTCAGATCTTCTTGAAGCTTCGCAATCTGAGATTCCAATTCCTGAACCTTGCTAGGTCGCTTCTTCTAAAGCCAGATAAAAAACACATTACAGAGAGAATAATTAAACAAAACTATGAATATTATAAAGATTGTGGATTTTGTGTATGCATATAGATAAAGATAGTAGATGAAGAACTTGAAAAGATTGCATCAAACAATTACTTCTCTTATGTAGAAAATTTCTGTTCCTCGTACATATGTCTATTGAAGTTCAATGCAACATTAATTATTTTCTTTATGTAAATGGTACCTTGACTATTTAGTGCAGAGAGAGACAAAAAATTTCATCAAAAGTAACAATAACTATTGATTTGTATGTGTAAATAATTTTAAAACGACAAAGAAAAACAGAGGGAGTAGTATCTATCATCAAGGAGATTGTAATTAGCAACAGTAGCTCCTTAAGTCAAATTGAATTAAAGCAGCTGATTCAGATCTAGCAGTGAGCTAATTCGAAGTACCTCAGATATTGGACTGTGTGATAACCTGCGCTCATTTACTTTCGGACTCATGTCTTTTGGCGTCTTTCTTATGGGGTTTGGAGAAGAGGAAGCTGAGTTAGAACCAGAGTTTGGTGTCTTCAACTGGCGAGCAGTTCGAGGGGTTGCAGGAGATTTCCTTTGTGACATTTCTGAAGCACTAACTCTGTCATCCATAAACAAATTAGCATGGATAAACAAAACAAATGCATAAAAAAAAATGTGAATCATAGTCATCTTCAGATAGCACACATAAGTGGTCCAGTGAGGATAATAATCAATCAAATGGAAGAAGCTATGCAACACTATTTTCAATCACCGCCATTCATATACACGATACAGGCTAAATATCCTCACATTTTCAAACTTCAAGTAAATGAAACAAAAACACGGGACCACACAAACTTACTTGATCTTGGAATGAAATATAGAGTGAAAACTTCATTTAAAGAAATCAAATCTACACCGAACAACATAAATAACCCCTTCGCAAGCTTGTTTTAACAAACATACAGAACGCATTACTAATCAAATAAATTCACCTACATAGCTTTAAAGTTTCATATACAATCTCATACAAAAATTGATACTCATTCATCCTTAGTCATAACACGGCGCAAAAATATAATCGGTATGCAGAAAAACTGTTAAAATCAAAATACTGCAATCTTACCTTGCTTTTGGTGTCTGCATAACTTAAATTAATATCTCCTTCTATTCCTGCAACAAGAATCTAAGATTAAGTAAGAAATAAAATAAACAAAAAAGGAACTTGATTAAGTCTTTATATAGTACTAGAAAAAGCAATTGTTAGTAGCTAATGATTCCAACAAATCAAGACTCAACCAAAAAAAACGGCAACAAACAAAAATGTATATAACAATCCCTTCAAAGAAACTCCTTGTAAACAAACTCCACTACCACCAACTTCCTTTTCCATTTTCCTTCAAGTTTCATTTTGAACTCAGAAAATTCTAGATCTACAAGTAGTAGTACTTGGAAAACAAAAAAACTTAACGGAAGAAAAAAATGCAGAGATTCTGGTCAAACACCATTAAATGCTAGCTACTGTGAGAAATAAAAACAAAAAACAGCATTAACGAACTAACTAACCAACCATAGCAATAAATAACCACGTACGAACTACATAAGCTTCAATGATGCAAGAAAAATCAAAATCAAAATTTGTTTGCATAAAACTAAACACGTGAGAGAGTGGAGTTACCGAAAATGTTGAAGTGGAAATGGAAAATGGGAAGAGAGTGAAACCCTAGAGAGGTTCTTCTTCTTCTTGCTCGCTCGGTTTTCGAGTTACTCTCTCACTGTGTCAGAGTAGGGAGTAGAGGAAAAAATAGTTTGGAAAACAGTTATCGTAAACTACACGCTCTTTGTTTTCTGCACGCGCTTCTTCACGCGCCAGTTTTTATGGAGACAACAAGTACAGAAATTTTGTTTTATTGTGATTTGCGAGGGAGACTTGAAACTTTAAGCTTGTCTCTCAAATCATAGATTCGGATAACTAGCTTTTTATTAGGCTTTTGTTTTTCTTTTAACAAACAAAAATAAGATTAATTAGTAAAGGCTATATATTGCACAAAGTGTCATGAATAATGAATAGTGAGAGTAGTGATTTCATCTTAACAAAGTACTCCCTCAATTTCAATTTACAAAAAATATATATATAATTTATTTTGAAAAGTATTGTATAATAATTTGGAGTATGGTACTTTGTGTTTTCATTGTAATTGATTTTGTGAAGAAGATGAAAAAAAAATTGGTTATTGATTAAAATGAAAATGAATGAGTTAATAGAATGCTATTTGTATTTAATTTATATGGTGTATTTTGTTTGTTTGATGGGTTCAAATCATATTCTTGAAAATGTGAGGGTGAGAATCCTTCATGAAAATTTGAAAATTTATTCTCATGTAAAAGAGTGAGGATTTTTTATTTTTATGGAAATAAAAAATAATCAATTATAACTACTCACTTCTATATTATTTTAATATTTGTATTTATTTTAAAATTTTCAAAAATAAAATTAAAAATCAAAATCAAAAATCAAAATATTCCTTAGAATTTAAATAACTTGTTAACCAAATTAATGGGTATTAAATTTTTTGTCAATAACATTTTTGAAAATGACATTCTCGAATTGTTAATTTTGTATAAGAAAATCTAGAAAAGTCATTTTTATTCTTGTTTAAGAGTTATGTGCACATAGGGATATGAATATATCAGACCGACCTATAAGAATCTATAACATAACTTATTTAAGGTCATACATATTTAGTAAATTATTTAGTAAATAGGCTTAGCTTAAGTTTTTTTAAAAATATATTTAATTAAATATCTTATGCTATTAAAAAAACATTATATGTCGGCCTATATACTCGTATATATTAAAAATAAGTTAAATAGATTTCTCCAAATTGATTTGAATATGTAATGGAAAAATATGAAGATATAGGTCACAATAAAAATATGAAGATCAGGGGGGGAATGGAGAAGACAATGGGAAAATGTGAAGCATCGTGGCAAACGTTTCTACTACAAATAGATTATCGTCTATTCTTTAGGCTTTTGTTGATTCAATACCTACCTCTCTTTACTGAAAATCCTTTGAAGAATCGGGATTTGAATCGAATGTATAGCTTCCGCTTGATGAAGATGAAGTTCATCAACATCGTAGGAGGTATAAAATACTATAACTATGAATGAGAGTAGGACGGAAGGGAGTCTCGTTCCTTTTCTTCCCGATTCTTTTTTCTTTTGGCTTTACATGAGTTCTTGTAAGTTTTGCTTTATGTGATTTCTTGTCTGAGGTCTCCTCGGAGTTGATGAAAGTGATACTCTTCTAACATATTCTGAACATACATTTTTTTATCTGATATAAATATTCAACTCAAGATATGGATTTTGGGTAAGTCATATTGTTGTTTGATTTTTTGGATCCCATATAAAATATGTTTTAATTATCTTTGATTGTACAAATTTATGAAATATGTATATAGATGTTTATTTACATGCCAATTTTCTAATCATCTCTAATTGGTAGTAACTTCTTCGACATGAGTATTGGCATACCCCAAAATTTTCCCTACTTTTGTTCCTTTCATCTGGCCCATGGCTCATTTCATCTACATATTCACATGCCCTAATCATCCATCATAAGACATTCATTTACAATTGCATTTTTTAAAATAACATCATTGATTCAAAGGTTTCTTGTTATTTAAGATACAAGGCATTAAATTATGATTTGAAAGCTTATGGTCATTATGTTTCATCTTGACATTGTGGATTGTGGTCACAACAAATTAGTGGTTGATCTTTGTTCTTGAGTTAAATCTTCATGGAACCCTGATCCTTAGTTGTAGATTTCTTATCGTATTAGTTACATAATGGCATTGAGATTTGGGGAGTCATTTTCAAGTCTTGATTCTAGTCAATAAAAGTCAATCATTGAAGGTTTGACTTTTTGTTGACCATTTTCATTTAAAATCTTACTTAGTGATAACCATTGATTGTTGTTTTATTTATGCATGGTACTTCATTCAAATTCAAGGCTCAAATCCAAGATTCATTTCAAGATATGGCAAGGCAAAATCAAATGCAAGATTCAAATACTCGTTTAAATTCAATTTTGGAGGGAAATTATACTTTCTTGAAACATAAGTTACAGATACCATTCATTCAAATATTCATTCCATCACCAAAAACATTCATTTCATTACAAATCATTGTCGCACCTCGAAAAATGAGAACCTGACGCTCGCGAAATGCAATCGCACGCTCGCGGGATGGACTGAATAGAGTCGCCACCGAACTTTATTTATTCCTAAAAAAGGAAAGGGGAAATATCGATAAAACTCAAGAAAGAACGACAATGATATTGGTCGTCGCAACCAAATCAGGATTCGAGAGTCGATTACGTAAGGGGAAGATATTAGCACCCCTCATGCCCTTTGTACTCAACGAGAACCATTAGGTTAGTTGCATGTTAGTGTTAGCTTAGAAATGTTAGACTTTCTCGAGTTATTATGAGGGAAGGAATAATATGATCAAAAGAAAAGAGAAGATGTTTTTGGATTTCTTGCAACGAAAGGGACTAAACCTAAGTTTTTTATTAATGGGCCTAATAAGATTTCCAATCCTGCACCTACGTATCTCAATAGAGAACTCAAGGCACACGTAGTTCTAGGTAGAAAAATGTTTGTTTGTTGGTTGATTTTAGAGAAAACTACATTGTATTAATCGACGAAGAACATTGTTTTACCCAAAATAGGTGAGGAGCGAACGTTTGCATCATATCAAATGGATTTACAAATCAACATTCGGGAAAACGTCATTCATCTCAACTCAATAATTGTGAATGAAGCATTATTTTGCATCAACTTAAGACAAAATATCTTTCGTTTTTGAAAAGATTTTAAAGATCGCACGGTGGTGAGAAAAACAGAGTTTGATTGGTGGAAAGTCTTTTTGGATTGGAAAGACGAGTATTTATGACTTACAAGCTCTTACAACTTGGGTTTAATAATCGGGATTACATCTGGACCTTTTACCCAGGTAATCTTTTTCTTGAGAAAATAGTTTGAATATTTACAAGTGTTTTGAAGGAAAGACGAACACTTATGGCTTACAAGCTCTTACAACTTAGGCCTAGCATTCGAGACTACATCTGGATCTTTCATCCATGTAGTCTTTTTCTTTCAATTTAGTTATAAAAATGATTTTAGAGTAATTAAAATGCAGACAAGTAAATGCGAGCACACAAAAAGAAAAAAGCTCATTGTAAGAAGGCCCAAGAGTAAGCCATGAGTTCGGAAGTAAGCCAAAATCAAAAGCAACTGAATTTACCTCTAAACTAACTTAGAATGGATTCATGTAATAGTTACTCTAAGAAGCCGAGCAGAAAAAAAATATGCATTTAAACGGTTCTCGTAAGTTAAATGGGATTTTAACTTTGAATTCGTGATGCACTTGGAACCAATGGAAAATTAATAGAATATTCTAATTATTAATTAAAATCTATTAATCAAGTTAAAATAATTAATTAAACAAATAAAATACTAACTAAAATCATTTAATAAAATCAAGATAAATAAAATAAATTAAATTAAATGAGTTAAAGTGAGTTAAAAGGAGGTGTTAAAAAACTATGGGCTTGAAAGCCCAAAACTATAAAACTAATTAAAACAAGAAAATTTTACCCTATACCCCTACAATTGTACCCATACCCCTACATTTAAATTTTTTTAACCAAAATACCCTCATATAAATAGGGTATATTTTTCGTTTCAAATTTTTTTTACCATTTTCGTTGAAGACTTCCGGAGAAGAAATTTTTTTGGCGTTTTTGCATTGTATACCGGAACACTTAAGAGTAAGTCTTCCGGTTTGAAAAGTGTATACCGGAACACTTCTCTAAAGTGTTCCGGTTTATTGTTTTTATGGACACTGAACCGGAAGTCTTCTAGAAAGTCTTCCGGTTTGTATACTTGTATACCGGAACACTTTCTTCAAGACTTCCGGTTTGGATGATGTATACCGGAACTCTTCTTTGAAGTGTTCCGGTACGTAATTTTTTTTTATTTTTTTTTTAATTTTAATTATTTTTTTTAACATTATTTTTGCAGTGGTTCGAAGAAGAGGTGCAGATGGCCGGATTCCAGTCCGCACGTTAGACCGGGGTGCATCTTCATCTGCAGCTGCAGCCGAGCCGACTGGATATCCAGGAGGGCCGTACGATACATCTCTTTTGGTGAAGTACGAGCATCATGTTGCTCGACATATATGGTTCGGTGAGGTAAGTAAACGGACTATATTTGAAAATGAATAATAGTTGAATATTTTATAATTTGTTTTCTAATATGTGTTTTAATTGTTTTTAGGAAAGAGGACCAAAGAAAGAGTTGAAGGTTGTCGGACATGGACTGAAGTTGAATTCTAGGGTTCCATTGGCTCTTCCACCACAAATGGAGAGTTGGGTATCTAGATCCGGTTTAGCTTCACTACAGAGAACGAGTCTGAACAAGATAGACACAAATCTTGTCTCTGCATTTGTGGAAAGATGGCATCTAGAGACATCTTCATTTCACATGCCGTTTGGTGAAATGAGCATTACTTTAGATGATGTCGCATGTCTACTTCACTTGCCCATTAGGGGTATCTTTTGGAGTCCTCAGGATGTGACTGAAGAGCTAGCTGTTGAACTTGCTGTTGACTACCTAGGAGTGTCACAGGGTCAGGCACAGTCACATGTTCGGAGCTGCAGGGGGTCGTATTACAAGTTGGAGTGGTTATATGATATATTCGTACATCATAGGGCTGCTTCCAGCTAGGCATATGCGACTAGAGCATATCTATTGATGTTGGTGGGTTCCACCATATTTGCTGATAAGACCTTTACACTTGTAGAGGCACGATACCTCCTCCTGTTTAGGGACTTGGATGGATGTTCAGGATATAGTTGGGGAGCAGCTGCACTAGTTACCCTCTACCGATATCTTGGAGATGCGTCCATGTACAGTTGCAAACAGCTAGGTGGATATCCTACTCTCCTACAGGTATATAATTTAATTTTGTTAATTAAGTGTTGGATTCATTTTATAAAATATTGTAACTTAATTTGTTTTATTTATTATGTTTTTATTTTGTAACAGTGTTGGATTCACGAGTATTTTCCAACTGTTGGAAAAAGAGGGGAGAATTGGAATCCTGCTGGAAACTGTGGTCTTCCCCGAGCGATGAGATGATCGTATAGACAGGGAGTCCTGAAGGTCGATGATTTACGACCTATTTTGGACGAGCTGACACCTACCGACGTCATCTGGCGACCATTTGAGGATCATAGAGCATGGCGTGTATTTGATGAGATATGTCTTTACAGGGGCTGTTTGAAGTGGGGTGAAACAGTTGTTCCATACTTGCCTGATAGATGTTTACGTCAGTTCGGGTATAGGCAGTATGTTCCATCCCCACCTCTGGATTGTATGATGGCGACGGATATTGATGTTGATTGGATCAGTTACCATCAGAGTGTTGTCGATGTGATCGGTTCATCTTCCGTGGCCACCACTCCATCTGAGGTAGTAGACGGTTATCTGGAGTGGTATTATCGTGTTTCCCATCCACGGTTGGTCCCTCCCCATCGTGACGCTCCTAGAGAGGTACCCGTTCCTGTATATGACGCTGGGCCATCTGATCCTGATTGGGCTCGTGTATCTACATTGATTCGTCGCTATCTGAGACAGGTTAATGCTGAAGAGGAAGATCCACAGTTTTCTGATTTATTTGAAGCTTTGCATATTTCTCGTTCACATTGATTATATGTATTAAGCTTTGAATATAATAGACATAATAATATAGATTTCATGTTTTGATTACATATTTATGTTTTGATTACATAATCATGCTAATACAGGTGTAAGTAATTGCCAATGTTGCATACGTCCTGCAAATCCTAGCATCCAAGTAGTTGCTATATGAGAACGAAATTTCTTCCAATCTAATGTGACCGGTGGCAATGGAAACCCCTCTTTCATGTTAACCTGATAAAGTAAAATAATTAAAAGATTAAGTCATATAACATAAAATATTAACTGGAATAATTAAAATATTTAGACATATAAATACATACCTGAACCCAATGATTCTGGTTAACAAAACCAATGCAATAAATAGAGACATTTGGTGAATGTGAACTTGTCATCGGAAAGAAAGTGAGGCACGGATTGCCTAAACAGACAAGTACAACATTATAACGATTCGCTATCAAGTAACCCATATCTGGTAGACTCATCCATTTTTCAGGTGGCTGTGAACCAAACGATTCTATCATCAAAGATTCTCTCACAGCTGACAACCGATTAGAAAATAACTTGTCATACAAAGTTGACCTATCCTTGTCTATTAATTCCAACCCCAACTCTTTGCGAACCATTGACCAACCATCCTCACCATATCCATGCAATGATGCAATGGCTCTAAATCCACAATTACCATCTGATTCAACATTAACTACATCTTCAATGTATGACCTAATATGATTAGGAAATTGAACAATGAATTGTGGTTGCTTCTTTGATAATTTGATCTTCTTCGAAGTCTGTGATGGTTGAGATTGCCTTTGTGAAGATTGAGATGCCTTATCAACATACTCATGATACGAAGGGTCCCTATAAACATCATAATCTGCTGGTTTTTTCCCTTTCTTCTTCACTCCTCCTTTGGTTTTTATTTTCTCAGGTGGTGGACACAATGTTGTCATTGTTGGGTATGCTAGTTCACACACCCTACTCCTTAATGCCCTTTTCCCAATAACATCTAATGACCTAAATCGTCTCCACAACTCATCCATTGCAGCCGTCATATCCACCTCTGATCCATCATCTTCACCTATCTCTAACTCAACTTCCATAGTTAGTTTCCTCCAATGAACATGAACAGCATCAATGGGTATCGGTATACCACCTACTCTGTATCTTCCTAACTCACAAGCACAAGGTAACCCATAAGATGTTCTAAGAGTACAACCACATATTTGCTTGTTAGTTCCAACATAATCAACTCTCAATAACTCTTCAGCAATACGTCTCAAAGCAGCTCGAGATACGGAACCACGCAAATAACCATAAAAGGGACTTACGTGCGCGTGCTCAACTTCATAAAAACTCTTTTGAAATGAAGCTCTAATGTTTCCCAGTTGTAACCTCAAGTTGTTATTCATGGCTTCCCAACATTTGACCATGTCACCTATACTGTTTCCTAACATCTGCTTTAACTTCCAATGAGCAGATTCAACCCTAAAAATATCAGATATAAAAAATACCATTAGATATTAAAAATATCAAATATTAAAAATATCAGATATTCAAAATAACATATAAAAAAAACATAAAAATAATATCAGATATAAAAATAACACATACAAAATTATAAGACGTACCGATTAGTCGTTGTGTTACCCAAATGTAGGACTCGATTAATCCATGCTCCAACAAATCTATGCCTATGTGGAGTCAACCATGTGTCTTTCACATAATTAATAAATCCACTATAATCAACACATGCTTGCTCAAGTTGATGCAACCGCTGACCATACTCAACCTCATCACTAGCCCAGACAACTTCCATCCATAATGTGTCTATCGTCTTTTGCAGGTCATTCACCACATGTTGTTTGCATTTGGCACCAACGTTTTTGTTAATGTGAAATCTACATAGCAAATTAATCGAGTTGGGAAACACAACTTCAATTGCTTTCATCAAAGCAAGATCTCTATCTGTCAAAATCACTTGTGGACACATGTCTTTCTTCACAAACAACTCTTTTAATTTCTCCAGTACCCAGCAAAAATTCTCTATTTGCTCAGACTCCATATACGCAAATCCAACAGCAAAAGTCAACTCAGTCGATGTCATGCCAACAATTTCAAACAAAGGTTGTCTATATTTGTTTGTCTTGTAGGTGCTATCCATAACTAACACAATCGGAAATATATTCAACAACTTAACTGAATCAGGATGTGCCCAAAATATCTCTTTCACCACTTCCGAGTCATCATGTTTTCTACTCCAATACACATATCCTGCATCCTCAATAAGCTTAAACAAATGTTGTATCTCACTCCTTGGACCTCTTATCTCTTTTTCTATCACACTCTTATGCTTGTATACTTGTGTAATCCGAGTGACATTCTCAGGAAACTTGTCTTGCAAGGAAAGCAAAATGTTTCTAGGTGCTACATGTCTCTTTGCCAAATCAGCGACATGTTGCTTCTCATCTGTGGTCAACCTACCAATAAACGAATGACCTTCTAATCTATCAGGTAAACCATGATTATGTAACCCACATTTTACATCAATCTTCCAACCAGATCCATCTTTCGCCGGAGTCGACCTGATTTTAAATGGACATCCACATTTCTTGGAAGCACTTTGGGTACCACTATCACTAATCTTGTGTTTCCCACCTTTATCACAACCAAATATTATTTTGTTACTTCTCCCTCTCTTCCCCGTTTCAGTATCTGAACGACTGATAATAACAGTTACTTTATTGTCGATTTCAACCTTTTTAATCCATCTGATAACCTCTTCTCGTGTACCAAATCTTTCCGTCGTCATAAACGCATCAGTAGTATCTACACATATTTTGGGAAGATTTTCCATTTCTGTAAAAAAAAAAATTAAAAAAAAAACGTACCGGAAGACTTTTGGAAAGACTTCCGGAACACACATAATGCATACCGGAACTCTTTGGAGAAGAGTTCCGGTATGCAAATTTTTTTGAATTTTTTTTTTATATGAACCGGAACTCTTTCCTTAAGTGTTCCGGTTTGTTTTTTTTGTGTTCCGGAAGTCTTTCCTAAAGTCTTCCGGTTTGGAAAAATACATACCGGAAGTCTTCTCCAAAGAGTTCCGGTGGGAGGGGTGTGAAAGTGTAATTTTTGCAATTTTCAACAGAATGGTAAAAATGAAATGGTAAATTGGTTAAAACCAATTAAGGGTAAAATGGGAATTTTTAAATTTTTGTAGGGGTATGGGATTAATTGTAGGGGTACAAGGTAAAATTTTCTTAAAACAAGAAACAAAATAAAAAAGAATATACATAAAATGAGGATAGGGGGCTGCTGGAATTTTAAACAGGAAAGAGAGGATTTTAAAATTTTCAAGATATCCCAAGCCACTAATCATGTCGTGACATATGGCAGGGTTATTGTTTTTTTTTATATAAAAAGGACAACCTCTCATGATCCCTTCTCTCTTCATGGTTTCACATTCATCACTCTTTCTATGCCATTTTTTAGAGAATAAAATAAATGTAAAGGAAAATAAAGCTTCCTCCATTGACCTTTTCTCTCTCACATTTAACAACATAAAACTCTCCTCTCTAACCAATCTTTCTCCATACAACTGACTTGTGGAAAGAAAAGTGTAAAAATAACTCAAACTCATCCTCACACTTCCTCTTGTTCATATTTCATTCAAAATATCAAACAAAATGAAAATGAAAATATGTGATGAAAAGGATAAGAACTATAATAACAATGGATCCATAGTGCGAGGTGAATGACATGAAAGTTGTTGTTCAGTTTGAGAGATTTCATGAGGATGGTGGTTTGTGAGTTTCGTCGGTAAGGTGTGAGGTTATTAATGTTAGTATGTGGTGAGTGTTTGTGTGGCGAGTGGTAGAGATGAGTGAGGAAAAGACCTATGTAGTTGTTGTTGAAAACAAAAGTATTTTTATGAGTGTTTTGAATGTAATATGAAGGATAACATGAAGGATTATAGTGGTTTCATGTGGTGTTTAGAAATTCCCATTAGGTGGTGTAAGAATAAAGAAAGAAGAAGAAGAAAATGGAATGGTGTAACGATTTGGTTACTGTAAGACCTAAATGGATGTAACATTCAAAATGAAAAAAAAGTTCATTCACCTGTGATTTTTTCTCTTCCTTTTTTCAATTCTTATGACCCTGTTTCATTGAGAGAGATATTATTTCAAACAAATCTCATATGGGGGAGGCGCCGTTTGTTGGTTATTGGTTGGTTTTTTTTCTTCATTACATAACATTAGTATATATAGGTGCTACTAGGGGTTCTTTTATTTATTTTTAATACCAACAATGTCATTTAAGACTGTTTTTGAGATAAATTAATTAGAAAGAAACTAAATGAAACAAAATAAAATTATTCTAAATAAACAAAAATAAGTCGAAACAAAGACATAGAAAATTTTGATTAACTATTATGAGCATGTTGACAAAAATATAAAAATAAACGAACTCAAAATAAATAAAAAGTTGAGCGCGAAAATGTTCGAAAAATTAAAATGAATGCACCAAAATGGTCAACGTGAAATAAACCTCTCGGAAATATATAGTGTTTAAGCCAATTTTGAAATAAAATTTGACTGGTTAAAAGGCTCATACTCACTAAAATGCGACTTAAAAATAGTCTAAAAATTAAAACGAATACGCCAGGTTAAACTACGTGAATCATAGATTAATAAAATTAACGTCTGCAAGATCGATATTAAAAAATTCCGCCCGCTAATTTGAAGCACATTTGAAAATTGATCCAACCGGTTTACCTGTAGATCCGGAAAAAAAAAATTGGCTGATATTATAGGCATTATACGGTATAGAATGAGTGTTATGTTATGCAGAGATGTAACAACTATGATGAATGTATTGAATCGGCCATTCAGGTCAAAACCGGGGTGTGACGGTTGTCCCTGTTTAAGTATCTTCAACCGGAGAATGTGAAGCAGGACGCTCTTCATATGATCATAGTGGGAGATATTTAAATACTAAGAAGACCCGAAATTTTGATCCTGAAATGCAAATGACATGATATGATATGATATGCATGGATGTGTAACTCTTTTTTTTATCTGCTAGGGATATGATTAGATATAAGATAAATCCTAACAGAATGCTTTAGGATGGATGCAGAATGAAACAAAGATTTTTGGGGAATGATGGAGACATATGGTAAAGGTGACCCACATAAAATAAAAAAAACGAGGGTATAAATTCCTTGGGGATAACAATCCTACTAGAGGAAAGACAATTGGGGAATATGCAAATAGATTTTAACAACAGGCTCATACATGACATGACAACACAGGAATATTTTAAAAAAAATCAACAACTGGTTCAAACATGACCTGACAACACTGGAATATTTAAAGAGTGCTCAATTAACAGGTTCAAACATGACCTGGAAGCATTAGGGAACATACAAAGAAGATTTGAACGACAGGTTCAGAAATGACCTGATGACAACTTGAATATCAAGGAAAGTTTAATGAACATGTTCACACATGACCTCAACATTGGAAAAAATCAAAGAATTCCATCAATAAGTTCATACATGACCTGACCATTGGAGTATTCAAATAATTTCAATAATAGGTTCAAATATGACTTGACAATGTTAGGGGATATCAAAAGGTTCCATCAACAGGTTCAAACATGACCTGGCAATACTAGGAAATATACAGAGTAAGTTCCACCAACATGCTCATACATGACTTGACAACATTGGAAAATTCAAAGCATTTCAACAACAGGTTCAGACATGACCTGACAATGCTAGGAAACTAAGGAAAGTTTAATCAATAGGTTCATACATGACCTCAATATTTGGATATTCAAAGAAAGTTTCACCCACAGGTTCAGACATGATCTGATAACAATTGGTAAAAATAAAAGGGAGGTTTATCAACAAGTCCATACATGACCTGAAGACACTGGAAAATTCAAAGAAAGTATATCCACTGGTTCATTCATGACTTGAAAATTCTGGAGAAAGTCAAAGAATTTTATTAACAGGTTCAGACGTGACCTAACAAACTAGAAAACCCAAAGAAAACTTCAACAACAGGTTTATACATGACCTAACAATATTGGAAAACATACAAAGCAAGTTTCATCAACAGATTCATACATGACCTGACACTTTAGATTACATCTGACAGTTCTGAAGATTTCTCACAAGAAATTCATCCAATCAGAGATTTTGGAGATTCCTAATAAGGAGTTTATACAAAACAAAGATAAACGGGAGTCTTATTATAAGTAGATCATCCACACAAAAGGCTACAATGATTCTTTACAAAGAAATCAAACAAAACCAACATCATTGGAGTTTTCTAACACGAATACCTCCAAGCTTCTGGGAATTCCTCAAGATGATGAGTCATACATGACTTTCACGGAACTATCAGGAAAGACAGGGTAATCAAACTCTCATTACGTGCAACAACAATTGGACTTTGACCATAAGAAATGGATTACAACCAGCTTTTAACGTATAGGTGCCAACAACAATTGGACTTTCACCGTAAGCAATGGACTACAACCAAGTTTTAACGGATTCTTCCAACAACAATTGGACTTTGACCATAAGCAATGGATTACAACCAGCTTTTAATGGATTTTACCAACAATAATTGGACTTGATCAAGGGAATTAGTGAAACAATTACCAGCTACAATGGAGTTTTCCAGCAACAACTGGACTTGAAATGATGTTGGTGACAACCAAACTTCAGATACCTGTAACACCTCAAAATTTTCCCTCCTCTTCTTGAGACTAGTCTGGGACATTGCACTTCATGTTTTAGGACATTAGGCATTGCATTTTGCATATCATAGGAAAATGAGAAGGTCATCCTCCAAAGTCTTTTCAGAAGATGGGGAAGTTAGGTGATGCAAGCCTGAGGGTCTCTATGAATTGATCATCAACCATATGAGGGTCACATGATTATTATAAGGAGCTTACATGAGCTAGGGTTTCATTTTGAAGCAATTTCACCAAGTGGTAGAGGTTCAAGTTGAGCAAGACATCTCAAGGTCATCTGAGGATCAAAAGTCAACTGTGCAGTCAACTGAGGGCTATGAGGTGGGGAAATGAGTTGAGACACCTCAATCATGTTCAAATAGGGTCTATTCATCATTCTAAACATCCATCTTGAAGATTCAAAGGTCATGGAAAAAATTACTAAAAATGGAAAATGACCTATAATTCAAAGTTTCCAAATTTGGCAAGTTTTTGGTCCACATTCAACTTGACTTTTCAATATCAAAGGAGTTTCAAATGGATTTTTGGTGAACATGAAAGTTGTAGATCTTTGTCTCCCCTTTCCAAAAAGTCCTAATTCATGTCCATATGATGTATGGTTGAAAAAATAAAAGAATATTTGCAGGAGCCTCCGATTCTGATGCCTCTTGTGGAGGGGCGACCTTTAATCCTGTACTTGACAGTCCTTGAGGGGTCTATGGGGTGTGTACTGGGTGACGCAACGCGAAAAACAACCGGCGGGAAAAAACAAACAAACAGAGCCGCCACCGTGCGTTATTTATCCCAAAGGAGGGAAAGGAAACGCTCGAAGTAAACCTGGAAAGGAATGGTCTTACGACCGGAGATTACAAGGTACGGGAGTCGGTTACGCAAGGGGAAGGTATTAGCACCTCTCACGTCCGTCGTACTCGACGGGATCCACGCTCAAAAAAAATTTGCACGAACTGGAATGAAACACAGGTGAAGGAAGATGGAGGAAGCGGACTCGGCAGGATGTCGCATCCTGGGCCTACGTAGTTTGTCAGAAACAAACATCAGAGTCAACGTAGTTCGGGGAAATGGGAAACATGCTCGCTAGGATATCGCATCCTATGCCTACGTATCTTCTTTATCCAGAGAAGAATTAGAACACTCGTAGTTCGGCTAACGCACGCCGAAACAAAACACCAAAAAGAGACGTTGTGACGTCAAAAGAAACACACAAACGGAAACAGACTGCCAATGGCTGGTCTTACGTCCGACTCCGAACAACAAACACAAACAGGAAACGGAATGCCAATGGCTGGTCTTACATCCAACTCCAAACACACTCAAAAGGGTTATCAAACTGACAAGCTAATAGGGAGTCTGGCACTCGAGCCTAATAGCTGTCACACACAAAAGAGACGCTGAGACGTCAAAAGAAACAACAAGGTTGAACACACAAACTAGTAGGGAGTCTGGAACTCGAGCCTAAAAGTCATGAAAAGCAAACGCACAAAAAAAAACAAAAGGTTGAAAAAGAAAAAGGGTGCCCGGAGAGATCTCGCACGATCTCCTGCCTACGTACCTCATCTGGGAGACTGACTCGAGCCTAATAGTTGTCATGCAATCCACAATAGTCCTAGGTTGAGGTATCTAAACAGAACCTAACTCACACAGGAAGCAAGTTGAAACAACAAATAAACATGTAAAAGCAAACACACAAGCAATCATCACACTCTATATGCAAACAAGAGGCTCAGACACGGTTGGGCTTTAGTCAAGGGGTCATATCAACCTCGACAAACAAGCCAAAACTGTAGGGGTTCTGAAACTCTTAACCACTGACATTGACCGTCAGGGTGAGCAGATGAAAGGTAATGAGGGTTAGACCTCATAGCTCTTAACCCTGGCCTAGGTGAGCTTGAATCAATGAAAACGTGGGGGTCCAGAATGAGGGATCCTACTCCACTTGACTGACACTGTACAAGATCTTGGGTGTTTATTCAAAAGCCTCAGCACGTAGTGCGAGCATAGTGAAAGACTCAACTGATTAATAGGGGATTTATTGCAAATCCCTTCTATCTGTCAATTGCCTCTTCACTTAGGAGGACTTCACAAAGTAACAGCACAAATATAAACAATCACAGTCACTGCCTCTTAAGGACGACTTCAGCCAAATGCCTTCCAAAAGAAACGACAGGGCTTCCAGACTACATGGAGTTAGAGGATGATTACCTAGGTGGTATACCAACCACAAGCAAAGCAAAGCTCAAGCAATGAGCTAAAGCGACTAATGTACCTGTACAAAAGTCAAACAAATCAATATTCACATTCAGACAAATCAAACAGACACAACAGTGGTTCCTCAATATGTACACAATACAAATCCTATGTGCAAACAACTCAAGTAAGTTCATCACCAAGGGACCTACAACACAACCAAGGTTAGTGTACAAAGTAATTTGCGTCTCATGAATTGAGATCAAACCAATCATTAGTGCTACATGCTTGAACCTGAAATACAAAGCTCAAAAGGTGAGTACAAACCACTAGTACCAAGACTAGGGTCAAAGGCAAAGCAAAAAGTCAAAACAGAAGTTGATATTCAACATGAAGCACATTTATTCAAGTAAGAACATGTCCTAAAAAGGATCAAATCCAAATCAATTAGCAAAGCCATCTAATGAACAAGATAAGGCAAAGGCAACCACAATGCACACAATTGGATATCAAACATAAAAAATCTACATTAAAACAGAAACACATCCAATGATCATGAATTTTTTTATGTGATATCAACATGTCAAACACAAGCATGACGCAAAAAATTAGAATCAGAAAAGCTCAATTGACATGTATATGAAAATGAACAAGATCAACATCAAAATGTGTGACACACATTGTCACACCATACATCCATGTGTCCAAAACAGAGATGGAATATGCTAAAAATGCCAAACAAAAGCTCAAAAATCATGTAACATGTTAGGAATCAGCATATCAAATTTCAAAGCAATTGGACAAACAATGATCATTTCACAAAAGAATTGGTACAACATGTCACATTTTGCATCATGTTCAAATAACCAAGCATATTCAAAATTCCAGCAAGGCACAAATCATGAAATCACAACCACAAAATAATAGACATTCAAATGAACATGTGGCAAAAAATTTGAGTTAATTTGGATTAGTATGCTATTTTTTATGGTTTTTGCAAATTGAATGAAATAATATGGCAAAATATGAATAAAATGTATGAGAAAATATGGAGGGAAATAAAATGGTTTGATTAAATTTGAAAATATGCTGGAGGTGAGTGTTGAACTCAGGACAATGAGGTTAAATGAGGCGCATGAAAATTAAATCAGAAATTGTTGTGGCAAGGTGTTGAACACAGGACCATGAGGTTAATAGAATCGCTGGCAAAAAATTAATTCACAAAGTAACATAACCAAGTATCGAACCAGGGTTTGCATGGTGAAAACAAGCGCATGCGAAAATAAATCAAAAGCAACATGCCAGGGAATCGAACCAATGCATTCAAGGTCATGGTAGCGTTTGGATCAAAACACTGTCGTTTCATTAAATGAGTTGGCAAGCCAACTCAGAGTCAATGCGTGCGTGGAACCGGTCAACAGAACCATAGCCTATCATTTCGCCATGAAGACGCACGCGTGGCAGTGACAGGGAAAAACCCTAACGCTTAATTGCAGACGGCGGAGGGAAGCGTTTTCCACCGTCTTCCCCGACTGGACCGGCGGAGCAACACAATTTATTTTTCCAGAAATCACAAACATGCATATGGATAGAAAGGTCTTGATGAGTAGATCACAAATATCATATAATCTAAGCCTAAAAGTCCATGGATAAAGCAAATCGAAGCAAAACATTTCTCACACCAAAACTTCAACTCAACGTATCTCTCCCAAAACTCAACCAAAACAAAATCTAAACACATCAGGATTATCAGCATTGAAAGTTCTACAAGATCATGGCAAAAAATGAAGAATTATGAGATGCGAATTCCAACCTCTTTGATGAGTAGTGAGATGAAACAGTGTGTTCAAGGCCTAGCAATGTCCAGATCTGCTCCTATGTTGATGACTTGAAGCTTTAGGTATGAATTGGCAGCTGATTCCACCTGTATGAAGCTTAATCTTCAAGATCCATCTTCATGTTCAAGCTTGGTGTATGCACAATTCTTCACCAAATTCTCCAATTCAATGCTTGACTTGCACTCAATGATGATCAATGAACACGATTATGCAGTCAAATCAATGAGTTGTGTGAAGAAATTTGAAGTTTGAGATGAGAGAGAAAATGGAGGGAAAACCAATTTCTAGATCTAGAATGTGTAAACTGAACAATTCTGTTACAATTAAGCTTATATATGACATGTTAATTACTTTGCTAATGATAATTAGGCTTGACTAATGAAAAGTTAATGAGAAATGAGGTGTATGACCAAATTGCAAAATGTGTGGTGCATGGAGAATTTTACACGTGAACAGTACCATATGAGTACTCAAATCCACTTAAAATCAGCTTATGAGCAAGATTGGCTTGGAATTTTGTATGTATGATGCACCAAATTTGAATTAGGCAATTTCCCTCCAAAATGTTCACGCATGGCCAAATGATCATGTGATATTATTTCATGCAATGCAATGATGAATTTGGAAAATATTGGTCATGACAAGCAATTTGCAAAAAGAGTGGCTCAAATTGGAGTTTTGGATCAAAAGTTATGGCACTTTGAAGTTTCATGTACACTTTGTGATCATTTGCTCACAACTTCTGAACCCTTTATCAGATGCTCATGATCTTGGACTTTTTGGAAATGGGAGAGAAAGATATTCAACTTTCATATTGACCAAAATTTCATTTGAAGCTTCTTTGATGTTGGAAAGTCAAGTTGAATGTGGACCAAAAACTTGCCATTTTTGGAAACTTTCAATTACAGGTCACTTTCCATTTTGGGAAACTTTTGATCTGGCTTCAAATTCTTCAATATTGATGTTTGTAATGACAAATGAACCTCTTTTGAACATGAATGAGATGTTGAAACTCATTTCTCCCCCTCAAAGCCCTCAGCTCTTGCACAGTTGATTGTATAGGTCCTCAAATGACCTTGACATGCTCTGATCAGCTTGAATCTCAACCACTTGGGGAAATGGCTCAGAAATGAAACCCTAGCTCATATAAGCTCTTCAACATAACCATGTGATATTCATCATCAACAAATACCTCATTTCCTTGAGCAACCCTGGTTGGAAGAAAGGCAATTGATTAGGGTTGACCAGAGGTCAAAACCCTAATCCAAAGGAACCTGAGCATGAACAATGGAGCCCTTAAAGATGACATAACCATGATGATGGTGATGTACCCTTTCAATCAAGATAATGCTTATCCTTCTTGAAGAACCAAAAAAACCCTAATTGAAGCACAACCCCTCAGATGGTTGGTGATCAATTTATGGAGACCCTCAAGCTTGAATTACTTAACTTCTCCCTCTTCTGCCAAGACCTTGGAGGATGACTTCTGATTTCTATATGATATGCAATATGAAAATTCCTAATGCCCTAAAACTGAAATGCAATATGCTAAACTAGTCCCAAGAAGAGGGGGGCAAATTTTGAGGTGTTATAGCTGCCCCTATTCAATCCACTGTGAACCTGTCGATATGAACAACCTCGGCTTTCAGATGATCAGGGTGAAGAGTAATTGAATACCAAGAACAGACGAACAAGTTGCGCTCCGCTGGGGATTATTATATTTTTTTGCTTTTCTTGAACCCCACAACTTTCTGATGATTTCCTCTTTTCTTTTTTTTTTTGTTTTTCTTGAACCCCGAAACTTTTTGATTGATTTTTTGCTTTTCTTGAACCCCGAACAAATATTTTCTTTCGGGCGGATGATCCCGGATCACCGCATTTGAACCCCGACAACTTCATATTACTCTTGTTTGCCAAATCATGAACCCCGTTCTCCAGTTGAACCCCAGTCGCCTGACAATAACTCGCGATCACCGTTGTGAACCCCGCTCTCCAGAAAACACCTCGTGTCTCCCTTTCTCCATTTGAACCCCGTTCTCCAGAAAATGCCCAGCACTTCCTTCTCTCCATTTGAACCCCGTTCTCCATTTTCTTGTGATAATTCCGCTGGCAACGCCGGAAATAACATCAACACACCACTCTGATGGCGACATATCAGAGGGTACACCTTCACAACAGGAAGGTAATCTTGTGCATTTCTTCCTCCGAAGATACCTATAACGACTTCTGTTGGCCTCGCCAAAGTCTAAGGTGACACATGATCAAAAACAATCTTGAGGACCTCATCTCGGATGCAATCTTCAACCCCTATCTCCAGTTGAACCCCGCTCTCCAGAAAATGCCGCAACACTCCCTTTTCTCCATTCTTCGATTTTCGCGCTGATCGCGTAACGTTCTTTGATCTTTATTTCCATCTCCGCCCGACGGAAAATTTTCCTCCAATATCGCACTACTGGGGAACATTGTTGATCTGACGTCATGATGCTAAACTCCTCAAAGTAATATCTTCACCATCCGGCGAAACCAATTCTCAAGCGGTAACCACGGCCTGAGTAACATCTTCACCGACCAGCTAAACCAATCCTCAAACGGTAACCACGGCCTGAGACTAGCTTATGCTTGCAATGCCGATGCATGATGATTTTTTCAGCGTAATGCTCCATAACCATGGAAATGCTACGCAATGAATTATGCAATATGCTATGATCTTCTAAATGATGAATGCATAAAAAGTATCCCCCTCAGGGGAGCTCGAGGCACTCTGCTGAGGAACGCGATACCACTCCAACCTCCACCCTGCTGGGGAATAGCACTGCTGTTGGGGAAAGGACAACCCTCACCAGGGAAGACCTCCACTGAACCCGATCCGCTTGGGGACTTCGCTGGGGAAGAAACCACCAACGCACTCTGCGGGGAAAACAGCAATCTTCGACTTGCTGGGGAAGAATCCACCAACGCACTCTTCAGGCCTGACTGCCGAGGAAACACCGATCTCGAACCCGCTGGGGAGATAACAACCTCAAACCTGCTAGGGAAACAGCACACTTCAGACTTGGCTGCCTCTAACCACTGGGGGGATACGGAATACTTGTCATGGAACACCTGTCGACTCGTCGACCGCTGGCATTCACCACCTAACCATAGTGTCAACTTTCCACTTTTCAGACTTTGAAGAGTCTTCTTGATTAATCCTCCAGGATCGTCGCCATTCTTTCACCGTCTTTTCACCATTCTTCAATCCCTTGTCCCTGATTGGACTCCACGGGGATCTTTTGTCAAAAGGCTTCACATCACAACTTGCAAGTGAGTGAGAATATCTAACAGCACCTGCAAAAGAGATCGTTAGACAAAAACGTGCCCCCAGGCGTGCCGAGATTTCAACACCTGGGTCACCCTACCTTTCGAATAAGATTTCACGTTTTCAATCTTATAAACATGCATCGGAAGGGACCTCCATGTCTCAAAATGCAAAGATTCTTTATCAAAATAAACGGATGTTTTTGCAATCAAAGCGGTAATGAAAAACAAAAACAAAATTATTTGACTGAATATGCATTTTATTGATTGAAAAAGGTGGCTCGTAACTGAGCAATACACAGGAAGCAATCCCTGAAAAGAGGTAATTGCGCACAAAAGGAAAAATCTATCCTAATGGCAATGTGAACCCGTGATCTCATCGAGTTCCAACTCGGTTACACCCCATATGTCCTCAAGACTCTCCATGCTTTCTGCCTTCTGAACAGGACGATTCCGACCGATCTCTGCCGGGGATTATCTAGGTGCCTTAACCAAAGTACAAACGATCATGCCAGACGCAGTTGTTCGTTTCATTCCCTCTTTTGCCTGGACCGCCCTTTCGGGTTTTCAGTCCACCGGGATACCCTTTTTTGCCCAAGCCGCCCTTGTGGGGTTTTCGACTTGCCGGGTGTACAGTCTTTTTCCTTTTTATCCCTAATTTTTGCCCGAACCTTTTCATCATTTTTTTTCGGTTCGCCGGGATGCCCATTTTTGCCTGGACTATTTTATTCTTTTCGTCCAGCGGGTCTCTTTATACGAAGTATTTTTTAACTGCGTCCGCATTCACAGGGGATGGAAAATCCTCGCCATCCATGGTCGTCAACAACAAGGCTCCGCCAGAGAAAACCTTCTTGACCACGAATGGACCTTCATAATTGGGTGTCCACTTGCCCCTACGATCGTTTTGAGGAGGAAGGATCCTTTTCAACACCATATCTCTCACATGATACACACGAGGTCGCACTTTCCGGTCAAAAGCACGCTTCATTCGTTGTTGGTACAACTGCCCATGACAAATGGCCGCCAGCCTCTTTTCCTCAATCAGGCTCAACTCTTCGTACTGAGTCCTTACCCATTCAGCCTCTTCCAACTTCACATCCATCAGGACTCTCAACGACGGAATCTGGACCTCAACTGGTAGCACGGCTTCCATCCCATACACAAGCGAGAAAGGCGTTGCCCCAGTAGATGTACGCACCGAGGTTTGATACCCATGCAATGCAAATGGCAACATCTCGTGCCAATCCTTATAGGTCACGACCATCTTCTGCACAATCTTCTTAATATTCTTATTAGCCGCCTCGACCGCCCTATTCATCTTCGGACGATAAGGAGAAGAATTGTGATGCTCTATATTGAATTCCTGGCACAGTTCCGCCATCATCTTATTGTTGAGATTAGAACCATTATCAGTAATGATTCTCTCGGGAACCCCATATCTGCAAATGATGTCTCTCTTCAGGAATCTGGCCACGACCTGTTTCGTCACGTTTGCATAAGAGGCTGCTTCCACCCACTTGGTGAAGTAATCAATAGCCACTAATATGAACCGATGCCCATTCGAAGTCGTAGGCTCAATCTTTCCGATCATATCAATGCCCCACATAGCAAACGACCATGGAGATGACATTAAGCTCAACGGATTTGGAGGTACGTGCACCTTGTCAGCATAAATCTGGCATTTATGACACTTCCGCACGAAATTGAAACACTGGGCCTCCATTGTCATCCAATAATATCCAGCCCTCAGCAGCTTTTTCACCATCGCATTTTCACTGGCATGGGTACCGAACGACCCCTCGTGCACCTCTTTCATCAATTGGCTTGTTTCTTTGTCATCAACACATCTGAGTAAAACCCAATCGAAATTCCTCTTGTACAAAACCCCATCCTTGTTCAGATAGAACACCATGGCCAACCTCCTCAGAGTCTTTCGGTCCTTTTTAGATGCTCCCTCAGGATATTCTTGGGTTTCCAGATAGTGCTTGATATCATAATACCACGACTTCTCATCATCAGGCGCTGTGTCAACAGCAAACACAGAAGCCGGTCTATCCAGACGTCCCACCTCAACACTAGGGAACTGATTCCACCACCGCACCTTAATCAAGGTGGCCAGAGTAGCCAAAGCATCTGCTAAAGGGTTCTCTTCTCTCGGTACATGGTGTAATTCCACCTTGGTGAAAAGCGTCAACAACCTCCTCGTATAATCCTGGTATGGAATTAAATGAGATTAATGCGTATACCATTTTCCGTTAACCTGGTTCACAACCAAAGCTGAATCTCCATAGATAACAAGGTTCTTGATTCTCAAATCAATCGCCTCTTCAATCCCCAAGATACAAGCTTCGTATTCAGCCACGTTGTTGGTGCATTCAAATGTTAGCCGGGCAGCAAAAGGAATGTGGGATCCTTTCGGCGTAACCAAAACAGCACCAACCCCACTACCATTCACGTTAACGGTCCCATCAAACATCAGAATCCATTCGGATTCAGGGTCAGGCCCCTCCTCCGGGATAGGTTCCTCACAATCTTTCGATTTGAGAAACATGATGTCCTCATCAGGGAACTCAAACTTCATCGGTTGATAATCCTCAATGGGTTGCTGGGCGAGGTAATCAGACAATACACTCCCCTTGATCGCTTTCTGAGAGGTATACTGGACATCATATTCAGTCAAAATCATATGCCATCTCGCAACCCGTCCGGTCAATGCTGGCTTCTCAAAAATATACTTGATCGGATCCATCTTGGAAATCAACAAAGTGGTATGAACCAGCATATACTGTCTCAGTCGGCGAGCAGCCCATACCAAAGCACAACAAGTTTTCTCGAGCAGTGAATATCTTGTTTCACAGTCGTTAACTTTTTGCTAAGGTAGTAAATCACATGCTCTTTTCGACCAGACTCGTCATGCTGCCCCAATACACACCCCATAGACCCCTCGAGGACCGTCAAGTACAGAATTAACGGTCGTCCCTCCACAGGAGGCATCAAAATCGGAGGCTCCTGCAAATACTCTTTTATCTTTTCAAATGCCGCTTGGCAATCATTATTCCACCTGACCGTTTGATCTTTTCTCAACAACTTGAAGATGGGTTCACACGTGGCTGTTATATGAGATATGAACCGTGAAATGTAGTTCAATCTACCTAAGAAACCACGAACCTCTTTTTCTGTTCTCGGTTCAGGCATTTCTTGTATTGCTTTTACTTTAGCAGGATCAACCTCGATTCCTTTTTCACTCACAATAAACCCCAGCAACTTACCGGACCGCACTCCGAAAGTGCACTTATTCGGATTCAACCTCAGTCTGAATTGTCTCAGCCGGTCAAACAACTTGGCCAGATCTACCAAATGCCCCTCTTCTGTTTGGGACTTTGCTATCATGTCATCAACATAGCATTCGATTTCATGATGAATGATATCATGAAACAAAGTCACCATAGCTCTCTGATACGTGGCACCGGCGTTCTTGAGACCAAATGGCATCACCTTATAACAAAAAGTGCCCCACGGTGTGATGAACGTTGTTTTCTCCATATCATCTGGCGACATTTTGATTTGATTATAGCCAGAAAAGCCATCCATGAAGGAAAACACCGAGAACTGAGCCGTATTATCTACCAACACGTCAATGTGAGGTAATGGGAAATCATCCTTCGGGCTAGCTCTGTTCAGATCCCGGTAGTCCACACACATCCTCACCTTTCCATCCTTCTTTGGCACTGGCACAATATTTGCGACCCAGGGCGGATAATTAGTGACGGCGAGGAAACCAGCATCCAACTGCTTCTGCACTTCCTCTTTAATTTTCATGGCCATCTCAGGTCGAGTTCTGCGCAACTTCTGCTTCACTGAAGGACAGTCTGCTCTCGATGGTAACTTGTGCACAACGATATCGGTATCCAACCCTGGCATATCCTGATAAGACCAGGCGAAGATATCAACATACTCTTTCAACAAGGCTACCATTCTGCTCTTAACACTCGCCTCCAAAGCAGCCCTAACTTTCACTTCTTTCCTGACCTCGTCGGTACCCAGATTCACAACCTCAACTTGCTCTTCGTGCGGCTGAATCACCTTCTCCTCTTGTTTCAACAACCTGGCTAATTCCTCCGGCAGTTCACAATCTTCTTCGCCTTCTTCTTCGGCATGATAGATCGGATTGTCGAAGTCATATGAGGGTGTAATAGGATTGTTATCAATGAGATCCAGAGAATGATCGCATCTACATGAATGTTGATTCATGCATTGCTTTAGAACCGGAACGAAGCAAACGAAAAGAAGGAAAATGAAAACAAACATTTCCATTTTTATTTTTGTTTTTATTAAACTGTAAAAATAAATGAAGGACAGGGAACACCGCTTTTAATGAAAAACATCCTTTTATTGATGATGCAAACATTGCAAAATGAAACACATGAGGTGGCCTTTACAATGAACCATTACGTTTCGGGCAAAACGTATGGCTTTCATGCAGACAGAATTGAAAAACATGAATATTACTCTTCACGTAGAGTGACAGTGATGATCTTTTCGGCCTTCCAGTTCTGGATCTCCATCCCTGGTACGCACGGTTTTATCCACTGATCAAGCTCACAGTCACTGTCGACCTCTTCACCCACCATACAGATGCAATCTTGATCCAGCATTCCAGCACTGGTGAACGTGAACGGTTGACGGCGTCCTCTATTCTGCCCAGACGAGCCTCGGCCCGACTGATAACCAACCCCAAACCTGTCTTCCTTGGTGGCAATGTCTATCATCTTTCCCCAACCTGGGGCTTCTCCGCTCTTCACCACCTCAGCGGCCTGTTTGTAAGAAGAAATGGACGGCTTCTTCTCTTCTTTAGCAAAAATGGCATTCTCCACCTTGACGGTTTCAAACGCCTGACTCGGTGTTTCCCATATCTCACCGTCCATTTCCACGTACTTGAACGATGACAGGTGGCTTACGAAAATGTCCTCCTCTCCACAAACCGTGACGACCTGCCCGTCCCAGATATACTTCAATTTCTGGTGCAAAGTCGAAGTCACTGCCCTAGCAACGTGTATCCATGGTCGACCCAACAAGCAACTGTATGTCGGCTGAATATCCATGACATAAAATACAGACTTAAACACCTCGGGCCCGATCTTCACAGGGAGCTCCACTTCCCCAAACACAGCCCGCTTAGAGCCATCAAATGCTCTCACCACCAAATCCGTAGGCCTCAGCACTACTCCTTCACAATCCAGCTTTGCCAGGGCCTTCTTCGGCAACACATTGAGCGACGAGCCGGTATCCACCAAAACGTGCGAGAGCACTGCTCCTTTACACTCCATTGCAATGTGTAATGCCCTATTGTGATTACGCCTATCCACAGTTAAATCAAGATCAGTGAAACCCAACCCATGGCTGGCATTGACATTAGACACCACTGTCTCCAGCTGATTGATCGTTGTCTCTTGCGGAACATAGGCTCTCTTCAGTATTTTCAACAAAGCCTCTCGACGCCCCTCGGAGCTTAACAGCAATGATAGTATTGAAATCTTAGACGGGGTCTGCTGCAAGTGGTCAACAAGCTTATACTTTGACTTCTTGATGATCCTCAGAAATTCTTCAGCTTCATCATCAAGTTCTTTTTCCGACCCCACGGCCGTCGGTGTTACTACAGGAGTACCCTCGCTCACCACCTGCTTCCCTCTTGCCCTGGCTAAAGCCTCGGCCTTATCTTTCTTTTCTTTTTCTCCCTCCCCACTCCTCAAAGTGTCAGGTGCAAACAACCTTCCACTGCGAGTGAAACCACTGGGTCCGGCATTATCCACCTTTGAAATGGTGGTTTCACCTGCAGCCTGATCTTCCTGCTTCTCTCCATTACAGTATACCTCTCCACCATAATCCCATGGCACAGCATCGTCGTTCTCATATGGAATAGGCCCAGGTACTGTGATGGTAACCGGAGCTGCATCTGCCAGTGCTGACAAATCGATCGGATCAAAATATATGGTTATGGTGGAGATATCCTCCCTCTCTAAACCAAACTTCTCAAATCTGAGGCTTCCCTCATCCATCATCCTCTGGACAACCTCTCTCAATATCACACATCCATTAGGAGCAACGGTGCACGCAGCACAACAGTCATCACAACCCGGGAAGACCCCATTCTTCAACAGTTGTCTCTTGACCTCAGCCAAAGGAGTCTTTAACCGGTCCACGTCCGTCAGCTAGATTCTACCCTTATCCTCAAAAATTGCATTCACCCCCATCTGACCATGCGCCGACATGGGATTAGCATTAATGTTTGGGGATGGTGCAAAATTGATGGCCTTAGAATCCACCAGGTCCTGGACAACACGCTTAAAAGCTTTACAATTCTCCACGTTGTGTCCAGGGGCACCAGAGTGGAATTCGCACTTGGCGTTCTCATCATAGTTGGCAGGCCTCTGATCAGGTCTCAACGGAGCCAACGTCCTCAACTGGACCAACCCCAAATCTTTCAAATTCTTCAACAGGAATGAGTATGTCACAGGCGGCCTATCAAATTGACGATCAGTCATTCGCCCTCTCACCTGATACCCGGCCCTCTGCGGTCTTTGTTGAAATGGTTGTCGTTGCTGTTGCTGTTGTTGATGTTGTTGTGCAGGCTGATTATCAGCAGGAATTGTTACCGCAGCAGTGTGCTGGTAGTAACGATCCCTACCTTGTCCCCTCTGGGCATACACAGTACTTGTGTCACCCTCCTTCTTTCGCTGGCCATTACCAAAGGGTTTCTTTGATCCAGACGACGAAGCACTACCCTGTATCTTTCCCATCTTCAACCAGCTTTCTATTTTTTCCCCAGCCACCACTATGTCTGCAAAGTTGGTAACCGAGAATCCCACCATTCTTTCAGCAAAGGTCCCCTGAAGGGTACCCATAAACAGATCAGACATTTCCCGATCTACCAACGGAGGTTGAACTCTGGAAGCCAACTCCCTCCACCTCTATGCATATTCTTTAAACCCTTTATTAGGCTTCTGAGACATACCCTGCAATTGGGTACGACTAGGAGCCATGTCAGCATTGAATTGATACTGTTTAAAGAACGCATCTCCAAGATCCTGCCAGCTCTTAATGTTTGATGATCTCAGTTTAGTATACCACTCAAGAGATCCCCCAGACAAACTATCCTGGAAGAAGTACATCCAGAGCTTCTGGTCCATTGTATAGGCAGATATCTTTCGGACGAAGGCCTGGAGATGAGTTTCCGAGCAAGAACTCCCATTGTATTTATCAAACGCGGGCGCTTTAAACTTCTGTGGGATCACAATCCCCTCAACTAGCCCCATGTTTGACATGTTGACAACCCCCGGAGTAGCATAGCTTTCTAGAGCCCTGATCTTCTCAGCTAGCACCTGAATTTATTTGTTTGGTGGTTGAACACCATATTGGCCAAACTGCTCATTCAGTACCGAGAACTGATCCTCTTCTCTATCCTTCTCAGCCCCAAAGAAAGAAGGAAGTTGATTATCTTTCACATTATTGACTACAGGACCGGGCCCACCGCCTGCAGCAAAACCAAACCCACCACCGTTGTTGATTACCACACCAGCAGTAGTCGTCTTCTTCCTGGGATCACCACCATCCCTAGAACCACCAAGACCGTTGTTGGAGACACCCTTTAAATTATTACCATTGTTAGCAGCAGAAGCCCGCTCAAGCTTCTCCACTTTCTCAACCAGTGCCTTCTGCCCCAAGGCGAACCCTTGCATAACATTGATCAGCTCTCCCATCTTCTCTTTTAGCTCGAGAATATCTGCGTTGGATGTATCCATCAGTTTGGATTTGTTGCGCCTGGTAGGGTATCTGTCTGGACGTGCTACGTGCAAAGGAATGATTCTACGTGCGCGAGCAATGATTCCTGAAACAATCAAGCACGTTAGAAACCGATACCTGCAAAATAGAAGACAAGTTATTATGATTCATGCATGAATGCAATGTCTATCCATATGAGGAACACTCTGTCTTTCGATCCTGGCTTCATCGAGACAGATAATAATCCGACAGCAATATTCTGACATCAATCATCTGATTTTGCCATACAGAGCAGAGAATTATGATTTAGCAAAGATATCACCCAACCATGTGTGTGCTATGTGAGTGCATACAGGAAAGCAAATAAAGCTTGCAGATCAATCACTGAATGATAATAACCACTGTATATCAAAAGGGCACAATACGTGCGAGAGTCATACATCAGGCTGATACAAACCAAATTACAATTCTCCAGAATTAGAAAGAAAATACAAGCAAGTGAATTCCGTCAATAGGCATGACGGTAATCCAACACATGATAACAAAAGTCTACACTGAAGAAGGTCCCCCAGACGGCTCTGCATCATCAACCATCTTGGTAAACTTCACGGCGAACCTGAGCTCAGTGTTCTCCTACTGCAGTCTTCCCACCTCCTTCTGATGAATCTTCATCTGTCGGAAATAATGATCCCTCTCAGCAAGATAATGATCTCTCTCAACAATAATCCTCGCTTTCTCAGCTTCCCATTCCGTGGTAAGGACTTTGGCTCTAGCTTCCCTCTGAGTCTTCACAAGGATTTGTCTTCTCTTCTCATCCTCAATGACCTTCAAAGCTCTAGCCAACTTCTCCTTGGTGATGTCACGCTCCCTCATAGATGACTCCAAAGCTTGGCTGATCTTGCGGTAATAAGCGGTATCTATCTCAAAGCGCTTCACCTCCATGGCATGTCTCTTATCCTGGTCTTCTATTTTCCCTTTGATTTCCTAATTAGCCATTTGAATCCTAGCAGCACTCATCTCCAGCTCAGTCTTCTCTGCATGCAGCTGATCTCTCTCCCTCTTCATCTCAAGGAACTCTTCCATACTGACAGAAGAACATGGCCCCTCAATCAATGGACACCAAGGATCACCCCCAGGAAATGGTAGATGCGTGAGCTCAATCCTCTTTCTAAGCCAATCATCAAACAGAGGAAAAGACCTATTATTAACCCTACCAAAAGGAACCTTGCCCTTTCTCTGAATGTTACGCCATGCTCCAGACACTTGCCTCAACCGTGTCGGATTACCCTCAGCCGGGAAGTAGAAAGACTCCTGAATCTCACACTCGAGAGGAGGAACCTCCATGGCAAACCCCATTTGTCTCCTAAGAAGCGTCAGGTTGTAATTAATACAACCTTAAACTCATATGAGAGGCACATTGGGAAAGCTCCCACAACTGTAAATGAAATCTCGTCCAACCACACCATTGTGAGTCCAAGCTATGTCTTTGGCTCGCAAACCCATCAGCTTGGTCGCCCAATTAACCGTATGGTCAAGAAAGACAAAGGCACCTCTGGAAGGCAAATACCCCATGAACCACTTATGTAACAGTTGAGCACAACATCTGATCAATCCTCCACGCCGCTTCTCATTCCGATTATGGACCGAGTAATAGACATCCCCCACCAGGGTAGGAATAGGATTCCTCTGAACAAACACCCGGATGGCATTAATATCTACAAAGTTCTTCTAATTAGGGAACAGGATGATCCCATAAATGCTTACAGCAAGCAGAGCACAGACAGTCTTCCAATCACCCAGAACAGCATGCTCCTTGGTTTTGGCCTCCAAGAAACTCAGATGAAAACCGGGCAACTTTCCCTTCTCCTTCAAACCCCCCTTAGTCACTTCTGGGCTCAAATAAAGAGCACGAGAAATCTCAGCAACATCAGGTTCCCCCTTAGTGGCATAGAATGGAATATGGTCTCTGATCTGAATACCCAGGATGCTGGCATAGTCTTCCATCAAAGGCCCCAACAAGTAATCCGGGAAAATAAAGCATCTCAAACCAGGGTCATAAAACTGGAGAAAGGTATGGATGGCACTCCTATCATCCTCTGTGAGCCTAAAAACCACCTTCAGAATACCACCATAGGCCTCACGGAACATCCCCACATGGTCAGGTGTAATCAATGCTATCATCTCTTTCAGTGCATCAATCTCTGGATCAAAGAAACTGTATACAACATCATTCTTCAAGCCGGGCCTCATATCTGGAACAGGGATGTCTCTCAACCAGGATCTCGATCAAGAATGTACCCTGCATATGGATAAACATGAGTTAGATGCGGATAAATGCAAAATAGGAATGATGTTGATGCATGAATGCAATGCACTGTGCCATCCTCTAAGTCATCTGAACATCCACTGCACTGAGTTCCGGTTTCTGAACTGATCACAACCATCTAAGGACCGAGTAACCGTAAATCCCACTCGAGAGTTCCGAAATAAATGGAACGGAGGATACATCACCATCATCACTGGAAAACCACTGATCTGATAACAACAAAATCATCTGTACCAACCCAGGGAATCCTGAAATAAACGGATCCCCACTGATAAATACAACCGGACAAGATACTCAACGGGTTTGCCCTTTCGGGTGTGCCGTTGCAGCTCTCATAAGATCATCTAAACCAAAGATCCGGGAAAGAACGGTCACCGAAGTCAACAGCTCAGATGAGGTGACTCAACCAAAGTGGAATACTCCACCCGGAAGTGCTCTCTCAAAAGAACCTCGTCCGGCTTGTGGTATGTCACGTCGCAACAACATGCTAATCCAACATGTGAGGAAACGTGAGACCACACTAATCCTAGGTATATACTCGGGCCTGGGTTTTAGCCCCACTCAGAACACCCACCCCAAATCAGAGGAACCAACCTGTACAGAATCCAGCACCATGATGATATGATGCATGCAAACATATATGCAAATATATACACAGTACAATAATCATAAATGCAATAAATAGAGCAACAAAAGCAACCAAAACTATCCTAGAGAGCGCTAGGATTGACTCGCTTAGGGAAGATGTTCCAACAAAAAGGTCAACTTCTTATAGTCCCCAACAAAGTCGCCAGCTGACGCAACGCGAAAAACAACCGGCGGGAAAAAACAAACAAACAGAGCTGTCACCGTGCGTTATTTATCCCATATGAGGGAAAGGAAACGCTCGAAGTAAACCTGGAAAGAAATGGTCTTACGACCGGAGATTACAAGGTATGGGAGTCGGTTACGCAAGGGGAAGGTATTAGCACCCCTCACGTCCGTCGTACTCGACGGGATCCACGCTCAAAAGAATAGAATAAGGTTGCTAAATAACTGCTCAAAAAGAATCTGCACGAACTGGAATGAAACACAGGTGAAGGAAGATGGAGGAAGCAGACTCGGCAGGATGTCGCATCCTGGGCCTACGTAGTTTGTCAGAAACAAACATCAGAGTCAACGTAGTTCGGGGAAATGGGAAACATGCTCGCTAGGATATCGCATCCTATGCCTACGTATCTTCTTTATCCAGAGAAGAATTAGAACACTCGTAGTTCGGCTAACGCACGCCGAAACAAAACACCAAAAAGAGACGCTGTGACGTCAAAAGAAACACACAAACGGAAACAGACTGCCAATGGCTGGTCTTACGTCCGACTCCGAACAACAAACACAAACAGGAAACGGAATGCCAATGGCTGGTCTTACATCCAACTCCAAACACACTCAAAAGGGTTATCAAACTGACAAGCTAATAGGGAGTATGGCACTCGAGCCTAATAGCTGTCACACACAAAAGAGACGCTGAGACGTCAAAAGAAACAACAAGGTTGAACACACAAACTAGTAGGGAGTCTGGAACTCGAGCCTAAAAGTCATGCAAAGAAAACGCACAAAAATAAAACAAAAGGTTGAAAAAGAAAAAGGGTGCCCGGAGAGATCTCGCACGATCTCCTGCCTACGTACCTCATCTGGTATGAGGATCAGGGCGACATAGTTCCCCTTAACAGGGGAGAAACTTTCTCCTAACCAGAGACCGGGGAATAAAAAACTAAAAGGGAGACTGACTCGAGCCTAATAGTTGTCATGCAATCCACAATAGTCCTAGGTTGAGGTATCTAAACAGAACCTAACTCACACAGGAAGCAAGTTGAAACAGCAAATAAACATGTAAAAGCAAACACACAAGCAATCATCACACTCTATATGCAAACAAGAGGCTCAGACACGGTTGGGCTTTAGTCAAGGGGTCATATCAACCTCGACAAACAAGCCAAAACTGTAGGGGTTCTGAAACTCTTAACCACTGACATTGACCGTCAGGGTGAGCAGATGAAAGGTAATGAGGGTTAGACCTCATAGCTCTTAACCCTGGCCTAGGTGAGCTTGAATCAATGCAAACGTGGGGGTCCAGAATGAGGGATCCTACTCCACTTGACTGACACTGTACAAGATCTTGGGTGTTTATTCAAAAGCCTCAGCACGTAGTGCGAGCATAGTGAAAGACTCAACTGATTAACAGGGGATTTATTGCAAATCCCTTCTATCTGTCAATTGCCTCTTCACTTAGGAGGACTTCACAAAGTAACAGCACAAATATAAACAATCACAGTCACTGCCTCTTAAGGACGACTTCAGCCAAATGCCTTCCAAAAGAAACGACAGGGCTTCCAGACTACATGGAGTTAGAGGATGATTACCTAGGTGGTATACCAACCACAAGCAAAGCAAAGCTCAAGCAATGAGCTAAAGCGACTAATGTACCTGTACAAAAGTCAAACAAATCAATATTCACATTCAGACAAATCAAACAGACACAACAGTGGTTCCTCAATATGTACACAATACAAATCCTATGTGCAAACAACTCAAGTAAGTTCATCACCAAGGGACCTACAACACAACCAAGGTTAGTGTACAAAGTAATTTGCGTCTCATGAATTGAGATCAAACCAATCATTAGTGCTACATGCTTGAACCTGAAATACAAAGCTCAAAAGGTGAGTACAAACCACTAGTACCAAGACTAGGGTCAAAGGCAAAGCAAAAAGTCAAAACAGAAGTTGATATTCAACATGAAGCACATTTATTCAAGTAAGAACATGTCCTAAAAAGGATCAAATCCAAATCAATAAGCAAAGCCATCTAATGAACAAGATAAGGCAAAGGCAATCACAATGCATACAATTGGATATCAAACATAAAAAATCTACATTAAAACAGAAACACATCCAATGATCATGAATTTTTTTATGTGATATCAACATGTCAAACACAAGCATGACGCAAAAAATTAGAATCAGAAAAGCTCAATTGACATGTATATGAAAATGAACAAGATCAACATCAAAATGTGTGACACACATTGTCACACCATACATCCATGTGTCCAAAACAGAGATGGAATATGCTAAAAATGCCAAACAAAAGCTCAAAAATCATGTAACATGTTAGGAATCAGCATATCAAATTTCAAAGCAATTGGACAAACAATGATCATTTCACAAAAGAATTGGTACAACATGTCACATTTTGCATCATGTTCAAATAACCAAGCATATTCAAAATTCCAGCAAGGCACAAATCATGAAATCACAACCACAAAATAATAGACATTCAAATGAACATGTGGCAAAAAATTTGAGTTAATTTGGATTAGTATGCTATTTTTTATGGTTTTTGCAAATTGAATGAAATAATATGGCAAAATATGAATAAAATGTATGAGAAAATATGGAGGGAAATAAAATGGTTTGATTAAATTTGAAAATATGCTGGAGGTGAGTGTTGAACTCAGGACAATGAGGTTAAATGAGGCGCATGAAAATTAAATCAGAAATTGTTGTGGCAAGGTGTTGAACACAGGACCATGAGGTTAATAGAATCGCTGGCAAAAAATTAATTCACAAAGTAACATAACCAAGTATCGAACCAGGGTTTGCATGGTGAAAACAAGCGCATGCGAAAATAAATCAAAAGCAACATGCCAGGGAATCGAACCAATGCATTCAAGGTCATGGTAGCGTTTGGATCAAAACACTGTCGTTTCATTAAATGAGTTGGCAAGCCAACTCAGAGTCAATGCGTGCGTGGAACCGGTCAACAGAACCATAGCCTATCATTTCGCCATGAAGACGCACGCGTGGCAGTGACAGGGAAAAACCCTAACGCTTAATTGCAGACGGCGGAGGGAAGCGTTTTCCACCGTCTTCCCCGACTGGACCGGCGGAGCAACACAATTTATTTTTCCAGAAATCACAAACATGCATATGGATAGAAAGGTCTTGATGAGTAGATCACAAATATCATATAATCTAAGCCTAAAAGTCCATGGATAAAGCAAATCGAAGCAAAACATTTCTCACACCAAAACTTCAACTCAACGTATCTCTCCCAAAACTCAACCAAAACAAAATCTAAACACATCAGGATTATCAGCATTGAAAGTTCTACAAGATCATGGCAAAAAATGAAGAATTATGAGATGCGAATTCCAACCTCTTTGATGAGTAGTGAGATGAAACAGTGTGTTCAAGGCCTAGCAATGTCCAGATCTGCTCCTATGTTGATGACTTGAAGCTTTAGGTATGAATTGGCAGCTGATTCCACCTGTATGAAGCTTAATCTTCAAGATCCATCTTCATGTTCAAGCTTGGTGTATGCACAATTCTTCACCAAATTCTCCAATTCAATGCTTGATTTGCACTCAATGATGATCAATGAGCACGATTATGCAGTCAAATCAATGAGTTGTATGAAGAAATTTGAAGTTTGAGATGAGAGAAAAAATGGAGGGAAAACCAATTTCTAGATCTAGACTGTGTAAACTGAACAATTCTGTTACAATTAAGCTTATATATGACATGTTAATTACTTTGCTAATGATAATTAGGCTTGGCTAATGAAAAGTTAATGAGAAATGAGGTGTATGACCAAATTGCAAAATGTGTGGTGCATGGAGAATTTTACACGTGAATAGTACCATATGAGTACTCAAATCCACTTAAAATCAGCTTATGAGCAAGATTGGCTTGGAATTTTGTATGTATGATGCACCAAATTTGAATTAGGCAATTTCCCTCCAAAATGTTCATGCATGGCCAAATGATCATGTGATATTATTTCATGAAATGCAATGATGAATTTGGAAAATATTGGTCATGACAAGCAATTTGTAAAAAGAGTGGCTCAAATTGGAGTTTTGGATCAAAAGTTATGGCACTTTGAAGTTTCATGTACACTTTGTGATCATTTGCTCACAACTTCTGAACCCTTTATCAGATGCTCATGATCTTGGACTTTTTGGAAATGGTAGAGAAAGATCTTCAACTTTCATGTTTACCAAAATTTCATTTGAAGCTTCTTTGATGTTGGAAAGTCAAGTTGAATGTGGACCAAAAACTTGCCATTTTTGGAAACTTTCAATTACAGGTCACTTTCCATTTTGGGAAACTTTTGATCTGGCATCAAATTCTTCAATATTGATGTTTGTAATGACAAATGAACCTCTTTTGAACATGAATGAGATGTTGAAACTCATTTCTCCCCCTCAAAGCCCTCAGCTCTTGCACAATTGATTGTATAGGTCCTCAGATGAGCTTGACATGCTCTGATCAGCTTGAATCTCAACCACTTGGGGAAATGGCTCAGAAATGAAACCCTAGCTCATATAATCTCTTCAACATAACCATGTGATATTCATCATCAACAAATACCTCATTTCCTTGAGCAACCCTGGTTGGAAGAAAGGCAATTGATTAGGGTTGACCAGAGGTCAAAACCCTAATCCAAAGGAACCTGAGCATGAACAATGGAGCCCTTAAAGATGACATAACCATGATGATGGTGATGTACCCTTGCAATCAAGATAATTCTTATCCTCCTTGAAGAACCAAAAAAACCCTAATTGAAGCACAAACCCTCAGATGGTTGGTGATCAATTTATGGAGACCCTCAAGCTTGAATTACTTAACTTCTCCCTCTTCTGCCAAGGCCTTGGAGGATGACTTCTGATTTCCATATGATATGCAATATGAAAATGCCTAATGCCCTAAAAACTGAAATGCAATATGCTAAACTAGTCCCAAGAAGAGGGGGGCAAATTTTGAGGTGTTACACTGGGGCAGCATGACGAGTCTGGTCGAAAAGAGCATGCAATTTACTACCTTAGCAAAAAGTTTACCGACTGTGAAACAAGATATTCACTGCTCGAGAAAACTTGTTGTGCTTTGGCATGGGCTGCTCGCCGACTGAGATAGTATATGCTGGTTCATACCACTTTGTTGATTTCCAAGATGAATCCGATCAAGTATATTTTTGAGAAGCCAGCATTGACCAGACAGGTTGCGAGATGGCAAATGATTTTGACTGAATATGATATCCAGTACACTTCTCAAAAGGCAATAAAGGGAAGTGTATTGTCTGATTACCTCGCCCAACAAACCATTGAGGATTATCAACCGATGAAGTTTGAGTTCCCTGATGAGGACATCATGTTTCTCAAATCGAAAGATTGTGAGGAACCTATCCCGGAGGAGGGGCCTGACCCTGAGTCCGAATGGATTCTGATGTTTGATGGGGCCGTCAACGTGAATGGTAGTGGAGTTGGCGCTGTTTTGGTTACGCCGAAGGGATCCCACATTCCTTTTGCTGCCCGGCTAACATTTGAATGCACCAACAATGTGGCTGAATACGAAGCTTGTATCTTGGGTGTCGAAGAGGCGATTGATTTGCGAATCAAGAACCTTGTTATTTATGGAGATTCAACTTTGGTGGTGAACCAGGTTAATGGGAAATGGTATACGCATCAATCCCACTTAATTCCATACCGGGATTATACGAGGAGATTGTTGACATTCTTCACCAAGGTGGAATTACGCCATGTGCCGAGGGAAGAAAATCCTTTAGCAGATGCCTTGGCTACTCTAGCCGCTTTGATTAAGGTGCAGTGGTCGAATCAAGTTCCTAGTGTTGAGGTGGGACGGCTGGATAGACCGGCTTATGTGTTTGTTGTCGAAGCAGTGCCTGATGATGAAAGGCCGTGGTATTACGACATCAAGCGTTATCTGGAGACCCAAGAGTATCCTGAGGGAGCGTCTAAGAAGGACCGAAAGACTCTGAGGAGGTTGGCCATGGCGTTCTATTTGAATAAAGATGGGGTTTTGTACAAGAGGAATTTTGATTGGGTTTTGCTCAGATGTGTCGATGACAAAGAAGCAAGCCAATTGATGAAAGAGGTGCACGAGGGATCGTTTGGTACCCACGCCAGTGGGAATGCGATGGTGAAAAAGTTGCTAAGGGTTGGATATTACTGGATGACAATGGAGGCTCAGTGTTTTAACTTCGTGCGGAAATGTCATCAATGCCAGATTTATGCTGACAAGGTGCACGTGCCTCCAAATCCGTTGAGTTTGATGTCGTCTCCGTGGCCGTTTGCTATGTGGGGCATTGATGTGATCGGAAAGATCGAGCCTACGGCTTCGAATGGGCACTGGTTCATATTAGTGGCTATTGATTATTTCACCAAGTAGGTGGAAGCGGCGTCTTATGCAAACGTGACGAAACAGGTCGTGGCCAGGTTCCTGAAAAGAGACATCATTTGCAGATATGGGGTTCCCGAAAGAATCATCACTGATAATGGTTATAATCTCAACAACAAGATGATGGTAGAACTGTGCCGGAAGTTCAAGATCGAGCATCACAATTCTTCTCCTTATCGTCCAAAGATGAATGGGGCGGTCGAGGCGGCTAATAAGAATATTAAGAAGATTGTGCAAAAAATGGCCGTGACCTATAAGGATTGGCACGAGATGTTGTCGTTTGCGTTGCATGGGTATCGAACCTCAGTGCGTACATCTACTGGGGCAACGCCTTTCTCGCTTGTGTATGGGATGGAAGTTGTGCTACCGGTTGAGGTCCAGATTCCGTCATTGAGAGTCCCGATGGATGTGAAATTGGAAGAGGCTGAATGGGTAAGGACTCAGTATGAAAAGTTGAGCCTAATTGAGGAAAAGAGGCTGGCGGCCATTTGTCATGGGCAGTTGTACCAGCAGCGAATGAAGCGTGCTTTTGACCGAAGGGTGCGACCTCGTGTGTATCATGTGGGAGATATGGTGTTGAAAAGGATCCTTCCTCCTCAGAACGATCGTCGGGGCAAGTGGACACCCAATTATGAAGGTCCATTCGTGGTCAAGAAGGTATTCTCTGGCGGAGCCTTGTTGTTGACGACCATGGATGGTGAGGATTTTCCATCCACTGTGAATGCGGACACAGTTAAAAAATACTTCGTATAAGAGACCCGCTAGACGAAAAGAATAAAATAGTCCAGGCAAAAATGGGCATCCCGGCGAACCAAATAAAAATGAAAAAGGTTCGGGCAAAAATTAGGGATAAAAAGGAAAAAACTGTACACCCGGCAAGTCGAAAACCCCACAAGGGTGGCTTGGGCAAAAAAGGGTATCCCGGTGGACTGAAAACCCGAAAGGGCGGTCCAGGCAAAAGAGGGAGTGAAACGAACAACTGCGTCTAGCATGATCGTTTGTACTTTGGATATGACACATGGATAATCCCCAGCAGAGATCGATCGGAAGCGTCTTGTTTCAGAAGGCAGAAAGCGCATAGAGTCTTGAGGACATATGGGTTGTAACCGAGTTGGAACTTGATGAGATCACGGGTTCACATTGCCATTAGGATAGATTTTCCTTTTGTGCGCAATTACCTCTTTTCAGGGATTGCTTCCTGTGTACTGCTCAGTTACGAGCCACACCTTTTTCAATCAATAAAATGCATATTCAGTCAAATAATTTTGTTTTTGTTTTCATTACCGTTTTGATTGCAAAAACATCCGTTTATTTTGATAAAGAATCTTTGCATTTTGAGACATAGGGGTCCCTTCCAATGCATGTTTATAGGATTGAAAACTTGAAATCTTATTCGGAAGGTTGAGTGACCTGGGTGTTGAAATTTTGGCGCGCCTGGGACACGTTTTATCTGACGATCTCTTTTGCAGGTGCTGTTGGTTATTTTCACTCACTTGCAGGTTGTGGTGCGAAGCGTTTCTTTTTGATAAAAGATTCCTTTGGGGTCCAATCAGGGACGAAGAATTGAAGAATGGTGTAGAGACGGTGAAAGAATTATGACGATCCGAGAGGGTTAATCAAGAAGACTCTTCAAAGTCTGAGGACTGGAAAGTTGGCACGAATCTAAGGAGGTCGATTTTCTTGAAGTAGGGAGAAGTCGAGAATACAAGGCGATGAATCGGAAAAGACCGGATGAGTCTGGGAGATCTCAAAGGTGGAAAGTTGACACCGTGGTTAGATGGTGAATACCAGTGTTCGACGAGTCGACGGGTGTTCCGTGTCGAATATGCCGTATCTCCCCAGCGGGTTCGAGGTCGGTGTTTCCTCAGCAGCCAGGCCTGAAGGTTGCTGTTTCCCCAACAGGGGTGTGCATTGGTAGTCTTTTTCCCCAGTTTTCTTCCCCAGCAGATCGAGTTCAGTGGAGGTCATCCCTAGTGGGGGGTACTCTTTTCTCGGCATCAGTGTTGTTCCCCAGCAGGGTTGGAGATTGGAGTGATATCGAGTTTCTCAGCAGAGTTGCTCGTGTCGTCCCCTGAGGGGGATATTTTTTATGCATTCATCATTTAGAGAAGCATAGCATATTGCATAATTAATTGCGTAGCATTTCCATGGTTATGGAGCATCACGTTGTAAGGTTCATGCATCGGCATTGCAAGCATAAACTAGTCTCGAGCCGTGGTTACCGTTTGAGAGTTGGTTTAGCTGGTTGGTGAAGATGTTACTCTAAGGAGTCTGGCATCGTGATTTTGAATCAACAGTATTCCCCAGTAGTGCGATATTGGAGGAAGAGATTTCGTCGTACGGAGATGGAAATGAAGAGTGGAGAACGTTACGCGATCAGCGCGGAGATTGGGGTCCACCAGGAGAAAAGGAAGTGTTGAGCATTTTCTGGAGAACGAGGTTCAACTGGAGATGGAGATTGGAATTGAAGATTGTATCCGGGATGAGGTCCTCAGGATTGTCTTCTGATCATGTGTCACCTTCGACTTTGGCGAGGCCAAGAGAAGTCGTTACGGGTGTCTTCAAGAGAAGAGATGCACATGTTACCTTCCTGTTGTGAAGGTGTACCCTCTGGTATGTCGTCATCAGAGTGGTGTTTGGTGTTATTTCCGACGTTGCCAGCGGAATTATCACCTGGAGAATGGAGAACGGGGTTCAAATGGAGAATGGGGTTCACCACGACGATCGAGAGTTATCGTCAGGCGACTGGGGTTCAAATGGAGAACGGGGTTCATTGTTTGGCAGCAAGCGTGACATAAAGTTGTCGGGGTTCAAATGCGGTGATCAGGGATCATTCGCGCGAAAGAAAATGTATGTGTTGGGGTCCAAGAAAAAATCAAAAAAAAAGTTTTGGGGTTCAAGAAAAGAAAAGCAAAAAAATAAATAATAATAATTCCCAGCGGAGCGCAAATTGTTCGTTTGTTCTTGGTATTCAACCACTCTTCACCCTGATCATCTGAAAGTCGAGGCTGTTCATATCGACAGGTTCACAGTGGATTGAATAGGGGCAGCCCTTGAAGCATAAGGCATACTCGGTATCCCAAGTGATAAGCCAGAAGTTGTTTCTAGTACTCAGACTGAAGATTGTTCATGACTTATCTTTATTATTCTCAGTAGGGGTCATTGGCCCACGCGCCACTTCAATTATCATTTTTCCTATTTCTGCCGATACTGACAGGCATGAAAGTTTTCCGGTATTCAGACCGAAGTGGCATTCAGGCCAGTTTTCCGGTATTCAGACCGAAGTGGCATTCAGGCCAGTTTTCCGGTATTCAGACAGAAGTGGCATTCGGGCCAGTTTTCCGGTATTCAGACCGAAGTGGCATTCAGGCCAGTTTTTCCGGTATTCAGACCGAAGTGGCATTCAGGCCAATTTTCCGGTATTCAGACCGAAGTGGCATTCAGGCCAGTTTTTCCGGTATTCAGACCGAAGTGGCATTCAGGCCAGTTTTCCGGTATTCAGACCGAAGTGGCATTCAGGCCAGTTTTCCAGTATTCAGGCCGAAGTGGCATTCATGCCAATTTTCCGGTATTCAGACCGAATTGGCATTCAGGCCAGTTTTTCGGTATTCAGACCGAAGTGGCATTCAGGCCAGATTTCCGATGTTCAGATCGAAGAAGTTTCCGACATTCAGGTTGATGCAACTTGTGGCATTCAGGCCAGTTTTCCGGTATTCAGACCGAAGAGGCATTCAGGCCAGTTTTTCGGTATTCAGACCGAGGTGGCATTCATGCCAGTTTTCCGGTATTCAGACTAAAGTTGCATTCAAACCAGTTTTCCAGTATTCAGACTGAAGTGGCATTTAGGCCAGTCTCGGTGTTCAGACCGATATTAATAATCTCAATTTTCCGATGTTCAGATCGAAGTCATTCCCAGTATTCAGACTGATGAGTGGCATTTAGGCCATGGTTATTTCTGTGTTACCATTTATTTTGGTATCCAGGTTAGCATTCTTTTTCGGTATTCAGACCGACTTTCGCCGTATCAGACGGATTCAGCTTTCAAGACCACCTCTTTGCCGATTCTGACAGGCATTGTTACTTCACTTCACTTTAGTGCAAATTTTCGGGCTTTTATTGTATTCAATCCCTTGATACCCCGAAAGTGCGAAAGCCGCTGCTATCTTCCCTTCGGGTCTCCAGTTGATTGAATAGGGGCAGTTGTAACACCTCAAAATTTGCCCTCCTCTTCTTGAGACTAGTCTGGGACATTGCACTTCATGTTTTAGGATATTAGGCATTGCATTTTGCATATCATAGGAAAATGAGAAGGTCATCCTCCAAAGTCTTTTCAGAAGATGGGGAAGTTAGGTGATGCAAGCCTGAGGGTCTCTATGAATTGATCATCAACCATCTGAGGGTCACATGATTATTATAAGGAGCTTACATGAGCTAGGGTTTCATTTTTAAGCAATTTCACCAAGTGGTAGAGGTTCAAGTTGAGCAAGACATCTCAAGGTCATCTGAGGACCAAAAGTCAACTGTGCAGTCAACTGAGGGCTATGAGGTGGGGAAATGAGTTGAGACACCTCAATCATGTTAAAATAGGGTCTATTCATCATTCTAAACATCCATCTTGAAGATTCAAAGGTCATGGCAAAAATTACTAAAAATGGAAAATGACCTATAATTCAAAGTTTCCAAATTTGGCAAGTTTTTGGTCCACATTCATCTTGACTTTTCAATATCAAAGGAGTTTCAAATGGATTTTTGGTGAACATGAAAGTTGTAGATCTTTGTCTCCCCTTTCCAAAAAGTCCTAATTCATGTCCATATGATGTATGGTTGAGGAGTTATGGTCATTTGATCACAAAGTGTGCATGGAAATTCAAAATGGCATAACTTTTGATACAATGCTTCAAATTAGTCAATTCTTTTTGCAAAATGCTTCTCATGTTCAAGACATCTCAAAATGAGCTTTTGTCATGTATGGGAGAGGCTTGTATGTTCATTATTTCACACATGTTCAAATTGAAGTGAATCTTCACCATTCATTTTTGGCTTCAGATACAAGCAAAATAACATTTCAATCCTAGCCCTTGGTTGTTCATGAGTGAATTAGAAGCTTAGCATGAGAGATTACACGTGGATTATGGCCATGAGAACTCGCTTTTCATTTTTTGCATTTGGCTTCATAATTCACTAATCATGATTAGTAGATGGCTTAAGTGATTATCAGTATCATTAGCAAGGAATATAAATAGGGAAACCCTAATGATAACAACCATTTCAGATCTAGAATTCAAGGGTTTCTCTCAAATTTCTCTCTTCGAATTCTCATTTTCTTCACACAAACCTCAAAGATCATGGCATATTCTTGATCCTCATGCTTCACTGATCAAGAATCATCCATTGTTTGGTGCAATTCATCAAGAAATCGAGCAGTTCATGTGCATTCTCATGGCAATCAGATTTGGAAATTGAGGCATGTTCAAGAGGTTTCAACCGTTTCATTTTGCGAAAAGCTTCAAAGGAAGTTCAAGGAGGTTGATCTGGAGCAGTAGAGCTTGAGAGATCGCGGTTTCAGAGGTCTTCACTTCAAGGTGACTCAATTTTCATCTTCTCCTTTTGCTGTTTTTAGGTTATGGACTTGTAGATCTTGATGCGTAGGTCATGTACATATGTTTAGAATTGACATTGACTGAGTATTGAGGATGTTATGTTGACTGGAAGTTTAGATCTAGAAAATTCTTCTCTTCGATTTGCAAAGCCTAGGAGGAATTAGGATAAACCAATGTAATATTTGGATCCAGCGTGGAGAGACAAGTAGAATGGTATAGGCCTCGTGAAATTCTGGAAAAAAATATGGTGGCGCCGCCGTGGGAGCCACCGGTGGATGATGACTAGTTTAATGAAACGCAGCGTTTCATCTGTTTGAATGTGGACCGTGGATTTGATAAGCGCACCAGATCCAATGACTGAGGATTTTTCCTGATTAATTCAAATAATTGTTTCCCTCCATTTTCATTTGATATTTCAATTATTTTGCTTAGTTTGTAAAATTCATGAAAAATTCAAAAATAGTCCAAATGAGTCCCAATTTTTTATCATAGTTTTGTATTAATGTCTACTTTTTTATGATGTTAATTTCAAGAATTGTTGATGCCTGGATTTTTATGTGGAATTTTTTGAATCAATGCTATGCCAAATTGACTTAGTGCATTCAATGTGTTGTGAAATTCTTAATTTTGAACCTTATGATCTAATTTTTTGCACACATGACATTCATACATAACATGAATTATTGGTCACTGGTTTGGATTTTTTCTCATATGTTATCATCATTTTTTACACATAGAGATGAATATGACAATTTGTGTCACATTTTTGACATTGAATTGGTGCATTTTTGTTCACATAGCATTTGCATCATTCTGGATTTGATCTTTTGCATGATGATTATTCATGACATGAGGAACTTGTATAAAAAATCCCAAAGTCATTGCATGCATTTCTGATTTGATATGAATTTTCTAAGTTGGAAGTTCATTTTGTGCATGTTTTTGGTCATTGCATTACATAAGCAAGTTAAGGCACTTGACCATTGATTTTATGCTGGTCCTTTTGAGGACATTGGAGGGAGTGTTTGAATGTGTGATGTGCAAAAGGATGAGTCGTGGATTGATCATTTGGTTAGGTTTTGAATTTTGTCTTTGTACATAAACTAACTTTGCCTCTTGTTTCAAGTTTGGATATTCATCATTGATGATTGGGTTTGTTCTCATCTTGTGAGATGCAAATGCATTTGAGTTCTGACCTATTTTTGTTTTGTAGGGTCTTAATTGATGTGGTGAGCTCATGAGCTCATTTGAGTGCTAGGGCACTTATGCATTGAATTGTGTAACTGTTAGAGGGTTTCACTGCTTGTTTTCTGGTTTTATGACTGAAGTACTGACTGTTTAGTCTTTGTACAGGTACCTTAGTAGCTTGCTTGCTTTAGCTCTTGCTTGAGCATTGGATTGTGGTTGACACACCACTCAGGTAGTTAGCTTCTTACTTCATGTAGTCTGAAGTCCTGTCACCTTTTTGGCAGGCATTTTGCTGGCAAGTCCTCCTTCAGAGGCTCTGTTTGTGTTTGTTTAAAATTGTGCCCAAAGACCTCCAAGAAGAGGCATGTGTTATTTGTTAAGACCTCCAAGAGAAGAGGAAATTGACGGATAAAAGGGATTAGTAGCCAATCCCCCGTTATTTAGTGTGTCGTTCTTTATGCTCGCACTACATGCTGATGCTTCTGAACATGTGCCCCAGATCTTTGTCCAGAGTCTGTCAAGTGGAAAAGGATCCCACTTTCTGGATCCCCAAGCTTTCTGTGTCATGAGGTCACCCTGGCCAGGGTTAAGAGCATGAGGTATCATCCTCATTTACATTTTGATCAGCTTCACCCTAACGTTCAATGTTAGTGGTTAAGAGCTACAAATTACCTCTTACAGTTTGGCTTGTTTGTCAAGGTTGATATGACCCCTCTTGACTAAAGCCCACCCATTGTTTGGGCCTCTTGTATGGATATAATGTGTGATGTTTGTTCACTTGTGTTGGTGTGTTTATTTGCTTTGCTCTTCTCATCTCCATTTCTGTAGGAGACGTACGATTAACTTCTGAGGAAGTCGAACGTATGTAGAGTTTAGACTTGAGTTGACTCGCTTCCTGTGTGAGTTAAGTTCTTGTTAGAGACCTCAACTTAGGGATGTTGATTGCATGACAACTATTAGGCTCGAGCTCTAGTCTCCCTTTTAGTTTGTTGTTACCCTGGTCTCTGGTTAGGAGAGTGTTTTACCCCTGTTAAGGGGAACTACGTCGCCCTGATTCTCATACCAGATGAGATACGTAGGCAGGAGGTTGTGAGCAATCTCTCCGGGAACCTTTTTCTTTTTTTTGAGTCTCTGTTTGTCCCCCTTTTCTTTGTTTTGTGTATGTGTACCCTTCATTTGTTTGCTTTGGTGTGAGTACCCGTGTGTTCAGCGTGTGCGTGTGTTACATGTTCATACCTTGGGGGGTTTCTTCTGTTATTATTTGGGGTTCACTAGTTGGGGTTCACTTTGGTTATCTGTTATCCGTTCGGGGTTCACCTATTTTGACTTGGGGTTCATATCGGGGTTCATTTATGATGGTTGTTATTCATTCGGGGTTCATATTGGGGTTCATCTCCGGGGTTCATTTGATGATTGTTATCCACTTGGGGTTCATCTTTGGGGTTCATTTATGATGGTTGTCATTCATATGGGGGTTCATCTTTGGGGTTCATCTTTGGGTATTTGGTTACCTTGTTGGGGTTTATTCTGATAACCTTTTTCTTTGGTGTCCGCTGGTTAGCGTTTGTTATTGTTTGGAGTCGGATGTAAGTCCATGTATTAGCATTCTGTTTCCTTTTTGTTATTGTTTGGAGTCGGATGTAAGTCCATGTATTGGCATTCTGTTTCCTGTTTGTTATTGTTTGAGGTCGGATGTAAGTCCATGTATTGGCATTCTGTTTCCTCTTTTTGTGATTGTTGGGAGTCAGGTGTAAGTCCATGTATTGGCATTCTGTTTCCTCTTTTTTTTTGTTAGGAGTCGGGTGTAAGTCCATGTATTGGCATTCTATTTCCTTTTGGGTGTTTCTTTTGACGTCTCAGCGTCCCTTTTTGGTGTCTTGTTTCGGCGTGCGTTAGCCGAGCTACGAGTACTCTGATTCTCCTCTGGATAGAGAAGATACGTAGGCATAGGATGCGATGTCCTAGCGAGCATGTCCCCTTTCCCCGAACTACGTTGACTCTGATGTTTGTTTCTGACAAACTACGTAGGCCCAGGATGCGACATCCTGCCGAGTCCACTTCCTCCGTTTTTTCTTTCACCCACCTGTTTATTGTTCTAGTTTGTGCAGTTTCTTTGACAGTTTATTAGCAACCCATTTCCTTTCCTTTGAGCTATCTTTTGAGCGTGGATCCCGTCGAGTACGGCGGACGTGAGGGGTGCTAACACCTTCCCCTTGCGTAACCGACTCCCGTACCTTGTGTAACACCTCAAAATTTGCCCTCCTCTCTTGGGACTAGCTTAACATATTGCATTTCATATTTTAGGTCATTAGGCATTGCATATTGCATATCATGTGAAAATAGACAAGTCATCCTCCTAAGTCTTTCTCAGAAGATAGAGAGGTTGAGAGATTCAAGCCTAAGGGTCTTATTGAATTGATCATCAACCATCTGAGGGTTTGTGCTTCAATTAGGGTTTTCTTGGCCCTTCAAAAGGTGGAGCATTATCTTGATTGCAAGGGTACATCATCATCATCATGGTTATGTCCTTATCAAAGGTTTCAGAATTCATGCTCAGGTTCCTTGGGATTAGGGTTTGGACCTCTGGTCAACCCTAATCAATGACTGCTATTCCAACCAGGGATTTTCAAGGAGGTGAAGTATTCTATTGATATGGAGATCACATGGTTATGTGGAGTAGTTTGTATGAGCTAGGGTTTCATTTTGGAGCCATCTCCTCAAGTGGTAGAGGCTCAAGCTGATCAGAGCATTGCCAAGTCATCTGAGGACCTAGAAAGTCAACAAAAAGTCAACTGAGGGCTAGGAGGGGGAGAAATGAGTTTCAACATCTCATTCATGCTCAAAAGAGGTTCATTTGTCATTACATACATATATCTTGAAGAATTTGAGGTCATATCAAAAGTTTCCAAAAATGGAAAGTGACCTATAATTGAAAGTTTCCAAAAATGGAAAGATTTTGGTCCAAATTCAACTTGATCTTACATCATCAAAGAAGCTTCAAATTAAATTTTGTCCAACATGAAAGTGGAAGATCTTTCTCTCCCACTTCCAAAAAGTCCAAGATCATGAATTTCTAATGAATGGTTGAGAAGATATGATCAAATCATTGCCAAGTGTGCTTGAAACTTCAAAAGGCCATAACTTTTGACTCATAACTCCAAATTGAGTGGCTCTTTTTGCATTTTGCTTGTCATGACATGTATTTTCCAAATCATCCATCATATTGCATGAAAATTCATCATATAATCATTTGCACATTCATGACCATTTTGGAGGGAAATTTACAAATTTGAATTTGGTGCATCATGGGAACAAAATACCATTGCCAACATGTGCATGGAGTGATTTTAAGTGAATTTGAGCTCCCATTTGGTACTGTTCACGTATGCATTTGCATGGCACCACCAATTTTCCAAAATTTGTCATACACCTTATTTTTGCCTAATCCTAATTAGTTCATGACTAATTGTGATTTGGATGTAATTAACACATGGTATATAAGGCAAACCCTAACAGAATTGCTCATAATCTCAAATTCTAGATCTAGATCTCATTTTCCCTCCAAATTTTCTCTTCTTCCGAATTCAAAAATTCTTCAAAGAACACTTGATTTTTATTGCATATTCTGCTTTCTTGATCCTCAATTAGTAGAATTCAAGCCATTGATTGAAGAAATTGGTGAAGAATCAAGCAATTCCATACATGAACATGAACATGGAGTTTTGAAGATCTAGCTAGATCCAGGCCATTCCAAGAGTTGATTTGTGCTTCAGAAGTAATAACAAGGTTGATAGAAGAGATTTGGATGCTGCTAGACACTGGAATCCACTACTGCCATTGTTGGAGCTTCAAGAGGTCAAATTTTCGCATCTCTTAATTCTTGTTTTTATGTGCCTAAACTTGTAGATCCTTGCTTGCTGATTAATCTGGTATAAAATTCATGAAAAACGGATGAGAAATGATTAAGTTATGTGGATTTAAAGTTTAGTGTTCATAAATGTTTTTGATCGATTCTTAAAATATATGTGGATTTAGACTGAAATAGTGATGGATTCTTGATCTACATAGCAAGGCGAGTTGAATGATGTATTCATTTCAAAAATCTGCACACAAAAAAATCACGTGGTACTGTTCACCACCGTCTTCATGAGGAAGACGGTGGTTTCCACCGTGCGTGAACAGTACTCTCCGCCCTCTGGTTTTATGTTAGGGCTTGATCCAGTCAGTTGCCACGCATGCATCCGGTGGCAGAGCGATAGGCTCTCATGCGTTTGACCGAGCCACATGGTCTTTGACTGGTGACTGGACGCCATCGTGTTTAATAAAACGACCGCGTTTTGGCCTAAACGCGCTCCTCACTTCGATTCCAGCCTGAGACATTTTTTCAAATTAATTCACATTTCACCATTTCCCTCCAATTTGACATGTACATGTTTCTTCATTTATTCATATTTTTTATCCAACTTCCAAAAATCATAACAAATTGAAAAACGATCCAATTAATTCCAGGTTTTTTCCTATATGATCATATGATTGTCTTCTATTTTTTGATGTGAATTTCTGGAATTGTGTCTGGCTGGAATTTTAATTGTGCTAGACTAATTGAACATGTGTGCATTTGTGACATGCCTTATTCAAACTAATGTGAAATGCTCATACATTATCCAATTGCCATGAAATTTTATATGATGATTCCTAACATGTTGTAGGATATTTGAGGCTTGATTGTGCATTTTTGCCATTTTTCATCTCTGTTTTATGCACATGATTGTATGGTGTGACAATGTATGTCACACAATTTGATGTTGATCTTCTCCATTTTCATTGCCTTATCAAATGAGCTCTTCTATTTACAATTTTTGGCATGGTGATTGTGTTTGATATGTTGTGTGCACATGAAAATTTCCAGAATTGTTTGAGTCATTTCTGTTTTAATATGGAATTTTGATTCTTGTTGACCAATTGTAGGCACCTTTTGCTTGTTTTGTCTTCTCTTGCTCACTACATGACTTTGCTTAATGATTTTTATTTGGTCCTTTTTAGGACATGTTCTCATGTGTTTAAAATTGCATTGTGTTGAGTTTTAGCTTCTGTTTTGGCCTTTTACTTCACCTTTGACCCTAGGCTTTGCCCTAGGGGTTTGAACTCACAATTTGAGCTTTGAATTTCAGGATCAAGCATTCATCTCCATGGTTGATGTTGCTTCCTCATTTGAGATTGCTATTTGCATTGTTTGCTAACCTTTGGTACTTTTGTAGGTCCTTTGGTGAATCACCTGAGTGTTTGCCTCTTATGGCTTACATGTTGTACATATTGGGATTATCTGTCTGTTGTTATCTGTTAACTGTTGATTGTTTGTCTGAACATAGTACTGATTGGTTAGCTTTTCTTACAGGTACTTTAGCCGCTTTAACTCATTATTTGAGTTGCTTTGCTTTGCTTGTGGTTGGCATACCACTTAGATAATCTCTTGAACTCCATGTAGTCTGGAAGACCTGCTGTTTTTGGCAGGCACCTGTCTGAAGCCCTCCTTAAGAGGCAATGTTTGTGATTGTTTATATTTGTGCCATGTAATTCAAAGACCTCCTAAGGGAAGAGGCATTGGCAGATAAAAGGGATGTGCAATCCATCCCCTGCTATTCAGTTGAGTCTTTCATCTTGCTCGCACTACGTGCTGATGCATTTTGAATAAACACCCAAAATCTTGTATATAGAGTCAGTCATTGTGGAATAGAGTTCCTCATTCTGGACTCCCACACTTTCATTGATTTGAAGCTCACCCAGGCCCGGGTTAAGAGCTGTGAGGTCTAACCCTCATCTCCCATTTTATCTGCTCACCCTGACGATCAATGTTAGAGGTTAAGAGCCTGAATACCCTTTCAGTTGGCTTGTTTGTCGAGGTCGATATGACCCCTCGACTAAAGCCCAGCCTTGTATGAGCCACTTGTTTGCATATAGCGTGTGATACCTATTCACCTATGCTTGTTTATCTGCTTTTGCTTCTCATCTCCTTTCTGTAGGAGTCGTATGATCAACTTTCGAGGAAGTTGAACGTACGTAGAGATAGACTTGAGTTGACTCACTGCCTGTGTGAGTCAAACTCTTGTTAGAGACCTCAACCTAGGGATCATATGCATGACAACTTCTAGGCTCGAGTCGTAGTCTCCCTAGTAGTCTGTTATCTCCCTAGTCTCTGGTTAGGATAGAAGTTTCTTCCCTGTTAAGGGGAACTACGTCGCCCTGATCCTCATACCAGATGAGGTACGTAGGCAGGAGATCGTGCGAGATCTCTCCGGGCGCCCTTTTTCTTTTTTGTGTGTGTTTTGCTTGACAGCTATTAGGTCCGGGTTCCCGACTCCCTTTTAGTCTGTGTGTTCAACTTCTTTGTTTCTTTTGACGTCTCAGCGTCTTCTTGGTGTTTGCTTGACAGCTTTTAGGTTCGAGTACCAGACTCCCTATTAGCTTGTCATTCGGTTTCCCGTTTGTGATTGGTTGTTTGGAGTCTGATGTAAGCCCAACGATTGACATTCGGTTTCCAGTTTGCTGCTTGTTTGTGGAGTCAGATGTAAGACCATTGATTGGCTATCTGTTTCCTGTTTCTTTTATGGAGTTGGATGTAAGACCAGGGATTGACATTCCATTTCCAGTTGTGTGTTTGCTCTGACGTTTCAGCGTCTTTGTGTGTGTTTTGTTTCGGCGTGCGTTAGCCGAACTACGGTAGCTCTGATTCTCATTCCAGATGAGATACGTAGGCATAGGATGCGATATCCTAGCGAGCCCATTCCCCTCTTCTCTCATCTGTGTTTTATTCCAGTGTGTGTGCATTCTTTGGGCAGTTGTTTAGCAACCTTATTCTATTCGTTTTGAGCGTGGATCCCGTCGAGTACGACGGACGTGAGGGGTGCTAATACCTTCCCCTTGCGTAACCGACTCCCGATCCTTGCAATCTCCGGTCGTAAGACCATTTCCTTTCCAGGTTTACTTCGAGCGTTTCCTTTCCCTCTTTTGGGATAAATAACGCACGGTGGCGGCTCTGTTTGTTTGTTTTTCCCGCCGGTTGTTTTTCGCGGATGCGACACCTTGCAATCTCTGGTCGTAAGACCGTTCCTTTCCCTTTTTTAGGTTAGTCCTGCGCTCCATTTCCGTCATAGGATGAATAGCGCCGGTGGCGGCTCTGTATTTTTTCCGCCGGTTGTTTTTCGCATTGCGACAATACCAACTACGATTGTATTTACAAACGGAGTGACAATGATGCCAACGACAATTGGGTTTAAAATAAGTTTTAGTAACAATTGAGCTTGGAATAATTCTAGTGACAACTGAATTTTAGGAGACACCAATGAGCCTTGAAATAATGCTAGGGAATAGCATATGGGTTCTGGAAGTGCGTCAGAATAAAAATGACATGTCAGGGAATTCATCGTAGAGTAAAAGAAACGAATTACAGAAATGCATCATAATTACAAGTGATATTCTGGAAATACATCAGATAACAGACACATCCGGTAATACCTCGGGTAAATAAAATAAATTTTGGACATACGTCAGAATACAAGACAAACATATTCGAGAATACATCAGATAAAATTTTGGAAATACATCAGAATATAAGACAGATATATTCGAGAATACATCAAATAGGTAGGGAACATCTGGAAATATATCAAACAAGTTATAGAAATACATCAATAAACAGAGTAATCTGAAAATTCATCGGATAATCCAAAAGGGAATTGAACCTCATGGACAAAATTTTTAATATGTCCCAACTGAGTTAGACTTGAAAATGACTGCGAAAACTGGATGATGGTTTAAGGGCACCAAAGACAAACTGGAATTAGAGGTCAAAGGATATAGTATCAACAACAAGACCTGGATCAATGCAAAATGAGCATGAAGTATATTTCGGCTATGCATGATTTGAATTTGTTTTTATGCATGATATATAAATGATCATGATATGAAAATGCTAGCACTTTAGTGGACTGAGAGTTTGTAGAGGATTTTTATGAAGGTCATATTCCTTAACACCAAGAACTCAACCAAATATTTTATGATAAATGTTGTCAAAGGAGAATTCTATCAAGCTTGACAGCCATAACTTAGCCAAATGGATCCTTTCGGAGGATTAATGAATCGTGTTAGCATGATTTTCGGGAACTCGTCGCAGACCCAATAGTTGTTGACGTATGACAGAACTTGTTTGAGCAGTTTGAAAGCATGAAAGGGGTCTTCCCCTCTGTGGCTCATCTTGCCTCACTCTGTTGAGTCTTTGAAAATGTTCACCTTAAAAGTGAGTTTGAAACAGCTTTAAATGAGACGATCTCGAGATGGCTTGCCCTAATGTTTGAATACCATAGCGATTTGACCTTGATTAACCAAATCCTGGAAATGGTAGACTTTTGATTGACTGTCCTCTGATAGTTGGACTCAATGAGCTTCTGAGGTGGCTTGCCCCAGTCTGAGTCTTGAAGCAAATTACTCTTGGCTAACTGAACCTTGGGGTGATTGGCTCAAATTGACTGATACTCAAAGTGATTTCCCCTGACTGGACTTCTTTCACTTTATCCAGTTCCTCAATTGTATATTGTGGTAATTTCTTTAATGCTAAGTGTTGACTCGCAAATAAGATTGTTCATTCAAAAATGGTAATTTTAATGCAATGCTTATGCAAAAATTTGAAATCAAAATTTATTGATATGAACGAGTGAAATGAAGTGAACAGGTCATTGATAAGAAAACAATGATGGTCTAGTCATTCACAGTATGCAAGTTGGTGCGATCAAATGATTAACAAAAATTGTTTGGAGTCAGGTTAACACAACCTTGTTGTAGTATGCTTTCAGAATAAATCCTGCCTCAATTAGGTCTTTTAAAGGTTGTAAAACGGCATGGTTCACGGTTTTTTAAAGCAAAAGGATATAAGGCTCAAATTTAATTTTAACATACCCCTTCTTCTTGATGATCTCCAATTCCTACATTTAGTTAATTCGATACACGATTCGACTTCGAAGGTGTGAAGGTGAAAATGAGGATTCAATATGAGATTTTCTTGAAATGACAGTCACCTTATTTTGTTTTTGTTGAGGATTTAGTGACCTCTTTTGGTTGATTTTTTTATATCCCTAATTTTTTCCTGGACCGCTTCTTTGAAGCTTTTGGTCCACCGGGATGCCCTGATTTTTGCCTAAGTCATTTTGTGGTATTCGACTTAGCGGGCTTTTTCGTCTTCTTTTTTTTTGAAAAATTGTGACTGCCATGTTATTGGTTATTGAGGAACAACCGCTATAATATTGGGTTTTTTCACTTCTTCTTCGACACTTCAAGCATATGGTTGATCTCTTTAAGTGGGATGTTTCCTCTTGCAATTTAAATGCAAAATCAAATTAACTAAATAAACTACCATGCCCCTGGTCAAGATTAATGGTTTTAGTTCCGAAAGAAATACTAACTTCAAGGATCAAAGTGGTTGGCTAGGGATTAACTTCTTATCTCTCCGGTGTTTGGGGATTTGAAACAATGCCTTACATCATCAAAAAGGTTTTCTTCAAAAGCATACCACAACAATTTCAGGTGTTTCATTTTCATCCTCCTCCTTCCAATCTTTGTTAACACAATTGTTTGATAAACAAAAGCGAATGAGAGAAGTATTTTTTTGTTTTTAACTTAAATGAAAAATGAGTGAATACAAATGGATTAATTCAAAAGATGCATAAATATTTCATTAATTTGACCAATTCAAAGAAAACAACAATGCTTAAAAGCAACTAAACAATCAACATTCAAGGAAATTACAAAAGAAATGTTGAAAGAGCCAAATGATTTCCAGTTTAGGGAATTGACTTCTTTAAACTTGATTCATTAGCTTCGGGAGACACCCCTTGAGGTCTTCACACTTATCCGGGCGATAGGTTGACGTTCACCACCAAGCTTCCTTCTTGAAAGGCTATGTACCTATTGTCAATTAACTGTTGTACTTTTGCTTTGAAAGCGTTGTAGTCTTCAATTGCATGCTCTTCTGATCCGACATGATATCCACATTGCATATTTGGGTCATACCCGGGTGGGTAAGGTTGTGGAACCGGCTTAAGAGACTTAGGAACCACCAACGAGTTTTGAATCAGAGGCTGTAGAAGTAGGCTATATGTCATGAGGATTGGATGACGAGGAGCATTTCTTCTTTCCAAGTTATTTTGATGCCTAGGCTGATTTTGATGTTGATTTCGATATCTCGGGGTTTGGGCTCGTTGATTTGGATGAGGAGCAAACCAGGATTGTTGGTAATGAAGACCAAAAGGTAGTGGTTGCTAGTATGGCACTTTGGGCATTGCTAACTGCTCGTTTTCAGCCACTTGAAGGTTGGGATCAATAAGCTTTTTGACTTTGGCACGACGATCTTCAAATTCTTTTCCTTCAATCTCATCATTAGACGCGATCCTCTTGGATCCACTACTCATTTCTCCCTTGCTTCCGTTGACATGGGCCGTGACATTGGAAATCCAAGGCGATATCTCAATGCTCTTACTGGAAAACAATCATATCTCGTTAGCCACATCATTGACCTCTTCCTTGTGGTACAAAACCTTGAGGGGTTTCAGGGGTCTTTTTCCTTTCTTATTACCAGTCCCTGAAATCAAGATATATGTACTTGATCCTTCCTCCTTGAGTGTTGGTGACCTTATGTCAATCAATCTTTGCAGCTTGAACTTAAAACTCTTGCATTCCTCGATGGAGTGTCCCATTGTTCCAGTATGGTATCCGCACTTGACCTTCGGGTGGTCTTCTTCAAAGACTAAGCTCTTTTTGTTAATCAGCTCTCGTACTAAGGCTTTCAATGCTAAGCAAGAATCCAGGCCATGTCCCACTGCCCCTTTATGGAGTTCACATGTTGCATTTGGATTGTACCATGGCAGGTACAGTGACGTAGGTGTGAGAGCTCGAGGGGTCACCAAAGCATTCTGGATCAACTACGGGTAGAGCTTGTTATATGGCACCGAAATCGGGTCGTTATGATCCTTGTACCCCTTGTTCTGATTCTAATTTTTATTCTGAACTTGACTTCGGTGATTTTGAAGAGGAATAGCTAGAGGATGTTGATGATGATATCCTAAGGGAGGGCCATATGCCGGTAGATGAGGAATTGCCGTATAGAACTGCCCTTGACTTGGGGTAACACCAGATGGATGTGGAGCAGTAGCTCCCTCTGTTGCAACAATGGGTATGGGATGACCCTCTTTTCTCAATAAGGCTTGTAGTGTTTCTAGGACCCATCCCATTTGGCTCTTCAAAAGACTGAGTTCCTCCTTCAATGCTTATTGACTTTTTCTTAGCTTGTCCATCATCTCTTGAGACATGGTTCTTTGTTCTAAACGGGTGTCGGGAATCACTTTGCTGATCATGGACAAAGGATGGATGAGTTTTTTGGTATTTTGTCTGGAAAATGACATGCATTCAAATGAGATGCAGATGCGATGGAATATGGATGAATGCAATGTAAGCCATGTATACATTTTTTTTTTCCAATAAACAGGTTCAAAAGTCTGAGGTACGGATGAATCTGATTGCTTTCCAAGAATAAGTTATCACCAGGTATGATCTAGGGTTATAAAGGTTCCCAAAGTCATGGATCCACAAGACTATTTGCTGCCTGCGGCAACTTACTTGTCGGGCGTCAACTCCATCCAAGGAATCTACTCTAAGTGAGGTTCTCGCATCGATCCAACGAGAAATTCATCTCACAGACCCACACTATGCAACCATCTTTCCTAGTTGGCCAAATGATTAAGGTTCTACAAATGGTTCTCAAAGTCATGGATCCTGATGAATATATCGAAGCTTACGACAACTTACTTGTCAGGAAACAATATCCTCCAAAGGATCTACTCTAAGTAAGATTCTCGTACTGACCCAACGAGAAATTCATCTCGTGGACCGAAACTACTCAACCTTGTTCTATCTTATGTGTTTACTTGAGACTCGGGTAAAAAGTCTTCCTCACAAGATTTGCAATCAGAGTATCTAAGTACCAAAGCATGGTAGAACCAACACAATAGATTATATTAATATGACAATAAAGATAACAAAATAAATAAAGAAAATCCATACAAGTAAACAAACAAAGGCACACAAATAACCTAACTATGCTTGACTCACTTAGGGAAATCACATATCCCCAACAAAGTCGCCATCTGTCGTACCTTGAAAAATGAGAACACGACGCTCACGAAGTGCAATCGCACGCTCGCGAGATGGACTGAACAAAGTCGCCACCGAACTTTATTTATTCCTAAAAAGGGAAACGGGAAATATCGATAAAACCCAAGAAAGAGAGCGAAAATGATATTGGTCGTCGCAACCAAATCAGGGTTCAGGAGTCGATTACGGAAGGGGAGGGTATTAGCACCACTCACGTCCGGTGTACTCAACGAGAACCATTAGGTTAGTTGCGCATTAGTGTTAGCTTAAAAATGTTAGCCTTTCTCGAGTTATTACGAGGGAAAGAATAATAGGATCAAAAGAAAAGAGAATACATTTTTGGATTTTTTGCAACGAAGGGGAATATATCTAAGTTTTTTATTAATGGGCCTGACAAGATTTCACAATCCTGCTCCTACGTATCTCAATAGAGAACTCAAGACACATATAGTTCTGGGTAGAAAAATGTTTATTTGTTAGCCGATTTTAGCGAAAGCTACATTGTATTAATCGACGAAGAATATTGTTTTACCAAAAATAGGTGAGAAGCAGACGTTTGCATCACATCGAATGGATTTACAAATCAACATTCGGGAAAATGTCATTTATCTCAACTCAACAATTGTGAATGAAGCATTATTTTGCATCAACTTAAGACAAAATGTCTTTCATTTTTGAAAAGGTTTTAAAGATCGCACGGTGGCGATATAAAAAGAGTTTGATTGGTTGAAAGTCTTTTTGGGTTGGAAAGACGAGTATTTATGACTTGCAAGCTCTTACAACTTGAGTCTAATACTCGGGATTACATCTGGACCTATCACCCAGGTAATCTTTTTCTTTCAATTTTCTTGAGAAAAGAGTTTGAATATTTACAAGTGTTTTAAAGGGAAAACGAACACTTTTGGCTTACAAGCTCTTACAACTTGGGCCTAGCATTTGAGACTGCATTTGTACCTTTCATCCAGGTAGTCTTTTTTTTTTCAATTTAGTTATAAAAATGGTTTGAAGTGATTTGAGGATAATTAAAATGTAGACAAGTAAATGCGAGCACACAAAAAGAAAAGAGCTCATTGTAAGAAGGCTCAAGAGTAAGTCATGTGTCCGGAAGTAAGGCGAAATCAAAAACAACTGAATTAAGCTCTAAGCTAAATTAGAGTGGATTCATGTAATAATTACTCTAAGAAGCCGAGCAGAAAAAATCTATGCATCCAAACAGTTCTCGTAAGTTAAATGGAATTTTAACTTCAAATTCGTGATGCACTTGGAACCAATGGAAAATTAATAGAATATTCTAATTATTAATTAAAATATATTAATCAAGTTAAAATAATCAATTAAACAAATAAAATACTAACTATAATCATTTAATAAAATCAAGATAAAGAAAATAAAATAAATTAAATGGGTTAAAGTGAGTTAAGAGGAGGTGTTAAAAAAAATGGGCTTGAAAGCCCAAAACTATAAAACTAATTAAAACAAGAAACAAACTAAAAAAGAATATACATAAAATGAGGAGAGGGGGCTGCTGGAATTTTAAATCGGAAAGAGAGGATTTTAAAATTTTCAAGATATCCCAAGCCATTAATCATGTCGTGACATGTGGCATAGTTATTGTTTTTTTTTATAAAAAAAAGGACAACCTCTCATGATCCCTTCTCTCTTCACGGTTTCACATTCATCACTCTTTCTATGCCATTTTTCAGAGAATAAAATAAATGTAAAGGAAAACAAAGCTTCCTCCATTGACCCTTTCTCTCTCACATTTAACAACATAAAACTCTCCTCTCTAACCAATCTTTCTCCATAAAACTGACTTGTGGAAAGAAAAGTGTAAAAATAACTCAAACCTATCCCCACACTTCCTCTTGTTCATATCTCATTCAAAATATCAAACAAAATGAAAATGAAAGTAAATGATGAAAAGGATAAGAACTATAATAACAACGGATTCGTAGTGCGAGGTGAATGACATGAAGGTTGTTGTTCAGTTTGAGAGATTTCATGAGGATGATGGTTTGTGAGTTTTGTTGGTAAGGTGTGAGGTTATCAATGTTAGTATGTGGTGAGTGTTTGTGAGGCGAGTGGTAGTGACGAGTGAGGAAAAGACCTATGTAGTTGTTGTTGAAAACAAATATGTTCTTATGAGTGTTTTGAATGTAATATGAAGGATAACATGAATGATTTTAGTGGTTGCGTGAAGGTGTATGGAAGCTGTCCAAAAATCGTTTCATGTGGTGTTTAGAAATTTCCATTAGGTGGTGTAAGAATAAAGAAAGAAGAAGAAGAAAATGGAATGGTGTAGGGATTTGGTTACTGTAAGACCAAAATGGATGTAACATTCAAAATGAAAAGAAAGTTCATTCACCTGTGATTTTTTCTCTTCCTTTTTTCAATTCTTATGGCCCTATTTCATTGAGAGAGATATTATTTCAAACAAATCTCATATGGGGGAGGCGCCGTTTGTTGGTTATTGGTTTTTTTTCTTCATTGCATAACATTAGTATATATAGGTGCTACTAGGGGTTCTTTTATTTATTTTTAATACCAACAATGCCCTTTAAAACTATTTTTGAGACAAATTAATTAGAAAGAAACTAAATCAAATAAAATAAAATTATTCTAAATAAACAAAAATGAATCGAAACAAAGACATAGAAAATTCTAATTAACTGTTACGAGCATGTTGACAAAAATATAAAAATAAACGGACTCAAAATGAATAAAAAGTGGAGCGTAAAAATGTTCGAAAAATTAAAATGAATGCATCAAAATGATCAGCGCGAAATAATCATCTCGGAAATATACAATGTTTGAGCCAATTTTGAAATAAAATTTGACCGGTTAAAAGGCTCATACTGACCAAAATGCGACCGAAAAATTAGTCTAAAAATTAAAACGAACACGTTAGGTTAAACTACGCGAATCATAGATTAATAAAATTGACGTCTGCAAGATCGATATTGAAACTTTTTGTCCGCTAATTTGACGCACATTTGAAAATTGATTCAACGGATTTGCCTGTAGATCCGAAAATTTATTTCGACTGATATTATAGGTATTATGCGGTATATAATGCATGTTATGTTATGCAGAGATGCAACAACTATGATGAATGTATTGAATCGGCCATTCAGGTCAAAATCAGGGTGTAACAATCATTAAATCACATAACAAGATCCAGATTACAAGTTTACATACAAAATTTTATCTTTTGACGTACAATTGACTTTTGGTCAACTATTGACTTTTTGATCAAATAGTTGACCAAAGTCAACTACCTAAACCTAAACCCTATCCTAATTTTTCCTTCATTTACAAGTCATTCAAGATTTCTTCATATGCCATAGACTTCTTCATGATTCATACCTTGAATCCATGTCATGCCTTGTTCTCTGCCTTGCCATTTGATAGCCCTTGCCAAATTCTTCATGATCATTGCCTTATCTCAAGCCTAGCAATCCATCCTGCAACAATAGGAAGTAACAACATTATTCACATACTCAAAAACATGTTTCATCATAATACATCTTAGTTTATCATTCATGCCTTGGTACTAGCAAGTTAAGGCTACCTACACATAATTGCATAACTCTAACACAAATATTCCATGACAAGTTCTACACCAATCAAACAATCAATAAACATGGCCTTAACAACCTCACTAATTATGACAATCTATTAACCATATCTAACAAATCAAAATGACACAACATGCCATGACAGTCAATTATGTTTCCCAAACTCTAATTCATTATTCCAATTTAACATCACCTGCACTATTAACTAACCAGTCTAACTGTAACTAACATTTTTTCAATTTCAATTTACTACATAACATTAACATAATACTAATAATCCCCAACAATCCAAGTAGCATAACAGTTTCACAATTACTTCAAACTAATACTTAATTCAAAATCACAATAATTCAATTCATTAACAATCATCATTCAACTTTCTATACTAACAAAGGCATAATACAATTCCTAATGGTGTTCAATTAAAATCACAATTCAATTAGTTCCAAATCATTCATTAAGAAGACCAATGCAACAAAATAACACAATCCAGGTTCAAATTAACCTCACTTCCACTAACTTTCATCACCACCAACACTTAACCAATTTAACATTCTTTTCAAGCTGATTAACAATCCCTAATTCTAACATAATTACACTAACTTTTTAAATAAATTTAATTTACTCATCAACAGTTCCATTTTTTTCCAGTTCATCACATTGCAACAACTTTTCATCTTAACAGTCAGTTATACACCAATTACTAACCAACTAACAAACAAATCCACTTTAATCAATTCATTAACATCTTTTATGCTGAAGTAGGCTGAAAAAGGAATGAATGAATACTGAAAATTTCCTTTCTCCCTTGGGCATTCTCTCGTGTGGGCCTCAAGGCCAATATGCCCATAATTTTACTACACAACGCCCCAAATTTGCTCCCTTCACCCCTTTCTGAACTCAACAAGGCAATGACAACAATATTGGGCCTTCACCCAACAGGCCCAACGTCACTCATTACTTCCCATACTCCTTTATGGCCCATGCACCTCCCAGCAGGTAGTTTTTTGATTTTTTTTTCTTTAGTTTTTTGCACACTTTTTTCATGCACTTTTAGTTCATGAAAAATAAAAAAAAATACTTAATTAAAACACTTGAAAAATAATACATGTTAATATTTAGACTTTGATTAATTAGATTTAGTTTTTTAGAATTAGTCCTTTTAATTTTCAAAGTAAATTCATTAGAAATTAGGGTTGGTGATAATTCCAATTTTTAATGTTTTTTTTAGTCTTTCAATTCAATCCATGGACTTAACTTATCTTAGCATGATCATTTGTCTTTAATTAGTTAATTAAGTTCATGTTTGATCAATTAATTACACTTGATATTGGATATTGTCTTAAACTTGTCTTGAATCATTGCTTGCTTCCCTTATTCAGTCAAATGATCATAAGTCTCTTGATCACTTGATTGGGTTAGACATTCACACTTGCAATGCATTGGATCTCTCAAGTTAATGCAAGCTTCACATTTAAGACTCTGAAGACTCTGGACATCAATGATTTGATCACTACCGAACTTCATCCTTCAAGCACAACAAAAAGACTATTCTAGTTTTGCAGATACTTGGCAGTTACGATGATAATTGCATGCCACAAGTCTTAAGTCGTGGATAAGGAATAAGAGGGAGTATTCCTACCCTTATTCTGAATATCTATGGATATAGGACGCCTGACTCAGTTGTTCTAAGTATTCATCTCGATTCATAGACTTTAGTGCAATTCAAATCAAATAATTGTCAAGCCTTCTTTTCCACAGATAACAAACAACAATTGTCATCAATAATACTTGTCTCTTTGGACCAAACACCATATTCTATTTGACATCCATACATTCTTTGGGTTAATTACCCCATGGTGAAACACTCCTCTCTAAACCAATACCATTTTCATACATTGCCCTGTGGAGCTCCATGCTCTGGCAACCTTCATGTGTTATCCTATATAGCTATTTGCTCTGGAAATCCTCATGCATTCCCCTGCAAGCTCCCGGCTTGATCAGGATTTTTTTTTATTTTGCCCCGTGGAGCTTCGTGCTCCAGCAACTCATGCATGCCCTATGAGCTATATGCTCAGGCAAATCATGCATGCCCTATAAGCTTCGTGCTTAGACAACCTCATTATGCCATATAAACTCCGTGCTTAGGCAAACCCTTTTGTAGGTCTTGATCTCCCAAATCTAGGCAAAGCCCTACAACTTTACATTGGCTAATCACCATTTATTGGTTAACGTTACACTCTTTGGTTCAGACACACCTACCTACGGATTCAAATAACACAACATTTGGTTCAAACACACAACACTTTCCTCATTTCACTATATTTTTTTCAAATCAAACAACATTTTTGCAATTCAAGCAACTATTTCTTTTTTTAATGCAAACAACTCTTTCCTTTTTCTTTTATCACACAAGCCTTTTTCAAAACAATTTTTTTTCTTTTTCATAAGTGAACTGTTATAGTCTGTTCCTTAGCAGACTAAAAGCTTAGAGCATCTGAACAAGGATCAGAATCAGCTAACGTCTATACACTTATAGGATACGATTATAATTGTTCCCTAAAATCAACTAACACATCTGTTTTGTCTACTCCGAACTACGGAGCTCTGATTTTCTCATTGCAGTATGAGAATAGGTAGGCACGAGGGTTCGAATCCTTGGCGAGCACACTAATTATAAATTTATTTTTCCTTTTCACAGGTAACCTTTGGATAGTAACACTCATTCACGCAAAGAATAATCAAAATGATTCCCCTTAAGTACAACACATGTGAGGGATGTTAATACATTTCCCTTGCATAACTGACTTTCTTACCCTTTTTTTCTTTCCTTTAGGTTTTATCGATATTTTCCATTTCTTTTGGAATAAATAAAATTTAGTGACGACTCTGTTTTATCTTCGAATGTGCGATGCGCTCTAATGAATTGGTTGGTTGATCATATGTAAATTGGATTTGAATCAACTCTATTAAAATTGCACTAGGGCAGAAAGAAGATTTTACACCCGTTTTTTATACATATTACACCCGTTATGATAGGGTGTAAATTCAAAGGGTGAGATATGTATGAAGAATTTACACCCGTTTTAAAACGGGTGTAAAAAGAGAATATATTACACCCTATTTTAGATTTAAAAAAAGGGTGTAATTGGTAGATATATACATTAAATTTTAAGACATTTACACCCTATTTAATATAAAACGGGTGTAAATTGTCACCTATTACACCCTGTTTTAGATAAAAAAAGGTGTAATTGGTAGATATATACATTGAATTTTAGGACATTTACACCCTATTTAATATAAAACGGGTGTAAATTGTCACCTACATACATTGAAGTTAAACGAATTTACACCCTATTATAATTCAAACGGGTGTAAAATGACAAATATTTACACCCTATTTTTGATATATCAAATGTAAAATATCTTATAATTACATTTAATTTTAACACATTTACACCCTATTTTGTGTATGAAGGGTGTAAAATATCTCAATTTTTTTAAAAATATTTTATTTGAAATTTCATTAAACCAAATATTTTTATATATTCCTGGATATTCAATAAAAAACAAAAATAACCAAAACAAACATTTCTCTAATCTTTAGAATCTTGCACCAAGTCATACATCAACAAAAATTGTATTCATGTAAGAAAAAAATTCAACCACTTTGTTCATGTAACTTGTACCAATAAATCATTCATGGAACAAAAATATATCTATATATAAGATCCACCCTATCAATAAAAACTGAGAGTTCACTTGTTTCATGATCCAAATCTAGAGAGAATGAATTTTCCTTGAGATTGTTAATCTTTTTGAGGTAATCTTCAGAAGCATCCATTTTTTTAGTTAAATCTTCAGTAGTCATAACCTTTGAGCAACTTCCGTTAGTGCTCGTACCCACAGATTCTACATGCTGTATCAAGTGAACATTAATTAAATTAATTTTTTTCTAATTTTTAGTAGATTAATTGTATCCAGTTACGCATACCTCTTTTATAAACATCTCTTTAGGCCTCTCGGAGCGGAGCTCCAATTGCATCTGTTGTAGGAGTTTCATTCCTTGTTGGATTTGAGCTCTCTCCTCTTGCATTTAAATTTACACCCATTTAAATTTTAACCCTGAAGAATATTACTCCATCAAATCATGCTGTGCTAAGAGGTTAATTGAGGTCATTGCAGGTTAAAGGCTTTACACAGTTCTTCATTCTTGTTTCAGTTACTGTTTAGTCGAAGGAGCCTTCTTCATCAAGCCAAATATCAACTAAGAAATCTACCATCTCCTGCATCAGCCACAAATCCATCGAAATTTGAATCAGTACATGGAAGAAATACGCGCAAAGCTTTCTACTCGGAAAGCTTAGTGTTGCCAAATTGCAGCTATAGTGGCGCTATAGCTTGACATAGTTTTAGCAACACGATAGCACCCAAGCGTAAAATGTATGAACATATACATTTTACTGCATTACATGTATTCTTTTAGACAAGGTTATTGAAATCTTACAGGCAATGGTATGCGCTCCGCAAAAGGTTCGCTAGTAGAAAGCAGATCTTCATATGATGTCGACCAGCTGAAATAAAATAAATCGGAATTGTTACCAATGATTGAACCTTTCATCATGACTGAACCTTCTGTAAATGGAAAGAAGATGAGCTGGTTTGACATATACCTAATAATTGGATCCTTAGGTGTTCTTGGTGAATTCTGAGACTTATCGCCGATCCACTTTTTTCTATTCTCATGCCAAGCATTTGCAGCTGCATTATATCTTCAACATTAGGTTATAAACAACAGAATTAAAATGTTTAAAAGTGAACAAGAGACAAAAAATCAAGATAACGAGTGATTAACCATGTTTGTGAAAGCTCACCGTGATTGACAAAAGTGGAAGTTTGCTTTAAATTCTGCTTCACATGATTGGAATGAAAGTATCTGTAGGTGTTTTCGCTTGATCTTTTTACTTCAATTGCAGATTTAGAATGCTTCAAAGTTTGTTTCCCATTGGAATGCGTAGTTTCAGCACAAACCTCCATCGCGTACAATGATAATTCTAGGATGAATACTTATAATTATATCCTTCTAAAGATTAGAAGTACCTCTCCAAGCTTTGTTACAGTTATTGCCAGTTGAATGTCACAGGATACGAAAAGAACCAATGCTTGTCAATCGTTGCAGCTGCGTAATGAGAAAATAGCTTTAATAGGAAAAACTACACAATTTCTTATGATAAATGAAACCTTAATCACAAGGACATTTATTTGCATAAGAACCAATTTATTGAGTATAAGAAAATACGAAACCTATATTTATTTGCATGATATAATATGCTTGTACAAAAGGATACTACCGAAGATATATAGACACTTAAAAATTGTAAAGATATGATAGAATCAAATGTAATTAGAAGATCGTTATGGAGTCCGGAAGAACTCCGAGGGTAACAACGAACCAATGCTTTAAGACAGAGACACCACATCTCCACCCTTAAAACATTAGGTAAATGAGTCGTCTCGTTTATATATCCGACATTTTACCCAATCCCCTTCAACACCAGGATCCATCTCCCCCGCCCCCCATCAAGTCGAACCAAGACTCAAATACCACTTGTTGGGGAGTCTGGAGGAGTGTAAGGAGCAATCTCAGACCAACGCTCCAAGACCACAAAAGAGAAGAGAAAGACACAACATCTTCACTAACATATTTAGACACTAGATATTCATGTCACCTCTCTTATACATCCAACATTTCGCTCATTCGTAATCAACGTGAGACTTAACCGGTCAGACTTGAACTCTGCGGAAACATATAATTGCGTAACAAACTTCTAAAACAACTATGATTTAAAATTGAAACTAAATCTAAATTACATCAGTAACCGAAAAATCTGTTGCAAGAGATAAGATTAGACAGCATTAATGTTAAGTCAACAAACCACCAACATTGAGGCCCCTAATTATCTAATCTAATAATCCAAAACCTTATAGACTATTACTCTCACAACTAACACTCGAATTTCATTAATTAATTCAACCAACTTTCTTCCAGATCTGAGATATAGAGAAAAGTGCAAAATAAATTCATAGACCAATCAAGAACCCGCATTTAAAATGAGCAATAAAATTCAAGCCTGTGTCGGTTACAAATGTACTAGTATAATAAAAACAACACAACTTCATATAGAAAACAATGAATCCTAACTAACATGCACACAGGAACATAAAATACAAAGCAAACAACAAAGAAAATGCATAAACTTTTTCCTACAGTGACTACTGCATTCAACAAAACAACTTCAAAAACAATAACCCTATTGAGATCTGAATCCGAATCAAGAAACAATCAAACAAAACACAATCAAAATTCAAAACAACAACAAAAACTTAAGACTTCTTGATTATATGTCTTCATTGAAAAAAAAACTTACATGTTTGACCAAGTAGATGAATCGACGGAGAAACCGAAGAAAAACACTATTATGAAAAATGGGTTTGCGTCCAAACAAGCATTCACCATAAGAAATAGCAAAAGGTGCAATCTTTTTTCACTTCTGTGGGCGTGTTGCAACTTGCAAGTTGTTGTCTGTAAAAAAAAGTGCTTTTTTGAATATTCGGTTTTGTGGATTTTGGATAATTGAAGAGTTGTTGGACGGTAGAAACGTGTAATAATTGCAGAATGTCTATATTACCCACTACCAACCTCTGGTCATAGTAAGATGGATAAGGATAAAAAAGATTCTTGAGGGGCTTTTGGTCATTTTGTTGTGTTGATAACAACCACATGCTTTTTGTTTCCTTTAACCACCATTGGAAAAGGTTTGCATCATATTGTAAGGACCAATAAGAAAAATTATAATTGCAAATCAAGATAATTTAGTTTTTAAACAATTTTTTTAATTACATAGCATAAAAAATTAGATAAAGTTATCCATAAATTAAAATGTATTGAAAATAACTAAAATTTTAATTATTTCATAAATAATTTTTTTAATTGAAACAATGAAATATTACTATATATAAGAGAATACAATATTTATCTGGATCAGATAAATAATTAAATAGTATAATAAAAATAATATTAAATGTAAATAATTTTTTAATGTTGATTAATTATAATTATTTTATAAAGATATTTAGATTCCTTCTAAAACAATAGTAGGATTTGAATCTTAAATTTATGAAATTTATAGATAAAAAATTGTGCTTTTTTATCCTAGATCAAATTGTTAAAATAAAAGACAATAACAAATATTATTAAACATGTGTAAAAAATAAAGTTGTGATAGTATATTAATGTATATATGGATTAAAAAAATTACATTCAGAATACATGTTAAATTAAATACATTTGACAAGCAAATTTCTTAAAGGTAATCATTTCCTTTCAGAAAAATATATATATTTTTTCTTCAATTTCATCTGTTGTAGGAGTTTTATTCCTTGTTGGTTTTATTTTTAAATTTACACCCTTTTTTTGAATATCAGGTGTAATATAGAGTTGATAATAAATAATATTTGAATTTACACCCGTTATTTAAAAATAGGGTGTCTATTGTTACGTACTAAAATTCAAAATAAGACTTTATTTACAAAACTGCCACCGCATTTGCTTTTTACACCCGTTTTTTGTAAAACGGGTGTAAATTTACAAATTATATTATTCTTTTTGTACTAGTGTTGTATTTATGTTTGTGTGTATGCTTGGTGGTGTTTTATCATATGATTAGCTAATTTAATCATATGCTTAATATAATTGTTTATAATTAATTGGAAATATCCATATGTAACAAAGTTTTCAATTCGGTCATGTACCTTAGCGTAAGAGTTTAAATTGTGAAGGGATAACTTTTATTTCGTACAGAGATTAGGGGTCACATTATAACTAGTTATATGCATTGGAACACAAGAACATATTAACCTTAGCTAGAACAATTAATCTGTTAAGTCTGCGATTACACCTTTTTTGTTTGTTTGTTTCATTCATGGTGAACTGTTGATATCTAGATTTCATAGATGCAGCCAATTAATTTCATAAATCTTTAATCCTTTCGGTATGATTTGGGTGTTTGATTAAGATTAAAAGGAGCTATAATTCAGATTATTTTTTATAAATATTCTTGTTTGATGTATTATGCATACCCTGCTACTGGAATGCTCTCGTGTTTGTCAATCTAAGGTTTCAAAAATTGCAGTTTCTTCCAATTCTGCTATGCTATAATAAAACAATCCATCAATATCTATATCAATATCTATAGAACTGATACCTCTGAAAAAATGTGTTCCGATCATTGACATGTGTCAGTATCTGATACTGATACATGTGATAATGTTTAATTTTTTTTTTTTTTAATTATTAATTATATCGACATGTCAATTTTGATGATGTGTCTTATATTCGTGTTTGTGTCAGTATTTCATTAACCTCAATAGCCTCTGTTTAGAAACAATTTTTACTAAATAGCATAAAAGGTTCATCATTTGAAGGCTTGTGCTTCAAGAATATTACTCTTCTTCGTGAATATGTCCCTGGTTTCACTAATGAGGTGTTCCATGTTCTGTGTGCTGAGTTGCAGAACAATGGCACTTCATCATGGTGTTAACTTTGTTGATTTACTGTGTGGATTATGAATAGTTTAAAATATAGCAATATTGAAAGATTGCAATAATGTTTTACACTATATGAGGTTAAGCCATTGATATTAAAGTTGTAATTATATGTGAATTTGATCTTGGTCTCACTTTGTTTCTTAAGGGTTGTTAATTCCAAAGAGGGAATGAAGTGAATATGAATGTCTTAACAAGGCTATATATTGCACAAAGTGTCATGAATAGTAAGAGTAGTGATTTCATCTTAACATAGTACTCTCTCAATCTCAATTTACAACAAAAATAAAATAATATTATTTATTTTAAAAAGTATGAGTATTGTATAATAATTTGGAGTGTGGTATTTTGTGTTTTCATTGTAAATGATTTTGTGAAGAAGATGCAAAAATATTGATTATCGATTAAAATGAAAATGGATGAGTTAATAAAATGTTAATTGTATTAAACTTATATGGGGTATTTTGTTTGTCTGGATTCAAATCATAGTATTGAATATGTGAGGGTGAGAATTTTTCATGAAAATTTATAAATTTATTCTCATGTAAAAGAGTGAGGATTTTTTTTTCCTAATGGAAATAAAAAATAATCAATTATAACTACTCCATTTTATATTATTTTAATATTTTTATTTATTTTAAAATTTTCAAAATTAAAATTCAAAATATTCCTTAGAATTTAAATAACTTGCCAAACAAATTAAGGTGAATTAAATTTTTATCAATAAAAATCTTAAAAATGATATTCTCAAAATTATTAATTTAATTAATCAAACAAACACACTCGTAGGATATAAGAAAATTTGGAAAAGTCATTTTTATCCTTGCCTATAAGTTACATGCACATAGGGATAATAATATATCAGACCGACCTACAATAATATATAACCTAACATATTTAAGGTCATACATATTTAATAAATAGGCTTGGCGTTTTTAAAAAACTATTTAATTAAATATGTTAGGCTTAGACTGTTAAAAAAATTATATTATGTTGGCCTATATACTCATCATAATTCTTAACATAATTCTTTCGATAATTCTTTACCGTATATTCGTATAACAAAACTCACCGTTGGATTGAAAACTATTATCATATAGATCATGTCTGTAAAATTTAAGATCAATCAAAAATCATTTACCATGTCAACGAGATGCATAAAAACTAACGTCTTACAAAACTTCATGAAAACCGTTAATTTTTATCATTCTTTTTAACAAATCAAATTATTTTTGATTGATGTAAAATTTAATAGATGTGATCTATATAATAATAGTTTTCAATCCAATCGTGAATTTGTTTTACGGACATGGAATGATGAGTTATCGAAGATGTCATGTTACAAAGTTTGACACCTTGGTGTCATATATATATATATATATATATATATATATATATATATATATATATATATATATATATATATAATTGGAATTAGAGTAATAATGATTAACCAAAACATACATGCTCAAGAAATTATAATATATGATTTAGGCACGAAAATCAATCATTTATAAAATTAAAGGATCGATAAATTGATTTTAAAAAAGCTGGATCCATTGAGAAAAATCTCTTTGACGACAATTCTGAAACCCAAACGTTGATGGCTTTTATGGTTCTTCCTCAACCGGTACCCTTATGTCTCGAATTCTCTTCAAATGGAGAGAATGGATAATTTATTTGTGTACGGTATATTGAGGACCATAACCTATATACAGTATGATGGTTAATTAGGTTTCTCATTATTCTCAAATGGATCATCTTGACATTCACTCATATTTGAGTCCATACCCATTTATTTAATTAATTAAATAATTCCTACATAAAGTCTAAATAACCTTTTAACATTATTTGATCACATAGTTATTTAAGGCATTTTATTTGATAAAATAGCTAATATAATTAAATAAATATATTTGACCACATAATTATTGGAATACTAATATAATATTAAAATATTAACATATTCCAACAATCTCCCAGTTGGTCAATATATCTTAATAATTATATCATAACTCTTTAGGCACACATCTGAATGATACTTATCTTTAGATTTCAACTTTACACTCTGGTTCCCCTCATACATCAATAATGGGACTACCGTGGCTGCCGTCACTAATATGTAACTTGACATAACCTCGACGACCACCATATTAATGTACTTGATGACATAAATCGATATGGATGAGTGACATGGAAATTTCATGCAATGTGATCTCTATATCATGCATATTTCCAACTGGTCCTACTTAAGTCTTTAGTGAGATCAAATTGAAGTTTCTTAGGTGCAAATCAAAATCACAATATTTGCACATAACAAAAACTTGATATTGTTATAACAATAATACCTCATAAATTTTTTTTTCTGCAGAAAATTAAACATAATGTAAAGTTTGTACCAAAACAAAACCAAAAACATAGAACATAGAAAAATAAGGAAAAAACTCCCACTAATCAAAGGAAATCTCAAAACCAAGACCCATGTGACCAACATGCCCATGAAAAGCCTTAGGTGTGAAACCTTTGGTTAGTGGGTCAACTAGCATTAAGTTTGTCCCTATATGTTCTATCAAAATTTGCTTCTCCAGAACTCTTTCTTTCACAATAAGATACTTGATATCAATAAATTTTGATTTTGTAGCTCATATTGTCGTTCGAGTATGACATATATGCATTATTGTCACAATAAACCTTCAAGGGCCTTTCGATGCTCCCAATGATGTGTAGGCTTGTGACAAAGTTTCGCAGCCAAATTGCATGATTTGATGCCTCAAAGCAAACCACAAACTATGTTGCCATGGTGGAGGGAGCCATTAAAGTCTATTTGGAAGACTTCCAGGAGACAGATTCTCCAGCCAAGAGAAAGATGTAACTAGATGTGGAACGTCTGCTATCCAGGCATCCTGCAAAATCTGAGTAAGAATACCCAACGATCTCCAAGTTATCTAACTTCCGATAAGTGAGCATAATCTATTGTTCTCTCCAGGTAGCGTGTTACACACTTTACTTCTACCCAGTGTTGCATGCCAGGGTTGCTTAGATATTTTCCAAGAACTCCTATAATGAATGCTAAGTCGGGACAAGTGCAAACTTGAGCATACATACGACTTTCCACAAATGAAGCATATGGAACCTTATGCATCTATTCCTTTTCAAGATCCATAATGGGGTACTATTTGAGACAAAACTTATCTCCTTTAGCAACGAGTGTGTCTCCAGGTTTATTATCTTTCATGGAGAATCTATCAAGAACTGTATCAATATAGCTCCTTTGTGACAATCTTAAAATACCTCGAGAACAATCTCTAAGTATTTGAATTCCTAAGACAAGTGAGGCGTACCCAAGATCTCCCATCTCAAATTTATTTGTGAGAAATCTCTTGGTTTCATGCAATTAGCCTATATTATCGCTTGCCAAAAGGATATCATCTACATATAGTACCAAGAAAATGAATTTACTCCCACTAAACTTTTGGTATACACAATTATCAACTGGATTAGCCTCAAAACCAAATGAGGATATTACTTGATGGAATTTGTAATACCATTGACGGAAAGCCTGTTTAAGACCATAGGTGGATTTTTTGAGTTTGAAAACCATAGACTTTGGGTCTCCTAACACAAAGTTTTATGATTGCACCATATATATTGTCTCTTCAATGTTTCTGTTTAGAAACGCGGTATTTACATCCATCTGATGCAACTCTAAATCAAAATGAGCTACCAATACCATCATGATCCTAAGAGAGTCTTTCTAAGAAACTTGAGAGAAAATCTCTTTATAATCAATTCCTTCCTTTTGAGTAGAGCATTTTGCGACAAGACAAGTTTTATATCTCTTAATGTTACCCTTTGAATCTCTTTTGGTTTTAAATATCCATTTACAACCAATAAGTTTCTTTCTTTCAGGTAATTTAATGAGATTCCAAACATCATTGTCAACCATCGACTTAATCTCATCCTTCATGGCATCAACCCACTTAAGAGAGTTTGGACTCCACATAGCTTGACTAAAATTGATAGGATATTTCTCAATCAAACCAATGCCATCCTCACGTTCCTGAAGAAATATAATATAATCATCTGAAATTTCACTCTTCCTCTCTATAGTGGATCTTCTTAATGGTGGCTCTTGAGGTTGTTGAGTTTGAACTATAAGTGGTGCTTTAGGAAGAAACTCAGTATTATCTTGTTCTTGAGGGATGTTAGGAACAACATCATTGTTTATTTCAGGATCTATTTCAGGAACAAAGATAGGTACAAAGACTTGATCATTGTGAGAAACAGTTTCTTCATCAAAGGCAACACTCCTTATGCTCCTGTCCCCTCCAAACTCTATATCCTCAAGGAATCTTGCATTTCCCATTTCAAAAATTTTCTAGTGATGAGATTGTAAAACTTGTACCCATAAGAGCGTTCATCGTATTCAATAAAATAACAACTAATTGTCTTTGCATCCAACTTACCTTCATGAGGTCTATAAGGCCTCGCTTCAGCTGGACATCCCCAAATATGTAGGTGTCTAACGTTAGGCTTTTTCTCAGCCCAGAGCTTATAAGGGGACTTAACTACTACTTTACTAAGTACTCTATTAAGAATATAAACTGCGGTATTTAATGCTTCTCCCTAAAATGACTATGGAATAGAATAATTACTAATCATACTCCTTATGTCCTTAAGAGTCAGGTTTCATCATTCTGCAACTCCAATCATGCTGGATTTTTCCGGCATTATGTATTGTGGAACAATTCCACACTCATAGAGGAAAATTGCAAAGGGACCTGGGCGTTGTTCCCCTGATCCATCATATCGACCATAGTATTCACCACCATGGTCGGATTTGACAACTTTTATTTTCTTTTCAAGTTGAAGTTCGACTTCAGCTTTGAATGACTTGAACACGTCCAAAGATTGGGATTTTTGATGAATCAAATACAGGTAGCCATACCTTGAGTAATCATTTATGTGAAGGAGAATAGCGATCCAAAACGCAGCGGAAATTAAAATTTTCTCCTTTAGAGATCCTTACGAATGGTCATGATCAGTGATAGAATATTTACCTCTTTGTGACGATTGAAACCTTGGCGCAGATCTCTTGTGACAATCAAAACCTTTGATGCAGATCCACGAAGCGATCACGAACGTTGAACGATGACAACGTCTCTACTCAGTCCATATGAACGGATTCCTTCAATCTCAGTGCTAGCTGGTACGAGTGAAGGCTTTGAGTGAGAGAGAGAGAGAAAACGAAAATAATGCAACCGCAATTCATGCTTCTGCACAAGGGTTCTATTTATAGAACCACTTGTGTGGGCTTCAAGCTAAAAGCCCACTTAAGTGTATTTTGACCCATATCTTATAATATGCCCAAAATCACTTAAGCCCATGGTACCTTACCATATTTCGTATTCTACTCAAGTACACCGTACCTTACGATGTTCTATAATCCACTTAAGGGCACCGTACCTTACGGTATTCCTTAGTTACTCTATCTCTCATTAATCCGTCCTTTGTGTGTGACCCTGTAGGTTTTCGTGACGCTGGCAATTATATTAAATCACACATTTAACATAATAAACAGTGAGCGGTATTTAGCAACACATCACTGCTACCCAAGTCACGAAAATGTCACGTGATCTGACAAAACCTCCTGTGATAATAATTATGTGTACAATTACCCTTTTGCCCTTATGTCTATATTGAACACAAGGCATAGACCGTGTCATCCTTGTCCAGTTCAATATTGGGCCCATAGACATTTATCCTGTTACGCAGGATTGACAAATTCCATGTAGGACACTCATGTCCCTCAACATGCTTCGTGGAGTACCCATCAACTGTCTTTATGGTTATCCAGTTACGGACAACGTTGGATCAGCAATAAAGCACTCGACTCTACATCTAGGATCCATAGTGGTTTCAGGTCGAAGAGTGGTATACACTATTATCACCATGAGAATAACTTATGACACTTTGCATAACTTTCTATATAGTATTCTCATAGCGGGTCAATCCGGTATAAATATTACTCCTAATATTCATACTTATGTTTAAAACTTGATAACTCTTTATCCATGATCCATGAGATGTGATCATCAGTCTACAAACATAATAGTCTTAATGCTTTAATGTTATCCCACTTCACATTAAAGCTCGACTACGGATACTTTAAGAACAGTGCCCTTATGTTTAATGTGTTCTCATGATTAAGTCACACTTAATACATTAAACGGACTATCTATTCCAGGGACTTTATTAATCAACCATAATAAAGAAAATGCCTTTTATTATTAATAAATAATTCGATACAAGTACCAAAAAAGTATTGGCCTCTAGGGCTTACACCAACAATCTCCCACTAGCACTAGAGCCAATCAGGCATACCCCTTATGCCCATTGATCTAGTATGGCCATCATGCTTCTGCTGCGCAAGAGGCTTTGTCAATGGGTCAGCTATATTGTCAAGTGTAGGTACTTTACATATTTTCACATCTCCTCTATCTATTATCTCTCGAATGAGATGATAACGCCTAAGTATGTGTTTGGATCGTTGGTGAGATCTAGGTTCCTTGGCTTGTGCGATAGCACCATTGTTATCACAGTAGAGACCAATGGGATCCACAATGCTAGGAACTATGCCAAGTTCACTAATGAACTTTTTGATCCAAACAACTTTCTTTGCTGCACTTGAGGAAGCAATATACTCGGCCTCTGTTGTAGAATCAGCAACTGTATCTTGCTTTGAACTTTTCCAGCTCACAGCGCCACCGTTTAAGCAAAACACATAACCAGATTGCGATCTAAAGTCATCCTTATCTGTCTGGAAGCTAGCATCGGTGTATCCAATTACAGCCAACTCTTCCTGACCTCCATATATCAAGAATGAGTCCTTAGTCCTTCTCAAATACTTAAGGATATTCTTGACAGCTACCCAGTGAGCATCACCAGGATCAGATTGGTACCTACTGTAGCGGTGTATTCGTCGCTATATGATTTATTGATTAAACCATAAGCAAAGTATACAATGAATCGAGTCGCCATCGCACTTTTATTTATCCTAAGGACTGGTTAAAAAGCGAACAAAAACCTAAGAAGTTTTACACGTAGAAAACCAATAAAAGATCAGAGAGTCTGGGTAAGGGGTAAATTACGCAATGGGAAGGTGTTAGGCACCCATCACGTCCTAGGTACTCCTAGGGAGCCCTTTTCACACTTGTTGTATAAAAATGTTTATTTGTTTTTGACATATTGTGCAAACATGAATGGGATGATGAGAAAAGAATGTACAAGTTAGTTATTTTTGTGTTTGAACGGATGAACCCGTTGCCTACGTACCTTCCATCAAAGGTAAGGATCAAAACGCCGTAGTTCGGCTAAAAGATTTCCAAAAATTAGTGAGTTCAATTTTAAAACAAGAGCTAAGGCTTTTCATTACCAATGGGAGAAAACTCAACCTGAATTCAACAATCCACCATGCAAGGACGGCTTCAACATACTAGTGAGGGGTTAACCCTATGATAAGTATGGAAGGCTTACAATCAACTCACTAAGGATAAGGTAAGATTTACATCAACCATTATGGTAATTGAAACCTATGGCTAATGTATGAAACATATTAACAATGGACAAAGCCACAAAATAATTGAATGTGTGAAGTTAATTGATTATGAGTATTCACAAAATATGGTCAAGATATGATTAAGATTGATTCAAAGTGTTATGAAATGGAGTTTGAAAAAATCAAGGACTTAGGGTCCAGGTTTCTAATTTGAAAAGACATGAAAATGTTTGCACAACAAGTCAAAGTTTTTGAAAGCAAAGTGTGAAAAGGTTTAGGACAAAGAGGGTATGGATGATGGAATGTAAAACTTCTTAGAAAGGTTCACCTCTTGAAATCATATAGAAGATGATTCAAGTGTGTCCTTAGGAATAAGCAACAAAGCAAGCAAATAAAAGCAAGGTGATACCGGATGCCATCAATGGACTTATACCAATCTCACAAACAAAAGCGGATATCGGATACCAATAAATGGGTTTACACCAATCTCCTAAAACAAAACAATGATACCGGATGCCATCAATGGACTTATACCAATCTCACAAACAAAAGCGAATATCGGATACCAACAAATGGGTTTACACCAATCTCCTAAAACAAAACAAAACTTGGATGTCGGATGCCAACCTATCTGGACTTATACCAACCTCCAAAGGATGATCATAGGAGTACAAATGCCAACAATATGGACTTATAATTGCATCCTCACATACAACAAACAGACAAGCATCAGGCTAAGAGGATATGAGTGACCAATGAAATGGTCTTACACTCTATCCCTTCCACATCATAGGAACAATGGCCAAAGAACATGGTCTTACAATTGTCCTCAATGGGTACACTCAAACAAACCACAAGAGTATGAAATGATGATCATGCAATAATGAACAATCAATGATGATAAGTGCACCAAGGCAAGCAGACAAACATGTACAAATGCAATAAGCAATCACACAAACAAAGTCATTTAGCACCCACTATAACCAAACAATTAGGCTCAATCAAAGGGTTAGACTTAAAAGTCAACTGGAATAGGGTAAATGGTGCTCTTAACCTTGACATTGAGAGCCAAGGTGAAGCAGATGAAAGGATATGAGGGGTGTGCCTCATCACTCTTATCCCTGGTCAGGGAGAGCATTGAATATCAGAAGGTGTGGGAGTTCGGAAAGATGGGACTCTCTCCACAAGTTAGACTCGATAGATCTTGGGCTTTTACTCACTATGCATCAACACATGTGGTGTGAGCAAGGTGAGACTCACAGAATAGTAGGAGATAGGCTACATATCTCTTTTGTCTACCAATCGCCTCATATGAGGTCTTTACCTGCTTGGGGACAAAGTTAAACAATCACAAACATTGCCTCTTAAGGAGGACTTCAGACAGTTGCCTGGCTAAATAACAAGCCAGGTCTTCCAGACTACATGGAGACAAGAGAGTCTACCTCAATGCTTAAGCAAAGCAAAGCAATAGCAAGTTCTCAAAGGAACTAAAGCGACTATGGTACCTGAAATCAATCAAATATAATTAGTATCCCAATCACAAAGTCAAAACAGACAAGTTATGAACCAACAGACAACACAATCAATCACATGTGCAAAGCACAAACTCAAATCAAATGAGTTAGCATCCTACAAAACAAACCAAGTTAGTTCATGATAGTCAAATAAACCAAATTAAATCAACTTGAATTAATCTCTTCAAAGTATTTGCTTCTTAACCTGAAAAAACAACTCAAATGTGAGAAGTAAGACCACTAGGACAAGCCTAGGGTCAAAAGGAGGTGAAAACTTCAAAACAGCAAGTGAAAATTGATCAAAATCAAGATTTATCAAACAAGAGTAGAATCCAATTGGTCTCTCATCAAAACTATGCACCAAATCCATTTCATAAGCTAAACATGTCAAACTATGCATTTTGAGAACTCAATGGTGTAAACAGAATGAACACAAGCATATCAATACCAAAATAGCTCAATAAATTCCTAGAAAATTCAAGCTTAAACAGAACACATTCAATGAGCAACATATCAAATTTCATACTATTTGGACCAGAGGAAGCAAGTCAATTAAAATCAACAAATCAAAGCATGTTCATACAAGCTCATACAAGGCATCAAATCAATTATCAACTTTATGCAAGTGTAAAACAGAAATGGCATAAGATAAATGAACCACACCAAAGCCTAAATGAATTTAAACATGTTAAGAACCAATCCACAAAGTTTCAGATTCATATGATAAGGCATGAGAATTTCACAAGTCATGTAAGTTGAACACTCCACAAAAGTTCAAAAATGACTAAACAGCAAAGAAACTCCCAATCAAATAGGAAATGAATCTAAAAAATGTACAAAAAATCATGCTCAAACTAGACATACAGAAGTAATCACATGCAAAAATTCAGAGCAATTGGCATAGCATAAGCATGGAAAAAAAATTCAAGAAGTTGGACAAAACCTAGTGTGACACACATTGTCACACTCATGAAGATCACATCATATCTCTCAATCCAGAAATGCATATAAAATTACCAGGAATGAGTCTAGGTCATGCATATAAAATTTCAAGCATTTTGGAGCAAGCATCAAGATTTCATGAATGAAATGGCAAAACATATGCAAGACACATACATGAACAAAGACATTAGACCAAAATAAAAACCATCCGTGCACAACTTGTATTATCATGCTAAAAAAAAACTAGATGAAAAATGGAGATGGATGCAAAAATCCCCACACAATTTGGATCATCCAAGAATTATTTATGAATTTTTGAAATTGATGATGAAAATGAAATAAACATTTAAGAATTAAAATGAATTTATTGGATGCAGTGGCAAAAGCGTAATTACGCTGCTCACTTAATGAAACTCTGCGTTTCATTAAGTGAGGTGTCCTCACGCGAATGGCTATATGGCGCGGGAAACAGGAATTTGAACACAAGGCCAAGCGAAAAAGATCTATGAAATTCTGGACGCGAAATTGAAGTGTTCTTCATCACACTCATCATGTTCATCACACTCACGAACTTTTTCTCACAAAAACTAGCAAGTGATATACCAATTGAATCATCACATCATGTAGATCACTAATCTAACAAGCAATTAACCTAATTCTAATCATGCTTCACGGATCGAGCCAAGAAAGTTTCACATAGCAAAATTCAGATCCACATAACTTCATCAATACCTAATGAAAATTCATGATCTAAGTTGCAGTGTAACCTATGTTCCACGATCTACCTAAGCCACATGTTAATTTCAAGAATCGAAGGATTTGGATTCATACCTCTTGAAGATGCAGTTCGTGTTCTTGCGCTTTTCGAGCCTCCAATTGCCAAAACAGATGGCCTATGATGTTGTAGAAGATGAATGCAAGTAGTAATTTAGCTCAGAAATGCTTGATGATGGAGAAACTTCAAGATGCCATGGATGAGCAAGATGTTTAGCAGCTGCGATTTTGCCAAGATCTTCCACTGTTAGCTCCAAACAGATCTTCAATAGTACCTATATATGATGATTAACACAAGAGAAAACAGAAAGAATCATGAAATTCGAAGGAGAAGTGAAAAAAAGTTTGAAGAATTTTTGAGAGAATTGAGAGAATTTTCGTTTTGGATCTGAGAAAATGATTGTGGATCTGGAATTCAGTTATGATTATGCTCTTATACCCTCTGTTAATCCAGCTACTAAACATGATTAGCACAAACCAAATGGATTAGTAAAAATGAGCTTGTTATGTAATTTGGCAAATTTGCCCTTTTGATGATGCAGCCAATGGAACAGTGAAATATCTGCTGAAGCAAGTCACAAATCATGTTTAGAAGCTATTCAAATTGGTTTGGCATGAAAATTCCATGTACTTTTGAAAATGGCCTTTTTTCCCACCAAAATTTAATTGGTTCACTTGAAAAATAACCTTTTTATGTGAAGATTTTTGATAAAATGTGATGATGCATTATGATAGTTCATGTCAAATGGGATTTGCTCAAAAAAGAATCACCCAAATTGGCCAAATGGTTTGAAAGTTATGCCACTTTGAAGTTCCAAAATTCTTGAAAATGATTTGATCATAACTTGCCAACCATAAATGAGAAATGAGTGTTCTTGGACTTTTTGGAAAGGCAAGAGCAAGATCTTCAACTTTCATGTTGGACAAATTTTGATTTTAAGCTTTCTTGGACATGTAATTTTGAGGAGAATGACTTTCCATTTTGGGCAGGTGGAAATTACAGGTCATTACTATTTTGGGAAACTTTTTGTCTGACCTCAAATCCTTCACTGTGGTCTTTGAAATGTTATATGAGGCTTGTATGGACATGAATGAGACCTTTCCAACCATCTCCTACCATCAAATTCCTGATTAAATGCACAGTTGACCACAGTTGACTTTGTTAGGGTTTTGGTTGACTGAGCCATGTTCTGATGAATTTCAGGCCTCTTTCTCTTGAGATCTTGACTCCAAATGGTATCACAACTCATATGAACTCTTGATGAATGATCATGGTGCCCAAATTCTTCAAGAATGGCCACCATCCATTGCTCAATGAATGATTTGACTGTTTTGACCTAGTTTGCTTCATCTGCAAGTAACAAGGTTAGATGACAATATTTTTGTACTTTTGGGTTAGTAAACAAATGAAAAACAATGATATACAAATGCAATACATGCTTGGTGATTAAGAACCACACTCACAAGATAGCCACCCACAAGAAAGAAGGCAAGGTGCACAATGATCCTTGAGGCAATGATATGATATGATATGATGCCATGAGGGATCTTAGGGCAAAAATTGGGGTCTTACAGATGCCCCTATTTAAGGTCATTCTAGCCGGAGAAGTGAAGTTTAGAAATCTTCATCTCGACACGATAGAATGGGCTTAAATAACAGTAATGAGACAAATTTTGGTCCCTAAGAGACCTCATGATGCAGATGTATGCATGCAAAAGACACAAACTCTGTGAGGATATGGTTCACACAGAAGAAAAGACGATCCATCGGAGTAATACACTCACCAGGAACAGAGACTCTAACAGGACTCTTATTGGGATAATAAAAGAAAAAGAATGCGTGAGCAGGACACGACTCTGATTTGGGGGAAACAAAACTGACACAGCGCGGACAAATCACGACTGGACTAGAGACCTTACTGGGGAAGAAAAGGACTCACACTGGGGAGAGAAAGAAATTCCAAAGGAAAACACTTCCATTGGAAAGACTCAAGCTGACCCACAAAATGCACGTACTGGGGATAACGCCGATACAGCAACACAAATAGCAATACAACTCCGCTGGGGAAATCTAGAAAAGACTTTCCAGGGGAAGCCAAGGATGAGATGTTGCCGGTATAAGGGCAACAAACTCAGGAAGAATGAATATCTAAGACCGATATAAGGGTGAGAGATATCAATCAATCCAAACATTTGAGAAAGACCTGAAAAAGGTACATCAACTCAGGCAAATCTGACTCCACAGGGGACCAAGGTCATAATAGGGAGCAGAAAGGAAGGAACACCAGGGATACCGAGGTATATAATAGGTGACCGACCGAAACGTGAATTGGTATATATGCCAAGACATTCATCATCCTGAAGAAAGCTAGAAAAGCAGACTGGTTTATAGGATGGATATTCAATCCCACAAGGAATATGAATCTTACTCTGCGGAGAAAACAATCAAAAGATTGATCCAAGAGTGCATGAGACATATTATTCATTACCGGCAGACCGTGAATAATATACTTGAAAAGGAAGAGACACCAGAGATACCGAAGTATATAATAGGTGACTAACCGAAACGTGAATTGGTATATATGCCAAGACACTCATCATCCGAAAGGAGGGCTTGAAAAAGCAAATCGACTTACAGGATAGACATTCGAATCCACAACAGGAAAAACGAATCTTACTCGACTGGGGACACAAACCCAAAGAGTGCATGAGATACAATATCCATTACCGTCAGAACGTGGATAGAATACTCGCATGAGATATATTATCTATTACCGGCAGACCGTAGATAATACACTCGCATGGTAAGAAACACCAGGGATACCGAAGTATATAATAGGTGATCTACCGAAAACGTGGATTGGTATATATGCCAAAACACTCATCATCCAAAACACAAACTGGTTAAAGGATGGGTATTCGATTCTACAAAGAATACGAATCTTACTCTACTGGGGAAGATCAACAAAGGATTCCAACCAAAGAGCGCAAGAGACATATTATTCATTACCGGCAGACCGTGAATAATATACTCGAAAAGGAAGAGGCACCAGAGATACCGAAGTATATAATAGGTGACTAACCAAAGGAGAGACAATCGATACCAAGCATCCGGGTAAATGAAAGACAACTAAAAGGGGATAAATTGCAAGCATCCGGCAATTATCCAAACAACAAATATTCGACTCCACAAAGGGAAACAACGAATCTTACTCGACTGGGGAAACACAGAAGGCTTCGACTGAAGAGCGCATGAGATATATTATCCATTACCATCAGAACGTGGATAACACACTCGCACGGAAGATTATCCACAACCGGTTACTGGGTTAACAAAGGATAAATCGACCGAAAAGAAAGGCATCGGGATACCACCCAGGTATATAATGATGACCAATCAAAGGGAGCAACAATCATTACCGAGCAAACGGGTAAATGAAAGGCGATCCGCTGGGAATGAATTGCAAGCATCCGGCAATTATCCGCAGGGACTGGCTGGGGATACATTGATAATCAATCAATGATCCGGGGAACAAATCACTAGCAAACGGTGAAAAGACCCACTGGCGACTTCCAAAGGGATAACATTGCGAGCATACGGCAATGATCCGGAAGACAACTTGCTGGGGATACAATTGCGAGCATACGGAAATTGTCCACAAGCAAAAGGAGTATCAACATCGAATATTGAATGAAGATAACCACAAAGAGTAACCATCATCGGTTAGGATGAACAACAAGGTTAACTCTGCAAAGGGGAGAAATTAGGGTTTACAACTACCGAATACGGGGTAGAATACCAAAAATCTGACTGAGGAAACAAGAGGTTTACCACTACCGACTACTGGGTAGAGAACCGACGACTCAGCTGGGATAAAATTGCAAGCATCCGACAATTATCCAATTGTACCATAAGGCACAAACTCCGATGGGGAGAACAATCACAACATGGGATTTACAACTACCGAATACGGGGTAGAAGACCACAAACTCCACTGGGGATAAGATGAATGAAGGCCAAATACTGAGCACTTATTCAACTTATACCACCGGGAAACGCAAACTTTGTTGGGGATAAAAATCACAACAACAGAAAATCCACCATCAAGCAGAACGAACCACAAAGGTTACCTCTGCTAGGGGAAAAAAAGGTAGGACTTACAACTACCGAATACGGGGTAGTAGCCATACTCTGGTGGGAATAACCATAAATTAGGGTTTACATCTACCGAATACTGGGTAGAAAACCAACAACTCTGCGTGGGGATGGGAAACAATCACAAATCTGCACGGGAAACAAAATAGGGTTTATAACAAACCACAAACTGCTGGAGAGCAGGCAAATAGGATTTACGACTACCGACTACTGGGTAGAAGACCAACAACTCTTGCTTGAGGAATAAAAGGTATATAACCACGAATTCCGCAAAGAAGCAAGAACATAGGACTTACAGCTACCGATTACTGGGTAGAGGCCCAACAAATTCCGCTGGGGATAAATGAATTGATGCCGGTTACTGGGCAAATCATTCATTTCTTCCACAGGGAAGCACAAGAAACAGCTGACAAAATGCCAATTCGGGATTGATCCGAAAAGACAGACTGAATCAAAACACGTCCTATGAGGATATAACTCAATAGGAAAGTCCATCCCAATATATGTGTTGGGAGGAAACGGAAGAAACCGTCATCCACGAGGACATATCTCAGTGGGGAACTGCAGAAGGAAAGACGGACACTCTCTGCTTATGGGGCTGACTCTATATAGAGATTAACCACCCGACATCTGCTTGGGAAGATCTATAAAGAGATCTATATCACCCAAAGCAGGAGAACAACAAACACAAGGTATATGGCAAAAATGCAACATGAATATCTGAATGTTTATGAATAGTCATGAATATGCGTGATTTATGTTTGATGAATGCTGACAAAACATACATATCTAACACAAACAGGCCCAGGAGTCAAACGCCCGGTACTATACTTCCAGGGGAAAAACCAACTGGAAAGCCAATCTGCTAGAGATCCACATGTTGTAAAGCAAAGATCTGCGGGTACTGCAGGGGAAACAAAGAGATCAGGAGAATCCTGAGGATATCTGCAGGGGATCCCAGCATCAACTGAGAAACAAAAGTTCATGGCTCAACCAAGAACTGCTGCAAAAGCAACTCCAAACAAATCCGGGGAACAACCCACTGCAGGAGAATCCTCCGAGTAGAATCTAACTGCACAAACAACTCTACTGGGGAAAGTTATTATCTATCCTCTCAGAGCACAAACCACTGAAGGAGAAAGCATCACACAAGTAGATTCTGCAACAAGCCACTCTACTCGGGGAGAACATACATCCGACGGATCACACAAGTAGATTCTGCAAATAGCCACTCTACTGAGGATCAAAAGTAATCAGGAAATCACTCCAAGCTTTGGGATGTTAGGGCCACCAACCGACCCTACTGGGGATTGAGATAGCTTTCAATAGGCAGAAACTGCCACAACAACCCTTCTGCAGACTAAGCTGGGAAAAATGGAAGGCAACCATGCCGAGGAGAGACACAACAACCCCGCTGGCGACTGCACTGGGGAGAGACTACTACTGGAGAAGAACGCGAAGTCTTCAACAACATCTCTGCTCGCGACTATACCGGGGAACAACCCCATCAACAGTTCTGCTCGCGACAATGCTGGGGAAAGCGGCAAAGTACCGGGATATCAATCCACCAACCGCTGAATCTACCACAAGGAGAACACCCATGCTAGGGATATTACTGCTGGAGAAGAAACTGAGTCTTCAACAACCACCGCTTCGGGAACAACCCCAACAACAACTCTGCTTATGGAACAACCCCAACAGCAAAGCGGGAGAAAGAGGATACAACCAAATGCCAGGAATGTGAACAACGGTCTTACCTGTTGGGAATCATACCACCCTCGGGAGAGCACTGAGACCTTCCTGAGTATCCTTTCATCATTGTGAATATTCACTTTGTTTAAAATAATAATTTGAAAAATTCTTTGTTCAAAACAATGGTATTTTATCAATTAAAACATGCAAAACATTTGTTGAACGGAAACAAATAAGAGTGCAAATAATTGGATAAAAGCTCAAATTTATTTGATGGAATGGTAGCCTGCAAATGGCAAGACTCCATAGATCTATACAAATTTGAAATCAGTGATATATATTGGAAGAGGGCTACATTGAACATAATGATCCTTTCTCTATCAATTTGAATCTCGATGTATGCGAAGCTTCAGTCGACGACGAATCGAGAATCTCTGACGAACAGACAACTGCGGAACAGAAAGTCTTGTCAGGATGCAGTTACTTGCCAAATCCCTAATTTTTGCCTAGATTGCCCCAGGGTGAGGTACTCAATCTAGCGGGATGCAAATATACTCTTTTTTCAAGTCTCTAATTTTTGCCTGGATTACCCTTGCGGGTTCTCCACCGAGACGCTCATTTTTGCCTAAGCCGCCCTTTCGGGTTTTCAACTTAGTGAGCCATTCTGTTTTTCATTTGCATATACCTTTTTTTTTAGGCAAAGTATTTCTTGACTGCATCTGAATTCACAGGACGAGTGAAATCCTCCCCATCCATCGTTGTAAGCATCAAAGCACCGTCTGAAAAGGCTCTCTTAACAACATATGGACCCTCATAGTTTGGAGTCCACTTGCCCCTGGAATCGGGCACGAAAGACAAAACTTTCTTGAGCACGAGGTCACCTTCTCGGAACACGCGAGGCTTGACCTTCTTATCGAATGCTTTCTTCATTCTCTGCTGATACAACTGACCATGGCACATGGCAGTTAATCGCTTCTCTTCAATCAGATTCAACTGGTCATAACGACTCTGAATCCATTCAGCATCAGTCAACTTGGCTTCCATCAAGACTCTCATTGATGGGATCTCCACCTCTACTGGGAGAACAACCTCCATGCCGTAAACAAGAGAAAAAGGGGTTGCCCCTGTTGAAGTGCAGACAGATGTACGATATCCATGCAAAGCAAATGGCAGCATCTCATGCCAATCTTTGTACGTAACTGTCATCTTCTGGATAATCTTCTTGATATTCTTATTAGCAGCTTCAACAGCCCCATTCATCTTGGGTCTGTAGGGAGAAGAATTATGGTGTGCAATCTTGAATTCAGCGCACAACTCATCCATCATCTTATTATTCAGATTAGATCCATTATCAGTAATGATCTTATCTGGCACACCATAACGGCAAATCAGCTGGTTCTTGATAAACTTCACAACCACCTGTCTAGTCACATTCGCATACGAAGCGGCCTCAACCCATTTGGTGAAGTAGTCAATTGCTACGAGAATAAACCTGTGTCCGTTGGACGCTTTCGGTTCAATCATGCCGATCATGTAGATTCCCCACATAGAGAAAGGCCATGGTGATGAAATCACATTCAGAAGTGTCGGAGGAATATGAATCTTGTCCGCGTAAATCTGACACTTGTGGCATTTCTTCACATATTTGCAGCAGTCAGACTCCATTGTCAGCCAATAGTAGCCTGCTCTCAGCATCTTTCTAGCCATGACATGTCCATTGGAATGAGTACCAAATGAACCCTCATGGACCTCAGTCATCAACAGGTTTGCTTCGTGTCTATCCACGCATCTGAGCAAAACCATGTCAAAATTTCTCTTATAAAACACTTCACCACTGAGGTAGAAACTGCCTGAAAACCTTCTCAAAGTTTTCCTATCTTTCACAGATGCCCCAGGCGGGTAGACCTGGTTCTGGAGGAAATTCTTGATATCAAAATACCAAGGCTTGTCATCATTCACTTCTTCGACTGCAAATACGTGAGCTGGTCTATCCAAGCGCATCACGGCAATGTTGGGAACTTCATTCCAATACTTCACAACAATCATGGAAGCAAGCGTAGCAAGAGCATCTGCCATCCGATTATCCTCTCGAGGAATGTGATGAAAGTCAACTTCTGTAAAGAATGTTGAAATCCTTCGTGCGTAATCTCTGTATGGAATGAGACTTGGTTGATTCGTCTCCCATTCACCCTTGATCTGATTGACAACCAGGGCCGAATCACCATACACGTCAAGATGCTTGATTCTCAAATCAATGCATTCTTCAAGTCCCATAATACAGGCCTCATACTCAGCCATGTTATTCGTGCATTTGAAAGTTAGCCTTGCTGTAAGCGGAATATGTGTGCCATGAGGAGTAATGATTACTGCCCCAATGCCATTTCCATACTGATTTACAGCGCCATCGAACACCATCGTCCATCTGGAACCAGGTTCCGGACCTTCATCAAGTGTAGGCTCATCACAATCTTTCATTTTCAAATACAGAATTTCCTCGTCAGGGAAGTCATACTGAACTGACTGATGATCTTCAATCGGCTGGTGCGCTAAATGGTCAGCCAAGATACTACCTTTGATAGCTTTCTGAGCTCGATACTCGATATCATGCTCAGACAACAACATCTGCCAACGGGCAATCCTCCCGGTTAGAGCAGGCTTCTCGAAAATGTACTTGATTGGATCCATTCTGGATATCAACCAAGTTGTATGATTTATCATGTACTGGCGCAAACGTTTAGCGGCCCAAGCCAAAGCACAACACGTCTTCTCAAGCATAGAGTACCGAGACTCACAATCAGTAAACTTCTTACTGAGATAGTATATAGCAGATTCTTTCTTCCCTGATTCATCTTGTTGACCGAGTACACAACCCATCGAGTCTTCAAGAATGGTCAGATACATGATCAGAGGTCTTCCTTCTACAGGCGGAGACAAGATCGGAGGTTCAGACAGATACTCCTTGATACTGTCGAAAGCTTTCTGGCAATCCTCGGTCCAATCATGAGACTGATCTTTCCGAAGGAGCTTGAATATCGGCGCACATGTGGCAGTCATGTGGGATATAAATCTGGAAATGTAATTCAAGCGGCCAAGAAAACCTCGGACTTGCTTCTCAGTTTTGGGTGCAGGCATCTCTTGTATTGCTTTGACCTTTGCAGGATCAACCTCAATGCCTCTTTCGCTTACCACAAAACCTAACAACTTGCCGGAACGGACTCCAAATGTACATTTGTTCGGATTCAGGCAAAGTCTGAACTTCCTCAGACGCTGAAAAAGCTTCAACAAATGCTCAATATGCTCAACTTCCGTTCGGGACTTAGCAATCATATCGTCAACATAGACCTCTATCTCCTTGTGCATCATATCATGAAACAAGGTAGTCATAGCTCGTTGATACGTGGCTCCGGCGTTCTTCAAACCGAAGGGCATCACTCGATAACAGAATGTTCCCCAAGGTGTGATGAATGTTGTCTTCTCCATATCTTCGGGTGCCATTTTGATTTGATTATATCCGGAAAATCCATCCATAAAGGAAAAGACTTTGAATTTAGCTGTATTATCTACCAACATATCGATGTGTGGCAGAGGGAAATCATCTTTCGGACTAGCCTTATTCAAATCTCTGTAATCAACGCACATACGGACTTTTCCGTCCTTCTTAGGAACAGGCACAATATTGGCCACCCATTGAGGATATGTAGAAGTCACCAGAAACCCCGCATCAATTTGCTTCTGAACTTCCTCTTTGATCTTCACTGCCATATCTGGATGAGTTCTTCTGAGATTCTGCTTCACAGGCACGCACTCAGGCTTCAAAGGCAGGAAATGTTGCATAATATCTGTATCTAGACTCGGCATGTCTTCATATGACCAAGCGAAGATATCGGAATATTCTTATAGCAAACTGATCAATCTCTTCTTGACAGACTCTTCAAGAAGTGCCCCAATCTTCACCATACGAACACAATCCTCAGACCCCAAGTTGACTGTTTCCAGATCTTCAAGGTGCGGCTGAATGATCTTCTTCTCGTGCTCAAGGAGACGGGTAATCTCATCAGGAATCCCTTCAACATCATCTTCCTCTGCCTCGAATACAGGGGATTCAAGATCAACCTGCATAATGATTTTGGTTAATGAAAAACTTTAGAATTTAAACAAGCAAATCATTATGCAGATGAAAAAATGTTTGCTTTTATTCTTGTTTTTATGGGTTTTTTGTGATCACTGATTTCATGCAAAAAAGCAAAAAGTGAAAACAAATGGAAAAACAAATGTTTAACAATGCATTAATTGAATGAAATATCATTGTATTAAATGCTGCCAACAATGTCATCACTTCTCCTTTTGGCATGGGAGAAGGGTTTTAAACAAAGTGAACAATTACTCTGATCTATGGATGACTGTAGGAACCTCTACAGCGACCCAATTGTGGCAGACACCACCAAGAATGACAAAATTGTTCAGATCTTCTGCGTCCTCTTCTAGAATAGCAGCAGCTTCCTCCTCAGGTTGATCGTCGTGGATGAATCCTCCACTCTTGAACAAACCTTGCTCATTAAATGCCCCAGAACAGTAGCCAATGCCAGCCCGGGATCTATTGTCTTCAAGCTCAATCACCTTCCCTAAACCAGCTACTGCACCACATTCGATGGCCAGTTTCGCATCTTTGTAGGAAGAAAATGAAGGAGACTTCTTCTCAATCAGTTCATCAATAGATAAAGCTTGGAACGGAGTCCCAACTTCATCCTCAGCGTCAATGTACGAGAAAGAAGACAGGTGGCTAACCAGGAGAGCCTTTTCTCCCCCTACCACAACCAGTTTCTTGTTTTTCACAAATTTCAGCTTCTGGTGTAGGGTGGATGTCACGGCGCCAGCCTCGTGAATCCATGGTCTGCCTAAGAGACAGCTATAATATGGTTGGATATCCATTACCTGGAAGGTAACTTGGAAATCACTTGGTCCAATTTTGATTGGGAGGTCCACTTCCCCAATCACGGTCTTGCGCGACCCATCAAATGCTTTCACAACAACCCCACTTTGCCTCATAGGAGGACCTTGATATGACAACTTGGAGAGTGTGGTTTTTGGCAATACATTCAAGGAAGATCTAGTGTCCACCAGCACGTTGGACATGGCATCAGATTTGCAATTCAGGGAGATGTGTAAAGCCATGTTGTGGTCTCTTCCCTCCTCAGGGAGATCAGCGTCACAAAAACTCAAAGTGTTGCAAGCAGTGATGTTTGCAACTATACCATCAAATTGTTCAACCGTGACGTCGTGATCAACATACGCCAAATCCAAGACTTTCTGCAGAGCCTCCCTATGGGGTTCTGAATTCAACAGCAAAGATAGAACGGAAATTTTGGAAGGCGTTTGTAGAAGCTGGTCTACAACATTGTACTCACTCTTTTTGATGAGCCTCAGCATCTCATCAGATTCTTCACTCAAAATGCCACTCGGGCCAACGGAAGAAGCAGGAGCCTTTTGTACAGAGGAGGAGGGTTGTCTGGCAACATCAAGTGCCGGATTCTGAATATTAACCGCTGTCCCAACTGGACGCTCAACGGTATCGGAAGCAACAGGAGCCTTGGGAGGTGCGGAAAACACGCGACCGCTCCGGGTCAAACCGCTCACATCAGCAATGTGGGTCACAGACGTTGAAGGCAAAAGCACTTCTACCCCATCTTGCACAGCGACGGGATTATATCTGAATGGCACAGCTTTGTCTGAAACATAAGGCACAGGGCCTGCAGGCTTAATGACCAATGACGGAGAGACCTTCGGCTTGCTGCTATCATAACGAATAACAACAGGCTCAGGCAATTTGAACACTGGCGAAATAACGTTCACCTCCGGCTCATCCTCATCAACATTGCGATTCTGGAGGATCTCAATGGTTCCCTCATCCAGCAATTCTTGAAGCTCTCTGCGTACCTAGTTGCAACCCAGACGGTTGACCGAGCAGATGCGGCATTTGTCGTGGTCATGCTCCATGTGGCTGTATTGACACAGCAACCGATGTAATTCGACCAGCGATTGTCTAATATGGCTTACATATTTGACTTTGTACTTCCCAGGGCACCCCTGGACCATGTTGGCAGATTTCCCATGCGCGGGCAATGGGTTCTTGGTAACATTCGGGCCTGAATCTTCAAAGCTCAAAATCCCACATCTCATAAGGTCTTGCACCTTAGTCTTCAGTGGGTAGCAATTCTCAATATTGTGACCCGGGGCACCGGAATGATAAACGCAGTGCTGGTCTGGTTTATACCACCATGGGGGATTTGCAGGCACGGCAGGAGGATCCCTGGGAGAAACCAACTTCCTTTCCAACAAGGAAGGATAAAGCTCTGCATATGACATAGGAAGGATAAAGCTCTGAATACAAGTGCTATATGAGCCACCTGGTGCTGATTGCTGTTGCGTCGTGCAGGCTTCCTCTGGACAGAGGGTCTTCTAGGCTTGGCATGGGATTGCACAGCATGTGCCTCCCCATCCTTCTTCTTGAACGCCCCATACCGTTTAGAAGAAGAGCTCTCATCTTTTGCCAACCGTCCTTCACGGACACCTTCTTCAAGTCGCATCCCCATGTTCACCATCTCGGTGAAATCAGAGGGAGCGCTTGCTACCATCCGCTCGTAATAAAATGAGCTAATAGTCTTTAAGAAGATCTTAGTCATCTCTTTCTCCTCTAGCGGTGGAGTAATTTGAGCAGCCAGCTCTCGCCACCTCTGGGCGTACTCCTTGAAAGTTTCCTTTTCCTTCTGGGACATGGCCCTGAGCTGATCACGGTCAGGCGCCATATCAACGTTGTACTTATACTGCTTGACGAAGGCTTCGCCAAGATCGTTGAAGGATCGGATATTAGCGCTGTCCAAACTCATGTACCATCTGAGCGCAGCGCCAGACAGACTGTTCTGAAAATAATGGATCAACAGCTGATCATTATCAGTTTGGGTTGACATCTTTCTAGCGTACATGACCAGGTGAGCGAGAGGACAGGTGTTCCCTTTGTATTTTTCAAAGTCAGGCACTTTGAATTTAATCGGTATCTTGACATCGGGAACAAGGCATAGCTCGGCAGCAGACTTGCCGAACAAATCTTTACCTCTGAGGGTCTTCAATTCCTTCCTCAGCTCAAGGAATTGGTCATTCATGGCGTCCATCTTTTCATTAACGTCCGGGCCCTCAGACGGCTCGGAATGATAGATGGTGTTGTCTACCCTAGGCATGGTATGCACGACAGGAGGAGCAGCAACAGGGACCGGGCTAGATGCCGGCATGTGAGCAAAGGTTGGAGCAGGAATATCCGGCATGAAACCCGGAGGCATACCCCAAGGGAACCCGGCTGGCATTGCGTGAGGCACAAAATGAGCACTGGCTGCTGGCACAGTCGGAACCACAATCTCTGAGACAACAGTCCTCTGAACAGGAGTTGCAGGCGGTTGAGCAGGTTGATTCTGAGCAGCGAGGAGTTGCTCTATCAAAGCGCCAAGTCTGGCGACCTCTTCTTTCAATTCTCTGTTCTCTTGCTCTAGCTGATCCATAACTCTTGCAGAATTTGCTCTTGTATAGTACCGGTGAGTCAGCTTGTCTTCAAAATAAATGAAGAATACGGAGTCAGAACGAGAAGACCAGAAACAAGGTACCTGCTTATGCAAAATGATGCATGTAGTGCTTGTGCATATGCTTTGTTTTATTTTCAAGGAACCCTTAGGGTATTATTTGTAATTTTTGAACTTTTAAGCATTTTAATTTCTCATGGAAAATATCTCATTCAATATAATCGAGACGAAGAAGTACAACATTTTTGATCATATTACAAAGAGAAAAGGAAAATAACATCCTATGGATCCCTAGTAGCTCGGGATGCTGGAAGACGAGAAACACACAACTTCTTGATCTCTCTCTCATAGGCTGCTTCCATATCTGCTTTCTCCTTTGCCAGCTGATCATACTTCCTCTTCCAGAATTTGGAAGACTGAGGAAGCAAAGAAGTCCAAGTGTCGTTGGGATCGTCGATCACCCGATGCTCGAGAAACTCAATCAGAGCGTCCTTCTCCTTAAGCTGCTGAAGCAATTCTTCTCTTTCACGGATCCAAGCACGTGAAAGGTCTTCTTCTCTCAACTCCTCTACACGTTGGGTAGGGAGGGTTGAAGGCCCAGCCACATCCAACAGTGTAGGTCTCGGATGATCATATGGCATAAGGTACACGACAACTCTCTGTCTGACCCAAGAGGTATAGGGCTCCAAAGCAATGCAATTCTTTGGACCCAATTCATTCCTACTCTTCTTGCAGATCTTGCACCAAGCGCGGACGAATCTGGCTTTCAGGCCTTGGGGATCTTTACCCTCCTGAAAGAACACACCTTCTAACAGAATGTTATGAGGTTTACCCTTTAGGGGGAACCCCAAGCTGACGACGTGCGAGAATGGGGTTGTAGCTTATCCCACCACATGTACCAAGGAGAGGCACATTAGGGAATTCACCACAATAGTCAATGATCTGCACAGTATCATACACGCGATCATACCAAGAGATATCATCATTGGTGAGAGACATGAGTCTCTGAGACCACCGTAGACAACTCTTGTTCTCCTTAAAAGCAAGTGTCTGCGGCAAGTGCGAAATAAACCACTTGTACAGCAGAGGCAGACAGCAGACAATAACTCCTCCACCCTTTGCATTCCTCAGATGCAAAGAGACATAGGCATCACCCAACAAAGTCGGAATGGGATTAAGAACTGAAAAGATCCTAATGGCGTTCATGTCCACGAATTTGTCAAAGTTGGGAAATAAGACCAACCCATAGATGAGCAGCACAAATAAAGCCTCAAAGGCATCCTCACTCATGGCCTTCCCATAGATGGTAGCTTGAGCGATGAGGAACTCGGAAGGAAAACCCTGAATTCCACCTTTGGTAGTCAGATTAGCCTTAATCAAAGCTTCATCTATGTGCAACAAATCTACAATCTCTCGAGCGGTCGGAATACTCTCTAAGCCACTGAGCGGCACCTGATCTAGAATAGGAATCCCAATAAGATGAGAATACTCCTCCAAGGTAGGCAGCAACTGGAAGTCCGGGAAGGAGAAGCAGTGATACAGAGGATCGTAAAACTGAGCCAGAGTGCTCATCAATCCCTCATCAACCTGAGTAGTGAGTAGAGGCAGAAGCTTCCCATAGCGAGCTTTGAAACCCAAGGGATCTAGTACATAAGATGTCAGATTCCTTAACTCTTTCACATCGGGCTGTCTAAAGCTGTACTTCTTTGTATGCCTTTTTGGTATTTCCATGTCTGAAAATTTTGCAAATAAACCCTTTTAAGTTCCTTGAAAATTTTCTTTTTTTCTTCTGATGACATGAAGTGCAGATGAATGCATGAATGCATGAATGCAACAATCACACTCAAGGATCAAGCAAGGCACAACAAACAAAGGTCGTGGGAAAGCTCATTGTATCCCCTAATATCAATCATCCATTTTGGTGGATTTAGGTTTTCACCTTATCAACACCCAAGTTCCATTGATATTAACGGTACATGAACCGGCTCTAACATCCTTAATATCAATCATCCATTTTGGCGGATTATGGTTTACACCTTATCAACGCCCAAGTTCCATTGATATTAATGATGTTTGAACGACTCAACCACGAATCACGGGTTTGCTGAGAGTCACGAGCATGGAGTCTCGGTTAAGAATCACCCAAAGGGAGTGTACTAGGGTTTAAACCTGCCAGACATGTTCTACCAGAGGTTCCCATAATCATCGTCCCATCTCTCGGATATTATCGGAGAAACGAATACTCGTATTCCAAGAATATTCTCAAGAGAGACTCTTATGAGTGTAGTATCGCGTAACAATCGCATCAGATCTTACATCTGAACGACCTCCGCACTACGTCCTAAAATAGGCCAAGATGGGTTTGGTAAACTAAGGTCCTTGGCTTATAAGGCACATGATTGAACGAATAATGCCTAACAACAAATAACTTGTGTGACATTATTAATCCAACATGACCTCCACCAAGTGAATGGGCTCGCAAGTCAACTGGCTAAGGAATACTCCACACCAGTCAACAAGACTACGCCATTCTCCTATCCTAGAGTGCACTCGAGTTCGGGTATAGAACTCATCTCACAGAGATCACCAAAGCAAACAGCAATTGTATATCAAGCAATTCAAGCATTACAATCAATACAGTTATCCCAAATTGTACAAAAATATGTCAAGTAACACATAAACAATTATCATACAACAAGGGTGAAAAGTAGGCAATACCACCAGGGAAGGTCTAATGTTTTCCCCAGCAGAGTCGCCACTTTTCTGTAGCGGTGTATTCGTCGCTATATGATTTATTGATTAAACCATAAGCAAAGTATACAATGAATCGAGTCGCCACCGCACTTTTATTTATCCTAAGGACTGGTTAAAAAGCGAACAAAAACCTAAGAAGTTTTACACGTAGAAAACCAATAAAAGATCAGAAAGTCTGGGTAAGGGGTAAATTACGCAATGGGAAGGTGTTAGGCACCCATCACGTCCTAGGTACTCCTAGGGAGCCCTTTTCACACTTGTTGTATAAAAATGTTTATTTGTTTTTGACATATTGTGCAAACATGAATGGGATGATGAGAAAAGAATGTACAAGTTAGTTATTTTTGTGTTTGAACGGATGAACCCGTTGCCTACGTACCTTCCATCAAAGGTAAGGATCAAAACGCCGTAGTTCGGCTAAAAGATTTCCAAAAATTAGTGAGTTCAATTTTAAAACAAGAGCTAAGGCTTTTCATTACCAATGGGAGAAAACTCAACCTGAATTCAACAATCCACCATGCGAGGACGGCTTCAACATACTAGTGAGGGGTTAACCCTATAATAAGTATGGAAGGCTTACAATCAACTCACTAAGGATAAGGTAAGATTTACATCAACCGTTATGGTAATTGAAACCTATGGCTAATGTATGAAACATATTAACAATGGACAAAGCCACAAAATAATTGAATGTGTGAAGTTAATTGATTATGAGTATTCACAAAATATGGTCAAGATATGATTAAGATTGATTCAAAGAAGTGTTATGAAATGGAGTTTGAAAAAATCAAGGACTTAAGGTCCAGGTTTCTAATTTGAAAAGACATGAAAATGTTTGCACAACAAGTCAAAGTTTTTGAAAGCAAAGTGTGAAAAGGTTTAGGACAAAGAGGTTATGGATGATGGAATGTAAAACTTCTTAGAAAGGTTCACCTCTTGAAATCATATAGAAGATGATTCAAGTGTGTTCTTAGGAATAAGCAACAAAGCAAGCAAATAAAAGCAAGGTGATACCGGATGCCATCAATGGACTTATACCAATCTCACAAACAAAAGCGGATATCGGATACCAATAAATGGGTTTACACCAATCTCCTAAAACAAAACAATGATACCGGATGCCATCAATGGACTTATACCAATCTCACAAACAAAAGCGGATATCGGATACCAACAAATGGGTTTACACCAATCTCCTAAAACAAAACAAAACTTGGATGTCAGATGCCAACCTATCTGGACTTATACCAACCTCCAAAGGATGATCATAGGAGTACAAATGCCAACAATATGGACTTATAATTGCATCCTCACATACAACAAACAGACAAGCATCAGGCTAAGGGGATATGAGTGACCAATGAAATGGTCTTACACTCTATCCCTTCCACATCATAGGAACAATGGCCAAAGAACATGGTCTTACAATTGTCCTCAATGGGTACACTCAAACAAACCACAAGAGTATGAAATAATGATCATGCAATAATGAACAATCAATGATGATAAGTGCACCAAGGCAAGCAGACAAACATGTACAAATGCAATAAGCAATCACACAAACAAAGTCATTTAGCACCCACTATAACCAAACAATTAGGCTCAATCAAAGGGTTAGACTTAAAAGTCAACTGGAATAGGGTAAATGGTGCTCTTAACCTTGACATTGAGAGCCAAGGTGAAGCAGATGAAAGGATATGAGGGGTGTGCCTCATCACTCTTATCCCTGGTCAGGGAGAGCATTGAATATCAGAAGGTGTGGGAGTTCGGAAAGATGGAACTCTCTCCACAAGTTAGACTCGATAGATCTTGGGCTTTTACTCACTATGCATCAACACATGTGGTGTGAGCAAGGTGAGACTCACAGAATAGTAGGAGATAGGCTACATATCTCTTTTGTCTACCAATCGCCTCATATGAGGTCTTTACCTGCTAGGGGACAAAGTTAAACAATCACAAACATTGCCTCTTAAGGAGGACTTCAGACAGTTGCCTGGCTAAATAACAAGCCAGGTCTTCCAGACTACATGGAGACAAGAGAGTCTACCTCAATGCTTAAGCAAAGCAAAGCAATAGCAAGTTCTCAAAGGAACTAAAGCGACTATGGTACCTGAAATCAATCAAATATAATCAGTATCCCAATCACAAAGTCAAAACAGACAAGTTATGAACCAACAGACAACACAATCAATCACATGTGCAAAGCACAAACTCAAATCAAATGAGTTAGCATCCTACAAAACAAACCAAGTTAGTTCATGATAATCAAATAAACCAAATTAAATCAACTTGAATTAATCTCTTCAAAGTATTTGCTTCTTAACCTGAAAAAATAACTCAAATGTGAGAAGTAAGACCACTAGGACAAGCCTAGGGTCAAAAGGAGGTGAAAAATTCAAAACAGCAAGTGAAAATTGATCAAAATCAAGATTTATCAAACAAGAGTAGAATCAAATTGGTCTCTCATCAAAACTATGCACCAAATCCATTTCATAAGCTAAACATGTCAAACTATACATTTTGAGAACTCAATGGTGTAAACAGAATGAACACAAGCATATCAATACCAAAATAGCTCAATAAATTCCCAGAAAATTCAAGCTTAAATAGAACATATTCAATAAGCAACATATCAAATTTCATGCTATTTGGACCAGAGGAAGCAAGTCAATTAAAATCAACAAATCAAAGCATGTTCATACAAGCTCATACAAGGCATCAAATCAATTATCAACTTTAGGCAAGTGTAAAACAGAAATGGCATAAGATAAATGAACCACACCAAAGCCAAAATGAAGTTAAACATGTTAAGAACCAATCCACAAAGTTTCAGCTTCATATGATAAGGCATGAGAATTTCACAAGTCATGTAAGTTGAACACTCCACAAAAATTCAAAAATGACTAAACAGCAAAGAAAATCCCAATCAAATAGGAAATGAATCTAAAAAATCTACAAAAAATCATGCTCAAACTAGACATACAGAAGTAATCACATGCAAAAATTCAGAGCAATTGGCATAGCATAAGCATGGAAACAAAATTCAAGAATTTGGACAAAACCTAGTGTGACACACATTGTCACACTCATGAAGATCACATCATATCTCTCAATCCAGAAATGCAAAATTAGCAAACCATATACCAAAATCACCAGGAATGAGTCTAGATCATGCATATAAAATTTCAAGCATTTTGGAGCAAGCATCAAGATTTCATGAATGAAATGGCAAAACATATACAAGACACATACATGAACAAAGACATTAGACCAAAATAAAAACCATCCGTGCACAACTTGTGTTATCATGCTCATAAATAACTAGATGAAAAATGGAGATGGATGCAAAAATCCCCACACAATTTGGATCATCCAAGAATTATTTATGAATTTTTGAAATTGATGATGAAAATGAAATAAACATTTAAGAATTAAAATGAATTTATTGGATGCAGTGGCAAAAGCGTAATTACGCTGCTCACTTAATGAAACTCTGCGTTTCATTAAGTGAGGTGTCCTCACGCGAATGGCTATATGGCGCGGGAAACAGGAATTTGAACACAAGGCCAGGCGAAAAAGATCTATGAAATTCTGGACGCGAAATTGAAGTGTTCTTCATCACACTCATCATGTTCATCACACTCACGAACTTTTTCTCACAAAAACTAGCAAGTGATATACCAATCGAATCATCACATCATGTAGATCACTAATCTAACAAGCAATTAACCTAATTCTAATCATGCTTCACGGATCGAGCCAAGAAAGTTTCACATATGCAAAATTCAGATCCACATAACTTCATCAATACCTAATGAAAATTCATGATCTAAGTTGCAGTGTAACCTATGTTCCATGATCTACCTAAGCCACATGTTAATTTCAAGAATCGAAGGATTTGGATTCATACCTCTTGAAGATGCAGTTCGTGTTCTTGCGCTTTTCGAGCCTCCAATTGCCAAAACAGATGGCCTATGATGTTGTAGAAGATGAATGCAAGTAGTAGTTTAGCTCAGAAATGCTTGATGATGGAGAAACTTCAAGATGCCATGGATGAGCAAGATGTTTAGCAGCTGCGATTTTGCCAAGATCTTCCACTGTTAGCTCCAAACAGATCTTCAATAGTACCTATATATGATGATTAACACAAGAGAAAACAGAAAGAATCATGAAATTCGAAGGAGAAGTGAAAAAAAGTTTGAAGAATTTTTGAGAGAATTGAGAGAATTTTCGTTTTGGATCTGAGAAAATGATTGTGGATCTGGAATTCAGTTATGATTAAGCTCTTATACCCTCTGTTAATCCAGCTACTAAACATGATTAGCACAAACCAAATGGATTAGTAAAAATGAGCTTGTTATGTAATTTGGCAAAATTGCCCTTTTGATGATGCAGCCAATGGAACAGTGAAATATCTGTTGAAGCAAGTCACAAATCATGTTTAGAAGCTATTCAAATTGGTTTGGCATGAAAATTCCATGTACTTTTGAAAATGGCCTTTTTTCCCACCAAAATTTAATTGGTTCACTTGAAAAATGACCTTTTTATGTGAAGATTTTTGATGAAATGTGATGATGCATTATGATAGTTCATGTCAAATGGGATTTGCTCAAAAAAGAATCACCCAAATTGGCCAAATGGTTTGAAAGTTATGCCACTTTGAAGTTCCAAAATTCTTGAAAATGATTTGATCATAACTTGCCAACCATAAATGAGAAATGAGTGTTCTTGGACTTTTTGGAAAGGCTAGAGCAAGATCTTCAACTTTCATGTTGGAAAAATTTTGATTTGAAGCTTGCTTGGACATGTAATTTTGAGGAGAATGACTTTCCATTTTGGGCAGGTGGAAATTACAGGTCATTACTATTTTGGGAAACTTTTTGTCTGACCTCAAATCCTTCACTGTGGTCTTTGAAATGTTATATGAGGCTTGTATGGACATGAATGAGACCTTTCCAACCATCTCCTACCATCAAATTCCTGATTAAATGCATAGTTGACCACAGTTGACTTTGCTAGGGTTTTGGTTGACTGAGCCATGTTCTGATGAATTTCAGGCCTCTTTCTCTTGATATCTTGACTCCAAATGGTATCACAACTCATATGAACTCTTGATGAATGATCATGGTGCCCAAATTCTTCAAGAATGGCCACCATCCATTGCTCAATGACTGATTTGACTGTTTTGACCTAGTTTGCTTCATCTGCAAGTAACAAGGTTAGATGACAATATTTTTGTACTTTTGGGTTAGTAAACAAATGAAAAGCAATGATATACAAATGCAATACATGCTTGGTGATCAAGAACCACACTCACAAGATAGCCACCCACAAGAAAGAAGGCAAGGTGCACAATGATCCTTGAGGCAATGATATGATATGATATGATGCCATGAGGGATATTAGGGCAAAAATTGGGGTCTTACACCTACTCGTTGCACTTAAAGCATACGAGACATCTGGTCGAGTACATAACATGGCATACATGATAAATCCTATTGCAGATGCATATGGAATCTTATTCATGCGATCCCTTTCTTCCTTAGTTAAAGGGGATTGTGTTTTTGATAGACACATGCCATGTTGCATAGGTATGAATCCTTTCTTGGAATCATGCATATTAAAGCGTCTCAACACTTTGTCTATGTATGTACTCTGACTTAGGCCAAGCAGTTTTTGTGATCTATCTCTATAGATTCTAATTCCTAATATATAGGCTGCTTCACCTAGGTTCTTCATAGAAAAGTATTTCCCCAACCAAGACTTTACCTGTTGTAGGGTAGGGATATCGTTTCCAATGAGTAATATGTCATCTACATATAATACCAGGAAAATGATCATGCTCCCACTAACCATCTTGTAGACACAAGGCTCATCTTCGTTCTTGATGAATCCATATTGTTTTACTGTTTCATCAAAACGAAGATTCCAGCTTCTGGAAGCTTGCTTCAATCCATAGATTGATCTTTGTAACTTACATATCTTTTGGGCTTCCTCTGGTATGTCAAATCCTTCAGGCTGTGTCATGTACACATCCTCAAGAAGATTTCCATTAAGGAAAGCAGTTTTGACATCCATCTGCCATATTTCATAATCATGATATGCAGCGATAGCAAGTAAAATCCGAACAGATTTAAGCATTGCAACTGGTGAAAAGGTTTCATCATAGTCAACCCCATGAATTTGTTTATATCCTTTTGCAACCGGTCTTGCCTTATAGGTATGTACCTTACCATCCATGTCAGTCTTCTTTTTGAAGACCCACTTGCATCCTATAGGGCTATAGGGTTAACCCCTATAGGAGGCTCTACCAAGTTCCAAACTTGGTTTGTGTACATGGAATCTATTTCGGATTTCATGGCTTCTAGCCACTTCTCAGACTCGGGACCAGTTATGGCCTCTTGGTAGGTCACAGGCTCATCTTGATCCATGAGTAATACATCACCTTGATCAGTTATGAGATATCCATATCTCTCAGGTAGTTGACGTATCCTGCTTGACCTACGCTGGCCTTGTTCTACTTGAGCAGGTTGCTCTTCCACAACTTCTTGTGTTTCCTGCTCTAATTCCTCCATAGGTGTATCTATGCTTTGTGATTCTTGAATTTCTTCAAGCTCTACTTTCCTCCCACTGGTTCCTTTGGAAATAAAATCCTTTTCTAGGAAAACTCCAGTTCGAGCGACAAACACTTTGCCCTCAGAAGGATTGTAGAAGTAATACCCTCTTGTTTCTTTAGGATACCCCACAAATAAGCATTTGTCAGATTTGGGCTCAAGCTTAGTTGAAATTTGTCGTTTCACATAAACTTCGCAACCCCAAATCTTCATGTAAGACATATGTGGTCTCTTACCACTCCATATCTCATATGGTGTCTTATCAACTTTTTTGGATGGAACACGGTTAAGTGTGTAAGCTGCTGTCAACAGCGCATGTCCCCAAAAGGAGTTTGGAAGATCGGCGTGATTCATCATGGATCGGACCATGTCCAACAGGTTCGATTTCTTCTCTCAGACACACCATTCCATTGGGGTGTTCCAGGAGGAGTGAGTTGGGATAGAATCCCACACTCTTTCAGATGGTCATCAAACTCTAGGCTTAAATATTCACCACCTCGATCTGATCGAAGAGCTTTAATATTCTTACCTAGTTGGTTTTGTACTTCATTCTTGAATTCTTTGAATTTTTTAAAGGACTCTGATTTGTGTTTCATTAAATACACATAACCATATCTACTGAAATCATCAGTGAATGTGATGAAGTACTGAAAACCTCCTCTGGCTGGTATGTTCAGTGAACCACATACATCAGTATGTATGAGGGCCAAAAGATCATTAGCTCTTTCACCTTTTCCTGTGAATGGAGACTTTGTCATCTTTCCAATTAAACAAGATTTGCATGTCTCATATGATTCATAATCAAAAGAGTCCAAGAGTCCATCTTTATGGAGTTTGGAAATGCGTTTCTCATTTATGTGGCCTAATCGACAATGCCAAAGGTAAGTTGGATTTAACTCGTTAGGTTTCATCCTTTTAGTATTAATGTTATATATAGGCATTTCGAGGTCAAGGACATACAGTCCATTGCTCATTTGTGCAGTAGCATAGAATATATCATTCAAATAAATTGAGCAACAATTGTTCTTTATCATGAATGAAAAACCAATCTTGTCCAAACAAGAAACGGAAATAATATTCCTGCTAATTGCTGGTACATAATAACAGTTCTCTAACTGAATTATTAAACCACTAGGTAAAGTCAATTCATAAGTTTCTACGGCTAAGGCATCAACCTTTGCTCCATTACCAACTCGTAGGTCGACTTCACCTTTTGCCAATTTTCTACTCCCTTTTAGTTCTTGTACATTTGTACAAATGTGAGAACCGCATCCGGTATCTATACCCATGATGCTGAAGTAGATAAATTAATTTCAATAACAAAAATACCTGAAGTTGGAGTCTCTACTCCATTCTTCCTATCTTCCAGGTACTTTGGGCAGTTCCTCTTCCAGTGTGCGGTCTTACCGCACTGGAAGCAGGTGCCTTCTTTCTCTATGCTTCCACTAGGCTTCAAAGCAGCAATAGTGGGTTTGGGTTTGGCAACTTCCTTGCTTTTCCCTTTATCATGTTTGAGGACAATCCTCATGTTTCGGTACCAATCCAGAAAACTTGTCCCAGACAATTTTTCTTTCTCAAGGTTTGATCGTAATATGTTGTTAGAGGTGTTTGTTGTCATGGTTATCTACATAAGGATTAATGAAAATATAAGTATCATTGACATATTTAATTAGGCCTTTAATTAAACATGCTCCCACTATTTTATTCAAAACAAATGACCCTTATCATTTGATTCGGAAAATCCCGTTGGAAGACTTTCTAGTGGGTCGAGATCCATATTTCACTTCGTTCTAAGTCCGCGTAGGCGGATTACACAAAACTAGGTTATTTAGGTAGGAACTCCTTCCAATTGTATCTCATACAACTCTCGAATATTTCAGTTGGGTGAATAACTCCTTATTCCAATCCATCATATGGATCATTCCTAACTCTTGCTTCTAAACATATATATAATCTTATTATAATTTGTTTAGTTAAGTTTGACCCATTGTTTTAACAATTGGATATTACAATTATCCCATCGCACCTTACTAATATATAGATCATGCACCTCGCGTAGGCGAAACCTACATTATCCATTACTAGTCTTGATGAGTGTTAAAACTTGGAAAGCATAAACTTAATATTTAATTTGAGGGAATTGCAATTTTATGATCTCACCGGGTTATTTATCATATAAATCGTCTCTCACATGCATCAACATACATACATAATGAAACAGTTATGGCCCCTAGCGCAATTGTTCTCCCAAGCCAATGAGAGAACCTAAGCTAACCTAATAACGATCTAAGCTTCTCCAAGCAAGATCTTCAAGGTTGTCCTCCTTTAATATTGAATTCTTCTCTAAGCTTCTCCAAGCTTCTCCAAGCAAGATCTTCAAGATTGTCCTCCTTTGATATTGAAATCTTCTCTTTCTTCATAACACTGTCTTCTTCTCTTTCTTCATAACATTACATTCCAGAAGAAAATCGTTTTACATACGAGGGTTTGAGATGAGAAAAGAAGTTACATTAAGAGATTAAAAGGAGAGGCACGACACACAGGTCGTATTTTAAAACCCAAAACAAAATAAAGGATAACTAAGGCCATAACTGATTACCACAAGGCAATAGTAATAAACACATTATTATTATTATTATTAATTTTTAATTCCTTTAATTAATTAAAACAAAATTAAATTTCAGCGACCGATCACACTACGCAGAGTTAGCCGGGGGTTCCGCTGCCCGGTCAGCGGATGAGGTCAAGGGGCAGCGCCCCTGTCCAAAATTTTAATGAACAATTCATTTGAAATGGACATTGTTTTGCATTAACACAACCCTTGCGTAGTCACAAAACAAAAACCCCAAAATTTTGACTCTGTGAGTGTGACGACCGTCACAGGCGTGTGACGACCGTCACAGGCGTGTGACGACCGTCACAGGCAATTTTGGATCTGTGAGTGTGACGACCGTCACAAAGCATGTGACGACCATCACAGGCTTGTTACGACCGTCACAGGCAATTTTGGATTTGTGAGTGTGACGACCGTCACAAAGCATGTGACGACCATCACAGGCTTGTTACGACCGTCACGGGCTTGTTACGACCGTCACGCATCCAACTTGTTACGCTCGTCACGAGCTTCACGCGGCCAAAACAACAGAACTTTGAAACAGTCTAAAGACCTCTTCCAAAAAGCCCTAAATTCACAACTCCTTGACGGCACAACCCTTGCGCCGTCATCAACCCTAATGCACCAATTTCAGACCGTCAAACATACCTCGATTGTTGATTCAGTATGATTAATCAACAGGTCATTGCTTCACCATACTAATGTCGGATTCCGAAGCAAATGACCATTGATCGCTCAAAGGAAAACAACCATTTAGTGTTTGAATGAACGAAACAGAAATAATATATCACATATACCGTACTTTGCATTAGGATTACTTATATCATATATAAGTTGATCGGTCTCAATTACGTAACCTATGGACGATCGATGTATCGCTGCTTCACCATACTAATGTCGGTTCCGAAGCATAGTCAACATCAATCATCCAACTCGTACACTCATGATGCCAAATTTAATTACTCGTTTAATTAATTGATTCATTCTGTCTTTTAATCATATTAATACAGAAAATAAACAGCTATCCGAGTCATGGTTTCGTAAGTGGCTCTGATACCACTGAAGGAGAATAGCGATCCAAAACGCAGCGGAAATTAAAATTTTCTCCTTTAGAGATCCTTACAAATGGTCATGATCAGTGATAGAATATTTACCTCTTTGTGACGATTGAAACCTTGATGCAGATCTCTTGTGACAATTAAAACCTTTGATGCAGATCCACGAAGCGATCACGAACGTTGAACGATGACAACGTCTCTACTCAGTCCACACGAACGGATTCCTTCAATCTCAGTGCTAGCTGGTACGAGTGAAGACTTTGAGTGAGAGAGAGAGAGAGAAAAAACGAAAATAATGCAACCGCAATTCATGCTTCTGCACAAGGGTTCTATTTATAGAACCACTTGTGTGGGCTTCAAGCTAAAAGCCCACTTAAGTGTATTTTGACCCATATCTTATAATATGCCCAAAATCACTTAAGCCCATGGTACCTTACCATATTTCGTATTCTACTCAAGTACACCGTACCTTACGATGTTCTATAATCCACTTAAGGGAACCGTACCTTACGGTATTCCTTAGTTACTCTATCTCTCATCAATCCGTCCTTTGTGTGTGACCCTGTAGGTTTTCGTGACGTTTGCAATTATATTAAATCACACATTTAACATAATAAACAGTGAGCGGTATCTAGCAACACATCACTGCTACCCAAGTCACGAAAATGTCATGTGATTTGACAAAACCTCCTGTGATAATAATTATGTGTATAATTACTCTTTTACCCTTATGTCTATATTGAACACAAGGCATAGACCGTGTCATCCTTGTCCAGTTCAATATTGGGCCCATAGACATTTATCCTGTTACGCAGGATTGGAAAATTCCATCTAGGACACTCATGTCCCTCAGCATGCTTCGTGGAGTACCCATCAACTGTCTTTATGGTTATCCAGTTACGGACAACGTTGGATCAACAATAAAGCACTCGACTCTACATCTAGGATCCATAGTGGTTTCAGGTCGAAGAGTGGTATACACTATTATCACCATGAGAATAACTTATGACACTTTGCATAACTTTCTATATAGTATTCTCATAGCGGGTCAATCCGGTATAAATATTACTCCTAATATTCATACATATGTTTAAAACTTGATAACTCTTTATCCATGATCCATGAGATGTGATCATCAGTCTACAAACATAATAGTCTTAATGCTTTAATGTTATCCCACTTCACATTAAAGCTCGACTACAGATACTTTAAGAACAATGCCCTTATGTTTAATGTGTTCTCATGATTAAGTCACACTTAATACATTAAACGGACTATCTATTCCAGGGACTTTATTAATCAACCATAATAAAGGAAATGCCTTTTATTATTAATAAATAATTCGATACAAGTACCAAAAAAGTATTGGCCTCTAGGGCTTACACCAACATTATGAACATAATAAAATATTGTTGTCCATTCCAAGAACCTGTAGGGAAATGACCACATATATCGGTATGAATTAGTTCTAAGACATCCTTATCTCTTTCAGCATGGAAGTTCCTCTTGTTTGTTTGCTTACCCTTGATACATTGAATGCAGACTTGAAAGTTCAACAAATCAAGAGATCTAATAGTATCGTCTAACATAAGTCTCTGAATTCTTTATTTATATATATGTCCTAATCGCTTATGCCATAAAGTGACATAATTCTCATTTAATTTTCGTTTTGTACCACATGACTCTATTTGCATTATTTTGTTATAAGGATATTCAATATCAAGCATATAAAGATTATCATTCAAAGAACAATAACCAACAACATTTGAATCATATGAGAGGCTAAATTTATTATTTTCAAACGAACAAGTATAACCTGATTTGTCCAAAATAGATAGAAATAGAAATTAAATTTTGTCTAATAGACGGTGCAACAAAATTCTCAATCAAATCCAAATGAAAACCGGTCTTTAATAATAATCTAAAAATCCCTATAGCCTCTACTACAACTTTATTGCCATCGCCCACATAGATGAATCTTTCAGTATCACTTGGCAGACGGCTCCACGGGCAACCCTGTATGGACATACTAATGTGAGTAGTAGCTCCAGAATCTACCCACCAAGTATCCTTAGGTACAGAAACTAAATTAATTTCAGAACAAACAAAAGTGAGAAATTACCCTTATTTTCACGCCATATGGCATACTTGGAACACTCATTCTTCATGTGTCTAACCTTTTTGCAAAAGAAGCAAGTGGTCTCCTTAGGTTGTTACTTTGCCTTCTTATTTTGAGAAATACTTTCCACATGTTTCTTCCTTTTATTCTAAGAACTGGTAACCAAGTGAGCACTTTCAGTCTTCTCTCTCTTTAGCATCTCTTCCTCCTGCACACAATATGATATAAGCTCATTGAAAGACCATTTGCCCTTATGAGTATTGTAACTCACTTCGAATTTCCCAAAGTGTGCCGAGAGAGAGAGATCAAAACCAAGTGCACAATCAAATCCTCAAGAAGTTCTAACTTCAATGCCTTGAGTTTTGATGCGAGATTAGACATCTCCATGATGTACCCCCTTATATTCCCTTTGCATTTATAGACCATTGAAATGAGTATGTATAAGGTACCACTTGTCTCAACCTTAATTTTTAACAAAGAACGACTCCACAATTTTGAGGAATTTCTTGGCGCTTTCACTCTCAGCAATCGAGCCCCTAATCATTTCAGGTATGGATCTTTTGATCATCATGAGGCACATTCGGTTGGATTGGTCCCATTTTTCTATTTTAGTTTCATTTGGATTCTCAGCAGTGGCGGTGTGACATTCCTCCCTCAAAGACAAGTCTAAATTCATGCATCCAAGAACAATCTCCACAGATTCTTTCCAAGACTTAAAGTTCATCCCACTCAGTATAGAGATAGAGTTAATCTGAGATGCAAAATTTGGTGCGGTAGCATCAACAACTGGATCCATTGAAAAGAACAACAAACATACAATAACATTAGTAGACATGCCAAATAACCATATTGACATGCACAATATTCTTTATATGTAAATTAAATAAGACCTAGACAAGATACAAAAAAACACCATCAATTCACAATCTTTGATTGTAAGAATTAACTGTAAGGGATACTCTCACTTAATGATCAAACATTAGTAATAACTCTTGTCAGATAGTGGATGTCTTTGACATCAATCATTAGCCACATGGATAAACTTAATAATTCCTACATATTTATCATCATAGATATGCAAATGTTCGGCCAAACTGTGTCTTCCTTTTGACCAACCATAATAGTTCGCATGAAAAATTACACACTACATCTTTTGTAATTCTAATTGAATCAAATTTAAATAACAGAGATTACTTTTGCAACTTGTTGTTTCAACTAATTCAATCAAAGTTATCAAACATTTTTTTTAATTTAATAAATTAAATGGGAAGGTCTTTAAAATTCACATAAACATTACCTGCAAATGTATTGCCAAAATTGTATGTTTATTGGTTGCTTAATAATTTTTGTTTATATCATATATACACCGGTGTAATAAACCGATTATACTCGAAGGGTGTTAAAAAAATTCAAATTAAATTGACACTGATAAAGAAAAATAATAATAATAAAATTAACATTTAAGTTGGATAAAAAAAATTAATACACTTAAGCACCAAATGATTAAAAAAATGAGCGATTAAAAACAAAAGGTGTAACTTAATGATATATAAAGTTATGAATTGTTAAAAAAAAACTTAATAATAGTGTAGTAATGTGACATATACATAACTAGTGCAACCGTAACAACGCATAAGTTACGACAATAATATATAACTAGACCGAGACCCGCGCGATGAGTAAGTGTGGTAAATTTATAAACGTTCTTCAAAACAATATTAATGTTGAAATAATATTAAGTTAGAGTGATTAATGGTTAATAGAGTAGTAGTGTAGCTTAGATATAAGTTTGTTATAAGTTTGTTATGCTGTTGTGCTGACGTGGCATCCTACTGCTACAACTTTTTCCAACTCTGCTCATAACACTCCTCCTGCTACTACTTCTTTACATCATGCTTCTCCTAATTCTTTACATAATGCTTCTCCTGCCACCTCTCCTGTGACTCCTGCCCTATCCTCTCCTCTTACTCCTCTCACCTCTGATCCTGCTGAAGCTAGCACCATTTCTCCTTCCTCTCTCCCTGCTAGCATTTCCTCTGTACCTTCTGTCCAGCCTTCAGCCCCTCCCCTTAACTCTCACCCCATGGTCACTAGATCCAAGAATGGCATTGTTAAACCTAAACTTAAACCCACTCTTTTACTAACACATATGAATCCCACCTCTGTTAGACAAGCCTTGGCCACTCCCCATTGGTTTCAGGCCATGAAAGATGAATTTCAGGCACTTTTGAAAAATCAGACTTGGGACTTGGTGCCTGCTTCATCAGCTAGGAAACCCATTGGTTGTAAATGGGTATTTAGGGTGAAGGAAAACACTGATGGCTCCATCAATAAATTCAAGGCCAGGCTTGTTGCCAAAGGATTTCATCAGAAAGCTGGTTCTGATTTTACTGAAACATTTTCCCCTGTGGTAAAACCTGTTACTGTCAGAATTGTCCTAACTCTTGCTGTCACTAACAGGTGGCCTATACAACAGATAGATGTTAACAATGCTTTCCTCAATGGCACTCTAGAAGAGGAGGTTTACATGCAGCAGCCTCCGGGGTTTGAAGCAGCTGACAAAACTCTTGTATGTAAGCTCAACAAAGCCATTTATGGACTCAAACAGGCACCTAGGGCCTGGTTTGACAAGCTGAAAAGGTCTCTGATGCTCCATGGCTTTACTGCCAGCAGATGTGATCCTAGCCTGTTCCTCTTGAACAAGGCCACCTTAACTATCATGGTCTTGGTTTATGTTGATGATATTATCATCACTGGGAATTCTGCCACCTTTATCACAAGCTTAATTCATCAGCTCAATTCTGATTTTTCTCTTAAGCAGCTTGGCAAGTTGGACTACTTTCTGGGCATTGAAGTCACTCATTTACCCAATGGTTCACTGCACTTGTCTCAAACCAAGTATCTCACTGATCTGCTATCCAAAACCAACATGCTGAATTCCAATGGCATGCCCACCCCCATGGTTTCAACTTCCAAACTCTCTAGAATTGGCTCCAATGCTGTCTCTGACCCCACTCAGTTCAGGTCTGTGGTGGGTGCACTTCAGTATGCCACCCTCACCAGGCCTGAAATTTCATTTGCGGTTAATAAAGTATGCCAAACGTATTCTACGATACCTCAGTGGCACTCTGCATCATGGTTTACTAATCCAACCTGCCTCTCCTCATCAACCATTGTCTCTTCTTGGTTTCTGTGATGCTGATTGGGCTTCAGACCCAGATGATAGGCGTTCCACCTCAGGCGCTTGTGTTTTCCTAGGGCCTAACTTAGTGTCATGGTGGTCTAAAAAGCAACAATTAGTTGCTAGGTCAAGTGCTGAGGCAGAATACAGGAGCATGGCTCAGCTGGCCTCTGAAATGCTTTGGGTGCAATCTCTGCTTCAGGAACTTCATTGCAGGTTTACTACCCCTAAGCTCCTATGTGATAATCTCAGCACAGTGACACTTGTGCATAATCCTGTTCTGCACAACAGAACAAAACACATGGAGCTCGATATCTTTTTTGTAAGGGAGAAGGTTCTCTCCAAGCAGCTGATAGTTGAGCATGTCCCAGCTCAAGACCAGTGGGCAGATGCCCTGACCAAACCTCTTTCTGCTGCTAAATTCCTCCCTCTCAGAGACAAATTCAGGGTCATCAGCAAACAACAGCTGTCTTCTACACTGCCAGCTTCTACGAGGGAATAATAGAGTAGTAGTGTAGCTTAGATATAAGTTTGTTATAAGTTTGTTATGCTGTTGTGCTGACGTGGCATATTCTGTTATGCCACTGCTCATATATATAATAGCTTCTGTAATCTTCTATTTTCATCAAGGAATAGAATATTCTTCTTCCTCATTATGACTCTCTCTAGATTTCTATCAATGGTCAAATTCTTTAGAGAGAAATACATGGATTAGAAATGCCATAATGTATGCTAGAATCTTCGGCTAATAATATAAATGATTACAAAGTTATTAATTTTATGACTATTACTCTTGATACTTTTAATTTCAGGTTTAAAAAAAGTGATTAATTTAGAAGAGATAGACCAATGATATTAATATAGAAAAATTTGCAATGATACACACAAATGAAATAACTAAAAAGGCACGATCAATTATATTTATCATTAGGAGTTAAAATATACTTGGTAACTTGTTTGTTTGTCATATTTAAAGACCAATTGAAATTGATTTCCCTTATGAAATAACATTGTAAAAACAAATTTGAATAGAGAAACATAGTGGTTTATATTATACATGTATGTAGCAGTGTCGATGATCTATATTTTTGATATTATCGTGTGTCAGATTATTCGTGTTGTGTTATGTATCGGTGTTTGTGTTGGAGCCCATGATATATAGTTCAAAACTACAAACATGTAATAAGAATTATATTATATGCAATTAAATAAACTCTCATATAAGATAAAGTGATTTGTCTTATAAAATAACATTGTAAAAATAAATTTAAATATAGACATATATCAAGTTTATATTGTCATATATATAGTAGTGTCGATGATCTATATTTTTTATATTAACGTGTGTCAGATTATCCATGTTGTGTTGTGTATCGGTGTCTCTATTGGAGTTTGTGCTTTATAATTCAAAACTAAAAACATGTAATAATAAGTTCCATGCAATTAAAATGAACTCTCGCACGAGATCTTTTCCTTACTTGTAGATAGGAAAACTGTATCATACTTTATATGAAACATCTTCATCCGCCTCTTCAATTTCGGTACCTTTGTTATAAAATTATGTCGACTATAGTAAAAGTTGTTAAGTTGACTTAAATATAAATGAAAGGAAATCATAATAATATAATCAACTATACTAACAATAGAATTCACATTTAGAAAGGAGATCTTGTAATTCCATTGTGTTGACTTGGTTGTAGCTGCTCATTTATCCTACATAATGCTTTTTATCATGTATTTTATATTGGAAGAAGTGTATAAATTAGTGGATAATACATAGTTTTTTATTGGGTTGTAACTTGATAATACATAAACAATAAAAGAGGATTTTTATTGGGATGATAAAGAATAAAAATATTAAGGATTTGCTTAGTTTTTTTATTAATCGAGTTTATGAAGATTTACTATAAATAATGTATTCGTAAATGAATAGATGTAATAAGTAACTGTATTTTTATTAATAGGATTTTAGAATTGGGTAACAGATAAAATTATTTTTTTTACTTATGTCATCGACAAAATTTCAATACACAATAATTAGGACGTTTTGTATATAGTGTATAAGTTAAAGTTAATATCATTAGGACGTTTTGTAAAATTTTAAATAGTTTTTCATTATAATTTTTTTAACCATAACATATTTTAATTTATTTTTGAATTGTGTTATCGATTTATATTTGTGCTACTCTTTTGATTTAACAAAATAGTATTATTAATATTTTTTAAGATATAATATTATAAAAAAAATAAAAAATAAAAGAGGATGTGGAAAAAATAGTTATATGACCTATATGGCATATGACATCGTGATATAATCGACAACTTCGGATTTAATATATTATGAAAAAAATAGAGTTATGTGATATATCGTGATATATTTTGCAACTTCAAATTTAATATATTATATCACATAATAGATTAGTAAGTTTTGTAAGAATTTTAAATATTTTTTATTATAATTTTTTTAGCTATCATATATTTTATTTTATTTTCGAACGATGTCTCGATTTATACCTGTGCAACTCTTTTGATTTAACAAAATGATATTATTAATATTTTTTAAGATATTAAACTACAAAAAAAGATATCCATGAGGGTATAGATAAATATGAGAATCTTGAATGATGTAATTGAATCATAATGAAAAAATTATTTAAACTAAATTGTGATGATAGATAATAATAAAGTTATTGTAACATATGTTTTTGGAATAGAAGTTGAAGTGATGAAGAGCAATTTAGAAAATTTGTTGTTAGATTCAATTTTAAGAGTGACAGATAGGATTTTAATTGATGTGGCAAAAATAAAGTTATATGGCATATGACATATCGCAATATAAATCGCAGCTTCAAATTTAATATATTGTAATAGATAAATTATCTTTTTATAGTAATACATATAATTGGGGAGGTCTAAGTAGAGTATTCTATGTTTGTCATTAGGTACATTCTTATAATTAGAAATAGTCTATTTTCTCCTTAAATTTCCGATTAATTACTATTGTTTATAGTGTATATCCTAAGATTATTATCATTATAAATTTTGTAAAATTTTTAATATTTTTTCATTATAATTTTTTTAACCATAATATATTTTATTTTATTTTTGAATGGTGTTATCGATTTATATTTGTGCTAATTTTTTGATTTAATAAAATAGTATTATTAATATCTTTTAAGATATAAGACTATAAAAAAAGACGATGTGAAAAAAATAGAGTTATATGACATATATGACATATGACATGTCGTAATATAATTGACACCTTCAGATATAATATATTATGATAAAAATATAGTTATATGGTATATAACATGTCGTGTTATAATTCGCACTTTCAGATTTAATATATTATAATGCATAATAGACTAGTAAGTTTTGTAAGAATTTTAAATATATTTTTTTAATTTTTTTAGACATTATATATTTAATTTTATTTTTGAATGGTGTCTCGATTTATATTTGTGCAAATCTTTTGATTTAATAAAATAATATTATTAATATTTATTAAGATATTAGACTATAAAAAAAAGAAAAAAAAAGAAATCCACGAGAGTATAGATAAAATAGGAATTTGGAATGATATAGGGACAGTTAGTTTTAACTTTAAAAAAATAAATTTTTTCTTTGTATTTTTAAAAATAAATTTTACAAAAATATTTTTTAAAATAATATAAATTTTTTAAATTTATTTTTTATAAATTAAAAGACTAATTTTGATATACTATAACATAAACCTACATTATTGAAGATCAAAGTATAGTCAAAATCATAATTTTTTCAAAAAGTTCTATTTCAAAAATGATTTTTATGAAAAACTATTTAAAATAACTTCAAAATTAAGTGATTATTTAAAATTTTGATATAAAAAAAATGGATAAAATATTAAAATATCTAAAATAATATTTTAAGAATAAATATTTAAACTAAATTTTCATTTGAAACTTTTATGATTTTTTTGAATTTTTTTTTACATCAAAATTTGTTACACTATAAAAATTATTTTTAAAAAAAGTCAAAACAAATGGACCCTTATTTAGTCATTGATTCATAGTCGAAAAATGAATATGAGAATTAGCACATGCTTAATCTTTTAGGTGTTATAACCATTTTATTTCTAAATTTTAGAAAATTTGTTCTTGTACATCTTTTGTTTCTAAAATATAAATTATAAATATATTTGTTACACTGTTATCATAACTTATATTTCCATTCAATTCTTTTATCTAATGTTATATAATATTTGAAGGACATCTTGTCTTCATCTATTAGAATCAGAATGAAATCTAATATAATTGGTTTTGTACTAAGTTTTTACTCAATCAATTACCAAATTTTTAAATATTGATACATACATGAGTTTGCTTCTCTCAAAATAGTATCATTCATGATCTCGCTATACTTCCTTTGAATTGTTGCTTTGTGTTGTGATTATTGTATTTTTGAATAGTAATATTTTCATAAAAATGACATATATTAGCATCATTTACTGGGCATTTTTGTCTAAAGGTCATGTTTGGTTTGCCTTCCGAAATTGAATTATTGATCCTAATTACAATTTTGAGGAATTAAAAGTAAGAATGAAACCCTTCATAATCCCAACTTGATTTTCTTGTTTTTCTTGCAAATACGGGTGCTTTTAATAAATAAATGTAAGGGTTTTCATCTACATGTTCAGTAGGTGATTTACCTTCTGAGTTCTACTACTTATGCAATAGTTTCATGAAAGATGTTCTATTGACAAGCAAATGTTGTTGTAAAAGCTTATTTGCAAAATGTAAGTTTTTATGGTTCTATGGATGGTTTTAAGAAATGTAAGTTTTTATGTTTCTATGAAATGTATCTTATTTGGATGTTTGCTTGTATTTTGTTAATTAGTGGCTGGTATAGACATGTTTAGAAGCATTGATATATATATATATATATATATATATATATATATATATATATATATATATATATATATATATATATATATATATATATATATATATATATATATATATATATATATATATATATATGATCATGCTTGTCCAACCGGCATACCAATCTGCACTAGGACATATTATTATTAGAAGTAATTCATATTTATTAGTTGTACTATTTTCTTAACCCCTAAGTTTGTTAGAGGGTATTTTAGTATTTTATCCTATTCTAGTAACCCTAGTTTTAGCTTATAAATAGGGTGACAATCATTGTAACTTTTATCATGTTTTGTAGCCGTCATTCTCTTAATAGAATATTTCCATTCATCATTTATTCTACCTTTGCACCGACAATTGGTATCTAGAGCTCCGGTTCAGATTCATTGGGAAACACGGGAAACACGAGTGAACGTGAGGTCTTGTGTGTTTGATTTTGATTCTTAGATTCGTGTTGAATCTTGAACAAAATCTGATCAGAATTTTAATTCTGTGGGTTGGGAAACACTGTGTGAGAAATCTGAGTGTACTGTGCAAGGTAGAAAGATGAACGGAAACGGCAACATGAACACCAAACTTCCAGTATTTGACGGTAAAAACTGGAATCGTTGGATGATCCAAATGCGTGTACTGTTCGGTGCTCAAGATGTTCTAGATCTTGTCACTGATGGTTATGTTTCGGTAGCAGCAGATGCGACGGATGAACAGAAAAACGCGCAGAAGGAAGTAAGGAAGAAGGATCAGAAAGCATTGTTCTTCATTCATCAATGTGTTGATGTAAATGTGTTTGGGAAGATTGCAGATTCAACGACAGCAAAGGCTGCGTGGGACACACTGGTTAGATGTTATGGTGGTGACGCATCAGTGAAGAAGGTGAAGCTTCAGTCCTTGAGAAAGCAATATGAGAATCTCAACATGAAGAATAATGAGAAAGTTTTTGAATACATCTCCAGAGTGATTCTGATCACTAATGAGATGAAAGCGTGTGGAGAAACTCTTTCTGAAGAAACAATCATGGAGAACTTATTGAGATCCCTTACCTCTCAATTTGATTACATTGTGGTAGCAATAGAACATTCCAAAGATCTGAGCACCATGAGAATTGAAGAGTTGCAGAGCAGTCTAGAAGCGCAAGAGTTGCGTTTGACTGAGAGAACTTCTGAAAGGGAAGTAGAGCAGCAGGCTCTGAAAGCAACTTCTGATAGGAGGTATCAGAAGCAGTCAGAAGCCAGGAGAAGATCTGATGGTGGTCAGAAGTCAGAAAGCTCAACCTCTGATAAACAAAAGAATGCTCAGAAGGGAAAAGAGAAGTATGACAAGAAGAAAATCCAATGTTACTGTTGTAAGAAGTTTGGTCACTTTGCTAGAGACTGTTGGTCAAACAAGGAGAGAAAATCAGAAGAAGCAAATATAGCCAGAAGTTCTGATGACGAATCTGTGCTATTGATGGCCTCTGAATTTGATGATATGGATCTGATAGACTGGTGGTATATGGACACGGGCTGTTCAAATCATCTTACTGGAAACAAGAAATGGCTGGTTGACTTTGACTCTGAAAAGAGGACAAAGATCAGATGTGCTGATGACAAATATCTTAATGCAGAAGGTATGGGAAATGTCAGAGTGATTCTGAACAATGGGAAAACAACATTGATTTAGAACGTGTGGTATGTACCTGGCATCAGAAGCAATCTGATGAGTGTGGGACAATTAATTGAGAAAGGTTTTTCAGTTACCATGAAGGACAATCTTCTGAAGCTGTATGACTGCAATCAGAAGTTGATTATGGAGTCAGAACAGGGAAGGAATAGAACATTCAAGGTGAATGTCAGAACTGCAGACTCAGAATGTCTTAGTGCAACAAGTGCTGAGAAGGAGAGTGAGTTGTGGCACAGAAGATTTGGTCATTTGAATTTCAGAAGCTAAAAACATCTGAATTCGAAGAAGTTGGTACATGGAATTCCTGCAATTAAGAAGCCTGAAAAGTCATGCAAAGTTTGCATGGAAGGAAAACAACCACGATTGCCATTTGCGTCAGAAACTGCTCCAAGAGCAAAACATGCCTTGGGAGTTGTACATTCTGATGTGTGTGGTCCATTTCCAGTAGCATCGATTGGAGGGAATAAATACTTTGTGTTATTTGTTGATGAATTCACAAGAATGACATGGGTATCCCTTATTAAGTTTAAACACGAGGTGTTTGATGAATTCAAGAAGTTCAGAATGAAGGCTGAGAATCAGAGTGGTCAGAAGTTGAAGATTCTTAGAACTGACGGTGGAGGTGAGTATAACTCCAAAGAGTTCCAGAAGCTCTGTGAGGAGAATGGAATTGAGCATGAGGTTACTGCTCCTTATACCCCTCAACACAATGGCCTTGCTGAAAGAAGAAACCGCACTTTGCTTGATATGGTGAGAAGCATGCTAAAGGAAAAGAAGCTTCCTCAGAAGCTCTGGGGAGAAGCTGTTGCCACCGCAACGTATGTACTCAACCGATGTCCTACGAAGAAGTTGAAGGAAATAGTTCCAATACAGAAGTGGACTGGAGATAAGCAAAGTGTTAGTCATCTGAAGGTGTTTGGTTCTGTTTGCTATAAACATGTTCCAGAAGCCAGAAGACAGAAGCTGGATGATAAAAGCAAAGTGATGATTCTGATAGGGTACCACAGTACAGGTGCATACAAGCTCTATTGTCCAGAAACCAATAAAATTGAATTCAGCAGAGATGTGATTGTGAAGGAATCAGAAGTTTGGAATTGGGATAAGTCTCAATCTGATTCTGATGTTAGAACCTCTGAAGAAAGGTCAGAGTTAAGAATTTCTGAAGACGTTGATTCTGATTCTGATAGTGAGTCTGACTCTGGAGAAGACTCAGAAGATGAAGGTGACTCTGATGATCCAGACTCTGATGACCCAGACTCTGATGGTAATCCAGATTCTGGTGGCAATTCAGACTCTGGAAATATGCCAGACCCTGAAGATGATCAAAGCTCTGGAGGAAGTCAACCATCTGAAGCTAGAAACTCTGAAGCTCAAGACTCTGAACAAGTTCAGAGACCACAAAGAATCAGAAACATCCCCAAAAGATATGCAGAATTTGACATGCTGCAAGACACTGAAGTAGACTCTGAAGGAGAAGTTATTCAGTGTGCCATGTTAGTAGACTCTGAACCCATAAGTACAGAAGAGGCTCTTAAGAAGAAGCTCTGGCTGAAGGCCATGAAAGAAGAACTTGATGCTATAGAGAGAAACAAGACTTGGAAGCTGACAGAACTTCCAAAAGACAAGAAAGCCATCAGCGTCAGATGGGTTTTCAAGCAGAAGTTAAAGCCAGATGGTTCAATTGGCAAACATAAAACAAGGTTGGTAGCCAGAGGATTTCTACAGAAACCTGGACTGGATTACTCTGAAGTGTTTGCACCTGTAGCAAGACATGAAACAATCAGAATGGTGATTGCAATAGCTGCTAACAGGAATTGGCCTCTGATGCATTTAGATGTAAAATCTGCATTTCTGAACGGTCCATTAGAAGAAGAAGTTTACGTGTCACAACCTCCTGGATTTGTGAAAAAGAATCAGGAAGGGATGGTGTACAGATTATACAAAGCTCTATATGGATTGAAACAAGCGCCCAGAGCTTGGAATCAGAAGATTGATTCATTTTTCAAGAAGCAAGGCTTTCAGAAATGTGAGATGGAGTACGGTGTCTACGTTCAGCATACTTCTGAAGGAAATATGACTCTGGTATGTTTATATGTTGATGATATACTGCTGACTGGAAGTTCTGAACAGGAGATAGTCAAGTTCAAGAAAGTTCTGATGAATGAATTCGAAATGACTGATCTAGGCAAAATGACATACTTTCTAGGGATGGAATTCAGATACTCTGAGAAAGGTATTATTTTGCATCAGCTCAAGTATGAATTAGAACTTCTGAAGAGATTTGAACTGAAGAATTGTAAGATTGCTGTCACACCTTCTGATACAAATCAGAAACTGGATTCTGACTCTGATGGAAAGGATGTGGACGCTACAACCTTCAAACAGTTGGTTGGTTCTCTGAGGTATTTGTGCAATACCAGACCTGATATTTGCTATTCAGTTGGGATGGTTAGTAGGTTCATGAGTAAACCTAAGTGGTCCCATTACCAAGCTGCTGTCAGGATTCTGAGGTATATCAAGGGAACTCTGAAGTATGGAGTATTATTTCCTTCTGGAAGAAAGGATGAGTCAGAACTTCTGAGTTATTCAGATTCTGATTGGTGTGGAGACAGAGTTGACAGAAGAAGTACGTCTGGGTACTTATTCAAATTTCTGGGAGGTCCCATTTCTTGGTGTTCCAAGAAGCAACATGTTGTGGCGTTGTCAACTTGTGAAGCTGAATACATTGCAGGTGCTGTTACTGCATGCCAAGCTGTGTGGATTCTGAATCTATTGCAGGATCTGAAGATTAAAGTAAGCAAACCTCTGAAGCTGATGATTGACAACAAGTCTGCAATCAATCTTGCCAGAAACCCAGTGTTGCATGGGAGAAGCAAGCACATTGAGACCAAGTATCATTTTCTGAGACATCAAGTTCAGAGGGGAGTGTTAGAAGTTGTACACTGCAGCACTCAGAAACAGTTGGCAGATGTTCTGACGAAAGCTATCAAGACTGATCAATTTCTCAGATTAAGGGATGGAATTGGTGTTACAAGTTTTGATGGAATATGAATTAAGAGATGGTATTAGAAGTAATTCATATTTATTAGTTGTACTATTTTCTTAACCCCTAAGTTTGTTAGAGGGTATTTTAGTATTTTATCCTATTCTAGTAACCCTAGTTTTAGCTTATAAATAGGGTGACAATTGTAACACCCTTCTAAAATACCCCAAATATTTAATTAAAACAACAATTATATATATCAGAGTAGATATGCAATTAAGGGTGTCACACAATCAATTCACACCATTCACCAAAATAACTGTCATGCTCTTTTATTAATTCAAAACATAAGCATTTGCATAATACCCAGCAGATAGAAATCTCATCAATCATTGTAAAACATGTAACACATTACATGTAAAATGGTTCAACAACCAACAATAAGACAATTAAAAACATCCCATCCCGATGTTACATCTATCAGAGCATGACCCACTAAGGAACTACACTAGACTCCAAGCACTAGCTCCTACTCAATCATTGCTCGTTACCTGAAACATAGTTGTAAGGGTGAGTTCCTCAATCGATGTAATAAGCATTATAAAATATCATGTAATGCTAAGTAATTTAACACATATCACCACCCTAATCAGATCTCACATATTCAGCAACGGCAATATCAACTCATAATCATCATCATCATCATACTCAAACTCAACACAACCATAAAACACACGTATAATATTGGAATACATCCATTCATATTATACGTCATACATACATACATTATGCAATGAGACTCCATGCATGCGGTACCGACTATTCGTGAACATATAGTTCAACCTCACCGATCAAATCCAGATACGGCTACCAAGCTCACTAGTCCCACTCATTTGAGACCTAGTGACTCACTCACTAATTCCTCACCATGGGAATTAGCTACCACCCTAAGGGCTATGATATGCACGCTAATCACCTAGCATGCAAACATCAACAACGATCCACAATACTAACTCACTAATTCCTCACCATGGGAATTAGCTACCACCATAAAGGCCACAATATGCAAGCTAAATCACTTAGTCATGCAAACATCAACAATCATCCACAATGGACATATGCTCACACTCTAAGCCATAAACAGTCCATTCATAATTTCAGACATGATAGATACATTCACAACATTATGCATATCATCATACATCATCAACATATTCACCACATAATCATATCATGTCATACCACATAATCAATCACAGCATTAGCACACTCTACTAATACCTATACTACTCAAAACAACGGGAAAGGATCCCTACTCTATCATACATCAGCTAATTTACATTACTCAGCTGAACAACCAAAAACTGCACAACAACAGCACAGAAAAATCACAATCCTGCCCATACGCGTATTGCCTAGTCCCATACGCGTATGGCCCATTTCTCAGCCAATTCCATATGCGTACCACCTATCTCATACGCGTATGCTACGCGTACCACTTCCCCATACGCGTACCAACAGAGACCAAACCACGTTCAAAACATCATCTTCCTCATCCATACGCGTATTGCCTAGTGCCATACGCGTACCAGACCATCTCATACGCGTATTGCCTAGTGCCATACGCGTATGACCAGAAACCAGATTTCCAGATCTGCTATGGTCTTCTCTGCTACGAGATCTACCAATTCCAACCTCCTACAATCCAATTTTTCACAGAAATCGTTCATATCATCTAACACGAATCATACCCTATTCAATTTCACCAATTCTAACATTTTTACATCTAATTTCTACGAATTCCTCTCAATCATAATCCAATTTCGTTCATCCAAAAGTTCACAATTTCATCATGCATCATTCCGAATAGAGTCAAATCAATGGTCTATCACTACCCACTACATGTTATCCCATAATACCCATTAATCGACGATAAACCCCCCTTACCTGAGTTAATCCGGCAAATCCTGCAGCTTCAAGCTCTTCCTCTCTTCAACCCTTGTTCTCTGGTTCTCTTTGCCCTTTTTCCACTTTTCTGCCCCTTTTTCCTTTTCACGTGAAAAATAAACCTTTTTACTAAATGGGACCTTTTCTAAATTCCAACTTTTATTCCAATAAAATAATAATCCAATAATAAAAATTCCAATTATTTAATTAAATTAATAAATATATTATTAACTTAAATTAAATAATTATCTTGTTTTATCGGGGTGTTACAACTCTCCCCCACTAAAAGAGTTTTCGTCCTCGAAAACATACCTCAAGCGAATAACTCAGGATAAGACTCCTTCATCTGACTCTCAAGTTCCCAAGTTACATTGCCACCTGCTGGTCCTCCCCAAGCTACCTTTACCAAAGCAATCTCTTTACCCCGCAACTGCTTCAACTCTCGATCCTCAATCCTCATAGGTGATGTTTCAACAGTCAGGTTATCTCTCACCTGGACATCATCTACTTGGACCACATGCGACGGATCATGAATGTACCTCCTCAACTGAGACACATGGAAAACCTCATGCAAATTCGCAAGTGACGGCGGTAAAGCGATACGATAGGCTACCTCTCCTATCCTCTCCAAAATCTGATAAGGACCAATAAATCGAGGTGTCAACTTCTTCGACTTCAAAGCTCGACCAACTCCAGTTATCGGAGTAACACGGAGAAACACATGATCCCCTTCTTGAAACTCAAGTGACTTCCTTCTCTTGTCGTGATAACTCTTCTGACGACTCTGAGCAATCCTCATCTTCTCCTGAATCATCTTAATCCTTTCCGTAGTTTGTTGAACAATCTCCGGTCCAATCACAACACTCTCACCGGACTCATACCAACATAAAGGTGTCCGACATCTCCTACCATACAAAGCTTCAAACGGTGCCATACCAATGCTCGAATGAAAACTATTGTTGTAGGTAAACTCAATCAAAGGTAAATAACAATCCCAAGCACCTCCCTTTTCCAAAACACAAGCCCTCAAAAGATCCTCCAGTGACTGAATCGTCCTCTCAGTCTGACCATCAGTCCGCGGATGATATGCAGAACTCAATCTCAACTTGGTTCCCAAAGCCCTCTGCAAACCTTCCCAGAACTTCGATGTAAATCTAGGATCTCTGTCCGAAACAATACTCGACGGAATACCATGCAAACTTACAATCTTCTCAATATACAACTCGGCTAATCTCTCTAACGGATAATCCATTCTGATCGGAATGAAATGAGCCGATTTCGTCAATCTGTCGACAATCACCCAAATAGCTTCAAAATTCTTAATTGTCCTCGGTAAACCAGAAACAAAATCCATACTGATACTGTCCCACTTCCACTCTGGAATAGCCAACGGTTGCATTAGCCCAGACGGCTTCTGATGCTCAATCTTTGACTTCTGACAAGTCAAACAAGAATAAACAAAACTTGCAATTTCTCTTTTCATTCCCGGCCACCAAAATAACTTTTTCAAATCATGATACATCTTCGTAGCTCCAGGATGAATACTCAGGCCACTACGATGTCCTTCCTCGAGAATACTCTTCTTAAGTTCGGTAACATCCGGAATACACACCCGATTACCAAATTTCAAAACACCATTCTTATCAACTCTGAATTCACCACCTTGACCTTGATTCACTAGAGTCAACTTATCAACCAAAAACACATCAGATTTCTGACCCTCTCTAATCTCATCCAGAATACCACTCGTTAACTTTAACATTCCCAATTTAACACTATTGTGAGTACTCTCACACACCAAACTCAAGTCTCTGAACTGCTCAATTAAATCCAATTCTTTAACCATTAACATAGACATATGCAATGATTTCCGACTCAATGCATCAGCCACTACGTTTGCTTTACCCGGATGGTAATTCAAACCAAAGTCATAATCCTTCAGAAACTCTAACCATCTCCTCTGTCTCATATTCAGCTCTTTCTGATCAAACAAACACTTTAAACTTTTATGGTCACTGAAAACCTCAAATCTTGACCCGTACAAGTAATGCCTCCATAACTTCAGAACAAATACCACAGCTGCCAACTCTAAATCGTGTGTCGGATAGTTCCTCTCATGAACCTTCAGTTGTCTCGAAGCATAAGCTACAACCTGCTTATTCTGCATCAAAACACCACCCAAACCCAACAATGAAGCATCACAGTAAACCTCAAATGGTTCTGACGGACTCGGTAATATCAGAATAGGAGCAGTAGTTAACCTTCTCTTTAACTCTTGGAAACCTTCTTCACATTTTGAGTCCCAAACAAACGCTTGCCCCTTTCTAGTCAGCATCGTCAACGGTAACGCCAACTTAGAAAATCCCTCAATGAATTTCCTATAATAACCTGCAAGTCCAAGAAAACTCCTTATCTCAGAAACTCACTTCGGAGCTTCCCACTTAGACACCGCTTCTATCTTAGAAGGATCAACAGCAACACCACCTCTTGAAATCACATGACCAAGAAAACTAACCTCTTCTAACCAAAATTCACACTTAGACAGTTTAGCAAATAACTTCTTTTCTCGTAGAACTCTTAAAACCATTCTCAAATGCTCAGCATGCTCTTCTTCAGATTTCGAATACACCAAAATATCGTCAATAAACACCACAACAAACTGGTCTAGATACGGATGGAAAATCCTATTCATATACTCCATAAATACTCCAGGCACATTAGTCACACCAAAAGGCATTACAGAATATTCATAATGTCCATACCTTGTTCTGAAAGCAGTCTTCTGAATATCCTCAGTTTTCACACGTATCTGATGATACCCAGATCTCAAGTCTATTTTACTGAACACACTCGCACCAACCAACTGATCCATCAAATCATCAATCCTCGGCAAAGGATACCGATTCTTGATCGTCACTTTATTCAGTTGCCTGTAGTCCACACACAACCTCATAGTACCTTCTTTCTTTTTAACCAATAACACTGGTGCACCCCATGGCGACACACTCGGACGAATAAATTTCTTATCCAACAGATCTTCCAACTGATTCTTCAATTCAGTTAACTCAATAGCAGACATACGGTACGGAGCCATCGATATCGGCCTAGTACCAGGTACCAAATCAATCGAGAACTCAACTTCACGTTCTGGCGGTAATTCATTCACTTCTTCAGGAAACACATCAGGAAAATCACACACCACGGCTAGATCGCAAATCACCAGTTTATCTTTAGCCTCCAAAGTCGCTAACAGCATAAACAACTCTGCCCCATCTGCTACCGCCTCATTCACCTGCCTCGCTGATAGAAACAAACTCTTTCCTTCCTCAATCTCAGGAAAAATCACAGTCTTATCAAAACAATTGATATAGACTCGGTTAAACACCAACCAGTTCATACCCAGGATAACATCAACCTGCACTAGTGGAAGACACACTAGGTCCATCCCAAAGTCCCTACCAAAAATACTCAAAGGACAATTTAAACAAACTGAAGTAGTAGTCACTGAACCCTTCGCAGGAGTATCAATCACCATACTTCCATGCATCTCCGATATCTCTAAATTAAGTTTCACAGCACAATCCAAAGATATAAAGGAATGAGTCGCACCTGTGTCAACAATAGCTACAAGAGGAAAGCCATTAATATAACACGTACCTCGGATCAAACGATCGTCTGCAGAAGTCTCAGAACCCGATAAAGCAAAGACCTTGCCTCCCGACTGGTTCTCTCTCTTCGGCTTAGGACACTGTGGGCTGATATGACCCACCTCTCCACAGTTGAAACAAGTCACAGTCTTCAACCGGCAATCTGCAGCCAAGTGACCACCTTTTCCACACTTGAAACACTTCTTCTCATTACTGGTACACTCATGGATACGATGTCCAGCCTGACCACATCTGAAACATTTAGCAGGGGCACTGGAGTCTCCCCCACTAGGCCTCTTCATCCCACTCTGTCGCTGGAAACCTTTGCCAGCTGCATACGGTTTCCCACGATCATTCTGATTCTTGCCTTTCCTATCAACCCTTTGCTGATAGCTCTCTGCTCTAGCCTTGGTATCCTGTTCAAAAATCCTGCAACAGTCAACCAAATCGGAAAACACTCTAATCCGCTGATACCCAATAGCCTGCTTGATCTCGGGACGTAACCCGTTCTCAAACTTCACACATTTCGAAAATTCCCCAGTAGCCTCGTTATAGGGAGTGTAATACTTCGACAGCTCTGTGAACTTAGCAGCATACTCAGTAACAGACCTGTTACCCTGCTTCAATTCTAAGAACTCTATCTCTTTCTTTCCTCTGACATCTTCTGGAAAGTACTTCCTCAGGAATCTCTCTCTGAACACAGCCCAAGTGATCTCAGCATTCCCAGCAGATTCCAACTCAGTGCGGGTAGCAACCCACCAATCATCTGCTTCCTCTGACAGCATATGCGTACCGAACCTGACCTTCTGGTTATCGGCACACTCAGTCACTCGGAAGATCCTCTCGATCTCCTTCAACCACTTCTGAGCACCATCTGGATCGTATGCCCCCTTGAACATTGGAGGATTGTTCTTCTGGAACTCACTCAGTTGACGAGCAGCTCCCAGTCCCACAACATTCGGATTTCCTCCAAGTACTCCAGCTAGCATACCCAGAGCCTCAGCAATCGCAGCATCATCTCTACCTCTTCCAGCCATCTTCTAATCTGAAAACCCAATCAAGCTAAAACAATAAGTACTGATAGGGTTACACAACACCTATCACGTACAGGGGAAACAAAATAATTACGACTCGACTCGACCGACTATGCTCTGATACCACTAATGTAACACCCTTCTAAAATACCCCAAATATTTAATTAAAACAACAATTATATATATCAGAGTAGATATGCAATTAAGGGTGTCACACAATCAATTCACACCATTCACCAAAATAACTGTCATGCTCTTTTATTAATTCAAAACATAAGCATTTGCATAATACGCAGCGGATAGAAATCTCATCAATCATTGTAAAACATGTAACACATTACATGTAAAATGGTTCAACAACCAACAATAAGACAATTAAAAACATCCCATCCCGATGTTACATCTATCAGAGCATGACCCACTAAGGAACTACACTAGACTCCAAGCACTAGCTCCTACTCAATCATTGCTCGTTACCTGAAACATAGTTGTAAGGGTGAGTTCCTCAATCGATGTAATAAGCATTATAAAATATCATGTAATGCTAAGTAATTTAACACATATCACCACCCTAATCAGATCTCACATATTCAGCAACGACAATATCAACTCATAATCATCATCATCATCATACTCAAACTCAACACAACCATAAAACACACGTATAATATTGGAATACATCCATTCATATTATACGTCATACATACATACATTATGCAATGAGACTCCATGCATGCGGTACCGACTATTCGTGAACATATAGTTCAACCTCACCGATCAAATCCAGATACGGCTACCAAGCTCACTAGTCCCACTCATTTGAGACCTAGTGACTCACTCACTAATTCCTCACCATGGGAATTAGCTACCACCCCAAGGGCTATGATATGCACGCTAATCACCTAGCATGCAAACATCAACAACGATCCACAATACTAACTCACTAATTCCTCACCATGGGAATTAGCTACCACCATAAAGGCCACAATATGCAAGCTAAATCACTTAGTCATGCAAACATCAACAATCATCCACAATGGACATATGCTCACACTCTAAGCCATAAACAGTCCATTCATAATTTCAGACATGATAGATACATTCACAATATTATGCATATCATCATACATCATCAACATATTCACCACATAATCATATCATGTCATACCACATAATCAATCACAGCATTAGCACACTCTACTAATACCTATACTACTCAAAACAACGGGAAAGGATCCCTACTCTATCATACATCAGCTAATTTACATTACTCAGCTGAACAACCAAAAACTGCACAACAACAGCACAGAAAAATCACAATCCTGCCCATACGCGTATTGCCTAGTCCCATACGCGTATGGCCCATTTCTCAGCCAATTCCATACGCGTACCACCTATCTCATACGCGTATGCTACGCGTACCACTTCCCCATACGCGTACCAACAGAGACCAAACCACGTTCAAAACATCATCTTCCTCATCCATACGCGTATTGCCTAGTGCCATACGCGTACCAGACCATCTCATACGCGTATTGCCTAGTGCCATACGCGTATGACCAGAAACCAGATTTCCAGATCTGCTATGGTCTTCTCTGCTACGAGATCTACCAATTCCAACCTCCTACAATCCAATTTTTCACAGAAATCGTTCATATCATCTAACACGAATCATACCCTATTCAATTTCACCAATTCTAACATTTTTACATCTAATTTCTACGAATTCCTCTCAATCATAATCCAATTTCGTTCATCCAAAAGTTCACAATTTCATCATGCATCATTCCGAATAGAGTCAAATCAATGGTCTATCACTACCCACTACATGTTATCCCATAATACCCATTAATCGACGATAAACCCCCCTTACCTGAGTTAATCCGGCAAATCCTGCAGCTTCAAGCTCTTCCTCTCTTCAACCCTTGTTCTCTGGTTCTCTTTGCCCTTTTTCCACTTTTCTGCCCCTTTTTCCTTTTCACGTGAAAAATAAACCTTTTTACTAAATGGGACCTTTTCTAAATTCCAACTTTTATTCCAATAAAATAATAATCCAATAATAAAAATTCCAATTATTTAATTAAATTAATAAATATATTATTAACTTAAATTAAATAATTATCTTGTTTTATCGGGGTGTTACAACAATCATTGTAACTTTTATCATGTTTTGTAGCCGTCATTCTCTTAATAGAATATTTCCATTCATCATTTATTCTACCTTTGCACCAACAATTATATCCGGCACTTTGAAAAAATTTAAGGATACACTAAAAAAGATTTTGAAAGGAGGAGAAATATTTTTTACATCTGTTAATAATTGTATTGGGTGTTGTGTGACTCAATTTGTTGAAGCATGTGCAGCTAATGAAAAATTTCTTTATGTTTATCAGTGAATATCAATTACGTTGAAGGTTTTAAATATGCATTTATGTTGCTAAAGTATAATTGTTTTCTATGCAAAGAAATGTTGATTGAAAAAGTAAATTTGAGTATTGAATTGGATTGTATTTTTAATTTAAAAGTTTATGAGTACTAGAATGATCTTAAATTGTTTGTTCCTATAAGGAACCACTGCAAGTTTATTGATCTTTCTCAATTTAAGAAACAATTATTTTTAATTTTAGAAATATATTAGTTGTGGAATTACCTGCGGATTAAACATTTCTTGTGAATTTACTTTTGAAAATACCTGCAGTTTTATCTTTGCATATTGAGTAATAACAAAAACTAAGTTATTTATGGCGGTTGTAACCACCACAGTTTGCAATTTACGTCAGTTGCCATACTGTCACAACTTAAAATGGCGGTTGGAGTGGTGGTTTTAAGAGACGTCACGGTATGTCCTGGCAACACATGTCTTCGCGGCAAAAACAAAATTATCGTGACTAGCAATTTGTGGCGGTTTAAATCGCCGTAACCTACCAAAATTAACTGTTACAACACGTCAATTTTTTTGTACTGTATCTCCGTTGAAATGGACACCATAGCTTAAGTCATAGTAATTCCATAACACTTTAGTTTTATTAATTTTGTATACACATGCTTATAAACTCATCAACACATCTTAGAAGAAAATCTGAACTAGAAGAAAACTTTACGGTGTATTAGCTAACATATGGGATATCAATACATGTCTAAAGCTATGCGACCTTTAGTCAGAGCAAATTTTTTAGCATACATCTCATTTGTTGTGCACCCTATCTAATAATCTTGACCGCCGATACCAGGGAAGTATTAAAAGACTCATGCATACATCAACATATATTAATTAGTATTTCCTCTGTTCCACAATGAAAGATCCAGTTGACCATTTCACACAGATTAAGAAAAATGAAAAATTGAAAGAGAGAAAATGGTATTTTTAGTAAAGTACCTTTATCATGTATTGAGAATGATAAAAGTAATATTAATTAGAGGGTAAAATTGAAAAAGATGCATTGAAAATTGAAATGAGTCATTCATTTTTGGGAAACTCTTTTATTCCAAATGTACCATTCACTGTGGGACGGAGGGAGCAGTAAATAGTATTGAATATGAAAGTTTGAACAATTAATTAAATAATCACATTAATATGCTATTTGAAGTTATGTCATATAATCAACCGTTATTCCGTACTAAACTTATAAGTAACATCAATCTCTATGTACAAGTAAGTTAGGTCAATAGTGCCCTAGGTCAAGTCATCGATGATAATGATATCATTAGAAAACTAGAAGCACGTCACAAGAGTGTATATGACACTTTTGTATGATATTATGGTGGAGTCCGTCAATAAAAATAAATACACTATAATAATTGTTGCAAAAGTGACTCTAAACATAAAAGAATGGGGTGAATTGTGGAGGTTTGATAAATGAAGTCCAATTACAATTATTTGATAAATAAAAATGTTTAAAATGATTTTGTAAAACAAATAAATAATAGACAAAATGAACAAAGAAAAGAAAATAATAGTAGAAAGAAATACAACATAAATAAATAAATAGCAGAAATATAAGAGATGGGGGTTGAGAGCACTACACCAGAGAAGTATACTGATTTGTCCTAACCATTCAATATACTACTATTTTCAAGAGTTTCCTCTTAAGAGTTTATATTATATGAGAGAGTTTTTACATGTTATTCCCACGAACCTTCTTATAACAAAACAAGATTTTTACAATGGTTATCCTCCAAACCAAACACGAGATTTTACACCAGATAATCTCGTAATCAAATAGAACTTTTACACCAGGCTGAGCTCAAGAACCAAATGAAGATTTTGACAAACAGTCTCACGAACCAAATGAGAGCTTTTACATCGGGATAAGATCACAAACCAAATGAGTGCTTTTACACGAGGCTAAGCTCACTAACCAAACAAAGATTTTGACTGACTAGTCTCACATATCAAACACTTGGTTTTCACAGGTTTAGCTCACGAACTAAATAACTTTTCACAATATATATTACACAAGAGACAAAATGCTCTTGAGTAAATTACAACAATAACCTCAACACTAAAACAAAACTCTCACAAGTATATTAATAAATAAAAAGAGTGAAGAAGATAGTGGAGAAGGAGAAAATATATTAGAAATACACTTTATGGTATATTTTGAAATGGGGAGAAACCCTCTATTTATATGTGAAAAAGTAACTCAAAAAAATGATTCATGGGTTTTTAATGCGCTTAAATGATTAAGACATAAGGTTAATCAGTTAAGCAAGCTTAAGAATGAAAGTTTTCAAAGAGTGTTGTCACTAATTGATTATAGGAATCTCTAACCGACTAGGAGGTGTTACAAAAGGTTTAAACAATCAACCCTAATGGGGTAATCGATTATACCATGTAAGCAATCTCTTAATTGATTAGATCATATCCCTAATCTATCAGGTAAGCATATAAATAATTTTATGGTATTTTAGCAAAGTTAGACAGGATTTAAAACATTTGAAAATCTGTGTGTGTGATCTTCCTTAGTAGTTTAAGACCTATTCTTATACCTTCATAGACACAAATCATTTAGACACAAACATGTGATCTTTTACGCTTCCTCTCTTTCACAACTATAAAGTTTCAAGTTTCTTTTCTAGATTCATCAATCACTTAGAACTTCATTTAAAACTTTGAATATTCTTACAAATGAAGCTTGATATATCTTTAAGATTGAATGTCATCATCTGAGGAGTTACTTGATAAAAGAAACTGAAGTTTTCACTGAAACTCCATTTGATTTTAGGTATTGAATGCAAAGAGATAACTTGACATCTGATGTTACTTGATAAAAGAAATTTAAGTCTTCAATGAAATGCCACTTGACTTTAGGTTTCGACTTGAAAAAGATAGTTTGACATATGATGAAGAGCATTTGTTACTGCTTGATATATCTTGATTGATAAAGACTCACTCAATGTTGTTAGACATAAAGTGTTTTCATCATCAAAGTCAAAGTGTTGATATCAACAAAAACCATCAGTGTCATCTCAACGGTTGTAGAAAGTTGTACTTACAAGCACATAGACCCATAATAGTAAACTATATGTGCAATTGTCTTCCCATTTTGTTGCCATCCACATCACGAGTTTTTGCACCCAAGAGTCTTTAAAACTAATGTTTTAGAAGATTAAATTATGAATGATCCCATCAGTCTTTTCAACTTTGTATTCAGCTTCCTTGGGGTCAAATCCAATTAGATTTACCATCAATTCCACTACTTCAAATTTGTTGAATATAATATGATTCATAAGACGACATTCATTGAGCATTATGAGCAAACAAGAAATGTCATTAAGTGTCTTTGTTATCTTTCTAACTGGTAGATAGAAATTGACGGTCTCCTCGTGCCACCTCTTAGAAAGTGAAGTAAACATGTCATTGTGAATATGGTTGTATCCCATAATGGCGAGGTCTGCCATTCCACTAACTTTGATAGAATCGTTGAATCATCATTCGTTAGAAGTAGTGAAACAAATTATCTTATTCCCATCATAAACGTTTTTAAGTGCTAGGTCACATATTTGAAAAACAAATAAATCAGAATCAATATAAACCAAGACGACAAAATAAATTGTAAAAGCATTAAATAGACAAATATATCATACCTCTATTTGTCTCTCAGTTTTTTATAAGCAACGAGAATACAGTATTAAAAAAGAGGCACAAGGGGTGCCCACCATTTTACAACCAATGAAACCAAAAGAAAAAGAACAAAACAAAAAAAAGATCAACCAACAAAATCTAACTAAGAGAAGAGAACCACCGCCTACTTCCAACACTTATCGGGATTATAACACCAATTTGTCTCTCAGATATGTCTTTCCATATGGTCTTTGTAAAATGACAATATAAATGTGTCACACAATCCTCCAAAATATGACTCCTCAACCTAATGTTGTTCTTCGAGCACCACAATCTCCTTTGGTTGTGGCTCACATTGAGCTCGAGATTGTAGTTCATAGAATTCAACTCTTTCAACTCTATTTCTCAATTGGCATTCCTTCATAACACATGTAGTGGTTGGGAGTTTGTTCCTACTAACACAATCATGTCTTTCAATTTTTGAAATATTGACAAAAATATAAAGATATTAACCCATGTGAGAATAAGAAATAAAGAAATGCACTAAAAACTTTTAAAATATAGAGAAATTAACACATGTATGAGCTATTAAAAATTCTAGGTTATAAAATTCAAAGACATACACAATAATGTTTTTGCTCTAATTGTATACTTTGAATGCAACCAATGAGAAAGAAAAAGATATACAAAGGTTTAAAAAATGTGTACTAACCCTTTGTTAGTAGTTGAAAATTTTAGAAATGTAGTGCATTGAACCAATTTTAGTTGAAAATTATGCAACTTAGTAGATTTTAGATTTGGAGTTTTTTGAGTTTTATTTATTGCTAGAAAATGAAGATACATAAATAAGGGAAAGAGAAAGAAGCCATCGCATATATGATGCGTTTGAATTCTATAATCCAAACATAAAAAAAAAGTTGTTGAATTCTAGATTTGGAAAAGGCTAACTATTGTATTGTGAAACATAAAATAAGACACCAGAGAATTCAAATCTAGAATTCAACAACTTTTTTTATGTTTCACATTACAATAGTTAGCCTTTTCTCTTTCCAACTTTTTTTATGTTTCACATTACAATAAGACACGAGAGAATTCAAATCTAGAATTCAACAACTTTTACATGAAATTGAAGAAAAAAATTATTATATTTTTAAAAATCTTTTCCAACTTCAAAGATATGTATTGCGATCAAATTTAATGGAAAAACTCTTCCTCAATTTCAATTCATGAGTATTTAACAAATTAATTCACTTAAAAATAATTATCAAACTGATAGCAAAAAAAATATGAAATTTAAAATATGAAATTGAAGAAACAAACAAAACAAAAACAAAACTCGGTGTCAAGAAAAGAAAACTAAAAAAAGAAATAAACAAAAAAAACATATATAACTAAATGCAACTTTAATTTTTACGTACGCTTCGATTTCAAATAATATGTAACAATCTTTTCTCTATTCTATCATATTTTTTCAATTAAAATTAAAATTTTATGAATTAATATAAAAATATTCATTGTTTTAACTCATTTTATGTAAATATTATTTGAATATAAATTAATTTACATTCAATTAACTTTTAGGTAGAATAGTTAAAAAATGACATTTTTCTCTCAAGAGAAATACATGGCTAGACTAAGATTCAAAGAGAATCTCGACATATTTCATGGACTCGAGCCCCACATGATTTCAGCAAAAATAACAAACTTATATTAAAGGAAATTTTATTCCATACACTAATAATGATCTCTCATTCCCAATATATTATGTAATTTGACCAAAATGTCCATATATAAATTATATGTTTTAAAATTTCATTGTTTTCACTCTATCACAATGTTTATTATGACGAGATGATTAAATGTTATGAGAAAAAATGATGACAAAAAGTTTAATATGTGTTTGAGATTAAACATTGAAAAAGATTGAAAAGGTCAATTAGATTCGAATCAAGACAAATTCATAATTTGAATCAAATGAACAAGTGAAATGGAATAGAGAAAAAAATTGAACATTTGTCAGTTGATTCAAATCATGAGGAAAATGTGATTTGAATTAAGAGCCTCGTGATTTGAATCATGTGCAAAAAATGATTCGGATAAAATGCAACAGTCACAACTGGAAAATGCTGAAAAACTGTGTGATTCGAATCATGTATAATATTTGATTCGAATTAAATCAAGCAGAGGTGATCAGTATGAAATTGATTCAAATCATGTGTAAAAAATGATTTGAATCAAATGGTTAGAAAATTATTGTTTTGCCTTTGTCCAATTTGATTTGAATCAGAAAATGTGTTTGATTTCCATGATTCTAATCAAACACATACAATCTCAAATTTTCATAGTTTTAAAAGCACTTTGAGATTTTCCTTTGTATTCAACTTAAATCAAAAACATAAAAGGTTTTTATTCCAGTTACTCATACAGTTGACCAAAAACACCATGATCAAGATCAAACTTAACCAATGGTTTATGCATACTAAAAACAATTTTTTTCAAACTTGATTTCGAGAAGTGCAATTATGAAGGAGACTCAATAATCGAAATTAAATTAAAGATGAAAGCGATTACAAGAAACAAAGTAACCGGATTGGGGTGCTCCCCCAGTATAAATTAGGGACATGCAACTACATCTTCTCATATAGTACGAGCACTATGTTGCTCGTCATTTATGGTACATCAAGGTAAGTAAATTTTAGAAGCTTTATGTTGAATATATTTAATTTTAATTATTGTTTATAATTTATATGTTTTATATTTTAAATTATTTTCAAGAAAGAGGTCCGAAGAAATAATTAAAGGTGGTTGCACGTGAAAATAAGCTGATACAGTGGGTTCTAATATATCTCCCAACATTGATTCAGGGTTGGTTTGAAGGTGCTGGTTTATCTTCACTATAGATAACTAGTATGGGTAGGATTGACCAAAATCTACTATTAACATTCATTGAGAGATGGCATTCAGAGACATCGTCATTTCATATGTCATTTGGTGAAGTGACCACTACCTTGAACGATGTTTCTTGTCCACTACACCTTCTGATCAGGGGTGATTTATGGGACCCCCCATTGGGTATGACTGACTAAGATGTTATTAATTATGATGTTGATATTTTTATAGTACCTTTAGAGGAGGCAAGACTTAAGGCTCGTTCTTGCAGAAGTTCATATTAAAAGTTGAAGTCGATGTATGATTTATTTTGGCGTCATCGAGTTGCTAATCAATTAGACTTTGTTGCTATAGTCTACATGATGATGTTGGTTAGTTGCACTATTTTTATCAACAAAACTTTCATTCTCGTAGAGGTAATATATATGCGACTATTTAGGAACCTGTCTAATTGCGGTAGATATAGTTGGGGCAACCACACTGGCCACATTATACATGTCTTTGGGAGATGCTTCCATGTTTACTTGCATGTAGCCCGATGGATATGCCATTATTCTATAGGTGTTTATTTATATTTATTATTATTTATTTATATTTATTTTAATTTAAAATATTCATGTTGTAACCATGTTGGATCACGAGTACTTTCCTACTATTGGCAAGAAAGGAGAGTCTCAACTGGAGAGCAACGATATTAGACTTCTACGGACAATGAGATTGACTTATATGCAATGGTCAAAAAGGTTAATGAGCTTAGGAGCGTGTTGGATGACTTGACACCTGTTGATGTCATATGACATCCATTCGAGAGTCAGGGACATGTTATACCATTTGATGATATATGTTTGTACACGGGGGGTTTGAAATGGGGGTGGAACAATGATTTCGTACTTTCTTGACAAGTGTATACACCAACTTGGATTTATGAAATATATATCGCCTCCACCTCCCATTTGCACCACACTCTATGTTGACATTTAGTGGATTGTATATCATTCCAGTGTGCTCGACGTGGTCCGTCCGACATGTGTGGCTAACACCCCAAATGATGTTAACCTTGGATACCCGAGCTTTACCGTTATATCCAACAATTAGGGGTTGTTGAGGATGAACCTAAGTTTGTAGAGATATTTCGAGCATTACATTATTCTCATGGCGGTTCATTACCATGATTGATGTATTATTATTTAAGATTTATATATTACTATTTTGAGATTGATGTATTATTTTGATATTTCTGTTAGTTATAATTTTGAGTGAATAACATTTAATATAATTTTTAGTCAATAACATCTAATATAATATAATGTACTATTTTAAGCTAACAATATTTAACACTATAAGTGTAAGTTGTTGTTAATGTTGTAAACACCTTGAAAATCCGAACAAACAAGACAATGCTTACTAGAAACGCCATTTCTTCCAATCGATTGCAGCTTCTGGTAACATAAATCTTTGCTTCATTTTTAACTGATTAGAAAAATTATGTCAAAATTAACAAACATATAAAAAAGTTACGTCAAAATTAACTAACATAAATATATAACTACCTACCCAATGATTTTTGTTTACAAAATCAATGCAATAAACAAATATGATAGGTGAATGTGATGTCGTCATAGAAAATAAAACTAGACTAGGATACCCTAAATAAATAAGAATGGTGTTATACCGATTTGCTATCACATAATTCATATCAGGTAATGTCATCCATTTATTCTATGGTTGAGGACCCAAACATGAAATCATCAAAGATTCTCTCACTTCTAATAATTGATCTCCAAATAACTTTTCATAAAGACTTGGCCTCTTTCTCAATTCACTATCCAAATCTCGTCGGACAATAGACCAACCATCCTCACCATATCTATAAAATGATGCAATAACTTTATACCTGCAATTTCCATATGCTTTAACATCAATTATATCCTCAATATATGGTTTAATATGTTCAGAAAATTGAGCAATGAATTGATTATGAGTTGATTACTCATTAGAGTGTTGTTTCTTAGATGTTTGCATTTAAGATGATTAATTCTAAAAAGATTGTGATAGTTGTGTAAACGGTCTCTTTGATGATCTTTGAGAATCAGAGTATGATTAGTCAATATGCTCATAGTATGAAGGACCCCGATAAACATCATACCCCACTAGTTTCTTCCCTTTCTTCTTGACTCCTCATTTGGTTTTTATTTTCTGAGGTGGTGGGCACATCGAAGTCATAGTAAGGTAAGCAATTTCACACTCCCTACTTTTTAATGCACTTTTTACTACAACATTCAATGACTTAAGCCTTATATACAATGCTTCTATTGCAATTGTCATGTCCACCTCTGATCCATCATCAGTGTCAACCTCTTGTTGACCTTCCATGCCCAACTTCCTCCAATGGATATGAACATCATATATAGGTATCATATCACCAACCACTATGTATCTTTCTATCTCGCATGTACACTGCAATCCACGTGATATTCTAATAGCACACCCGTAGATTTGAATGTTGGTTCCCACATAATCAACCCTAAAGAACTCTTTAACAATGCATCTTAAAGCAGTTATTGATACCGATCCACACAGATTTCCATAAAATGAACTAGTGTGTACATGCTCAACTTCATAAAAAGTCTTTTGAAAAGAAGCTATAATGTTACCTAATTGTAACTTCAAGTTGTTGTTCATAGCCTCCAACATTTACACAAGTCACCTATATTATTCTCCGACATTTGCTTCAATTTCCAATAAGCAGGCTCAACCCTAAAATGATTTTTTTTAAATAAGTAGACTAAAAAATACAAACTAAAACTACTAAAAATATGTACCTGTTAGTCGTGGTGTTACCCAAATGTAACACTCAATTGATCCATACTCCCACAAATTCATGTCAGTGAGGAATCAATCATGTGTATTTAACGCAGTCAATGAATCCAACATAATCAACACATGTTTGCTCAAGATGTTGCAACCGCTGATGTTACTCCGCCTTATCACTAGCTCATACAAGTTCCATTCATAGCGTATTTATTTCCTCTTACACATCATTCACAACATATTGCTTGAATATTTTTGTCGATGTGATACCGACAAAGCAGATTAATCGTACTTAGAAATAATTACTTTCATCAAAGCAAGATCTCTATCAGTCAGAATCACTTGTGGTTCAGTCCCTTCCTTCATAAACAATTTTTTTAGCTTATCCAATATCCAACAAAAGTTCTCCATATGCTCTGATTCCATATAGAAAAATACAACAACAAATGTCAACTTAGTTGAAGTCATACCAACAATTTCAAACAAAGGTTGTATGTACTTGTTTGTGGTGTCCATAATCAACACAATAAGAAAAATATTCAACAACTTCACTAAATATGAGTGTGTCAAAAGAATATCTCTCAAAATATATGTGTCATCTCTTCTTGTACTCCAATAAACATAATTTACATCACCTATCATCTTATACAGATGTTATTTCTCAATTCTAGGACCTCTGATCTCTTTTTATAATTTACTCTTATGTTTATATATTAGTGTGATTCGAGTAACATTCTTTGGATCCAACTCTTGTAATGAAAATAATATGTGCTTGTGTGGAACATGACGTTATATCAAATCAACAACATATTGCCTTTCATCTGAACTTATAAAACTAACAAAAAAATGACCTTCTAATATATACTATGTTCCTCTTTTTTCTGTTTCGATATCTGAACGAATAATGATAACAAATACTTTATGTCTTTCAACCTTCTTAATCTATCTTATCACTTCTTTTTGTGTTTCAGATAACTGTAAAACATTAAAAGAATTATTTAAAATCATGCATATTAAATAACTTATTCGATGAAGATTACAGTATAGATAACTTTTAAATAAGTTGATTATAAATTTTTCAATAAAGAAAATTTTTGACCGTAATACTTTGAGCAAAATTATGGCTTAGAATGTGACTGGGTGTGAAATGCTTCAATTTCAAAAAAAATTAATAATGTTAACATTTAAATAGTTAAAAGATTTGATAATTAAAAAAAGGATAAAATTAAAATATTTTAAAAAATATAAAAGTGAAGGATAATAATTTTCTTATATTTAACGGTGAGAATGAAAAGATAAAAAGATAAAAAAGAGAATAAAAAACCAAGTAGTATATTATTGTCCCTCGCAAGGCACATGCAATGCAGCCTCACCTCTGACACTGCAATCGACAACTGCACGCGAACAATTCCACACTCAACTGCCCAACCAGACACGCGCCGACCAAATCGTGCGCCAACTCCTTGCTTTGTCACGGCATGTTCTCTCTGACGTGGCCATATCCGCACTACTCTCACTCACCTACTAATACTCCTAGTACGATTTCGCTACTTTTTCTCTCTAGAATACTTTCATTCATAGTATATTTATACGTATCATCTTATTAACTTAGTTTTCATTAAATTTTTATAGGCAGACATTCAATATTTTTAAATGATACTAGTAGATATCTAAGGTTTTCTAATGCATTGCAAATAATAAAAAAAGTAGATAGCCGTAACAATTATAAAATTCATAAATATTGAATAAAACATTATGAGTCAAAAGTAATAATCTGGTGTTAATTTAAGGATATTTGATAAAAAAAATAATATTATTTAATAATTTTCTGTAAAAAAACGTTTCTAATGAATCATCCTTCTTTGATTTCTTCTATTTAAAAACTTAGCTTCACGATTACGCAAAAAGATAAAAATAAAATAAAAAAGAGATACCATCATTCGTGTTGATTTCAATTTATTTTCTCCAGCACATGCTGTGTGTAATGGCGGAACCCAGAGGAACCACATGGTGGAGCGAGGAGTTAGCCAGTTTGATGGAGAATCCGTTGCCGGAACAAACCCCTTCCACGGCGTCGTTTGCGGTGAGAAAATCCGAACAAGAACTAGTGACTGAATCTGGAGGTGGAGAGAGTTTGAAGGAGCACGCGGTTGGGTTTTTGATGGCTTGGTGTGAGATACTTATGGAGTTCGGTAGAGGCTGTAGAGACATTATTCTGCAGCAGAATTTCTTGAACGAGGATTCTTATCTTGTGAAGAACCTTCGTGGACCTTGTTCTAACGTTTCTAAGAGATTAAGGTTTTTGAATGACTTTTTGCCTGAAGATCGTGATCCTGTTCAAGCTTGGTCTATTGTCTTAACCGTTTTTCTTCTTGCTTTCGCAGGTTTCTTAATTTCATTCGTTTAGTTTTAGTTTTATTTTACTTTCCTAATTCGACAGTTGCAATAAATTTCAATTCGATAACCTAGTTTTGGTGCTGAGTGATTGATGACTAGGCTTAGTTGCTATTTTTGTGGATTTTGGATTTGTTGTTGACTAGGTCTTCCTTTAAAGATGAAGTAGTTCAATGTTGTTAATGTTATGTTCCGAGTTCAAGTCTTATTAAGTTAACCTTGTTGTCACCGGTGATTAGTTAATTGATTACTATTTATTAGTAAGTGTTTTAGTGTTTGTATGTGTTTATAAAGAGATTATTACAATATTAGCAAGTACTTATATATGTGATGTGATCATTCGTTTCCTACTTGTTGATTTTCTATTTCGGTATAAACTCGGTCATGTTTGATTTATGTTCTATGAATTTTGGGGGAAAAAGATACTAGTACTATTTAATTGTTTACCGATGATTTTTGCTGGGTTTGGCTTAAGGTTTGCTGACTTTTTGTTGATAAATTGTTTGCAGCTATAAGTGTAGATTCTAATCATGAAACCTTAACCAAAGCGGTGATGGTGCGTATGCATCCTCCTATTGCTAGCCGCGTATTGCTTCCGGATGGTAGGTACCTTGCTTATCATGATCAAGGTGTTTCAGCTGGCAGAGCTAGGTTTTCCCTTGTTGCTCCGCATTCTTTTATTTCATCTCGGCTGGCAGGTACAATTACATGCTTTTCCTTATAAGCATTCAAAAACATATGCACTACGAAAATTGAGTTATTGTCTTCTGACTTTTTCTACTGCCTTTTAATATCTCTAATGGTAGGAATTCCTGGGGTTAAAGCATTGTTGCTCGAAGAATATGGCGTTCGCTTGGTCACTTATGATCTTCCTGGTTTTGGGGAGAGTGATCCACATCCCAACCGAAATTTCAATTCATCAGCTATGGATATGTTGCATCTAGTCAATGCTGTCAATGTAACCGAAAAGTTCTGGGTGCTGTGCCATTCAAGTGGATGCATTCACGCTTGGGCTTCACTCAGATATATTCCTGAGAGGATTGCAGGTTTTTTTTCCCTTTTCAAATTTTTTATGTCTCGATACCTTTGACTGGTTCCGCATATGAAAAGGGTTTATAAGTTATACTAATAAATTTATAATGTGAACACTTTTTTTGAAATGTTTAAAATCTAAAATAATAGAACTTTTTATTGTGATATGTGACTATCTCGATTCATGTAAGTTATTGTGAAAAAAATGTCAATTGTGGTTATACCAATGTAATAATTTCTAGTTGTTTGTATACCTCTGTTGATGATTTGTAATATCACATGAAATTGCAGGTGCTGCAATGTTAGCCCCTATGGTTAATCCTTATGAGTCACACATGACTAAAGATGAGATGAAAAGAACTTGGGAGAAGTGGCTTCCAAGGAGAAAATATATGTATTCCTTGGCGTATAGATTTCCAAGACTTCTCTCTTTTTTCTATCGGAAAAGTTTCTTGCCAGAAAAGCATGACCGGATTGACAAGCAATTTTCACTTTCACTAGGGAAGAAGGTGAGCTGCGATAACCTTGAAATTGAATTATATTAAAGGCATAAAACGTGTATGAGCATATTTGGCTGTATGATCTGTTGACAAATCTAATTCATATATGTTGTTCAGGATGAAATTCTAATCGACGAACCTGCATTCCAAGAGTTTTGGCAGAGGGATCTAGAGGAGTCAGTTCGCCAGGGAAACATGCAACCATTTCTAGAGGAAGCTGTGCTGCAGGTAACTAAATGGGACTTCGACATTGAAGAACTTCGTGTGCATAAGAAGTGCCGAACGGGAAGCTTGCTTCTTTGGTTGAAGTCCATGTACGGTCAGACAGAATGTGAACTTGCAGGATACCTCGGCCGTATACACATATGGCAGGTTTGAACATGTTCTTCTCTGAGTATTGGTGATATAATTATTCTGTATTTTCTCATTTTTTTTACTTGGAGTTCAACTCAATCCAATTTAGGAATCTTACAATTCCCTTTTGAATTCTTGATCAGGGATTGGACGATAGGGTGGTCCCGCCATCAATGATGGAATACATAGAAAGGGTGTTACCAGAGGCTGTAATCCACAAGCTTCCAAATGAGGGCCACTTCTCCTATTACTTTTTCTGTGATGAATGCCATAAGAAAATATTCTCCACACTTTTTGGAACTCCTCAAGGTCCAATTGAGCGACAGGAGGAAACTGCATTCGAGAAAAACACGGAAGATGCTTTACAAGTATCTGTTTCTGATACGGAATGATACGAAACTGCTGGTAAACAGAGTTCGGTTTGGATGTAAATAACACAGGCGGCTCCTATGCACAGTAAAGCTTCAAAGGATAGAGTTTTCAGTATTCAGAAGGTTTTGAACCACAAAAGCTTTTGGAGATATAGGTAAAAGTGTGCCACCTACATTGTTTTTACTAACCTTCCACTGTCCCAAATCAAACTGTATCTTAACTGCATTATCGGACTTAGAGTGTTCATCCGATTGACGGCGGCAAAACCATGCCTGTTAATTAGTACCACTTATCTTCCCCTCATCTCTTTTTATCATTTTAGCATCTTTCTGGTTTTGATTTTGCATTTGGGGGTTGATGGATTGTTCAAAATGGAGTTTGTTGCTTCAACTATCATCTCTACAGATTTTGAAAGGGTTTTGGGAAGTGTTAACTTAAGGAAATAGTATTAATCATAATTACAGATTAAGCGTATCAAAATTCCAACTTTTTCTTCAACTTGAATCCTTCTACTTTAAAAAAGCAGTGGATAGAGACAATAAAAAGAGGTAGTGGTCAACATTTCATTTCAATTTTAGGAATAAAGTTTACTTAAACGTCAAGCTAATTGGTAAACATGAATACTTGTAAGTTGTAACGAACTAAAGTAGTAGAAACCAACATTAGTGGTTTTCCCTATTTTTTCCACCTATTTTCCTGACAAACATTGGTGGTTTGAACAACCATTGTGACAATTTGTTTACTGGTTGGTTAAGGTGGTTTAAATCTGCGTGTAGTTGAACACTTGAGAGTAATAATTAACCACATCCAAATGTTAATTTCATCAGCGATTAATGATTTTTGAACTCTAAACTGTAAATTTTTATATAACAAACAGGATGTGCAGATTTTATAAGCTGCCACAATCTATGGTGCACAGCTCCGGTAACTTGTCCTAGTTTAATGAGTCAAATTAAAACAACATAGACCTGTTTGTTTTATCTACATTATTATAAAGTAATATAATTAAAATTATATAATTTTTTAAAGCGATACATTTCAAAATATTTTTTATAAAACTAATTTATAATAACTTTTAAGTGTTTTTTTTTTAATTTTGATATTTAAAGAAGTTAAGAATGAAGATGAAATATTTGAAATAATATTTTATAAAAATCTATTTAAATCATTTTTTATATAAAAAAAACTTTTTATATGAAAATCTATAGTTTATAAAAACCAACTTTAAAAAACTGAAATACTTATATTACAACAACATCAAGTTGCCTTATCTCATTAAATATAATTGTTTACGTAGATCAATTTCTATTATAATGTGAAATTGTTAACTAAAAAAATATTAATTACTTTGTTAATAATGGTCGATCTTTTTTATATTTTTTCTCTTCCCTATTTATTTATATAATTAGTATTAATATTATTCTATTGTGACCGATTTTATTAGGGATGTTTAAAATTGAATCAATCCAATAGAAAATTATAAACCAAATCAAATTAAAATCCTAAAGAATCGAATTTGATTCGAATGCTTTTGAGCCATTTTTTAATAAAACTGCGCAGTTTGTTTGGTTTGCGGTTTGTATTTTGCAAATCGAATTAAATCAAACCGAATTGCATTATATTACACTCTAAACTCCAGCTATTCCATATCCAATCCAAAGTTCAAATCTATTATGTCTTACAATTACAAATGATTTTCTTTTATTCACATTTAAGGTTTTAGTTTCAAAATTCTTAAATTTCTCCTAATAATATCACGCATTCTTCTCATTTTCTGTCATGTATGTCTCACTTTTTATACTCTAATATTTTCACTCTTATGTTGTTTCTTTTTTATCTTCTCATTTTTATGTTACTATTTTTTCTTCTAATTACGTTTTTATCGCTCTAATCTCGCATCTCTTTTGTTCTATTTTTCATCATCTCTAATCTCTTATCTCATCAGTTTTTTATGTTTTATTATAATATCTTTGATATTATTTGATGCTACTATTTTATATATGTTTTTTATTCTATTTTTATCTAATCTGATTTTTAGTAAATTAAATGAGAAATTTTTGTCTAAATACGATGAATTTTGATGTTATTTAGTAATGTATGATGACTAGACACAAAGTTATGTTGCTCTCTATAAGTATATGTATGACTCAATAAATTTTTTGTAAAAAACAGAATCAATCTAAATTATATTAGTTTGGTTTGATTTTATTTGATTTTATTTCTAAAAGTCAACCAAACTAAATTGAATCGCATAAATATTCTCTTGTTGTTTGAATAATTTTTATCGTCAAAATCGTACTACGAGCACCACTAGATTTTATGTATGCATTTTAAATAGTAAATTATATTTTTAAAGCTATATATTTTGAGTTTTATTTGTCATTTAGGTTCATGAGAAATTGAAGAATAAAAATGATTTTTATTAAGGTAATTTATTTTGGAACCAATCCAGTCAATCCAGTTTTAGTATGGTCTCATTAGATTTAAAATTGGATTCCATTTTAAATAAGGAAATCCTCATTTCATTGTTGGTGCCTCCCACATTTTTTAAAATTCAAAAATATTTTCTTGTATTTGAAGATGCATATCCGGACGCATTCAAAATCACATTAAAATGCACTTTTCTAATATTCATCTCATTTAAAAAAAAGTAGTCCGAAGACGTATCTTATTTAAGTGTGTCCGGAGATGTATCTCCGAAATAATCCTTGTATTTAATTATTGTTTGCAGTTATCCACACAACTGATTTAAATAACAAGATAATGATATTCTCGGAGATGCATTTTCGGAAATACTCAACCTGATTTGATAAAACACCACATTGCATGAGCTGCATTTTCATGCTAAAAAAAGAAACTCCAATCCAAAACCCTTACATATGGACGAACTTTGCACTCACTGGACAATACATATGAACAAAGTTTGCACTCATTGGACAAGGCTCCGTTTTGATGATGATGGTGAGACGAAGGATGATAAATCAAACATATATATCATGACCGAGTGGAAAGTGATCCAAGATAGATTCATGAAAGTTGTTGACATCATGGAATTGCATATTCAGAAACAACAGATTTGAAACTACTGTCGGAACCGGTTCAAAACAAAGGGTGTCCATAAAAAGGTAAAACTGTCTCAAAGTGATAACTCTACGAGACAATCTCCTTCATACTTTGAACATGTTGACTCACATTTTTCGGATTCTCCAACTCCAAAATAATAATAAAAAAATATTTTCAAGGGTGCTCACATTAGCAAACCATCTCCTCCACTGCCATTAACAAAAATCAAATTCATTGAAGAAATCTCATTTTTATGCACAAATACATCGAGCGGATTATAAATGTTGAAAGTGACGACAACTGTGGTTTTCGAGTTGTTTCGAGTTTACTTGGTAAAGGAGATGAGGACCACCAAGTTGCCCGTAATCATCTTATACACCAGATGGCGACACATAGGGAATCATACACAAAGCTATACGGAAACAAAGTAAATTACGATACAATTCTCAATGCTTTTGTACCTCGTCTTAGTGGTTCGACTACGTGTGACAAATGGATGCGTTTCTTGGAAATGAACATCTTATAGCAAGTACTTATGATAGAGAGTGCATTGATTTAACACGGTATGGTTTCTCGAAAACATTCTTTCCACATCGGAGTAAGGCACCTTAAAATCCATCTGAACGCATCATGTGTATTGGTTGGTTGGCTATCAAAAAAATATTTTGTTCAGGTTTATTTGAAACCGGGATGTCCTACACCAAAGACATCACCGAAGTGGACGATACATTTCACACAAGATGTTGAAACATGGTCATTCACTTTCTTGAAGGGTTGGATGAGTTCACCAAATTGAGCGACATTAAATGAGAAGTAAATAAGGAAATGTCGAAGAATGATCCACCAATAGAATTAGGCAGTGACCTATTTTTGGATGTATTTTAGTTGTAATCTAACAATGTAACACATTTTTTTATAAGTAACGCAATGCATAATATTATAAAATTGGATGGTATTTTTTGGATAATTTTTGTTTTCGAAATTTTGTTCTACGTAATCAATTGGTTTTGTTTTGCATAATTTTTGGATGGTTATGTAGATGCGTCTCCGGACACACCTAATTATTAGAAAAAACAAAACATGTGATCATCCAAAGATGCATCTCCGGATATACGAGGACATACTTCTCGTCGATCTGAAAATCGAACTGAATACTCTCCTGCAATATCTAGAAAATCAAAAAGTTGTCGAGTACTGTTCACCCTTGATAGACAATGAAGGAAAGATATGGTTCAACATGCTTGAACTGAAGACCAATGATGATTTGAAGGTTATGTGAAATACCTTTTACTATTACTCAACAAAGGATCTGATTGAATTGGATGCGACGATTCAAAGATCAACCGAAGATATTATAAGAATGTTGCAACATCCTGAACCACCATTTTTTTTACATGTAATGTTAAATTTATGTAACGTTTATTTTGATGTTAGTTTATATTGATTTTTCATTTTGCCATTATTTCTACCTCGAATAAATTTTTTAGGATGCATTTCTAGATAAAATTTTAACAGAATTAAGAGTATCTCACCAATTTCGTCTTAGTTGTATGTGAAAAATATGCGTCCAAAAATGTACATTTTAATCTTTTTCAGGTCTAGAAAGAAACCCCAAGAGGGGAAAGAACAATTCCCCTAAATAATTAACCTGACTTAAGGTTAGGGCCGGATTTGGCCTGCTCCACGTTTAGTTCTATTATTGTTTGTTAACTTTAAAATGAAACTATGTATTAAATTTTATATGTATCTACCAATCTGACAACGGATTCAATTATTATTCAACACATTCTATTCTTCTAAGATAACTGAAAATTTCAAATGAAGTTGACAAAAATGGACCATATAAATAGTGATAAAGAGAGATCATGCATAGTACTAATATTGTGAGCTGGAAGACCCCACTTCAACCACCTATTGTTGATAAATATATACATCTATACACAAACCAACAATAAATAGATAAAATAATGTGTTGTTAGCATTGATCATTTTCTCTCTCTCTCAAGCCCTACAAAATGCTAAGATAAACAACAGGACCAGAATCAATTATTAGTAAAAAAAAACAAATTTGTACTTATATTACATTAAGAATCAGGAGCTTTAAATTTCAGTTTATGGTGAACAAAAAACAAAGAAAGTGGACTCATTTTCTGTCACAAGATCATCATAAACCAAATTTCTTCCCCTCAGTGTAAATGATAGAGAATGTAAATAAAAATACAAATAGATGAATATATGGTAAGTAAAACAATTTTCACCCCAAATCAAAAGCCTACATAAAATGTTAGGATACACATAAAAATAGGACAAATAAATAAATTTAAAGAACACTCAATGTAAATGAACTTTTGTTTTTATTTTCTTCACTGATATATCTTCAATCCTACTTTAATGATTTCAATCCTTTCACTCTGATTATTATTTAATCAACTGGCCACACCATTGTCCACACTGACCTCTGCATTTACGGCGATTTCTACCTTTGGTGGACCTGAATGACGCCTTGGCCTGGCGGGTGAAGCCGGGAAAGAAAGACGCTTCTTTGCGGTCCCAAAGGACCCCTTCTCTTGTTTGCCGTTTTCTTTAGCTAATGGACTCTGACTTTGTGTCCTAGACCTAGCTTTCGCAGATTGAGTCGGCACCATATAGCTCGGAACTGATGGAGAGCTAGCAAGACTCTCGTCATCCCTAACTGATGATCCGGCGATAGAGTGTCTACGGAACCGATCTGACTGTACGCTGGCCATGCTTTTGGAGTCTTCTTCCATAACCCAGCTTCCCTTTGGACTTGCCTTCTTCAGTTTCCTCGCAACTGCTGCAGAAGCTGGCTTAGGTGTTGTTGAATTTGACTGAAAGCTCGGCGAGCCTGGAATTTGGCTGGCTGCGGGAGAATGTATTTCGGAATTCAGCTGGAAACGGGCAAATGATTTGCTGATTTCTCCACCTGTAATACTGCGACTCGAACTTTTAACAGATGAATGGTCATTCAGTTCTTTATCCATTAGGCCACGGCTCTCCCAAGGCCGCGCAGCCATCCATCGTTCAAGCCAGCTCCAGCCCCACGTAGGATTGGTTGGATCCACGAACATTGGATTCATAGGTCTAGACGAGCTCTTCCCGTTTTGCTGTCATAGTATTACACTTGCAGTTGTAAATCAAATCATAGGCAGATATTTCTATTCGTTCAATAATATAGTTACACGTGTTCGGTTAGTGAGAATATTTTCTATTTTCATTTCATGTTTCTAAATATAGTTACAAAAACTCATCATTTTCATTTATTGCTTCTAAATATTAGTATAGGAAAGAGTACTTTCCCCCTTGTTTTCATTCTCTTCTATATAGAACTTCAAGAATAGGAAACCAAATAACAAAAAAGTGTAAATTTTGTAATTATTAGAAAAAAGAAGAAATTTTAAAATATTCTCAAACTAAGCAAACTTTCAGTATAAATGATAGACATCTTAACCGTTGATGTGAAAATCGCCAGTTGACATTTTAACATATCTATAATTTGGTATGCAATATCAATAGTTGATTTTTTTTTCATTAATGGTTGACATGTCTTACATTACTCTCGAATGAGAATTACTCGATTTAGATTAGGTCCAGTATATTATACAGCATATATGAAAGCTTGGATTCTCATTTTTTAATTCTTGAAATTATGTGATATTCCGTTTCATCTAAACTTTTTCATCTATTTCCTCAGATATCTAAGTTAACAAGAGAATTAGAAAACCTGATGAGTGAATGCATAAGCCATTGCTCTTTCTCTTCTCATAGTAGCCTCGTACTTGCTCATTAATTTGGCTTCAATTTGTTCTTTTGATTGTAGGCTATCATCCCATTCTTCTCCAATCTATCATCAAGATTTGGAACAAGTTAAAACCGTTACAAACACAGTCAAATACGCGTTGGCACAATGTCGAGATTATTATCCTTTCAAAAAAATAAAATTAAGGAAAAGCAACACATACCCGCAGGGTCTCGAGCTCTCTTACATGCTTTTGTAAGAGCTGTCTTTGCAAAGCCTGATTCTCCTCTAACATTCTGACCCTCCTGGAACGAATCTGAGATTGCACACGAGCTAACGTCTGCATTGAGCGGAGCGTACTCATGGCTTGGCGTTTTACAATCGGCCCTTCCATCAATGTTTTCAATCTGACCAACCCTCTTAAAGCCCGCAACGCTCTTCGTGCCTAAATGATTTTAAAAGAAAGTTTAGTTCGAAATGTATTTCAAATAAATAATTTTCTTTTGCAGGAATTTCAAAATGACAAAAAGATTACAACGCATACCAAGTATCCACGAAAAGCTGTTTGAATCTTGATTGCCGCCACTTCATCTTTTGGTTTACCAGCATAACGAGCAACCACGGAAACTTCATTCCTAACAACTGGTGCCGGAACAGAAGGACCGGGTTCCTGACTAACCACGGCAGTTGTAATTTCAGGAACATGATAGTGATTGTTTTGGTTTTCAATATCAGGTAATTTAACATCTTCCGGTGGAGGAAGCGGCGGTGCCGTATCTTCTACGGAAGGGTCCGAAGTCTGCAGTTTTTGCTTCCCAAACCATTTCTTCTTTGATTTACTTGATTTCTACAACAACAAAAAATTGTAAAATTATAAGAAAAATCACAGAAAAAATTGAGCTAAATTTTATATAATTTTTGGTCTTTTGTTACCTTTGAATCAGGGCTGAGAGCTTTCTTCACTGTAGAAAACCAATTTCCCTTTTTCCCCATTCTCTTCTTGGCATTCCTTAATTTGATCCTTTATTTCATAAAAAGAAAGAAAAAATTGAAGATCTGAAATCTAACTATCTAAATCTTTTTAAAAAATTAAAAAAAATAAAATTAGCTTATATATAATTAATATACTAGCGAAATCGACACCGAAAAGGAAATAATCTGTACTGAAACAGAAACATCCAAAATAAATCATTCTTTGTTGCAGAAATGAACAATAATCAGGAAATACAGTAAAACAAATTTACACAGTTTTATGCTAACAAGTAATAAGCCATTGAAACTGGTTGAAACTCCTAATCCTTCCCCAGTTTCAATCAAATCACTATTAATTAAATAATTAATTAATTAATTCTATATAATAAATACCCCATAAACTGGAGGAAAAAAAAAGCACATTTGGAAAATAAAAGAAGAAGTAAACAAGGGCTTTCCAAATAAGAAAATAATAAATTCATCTTCAGTTTCACATTTTCACACAAAAAAATGCAATTCAACCGGTTAAATTTCACAAAAGAGTGGGAAAATTCAAATAATAGCAACAAATTATACATACATTAGAAAATTGAGGGTTCAATCCAATCGAAAAGGAATAATAATAATACCTGAAGTGAAAGATCTGAAGAAAAAGAGTGAAAGTTGAAGATCAGAGTAGAATTGAACCAACCAAACAACACCTTTCTCTCTCTCTGTAAAGATGGGGAAAAAATTCAGATCTTGCCAAATGACAAAGAGAAGAGAGTTCGTTTTTGTTTGAATAATAAGAACAGCTGTTTCTGCTAATATTGTGATATTACCACTTCAGTGGGTCCCACTGGACCCCACTAGTTGTTTTACTTGTTCAAAGTTATTAATCCTAGATTAACGGTGTCACTAATCATGATTATGGTGTGGTTGATGTTTGATCAATTTTTCTCTAATATTAGAAACTAGATCAAGTAATATAGTCTAATATTTTATAATGCAATTCACAAAAAGAATTGTTTTATTTAATCTATTAATTATAGAGGGAGCCATTTTAAAGAAAAAGTCATGTCATTCAGTTTTTTTTGGTAATTTTATTTATCCTTTTACTTCTTTTAATACAATTATTTACTTGATATTATTTTGGTCTATACCTTTTTCCTATCGATTGAAAGTCTAATCTATTTAATTGAAGACAGTGTGATTTGTTCCAGTTTAATTAATATGAAATTACGTGAATTTAATATATTTCAACTTTTTATTTTGTTTCATGACACGTTTAATAAATTAAGCCTTGTATAGATAATGTTTTTTTAAGAGTAAATAATATATTTTCGAAACTTAGAAAAAGTAGTAAACAACACCTCATAAGTTTTTTTTACAATACATTATAGTCAAATTAAGCTATAGCCTGCAGTAAAAGCATTTTTATGAAGAAAAGACAATAAAGCAAACGCATTTAGGGAAATCACAAACACGTGTTTTAAGGTGTTTTTTTAGAAATTAAAAGAGTCAATTTCTGAATAAGAATTTTATATTAATTACTTTGACAAGTATTGAGTTCTATTTTCAAAAAAAAAGAATTTATTAATAATATTCTATTTGTCAGCATAATATTTTAAATAATAAATGTTATATGTTGATTCCATTTTTTATTAAAACCCAAGCTCAATGGATTTTGAAATGTGTATTGACAACTATGCTCTAAAAATTAAGATAATTAAAATCGGATAGGAGATTGAATCAAATGTACGTATGAGGTTAAAATTTAAAGGTTTGATCCGAATTGAATCGAATTAGATTGGTTATACAACAACAATTAAACCTTATTTAACTAAATGAGTTAGATTGGTTTATACAACAACAATAATTAATCGAGTTAGATATTTCTTAATGATTTCTTTTATAGTCTTTCGAGTTCTTCCTCTTCCTCTAATTGTATGACTTCTCTTCATCTAATTTACTCTTCTTACCACAAGATCTACATGTCTTCTCTCTACATGCTCAAATTACCTAATTTTATTTTTCATCATCTTCTCTACTATAGGTGTTACCCTAACAAGTAAAAACCTCTCTAATATATTCATTTATAAGCATGTCCTTTCTAGTCTTACCACACATCCAACACAACATCATCATTTCTACTACACTTATTTTATTCTCGTGTTGATTCTAAAGCGTCCAACATTATGTCCTGTCCAATATCGTAGGTCTTACTGCAATCCAATAAAATTTTCCCTTTAGTTTGAGCGGTACCTTTATATCACATGATTTTGATGATTTACAAATAATATATAACATACTAATAAAAAATTATAACATTGAAATAATATATGTTCGGGAATCATAAATGAAAGGATGAATGGTGGTGATGACGAATCGTAGCTTCTGACGCGGTGGAATATGGGAGATCTACAATGTTAGCACTCCAACGCTCAAGTCAGGATACGAGGAAGAATAGTGAAATAAAATTGAATTTAAAACTTGTTATCTCAATTTGTTGCTAATATATATATATATATATATATATATATATATATATATATATATATATATATATATATATATATATATATATATATGAGTCAGGATCCGTTGACATCTAGTCTAAAAGACTTACATCAAATCTCAATTGTTAATAGGATTAAATGAAACAGTCATATTGAATGAAAAAAAATACATGGTCATTTTTTCCCTAAAAAAATTGGCTACTTATACGACTGTTTGATTTATTCATATTAACGGTTGAGATTTAGTGTAAGACTTTTAGACTTACATCTGGTGTCAACAGATCATGATTCTCTCTCTCTCTCTCTCTCTCTCTCTATATATATATATATATATATATATATATATATATATATATATATATATATATATATATATAACTAGTTATTTGCTTGTCGCCATTTGCGAGGAGCCGTTGGATGTATCGTATAGTTAGGATCTATTGGGATTATAAAGATGACAATTTTCGTGTATTGGGAAGATTCTGGAAGAAGTGAGACTTCTTCCTGGTATTTGACTGAGGTAGATCTGATCGGCCTAGAAAGATTCATGGTTTATCTTGTCAATCCAAAATAGTTGCCCCTAAGCCCTTGCTGATGTTAAAAGGAGGCGAGGGTTTGATATTTCAGTCCTGGATGTCGATCACCCTTTAATCACTTTTAAAATGGATGAAAAATAAATCTTCTAGTTCTTAAGAAATAATGCATTTAATGTAACATACTTCATGCGTCTTTTCATATATATCATCATTACGATTTTGGAAATCGAAACTCTTTGAATGTCATGTTTGGGTGATTTGACATATTTGGGAAACCTTTTGTATTCCATGTGAAGACAAGCTTTCGATTAAATGATGTTTTGATAAAGATAAATTTATTCAAAGAAGGAAAAGATATCTCAAGATTGAATAAGCCTCAAGTTAAGGATTAATCATGTTCAAAGTGATGAATTTCTAGTTATTTGATCATATTTTAAGGTACAATAAACAATTGATTTATGTATAAGCTTTAGGGGCTCACAACCTTTCATATAAACCCTTCTTAAATTTCCATATCATATATGCAGAATTTTTATTCAAGGCATATCTTTAAAATGTCAAAAAGTCAATTTTATTAATGGTACAATCGATTGAACGGGAAGTGCAATTGATTGCATGTAGCTACTGACTTTCAAAGTTGGTTATTCAATCATGAGCCAATCGATTGTCTTCTTAAAGAAATCGATTGTATGCTCACATTTTTGCCTTAGTTTTTGACCCCACAATCGATTGAGCATCCCCCATAATCGATTTCTTAGTGTAAATTTTTCATATTTTTTGAACGTTGCAATGGAACAATCGATTGCTCCATATATGCAATTGATTGCTTCCTGAAGCTTTGTGAAAAATATGAAACGTCATAATGTCTCTTCATTTCACTTATTCATGAAGCATTTTCCAAATCATTGCAACTAATCATGAATATTTTGTGGATGCAACTTCCGTTAGATGTGTTTTGTATGATGTCAAAACTAGGATGCTTTAGCGTTATATTGGACGGTATCCTTTGATTCTCTAGGTGCATGTTAGCATTAGGAAGCATAAAAGTATTTGTAAACAACTTGGAAAAGGTATCATACATGAAAAATCAATTTTTGTGAAAAATAACATTATAGGTCAACATATGGAAAAAAATTCTTGGCTATAGGTCAGCATATGCATTCTATATGTTGACACATATGCGGTAGTATTAAAGTATGTAGCTTATGTATCATGTGCCGACTCTTCAGGTCGACACATAGGGAGCGCATAACAGTCATAGGTCGACACATGACTTTAGACAGGTCGACCTATGCATCGAACAAGTCGCATATGACTTTTATAGGTCAACCTATCTGATGTATTTTTTTAAAAAATCATATTTTTCTCAAGTCATTTGCATTCCTTTTTTCCCTAAATCACCCATGCATATAAATACTCCATACATGCATTATTTTCTAGTAAGGTTTCTAGAGTGAGTAAAACCTACATGAATCCAGGATTTCAAAGCATTCTCATCATCTTCAACTTCATCTATGAATACATACAAACAAACCACACTTAATCATTTTTTGATTGGTTGCCATCTAGATTAGGGTTGATAACATCCAATTAGGTTTGTTGTACCGAAAATATTGGATTGAGAACTTTGAGAGATTCAAATCAGAAAACCGAGTTGGGGTTTTCCTTCAAGATCGTTTAGGGTTTGAAGGTTTTGGACAAGATCATGCAATTTGGATCTGATCGAGTGAAAGTCTTGGGACAAGGGGTGCATTGTAAGGGAGTAGCGTGAGACGGTGGATCGTGTTGGAAAATCTTGGGTTTCAACAAGTGTGCGCTTAAGATTAATTCAACCAGGTGAAAGCCTTAGGACAATGAGTGCCTTTCAAGGAAGTAGCAAAAACATGTGAATTGAAGTGACATTATTGGTTACTTTATGAATCTTTGATCAAGGGTTTTGGATGTGGTAGAGTCAACATCAAACTTAGGGTTTGTAGAAGTTCGATTTCTTCATCTCTTGTATACACACGTTTTGCAAAGTAAGATTTATTAAAATATCTCAATTCAAATTTAAATTAAGGGCAGATGTACCCATAGTGAGGTCGATTGTGGAACTACCTAAACAAATCCTCGTGTACTCTCTCTCTCTCTCTCTCTCTCTCTCTCTCTCTCTCCCTCTCTCTCTCTCTCTCTTTATTGTATGGTTTACAAATTGTCGATTGCTTCAATCATTTGATCAATATTGTTTGGATCGTAATTTTGAATGTGTTTTGAAATTTGTGTTGTTGTGTAGATCATAAACCATTTAATTGTGATTGTATTTCTAAGAACAACAAACCCTACATAACGTTCCAAACATTATTGATTGCACACTAAGTGTTTGACAAATTGCTTGACTTAATTTTTTATGTGTTTTGATCATTGGAGATATACTTTTCCTATTGTATTGTATTCAATTAATTGTGGTTAGTTGTTGTTGATTGCGTATGGCTTATTATTGCATTGACACCTCTATGCATATTCAAGCTTTTTGATAGTAGATTCGGTTAGACGATTTTTGATCAAGGAAATTTTTGAAACTTGCTTCCGCGCTATAAAATTTTTCAAAACCAATCTTAGTTCAAATTTTAACTTGTAACTTATTCACCCCCTCTAGATCTTGGTCTATCGTCTAACAAGTGGTATCACGAGCTCTGTTTTATTATCTACTTAAGATTTGCTTATTAGATAATGGCTACCGTGTAACACCTTAAACTTTTCCCGCGTAAATTTAAAACATTTATCAGAGTAAAACAAATCAACATTCAATTTAAGATGCTACACTACAACATACAATCAACTTGCTCAATTAAAAAGACATGTAACACTTTACAGTTATAAAAATAGTAGTAATAACCACATGTCTGAAGGTTAACTTTTATCAAATCGTAGCGGAATAACAATAACAAACAATTAACTCAACATATCCAACATCAACATAACATGTCATATAAGAAATGTTAAAACATAAAGAAAGACACAACGTTCCAATTCCTCAGTGTTACACATCAGAGCAGAAGCCGACACAAAAATAAAATGGAAGACTTCATCTTCCACTCACATTCGAGCTCATATTGCGGATTATCTGCATGTTACCCACGTGGAGGAAACATTCAAATAGAATGGGTGAGGTATCATAATTATATAAAGGAATTCATGATAATAAGTGAGCATCAGATTACCACATGCACATCAATCATTCCACAACACAATTCCACATACTCCTCACAACGGCTATTAACACATAATAGCAACATAACAACCATCCAACATAATCACAACATAATCAACCATCCAACATAATAAAAAAGGCAACCAATGTACAATGCAATGTGACTCAATAACTCGACTCAATGCATGTGGTACCAATACGTGAACTCTCAGGTTCACCGATTAGATCATCACCTCCTAGGATCAAAGCAACCAATTCATTATCATCATCTTTGATAATGTCTCACTGATTTCATCACATCCGAAATCAGCTACTGGTCCAATCCACATAATGGGATTTGAGGCTCACCAACAACTGACCATTTGTCCAACAACATGAATGCATGCAATATATAATACATGCAACAACATCATCATGCACAATGACCCACCTCCATGGTTAATGTACACCGTCAATACTGACCATCATGCATCAAACACATGTCATACAGCTCAACAACATCAACATACAACATAATAAGCAACAACAATGCATTTTAGGTTATGTCACACCTCCACATTAACATTTCAATGCATATCAACACCATCACATATGAAAATATTCATTCTCAGGTACTGAAACCAATTTTAAATGACATTACACGCTCTCAGCTTTCCGACGCTTTGAATGACATTCGAATCGAACACTCGGAACAAAAATTATGAACTTTTAAAGTTTTTTTAAAAAATGCTCCCAGTATAACCGATTACACCAAAAACAATAACCAGTTACACTATATCTAGTAGCACAACTACACTGCCAACACATACCTGGTAATCGGTTACTCAAAAACTGGTAACCGATTACACTCTCAATTCCATCCCCTGCGTGGCCTCTGTTACACAGGGTAACAGGTTATCGAAAAACCTGTAACCGATTACACCCTTCAAATTTTACCCAGAAGCATATTTTTTAAGCAGTGTAACCGGTTACTTCAATTCTGGTAACCAATTACATTGTTGCATAAGCATTTTGCTACAAATTTTCCAAAATGAAAATCATCTAAAATTCATCCCAAAACCCCATTTTCTCACAAATCGTTTATACCACATTTTAACACGAAAATCATTTTTTCAAAGTTCAAAACCCCGACTTATTTATCCTGAAAACATTCATAACTCAATTCCAACTCTGACTCGAAACAACATCAATTCGTAAAACATTGACAACAAACAATCCAATCAAATTTCATGATTCTAACAACAACAATTCATCATTCACATAATTCAACAATTAACAATATCACCATGATCATGAACATAGAGAAGAAAACACAAAACCTACATCCCATAATCTACCCACCATCATCATGTTAACCCTTAGATAATCAAAACCACCCTTACCTTAGAGTTCCAAGCAATAAATTCTTTGGCCTTCAATAATGATGATTCTCCCCTTGAGCCCTATTCTATTTTTCCCCCTTTCTCATCTTCTTCTCTCCTTTTCCCAAATGTTACCTTCTATGTGTTTATGTGTTTCTATCCCAAATGCCTTTTCTATTTTTCTATTATCACTCTAATTATTTTATTAACTTATTATATTATCACTATTTTTAATAATAATAATAATAATAATAATAATAGTAATAATAATAATAATAATAATAATAATCCACTCAAATTAAATAATAACTAAATTAGTTAATTAGTTTATTCACCATACCACCATTTCTACAATTTTGCTTACACACTCCCCAACACCTTAATTTCTAAGACAACTACCTCGGACCAAGGGTACACAACACATCAAAACACCAATCAACATAACACAACCACAACTATCACATAATTAAATTCTGAAAAATAATTTAAATAAAATTGGGGCGTTACAACTCTCCCCAACTTAGAACATTTTCGCCCTAAAAAATTACCTGACGCGAACAACTCTAGATACGGATCTTGCATCTTGCCTTAGAACTCCTAAGCCATATTTCCTTCGGCAGTGCCTCCCCACACTACCTTCACGAGAGCTATCTTTTTGCCTCTCAACTGTTTCAGTTCTCGATCATCAATCCTTATAGGCTGAGCCTCAATTGTAAGGTTATCCCTCACCTGAATATCATCCATCAGAATCACATGAGACGGATCTGGAACATACTTCAGAAGTTGTGAAACATGGAACACATCATGTAGATTTGACAAATTTGGTGGCAAGGCCACTCTTTAAGCAATAGGTCTAACTCGTCCAAATACCTGATATGGACCAATAAATTAAGGAGTAAGCTTCCTCGACTTCAAAGCACGTCCTACACCGGTTACCATAATGACTCTCAAGAATACATGGTCTCCCTCTTGAAACTCAAGATCCTTTTTCCTCTTATCATGGTAGCTTTTCTGCCTACTCTGTGAAGCTTTCATCATCTCCCGAATCAGCTTCACCTTCTCAGTAGTCTGTTGGACAATCTCAGGTCCAAGCACTACACTTTCACCAAATTCGTGCCAACATAAAGGTGTTATGCACCTTCGACCATACAAGGCTTCAAAAGGTGCCATTCCAATACTAGAATGAAAACTGTTATTATACGTGAACTCAATCAATGACAAATGATCATCCCAATCACCTCTTTGCTCGAGAACACAAGCTCTTAATAATTCATCTAATGAATGAATGGTCCTCTCTGTCTGACCATCGGTCTACGGATGATAAGTTGAACTCAACCTCAGCTTTGAACCCAGAGCGTCTTGCAAACTATCCCAAAATCTGGAAGTGAACCTCAGACCTCTATCCGATACAATACTCAACAGAACTCCATGCAATTTCATAATCACACGGATCTATATCTCTGCCAACTTTTGCATAGAAAAACTAATGTTAATCAAAATAAAATGGGCCGACTTCATCAGTCTATCAACAATTACCCAAATGGCATTATGCCCTCTCGGAGTATTCGGCAACCCCGTCACAAAATCCATAGAAATGCTATCCCATTTACATTCTGGAATATCCAATAGTTGCATCAATCCTGCAAGTTTCTGATGTTCAACTTTTGATTACTGACAAGTCAAACAAGCATAAACAAGCTGAGCCACATCTCGCTTCATTCCAGACCACCAAAAGATCTTCTTCAGATCCTGATACATCTTAGTAGCTCCTGGATGAATATTCAAGCTACTTCAATTACTTTCTTCTAAAATCATCTTCTTCAACTCAGCTTCGTCAGGAATATAAATTTTGTCTCTGAACTTCAACACACCTTGTTCATCAGCTTTGAAATCATTACTTTCAGTCTGATTACTTCCAACCACCAAGTCCACCAAATTCACATCCAACTTCTGACTCTCTTTAATGTTATTTGTAAGTTTAAGGAGTGCCTTAGAGGGGGGGGGGGGGGGGGGGGTGAATGAGGCACTTAGACGATTTTACGGATTTCTTACGGTTTATGACTTTTACTTTCTTGAGATGCTTATGTGATGAAAAGCGGTAAAGTGCGGAAAGTAAAGAACACCACGATGTATAGTGGTTCCCCTCACAGATTGAGAGTACTCCACTCCCCTTTCAACATGAAAGAGAACTCACTATAATGTTAGATTCCTAGACAAGACACCTTAAGGCCTTTCTATCTAATTCTAACACACCAAGAACAATTCTCTTGGATTTACAATGTTTAAAGTCCAATCGAGACTCAATTTCTCACAAAAGGACCTCTTGCATCCACACACCGGATAACAAGGATAAAACCTTACAAACTTATTCTTAACAATCCTAAAAATAAGTTGTAATCAAGAAATACAATTCTGAATTTTTTGTAGAAGATGAAATAGTTGGAATTATGAAGTATATCAATTTATCAATTGATCTTCTCCTTTGTAACACTTAATTCTCACAATAGTTATACAAGTGTTCTTTGTATGAGATGAAACTATGATGCTTAAAAATAAAGTTTATGCAAGGTTTCACTCTTATGAAAATTTGGAAGAACACTTAAAAATGTTTGAAAGAATGTGTGTAATTGATTTGAAATTTTTGCAAGGAGGTGAATTAGAAATCTGAAAAAATGATGTATATATATATTGTCTAAACACCTCCTCAAATGGATGCAATTACCCAAAGGATGCCATGGTTCATGGTAAAGAAAATAGAAAAGTTTCCATGAAGAGATGCACTGATTTTTGCCTCTGGTTCAGTGGTAATCGATTACCTTGATATGGATAATCGGTTACTTGCTTCCAACGTGCAAAAATATTTGAAATTTTCCCAGAGTAATCGATTACCTTAAAATGGATAATCGGTTACTTGCAACCAACGTGCAAAAAATATTTAAATTTTACACAGAGTAATCGGTTACCATAAAATGGATAATCGATTACTTGTCACATATTTGAAAAATAGTTAAAAGAATGAAGTGTTATGATTTCTTTGATGCATAAAAATGCTTTCAATGATTATGGCATGAGTGAGACATGTTTTGAACACTTGTATAAATATCTAGAGGTCAAGTGTTATACCTATCCATTTGAAAGACGATTCTTCATGAGTTTCATCGAGACTTGATCATATAGTTGAAAACTTCCTTCATGAGCTTGAATCTTGATCAATCCTTTTTGTTAATCAATCTTACACTTGTAGAGAAGTTTGTCGTCATCAAAACATTTGAGAAGTCATGTCTTCACAATCTCCCCCTTTTTGATGATGACAACCCAAAAAATGAAAGTTTGATCCAAACATGTTTCTCTAGCAAATGCTCCCCCTTAATTGATGCTCCCCCTTAATTTATGTTTTAAGGAGTCTTTTGGAATCTCCATTTTGTTAGAGAGAAACAGAAAACAAGGAAATAACACAATAACAATCTCTTCTCCCCCTTTGTCATTAACAAAAAGGGTGAAATAAGGAAATAAGTAACAACATGCAAACAACATACACCAAGCACCACATAACACAAAAGATAATGCAAACATAACATAAACCAACGGTTTTAGCATAGTCTTAAAATAAACTAAAAATGTATTAGCTTAAAACCATAAACTAGGGAAAAAAAGAAATGGCCAACTCAATCACTTTCCGACATATCGACTTCATCATCCTCTTCACCTTCTTCTTCACTTTCCTCATCACCTTATTCACTTGGGACATGTTAACGGTTCATAGAAAGGAAGAGTTTCCGAAGTGATTTGATTCCACATTGGGTGACCCTGTGATTATGATGCATGGTGGTCTCAATGGAACACATCTTGTTATAAAGCATAGCATTTGTGATATCACCTTCCGGAATTGGTGGAGGAGCGGAAGAAGCGACCGAATCCTTGTACCGAAACACTCCATTTGGTCCGATATTAATCCTGGTGTTCTTAGTTGCGGTAATCTCATTGATTTCACAATTTCTAACCGTCATAGGAGTCTTTGGTTCTCTTTGAAGCGGAACACCATGGAATTCCAAAATTCTTGAAACAATTCTACCATAAGGAAGTCCACCACTTAGGGATAATTGATGCTTCATGTGATGGTAAATGACATAAGCCCAATTGATCTTCATGTTCAGTTTCAAAGCTCTATTAAGTTGCAGTTCAAGTTCACTAACTTGGGCATGATTAAAATGTTTTGGAACTAAAACATAAGCAAGAACATAACGGAGCATCCTATAATTCACAGATAAGAGGTTAGCAAATTTCACCACCCTTGAGGATTCTGATTTCTGTCGGCTCATGAGGCTAGCCTGAGTGCCTCTAGAAATTGAAACAAAATATTCCAAACTATTATAATTGCTCTAGGCATCATTGTCGGATTCAGTTCCGTGACGGAATGCTTCACCTTCAGAAGGGATTTCCAGACAGTTTCCCAATTGATTCAGATCCATACAAATGTCAACATTCTTAACCTTAGCAATAAACACCAAATCACCAAAATCATCGATTCCAAACTTTATAGTGGTAAAGAAATCCCTTATCATATCAGGATAATAATCACCAATATCCGAAACTAACCTATCTACCCCTGAATTTTTCAGCAAAGTTTGAAAGGTAAAGCTATGAGAAGGAAAAGCTTGGAAGTTAACATATTTTACCCGCATGAGAGTTCGAGTCCGGACAGCATAACTCAACCTTCTGGATTTCATAGTGGCAGCATGTTGTTCTTCTGTATGATGAGAGGTTTCTTCATCCATTTTCTTCTTTCCTTTGTCTTGTCTTGGAGGTGCCATGGAAGCTTTGAGAGTTAGGGTTTTGGAAGGGTTTCCTGGATTCTAGCTGGGGAGTGAATATGGTGAGTTGATGGAGAGTGATAATGAGAGTGGGGTTTTATTTTTGCTTTGAATGGAGTTAGTAGAGTTAATGGAGGAGAAGGAAGATGGAAGAGTGAGATGAATGTGAAGGTTGGAAAGAGAGTACCAATGCTGAAGTGATTGACTTAAGCAAAAAGAACAAGAAAAAGCACTTAACACCAAAAGTAACAATAACTCACGTGTGGTAAAATTTCTTTTTTAAATTTCTGGAGGAAACAGTGGTAATCGATTACTCTAAAGAGGGTAATCGGTTACAAAGTTTAAAAAACGCGTGAGGAAGGCAAAAACATGCAGGGTAATCGATTACCCAATATGGAGTAATCGGTTACACAGATTAAAAATGCGTGAGGAAGGCAAAAACATGCAGGGTAATCGATTATCCAATATGGAGTAATCGGTTACACAGATTAAAAATGCGTGAGGAACGCAAAAGCAAAAAATTTCATATATATATTTTAAAGAGAAATTTCATAAAATAAAAAAATTAAAAATAAAAACTTGTGTACCTTGGCCTCATTATAAAATTATGGAAGATTTATATATCACCTTTATCCAAAATGCAAAGTTCTCTTCGAATCTTATAAAATGGTTCTTTTGCGAGTGGTTTTGTGAAAATGTCCGCCAGTTGATTATGAGTATCGACAAAGGTAACTTCAACATCGCCTTTAAGCACATGATCACGAAGGAAATGGTGTCGAATGTCTATGTGTTTGGTCCTTGAGTGCATGACCGGATTCTTTGTGATGTTAATCGCACTTGTGTTGTCACATCGGAGTGGTATGCATTCAAGATCGATTCCATAGTCACTTAATTGTTGCTTTAGCCAAAGATTTTGTGCACAACAACTTCCCGCTGCTATGTATTCTACTTCAGCCGTACTAAGAGCAACACACACTTGTTTCTTACATGACCATGAGACTAATGCATTACCAAGGATGTGACACGTTCCACTAGTATTTTTTCTATCTGTTTTATAACCTGCATAATCCGCGTCAGAATAACCAATTAACTTACAAACACTACCTTTAGGATACCATAAGCCAACGTTGGTTGTTCCTTTGAGATACTTCATGATTCTTTTGACCGCCGTGAGATGTGACTCCTTTGGATTTGCTTGGAAGCGAGCACATAAACACACGCTAAACATTATGTCAGGACGACTTGCCGTCAAATATAATAAAGAACCAATCATACCTCGATACTTTGTAATATCAATTGACACACCCGATTCGTCTTGATCAACATAGGTTCCGGAGCCCATTGGTGTTGACATTGGTTTACAACCATCCATTTCAAATCTCTTTAACAACTCTTTGCAATACTTTGATTGGTTGATAAAGATTTCGTCTTTTAGTTGCTTGATTTACAATCTAAGGAAGTAGTTCATTTTTCCCATCATAGACATTTCAAATTCACCTTGCATTATCAACGCAAATTCTTCACATAGTTCTTTGTTGGTTGAACTGAAGATTATGTCGTCTACGTAGACTTGAACAAGTAAGGTGTTCCCTTTTATCTTCTTGATAAATAAAGTCTTGTCTACTTTTCCTTTTTCAAAACCTTTTTCACATAGAAAATTACTTAGACGATCAAACCACGCCCTTGGTGCTTGTTTTAATCCATAGAGCGTTTTCTTCAATTTGTATACATGTGAAGGATGCTTGAAGTCTTCAAAGCCCGGGGGTTGTTTGACATAGACTTCTTTGTTGATGTAGTCGTTCAAGAAGGCGCTTTTGACGTCCATTTGAAATAACTGAAAATTCATTGAACATGCGTAAGCAAGTAATAAACGAATAGCTTCTAACCTTGCAACCGAAGCGAAAGTTTCTTCAAAGTGGATTCCTTCTTCTTGATTATACCCTTGAGTGACCAATCTTGCTTTGTTTCAAACAATTATTCCATTCTCATCAAGCTTGTTCTTAAACACCCATCTTGTTCCAATGATGTGCTTACCACTTGGCCTAGAAACAAGTTCCCAAAATTGATTTCTCTCGAATTGGTTTAATTCTTCTTGCATAGCAACAATCCATTGATCATCTCCTAGAGCTTCATCAATTTTAGAGGGTTCTATTTGCGAAACGAACACCATGTTTAAGCATGCATCCTTGAGATTTAATCTTGTAGCAACACCTTGACTAATGTCACCAATTACTTTGTCAATAGGATGATCTTTATGAGTCCTCCATTCCTTAGGTAGATCATTTTCATTTGACTCTTGTTGAATCGGTTCTTCTTGATTCTTGTTTGAAGTATCTTCTTTAGGAATTTCTACAAAATCATCATCATCATCACAAACAACAATTTCCTCTTTCGAGGGGTTAGATTCGTCAAACTTAACATGCATGGATTCTTCTATATTTAAAGTTCTTTTATTATAAATTCTATATGCTTTACTTATAAGAGAATAACCAAGAAAAATACCTTCATCCGATTTTTCGTCGAACTTACCAAGGTTGTCTTTGTCATTGTTAAGGACAAAACACTTGCATCCAAAGATATGAAAGAAAGTGTCATACCCCAATTTTGTCCGGCCATTTGTGGTTTACCCATGAGATCTTTTTATTTCAAAGGCCCATTTGCATAAGTGTGTTCATAATCTAAAAATGTGGTTTGAATCTTTTTACATTACTAATCCAAATTTTTGTTATTAGTAAGTATTAAGAGCCATGTTATTATTTCTATGATCACTATTTATTAGTCCATTTACACATCCCAAATATTTATACCAAGTTCTAAGTTTTTCATGGGTTCCCAAATTAAATTTGCATTTTTTAGAAACATGTATGTGTTTTTTTTCAAATTAAAAGTCCCATATTTAGATTTTTGTATTTAAAATAGAATTGTGTTTTTTTTAAAATTAAAAGTTCCATGTTTAGATTTTTGTATTTAAAATAGAATTGTGTTTTTTTAAATTAAAAGTCCCATGTTTAGATTTTTGTATTTAAAATAGAATTGTGTTGTTTTTAAATTAAAAAGTTCCATATTTAGATTTTTGTATTTAAAATAGAATTGTGTTGTTTTTTTTAAAATTAAAAGTCCCACATTTAGATTTTTGTGTTTAAATTAGAATTGTGTTTTTTTAAATTAAATTACTATACTTAGTTTTTGTGTTTAAGACTAGAATTATGTTGTTCTTTAGATTAAGTCATTATACTTAAGTTAAAAGTGTATTGTTTTTAAAAGTTGAATGATTAGCATAAATAAATATTGAGTTAAATTTTGAAAGATTAAAAGGTAATTACATAATTAAAATTTAATTCAATAAGTCCCAAATAATCCAAACACACATTTTGTCTAAAAAAAACTAAACTAAGTAATTACAGTGAAAAAATTGCTATAGATGGAAATAGGTTCCTAATGACCAAAACCAAGCAATTAGAACGAAATCAGTTTGGACTTAGTCACGAAAACAGGTTGTCTTGAAGCTTGGAGCAGTCACCTTCCATTCCATCAGGTCATCTCAGAGCTATAACCTGCAGAGAAAAATAGCTTATTTAAAAAGCACTTAAAAAACTGAAAAACAACTAATTAAATTACTAAGTTCAAAGCTTTATCTAGAGGATTAATTGGAACATCTGAAAAGACATTGCAACAATGGCTTAAATAAGAACAAACCAAATCCCATATAATCTGGGATGAGAAATTCGAAAAAGGGGAAATTTTTCAAGACTTAACAACTTCTTCATAAACAGATAAAAAAGTTAACAGTAGACGGATACTTGCAAGAACAACAGCATATGCACATCAAGAGATTTCTTCTAAAAAATCCTAGAACACACATCAAGAACAACATAGCAATATTTCATAAAAAACCCTAAAGAAACCACACAGAAGATAGAAAAGCAATCTGTTTTTTTTTTTAAATCTAGAACAACAGCAGGATCTTTTAAAAAAAAAACACAAACACTTCCTTATAGCCACTGCGATCAAAGAAGCGGATGAGGCGGGCTAGTAACGAAGAGAAACAAAGCAGAAACGAGAGGGAAGGGAAACTTATCTTTAGTCGCCGGGAAGCACGTCACCGAACAAATTCCGGTCAGGTAGATTTCTTCACGCCTTAACCCATCCAGTGCATTTTTGTATTCTCCTGTTTACGCTGATTGAAACCCCTAACGTCTTGGTTTGAAATGACGTTCCATCATTACCTAATTTAGGGTTTTTACTTTAGGGTTTTTGATTGATACGCCTCTTAGTCTGCTCACGCCTTGTCGATTTATGCTGAATCCTTGGTCTAATCGCTCTGAGCTAGCTTGGTTGATATTATTATTCGATTCTAGGGTTTGGTTTGGGACTCCGATTCGTGCATTTGAGATGAGTAATGGGGAATCTGGGTTCATATTCGTACTTAGGAGAGTGTTTTTATGGGTAAGGTGGAATTTGGTTTTGTTCACCGGAGTAGAGGGGCGGCGCTGCCATGAACGGCCGCCTTCCACCTTCTTCTCATGCAGGTAGGTTAAAGTGAGAGGAAAGTGTGTTTGCAGAGATTTATGAGGATTTAGAGGAAGAGAGAGAAACTTTTGTGGAAATGAGTTTTTGTTCCCTATGCGTTTGTACTGTAACCGCTTCCTTTCCAACTTATGCGTGTCTCTGTTTCAGTTTTGTTGTGGATCTTGGGCCCAAACGGAACTCTTCTTTCATACTCCCCCTATACCCATGAACCCCTGGTATTTGAACCAGGAACAATCCCTAGGCCCGGTCCAAATCTTAGAACTGCAATGTTATTAATAGATTTGGAATTTATTAACACTAATTAGGAGTTTAAGTAGTTAATTAACATTGGTTTTAGAATCATGATTAGGATATTACTTAGAGTTCATTGTGATAATAATTTGGTGATTAGTATTAGTTCTTTTAGAATTTGATTAGGGTAATAGTTTAGAACTTAATTTTTTGACATTTTGTTTAGAATTTAATTCTTGGATAATTGTTGTTAAGTTTAGAATTGTTTTTAAAATTTTAATTTAATTTAGAATGATTTTAGATTTTAATCTTTGAAAATATTTCAGAATTTAATTAGATTTTTTTTAGAAATAATTGTAGATTAATTAGAATTATAAGTTTGTTTAGAATTTAATTCTTGGATAATTGTTGTTAAGTTTAGAATTGTTTTTAAAATTTTAATTTAATTTAGATTTTAATCTTTGAAAATATTTTAGAATTTAATTAGATTTTTTTTAGAAATAATTGTAGATTAATCAGAATTATAAGTTTGTTTAGAATTTAATTCTTGGATAATTGTTGTTAAGTTTAGAATTGTTTTTAAAATTTTAATTTAATTTAGAATGATTTTAGATTTTAATCTTTGAAAATATTTTAGAATTTAATTATATTTCTTTTAGAAATAATTGTAGATTAATTAGAATTATAAGTTTGTTTAGAATTTAATTCTTGGATAATTGTTGTTAAGTTTAGAATTATTTTTAAAATTTTAATTTAATTTAGAATGATTTTAGATTTTAATCTTTGAAAATATTTTAGAATTTAATTAGATTTTTTTATAGAAATAATTGTAGATTAATTAGAATTATAAGTTGATTTAGAATTATTTTAGAATTTTAATTTAATTTAGAATGATTTTAGAATTTAATCTTTGAAAATATTTTAGAATTTAATTAGATTTCTTTTTTTAGAAATAATTGTAGATTAATTATAATTATAAGGTGGTTTGGAATTATTTTAGAATTATTTAATTTAATTTAGAATGATTTTAGAATTTAATCTTTGTTAATATTTTAGAATTTAATTAGATTTCTTTTTTAGGAATGATTGTAGATTAATTAGAATTATAAAGGGATTTAGAATTGTTTTAGAATTTTAATTTAATTTAGAATGATTTTAAAATTTAATCTTTGTCAATATTTTAGAATTTAATTAGATTTCCTTTTTTAGAAACGATTGTAGATTAATTAGAATTATAAAGTGATTTAGAATTGTTTTAGAATTTTAATTTAATTTAGAATGATTTTAGAATTTAATCTTTGTTAATATTTTAGAATTTAATTAGTTTTCTTTTTTTTAGAAATGATTGTAAGTTAATTAGAATTATAAGGTGATTTAGAATTGTTTTAGAATTTTAATTTAATTTAGAATGATTTTAAAATTTAATCTTTTGTTAATATTTTAGAATTTATTTAGTTTTCCTTTTTTAGAAATGATTGTAAATTAATTAGAATTATAAGGTGATTTAGAATTGTTTTAGAATTTTAATTTAATTTAGAATGATTTTAAAATTTAATCTTTGTTAACATTTTAGAATTTAATTAAAATTCCTTTTTTAGAAATGATTGTAGATTGATTAGAATTATAAGGTGATTTAGAATTGTTTTAGAATTTTAATTTAATTTAGAATGATTTTAGAATTTAATCTTTGTTAATATTTTAAAATTAATATTTTGGATAATAGTTTAGAATTGAGATTTTCGATTGTTTAATATTGTTTTAGTTTTAATTTAATGATACTTTTGTTAATTGTTTAAACTTTAGTTATTTATTTTAGATTTAATATTTTATTGCAATTCTCTTGTTATTTCATGTTGATTTCAATTAACACCTAACATTTAATGATTAGCTCTAATTTTTAATTTCCGCAATTAACATCTAACTCTTTTAAATTCCGCTTCTAACATTTATTTATTTTATTTTTACTTCGCTTTATGCTATATCATTGTACATTCTTCGTCTCATCTTAAAATGAACCTAAAAATGATAAAGACTTAAAAAATACAAAAAGATTATAATTCCCATGCCATCAATTCAAACCAATTTTTAAAACAAATAGAATTTCTCGATTCAAAGTCGAGCCCATTTTAAATGCCTTTGTAAGTCGATCGCTTGAAAAAACATCGCCATCAACCTCACATGGCTTACTCTTGGGCTTTCTTACAATGAGGCCTATTCGGTTTTAATTAATCGATTAAATGGATTATTCACCAAATAAATTCAATTCATTCACAAGATGCAAATTTTAAAACCTCGATCCGACATCGAAAGTTAAATTAAAATACCCAATCACATCTAAACAACACTTCATTTGAAAATGAAAAGGGGGATGGTTTTGAGTTTTCAACTCCTCTCCTCGATTATTTGAAAACGAGTTTTCTTACTCGGTTAGTTAAATGGTCGTCATTTCTAATCCATTTAAGCACAAACAAATCAAATCCTTTTATAATAAGAAACCAAAAGGGAGATAACTTTGAGTCTTCAATTTTTCTCCTCGACTATTTGAATGCAAGTTCTCTTACTTGGTTAGTCAAATAATTGTCGTTCCTCTACAAATTTCCAAACTCCGATTAAATCTAAACACTTTCAAAATAAGCTAAATGAAAAGGGAGTCGACTTTGAGTTTTCAACTTCACTCCTCAATTGGATGAATACGAGTTTTCTTACTCGGTCAGTCGAACAATTGTCATTTCTCCGCAAACATACAATTTAATCAAATCACTTTCATAATAAACTGTACGAAAAGGGAGATGGTTTTGAGCTTTCAACTCCTCTTCTCAAATGCTTGGATATGAGTCGTTTTACTCAGTCATTCAAGTACTTGTCGTTTATTCTAAAAATACATCAACTATATACAACCTTATTTTCATAAATATTCAGATGAAACAGAAAGTGGTCTAGAGTCTTCTATTCCCTTTCCCAATTATTAGGATACGAGTTGTCTTACTCGAATATCCGAATAATAGTCATCCATTCAAAACACCTTAATTATTATCCAATCCTTTTCATTATTACTTAGATGAAACAGAAAGCGGTCTAGAGTCTTCTATTCCCTTTCCCGACTATTAGGATACGAGTTGTCTTACTCGACTATCCGAGTAATCGTCATCCAACCAAAAACATCTCAACCAATCAAAACATCCAACATATTAATTCAACTTGTCACCCTCGCGTGATCCAAAACTCTTTTAAAAAGAACACCATTTAATCCTTTCTAATGCGCATAACAAACCAATGCTTAAGCCTCCGCCGAGAGTAGACAAGCCAACGTTTAGCCTTTAGGATGCGATCTAAACAGTTGTTCATTAAAAAACACCAACCAGTCGTAGTTCCCCGAACTACGAATGCTCTGATTTCCTTATTATACCATAAGGATACGTAGGCAGGAGATTGTTGTATCTTCGCGAGCACACTAATAAAAAACCTCCAGTTTTCCTTTCTGAGGTTCTCATCCATTTCAATTTCTAATATTTTATAACCCAAAGATAACAAACAAACATAAATTAACACTCGAAACACAAATTAGAACTAAAAGGTTCCCGTTGAGTACAACAGACGTAAGGGGTGCTAATACCTTCCCCTTACGTAATCCACTCCCGAACCCGAAGATGGTTGCGACGACCATTATTCCATTTCCTAAAGGTTTTACCGATATTTTTCTATCCCTTCATTGGGATAAATAAAGTTTGGTGGCGACTCTGTTCGAACACATTTTTTCCGCGGCCATCGTGAGGAATCGTATTTTTCGAGATGCGGCAGATGGCGACTCTGCTGGGGAATAGCTCCAAGCAAAAGAGAGTGAAGCCTAATTTAGTTCAATTGATGTATTGTGTGTTAATCTTGTTTGTTTATCTGTTATTTTTTATTTTGCTATTATTATTCTGTCATAATTATTTGTTGACTGTGTCTTATTGGGGATGCTCTGGTTGATGATACTTTGTGAGATAGGCTCTTCACCCGAGTCTGAGGAAAACCATAAGATTAAGTTGGTGGTTGCGCAGTGGGCGCCCACAAGGAGTCTTCCTTGTTGGGAAGAAACGAAGACCCTGCCTAGAGGAGATTCTCTTGAAATATTATTGCCCGACGAGTTTTTGTCACGACGATAGTATTCTCAAGTTGGATCAATGACTCTAGGGACCTTTTAACCCATTATATCCGGTGGTTATGTAGTATTTACCTGAAAAGTCTCAGACTTATTAGGTTAATACGAAAGCCCCAATCAAATGAGATCCCTTGGGCGTATTACTACCTTACAGTGGCATTCCCAACCTCGATCTATGACTCTGAGAACCTTATTAGAACCTTGGACTCGAGAGTTGTGTAGTATGAGCCCACTAGGAGTTTTCCTCTTTGGGACCATACGAAGGCCTCACCCAGATGAAACTTTATTTGGGGATGTTATTTGCAGATGAGTTTTCATCATGACAATAACCTTCCTAGATATTGATTGATGACTTTGGGAACTTCTTACCTTTAGCATTCTACCAAAAGGGGTTTTGTTTAGTAACCAAGAATACCCACTCGCATGACCTATATATCAACCTACACGTGACACGCATAATATCATTCATAGCATAGCATTCATATTATTTTATTTCCAAGGAATCTGAGTATCATGAGTTGCAGGAATTCAAGAAACATGGAATCAAGCAAAAGAAACATTTACTCCTTCAAGTTCAAAGATCCCGATCTAAGGAGCTTATGTAGCCTGGTCTCTCAGATGCACCCTGTATACAAAATCAACTTTGGAAAGAATTAGGGCAATTTGCTCAGCATCCTTAACCAACAAGTGGACCATACAGCCTTGATCACTTTAGCCCAATTTTATGACTTACCTTTAAGATGCTTCACATTCCAAGACTTCCAGCTAGCACCAACGTTGGAAGAATTCGAGCATCTTGTTAGGATTCCTATGAAGGAAAAGTCACTATTTGAAGGGAGAGGTGAATCTTTGCCCCTCGAGGTCATTGCCAGTGCGCTTCACATGGATGAAAAGGAAGCAAAAGACAATTTAGAGACCAAAGGAAATACCAAAGGGTTTTCACTAAGTTTTCTTTTGGAAAGAGCTCATACCCTGTTGAAGGCAGAAAGTTGGGATGCTTGTTACTCTGCTATTGCATTGTCTATCTATGGCATAGTCCTGTTCCCGAATATGGATGATTTCGTAGACATGACTGCCATTTGTGTTTTCCTTACTGGGAACCCAGTGCCCACTTTGTTAGCCGATGTCTATTATCACATAAGTCATAGGTATACTAAGAAGAAGGGATTGATTGCTTGTTTTGCTCCTTTATTGTATCAGTGGTTTCTGGAACATCTTCCGAAGACAGGTGCTTGGGTTGAACAGTCAGATGTTAGTTGGCCTCAGAGATTGGGATCACTCCGATCTGAAGATCTCTCTTGGCACTCCAAAGAATATATCAACGTAGACATCATATTCAGTTGTGGAGATTTCCCAAATCTACCGCTCATTGGAACTCAAGGATGTGTAAATGCTAATCCAGTTTTGTCACTCAGACAACTTGGCTACCCAATGGAAGGCCCTCCAAAGGCAAATTCTTTGGAAGCTTTCTTGTTACTTTACTTTGGGGTTGAGAATCCTAACTTATTCCAGCGAATCAAAGAAGCTTGGAAGAATATCAATCGAAAAGGGAAAGCTGAGTTAGGGAGAGAAAATGGGATTACAAAAGAACCATATTTTCAGTGGGTAAAGGAAAGGGTGCAAATAATTAAAATGCCATTTGTCATTCAGACACCTATACCTCTTCCTGAACCTAAGATCACCCATGTCCCTATTGAAGAAATGGAGGAACTCAAGACCGCCATGGCAAAGTTAGAAAAAGAGAATGAAGAGTTGCAGATAAAACTCCAGCAAACCATCAATGAGAAAAACAATATGAAGTGGGATCTTGAGAAAAAAGAAGCACAACTTCAAGCACATGTGGAAAAGTTCAACAAGGAGGAACATAAGAGAAAGAAGATCAAAGTAGGATTAGAACAGGTTGATAATTGTTTGGATACTCTTAAAGGTCAACTACGACAAGCTCAGAAAGAATGTCAAGACAATGAGCGTTGGTGGCATCTAGCTACAAAGGAGAACAAGACGATAAGGGATACACTTGGGGCTCAGATAAAAGAACTTACCAATTTTGTTCGTCAGACAAAAGCTGAAGTAGATCAGGAGCGCTGACTCAAGAAAATAGCCACTGAAGCTTCTAGGGTGTCACCCATGGTATGGGAGGAGAAGTGTCGAGAAGTAAGAGATGCCAGAGAGTCTGTAAGCTATTGGAAGAACCAGCTAGAGCCATTACGCCAAGACAACTCCATATGGTTGAAAGAGCGAGACTATGTGATTGAAGATTATGAATCCTTTAAGAAAACCATAAGCTTCTTACAAGGAGATAGGGATAAGTTTCGTGCAAAACTCGATGGGCTAGTAGGATTCTGTAATTGGGCAGCTAAAGAATTGCCGTGGAGGTTGAGAGACGCAGTCGAAGAGTTGAAAGAAGATAGCACTCCTCCAGCCATAATCAATTTCATCCTGCTCTGCAAAGGGTTGTTGAAGAGATTCAATGAGGAACTAGAAGAGCTTCAGGCTAGAAAGCCAGTTGTTTAATTTGCTTATGTCTTGTATTTTTGTTCCTTTAAACAAATGTACTTTTGAACTATGACTTTTCGGACCTCTATGTTATGTATGGGAATGAATGACATTTAAAAATTACTCCATTATTGCTATTCTAAGTATTTCTTGTTTCTTCGAATTACTAACAACTAATGAAACTCGAATGACTCCCTGGAAATAAAATATGCATAACATTTGCATCTTCATTATGCATCACACTTCATGAAAATAAAAAAACTTACCCAACCTTTTTACCCTTTATCCAGCCACACTGACTAATCAACACCGGTACGAGACGCGAAGCAAATACAAGATGACATTAGAACAAGTTGAGGCCAACCAGGTTACCATGAGGACAGACATCAATACGATCCAGAAGAAGATGGATAAGCTATTGGAGACAATGCTCGCAATTGCTTAGAGAGAGAGAGAGAGAGAGAGGAGCGAGGAGGAAGAAGCTAGGGCAAAAAGGAATGATGGCACGCCAGGTCCGAATCCCCAAGACGAAAGTTACGTCCCCACCAAGAAGAGATTGGTTCAGATACCAGTAGGAGGCAAGGGAGATGGAGACTGTGCAGAACCTTCTGATACGTCTACTCATCATGGATCTGAAATTGGAGATGACCAGTATGATGCATTTTATATGCCTGATCAACCAAAGCCTAAGATACTTTCAGATCCTGCTGTAGATAGGCTTCGTGCCCTAGAAAAGAAAATCAAAGCCATAGAAGGAAACAACATGTTCGGTGCTTCTGCCATGAACATGCGTTTGGTATCGAATTTAGTCATCCCGGCTAAATTTAAAACCCCTGATTTCGAGAAATACAAAGGACAAACTTGTCCAAGAAGTCACCTGGTGATGTACTTCAGGAAAATGGATGCTCATACCGAAAATGACAAACTACTTGTACACTGTTTCCAAGACAGTTTGAGTGGGGCATCTCTGAGATGGTATACGAGTTTAGAACAGGGACGAATTTAAAGTTGGGAGGATTTGGCTGACGCATTTCTCCGTTAGTACAAATACAACTTAGATATGGCACCCGACCGAATGCAGTTTCAAGGGATGGCTATGAAGGAGAGTGAGTCATTCAAAGAATATGCCCAGCGATGGAGATAGTTGGTTGCTCAGGTAGAGCCACCATTGTCTGAAAAGGAAATGACTGGTATATTTGTGGACACCTTGAAGGACCCATTCTTTGATCGATTAGTGAGTAGTCCAGCATCTGACTTCGCACATCTCGTCACGATTGGAGACCGCATAGAGAAGGGGTTGAGGGATGGAAAGATTCCTGGAGTAGTGACAGCATCTAGCGCACCAAAGAAATATTCTGGAGGCTTCCCAAAGAAAAGAGAAGGTGAAACAAACGCCATATCCAGGAACTATAAAGGGAAGCAACAAGCTTCATATGGTCAAGTCGCCGCCGTGGTACCTATACCCTATCAACAGCCAATGCAGCAACCACAAATGTATCAACCACAACATCATCAACAGCAAAATATCGCACCACCAAGACAGTTCAAGCCAAGACCTCCACGAAGACAACTTGATCCTCTACCAGTACCTTATAGTCAGATATTCCCATATCTGCAGAAGGAGGGCCTTCTAACATTGAGGGAGTTAAAACCAGCTGTTTTTTCGTATCCACCTGAATACGACGCTAATGCCCATTGTGAATTTCACAAGGGAGCACCTGGTCATACTTTGGAAAACTGTTTCGTATTTCAGAACCGAGTACAAGACTTGATCGAAGCCAAGGTCGTTTCTTTCACTCCAAGACGCCCGAACGTGAATACCAACCCTATGCCGATGCATAAGGATGCTTCCGTAAGTGCCATTGAGGAGAGTGATCAAGGCAAACTGATTCGTAAGGTTGAAGAGATTCAAACCCCTATCACCATGATAGGAGCACAATTGCTGAAGAGTGGTCTGATCCTGGAAGAGCTGGTTGAGGAAGAGAACAATGAAGAGTTGAGGAGTTTTATACAACAAATGCTGGATCGAGGCGAGTTACAGATAACTTACCGTGTCAAGAACAAGCGACAGGAAGAGATAACTGTGGTAGATATCCCCTATGATGAGGTCAAAGTAGAAATACCTATAAGCCTGTTGGTGATAGAGTTCCCAGCACCATTCGAATATAAAGATGAGAAGGCAGTCCCATGGGTATATCAGCCCAGAGCTTTTAAGCAGGGGCAGGAAGATAAACCTTTAATGATTAACGAACCAAATGTCACCTCAATTGTGGGGCCAGCAGGAATAACGCATAGTGGCTGGGTGTTCGCACCAAGAACTACTGATACTTCTGAAAGAGCTAAAGGGAAGGAGGTTGCTGTCCCGATCCTCATCCCTAATCAGGGGATGCAGGACATGCACCTGTCTCCTAAAGCTCGTGTCACTCGTGAGGAGGCTGAGGAGTTTTTGAGAATAATCAAGAAAAGCGATTACAAGGTGGTGGACCAGCTAAACCAAACACCTTCCAAAATTTCTCTGTTATCTCTCCTACTTAACTCAGAAGCACACAGGAATTCGCTGTTGAAGGTACTGAGCGCCGCTCATATCACCAAGGACATAACCATAGAACAATTTGATGACGTGATAACTTGTGTGACTACTGGAAATTTCTTGGGTTTTAATGATGACGAACTACCGATTGAAGGAAAGAACCATAACAAGGCTCTCCACATCTCTTTGAAATGCATGGATACTATACTATCAAGGGTGTTGGTAGACACAGGTTCCTCATTGAATGTCATGCCAAAGACAACTTTGATAAAACTGCCAGTGGAAGGGATAAGTATGAAGCCCAACACCCTAATCGTAAAAGCATTTGATGGCTCAAGGCGAGCAGTGATAGGAGAGATTGACTTACCAACCAAGATAGGTCCAACAACTTTTAATATTACATTCCAGGTCATGGATATACATCCTGGTTACAGTTGCTTACTCGGGAGACCCTGGATTCACTCTGCAGGTGTTGTCACCTCCACTCTGCATCAAAAACTAAAATTCATTACAAATGACAAAGTGATTATGGTTGAAGGAGAAGAAGATATCTTGGTCAGTCACTTAACATCTTTTCGATATATTGAGGTGGATGGCGAAATCACTGAGACACCATTCCAATCCCTGGAAGTGGTAAACATGATGGCCGTTCAGCAGATCTTGGAGGTCCCGAAATCCGGACCATCCATGGCCTCATGGCAAGGAGCTAAAGCTATTATGGAAAGTGAAGATGCACAAGATTGGGGCAAAGTGGTGGAATTGAAAGAGAAACGAGACAAGTTTGGTTTGGGGTATGACCCATCATCACACAAAGTTGGTAACCAATCTGACAAAGAGAAGATTCCTTCTGTGGAGAAAACATTCACCAGTGCTGGCCACATCTTTGGCAAGCAAGTGGCAATGATCAGTGAAGAAGACCGCAAGGAGGGGGTGTCCAGCTGGATGCGTCAAGCCGCACCTAATGAAGAATTAACCAACTGGAAGGCTGTGGAAGTTCCCCAAATATTTCAAAAGTAATTTTATCATTTTTAGATAAAACCCTGTGCTCTGCCCAAGGCACAATGGCATGTTGTAGGGCCTCCTTTATCTTTTTCAAGAGTTTTTTATCATTAATGAAATGACGTTTTGCATTCAAATTTTTGTTCCTTTTCTTTCATTTTGATCTATTTACGAAAATGGCAATCAATTTTTTATGCACGCACTTTCTAAATAAACTGCATAAATCATAACATGCAGAAACACCACCGAGACCATTGATAACGACACTGCTATGGTCCAATGTGACTTTGATTGTCCAATCTACCAAGCTGAAGACGAAGTGGGGGAAGATTGCAAACTCCCTGAAGAGTTGGCCAGATTACTCAGACAAGAAGAAAAGGTCATTCAACCATACCAGGAAGACGTTGAAGTTATCAATCTGGGAACAGAAGAAGATAAGAGGGAAGTAAGGGTAGGCGCAGCGCTTCAAGATACAGTGAAGACAAGACTGATAGAGCTTCTCCACGAATATGATGACGTGTTTGCTTGGTCATACCAAGACATGCCCGGATTAGACACTGACATCATAACCCACAAGCTTCCCCTTAAAGAAGAATGCTCTGCTGTCAAACAAAAGCTAAGAAGAACTCGACCAGATATGACCCTCAAGATCAGAGAAGAAGTAAGAAAGCAGTTTGATGCTGGTTTCCTGGAAGTCGCTAAATATCCACAATGGGTTGCTAACATTGTATCGGTGCCGAAGAAAGATGGAAAAGTCCGCATGTGCATAGACTACCGAGACTTAAACAGAGCTAGTCCTAAAGACGATTTCCCATTACCTCACATTGATGTACTGGTAGATAACACAACTCAATTCTCCGTGTTTTCCTTCATGGATGGTTTCTCAGGATACAACCAAATTAAAATGGATCCTGAAGACATGGAGAAGACCACGTTCATTACTCCTTGGGGCACCTTTTGTTACAAAGTAATGCCGTTTGGTTTAAAAAACATTGGGGCAACATATCAACGTGCCATGGTGACTCTCTTTCACGACATGATTCATGAAGAGATTGAGGTGTATGTCGATGACATGATTGCCAAATCCCAGACAAAAGAAGAGCACATCACCAACCTGGAGAAACTATTCACACGTTTGAGGAAGTTTAGGTTGAGACTTAATCCTAATAAATGCACATTTGGGGTTCGATCTGGAAAGCTTTTAGGCTTTATTGTAAGCCAAAAGGGGATTGAAGTAGATCCTGACAAGGTTCGAGCCATTCAGAATATTCCCGCACCAAAGACTGAGAAGGAGGTTCGTGGTTTCTTAGGGAGACTAAATTACATCGCCAGGTTTATTTCTCACCTTACTGCGACATGCAAACCAATATTCAAGCTTCTGAGGAAGAATCAAGGTGTGGAGTGGAATGAGGACTGTCAGATAGCCTTTGACAAAATCAAAGAATACTTGCAAGAGCCACCGATTCTAATGCCACCTGCCGAAGGAAGACCTCTCATCATGTATCTAACCGTGCTCGATGAATCCATGGGTTGTGTATTGGGACAACAAGATGAGACTGGTAGAAAAGAGCATGCCATCTATTATCTGAGTAAGAAATTTAATGATTGTGAGACCAGATATTCATTACTCGAGAAGACTTACTGTGCACTCACATGGGGTGCTAAGCATCTCAGGCAGTACATGCTAACTCACACAACTTGGCTGGTATCTAAAATGGATCCTATCAAATACATATTCGAGAAACCAACTCTCACTGGTAGGATTGCTCGATGGCAGATGTTGTTGTCAGAATATGATATCCAATATATTGCACAAAAAGCGATAAAGGGAAGCGTACTAGCAGACCATCTTGCTCACCAACCACTAGAGGATTAACAATCTTTGAAATTTGACTTTCCAGATAAGGACATCATGGTTGTTAAGGATGTTGAAGACTTCAAACTAGAGAAAAGCCACGAGCCAAGAGCAGGCTGGACGCTCATGTTTGATGGTGCCTCAAATGCAATAGGCCATGGAATTGGGGCAGTACTGATGTCTCCCAAAAATTCCCATCTACCATTCACCGCAAAGTTTTGTTTTACCTGCACAAATAACATGGCCGAGTATGAAGCTTGCATACTGGGGTTGGAAGAAGCTATTGAGTTGAAGATCAAGATACTAGAAGTATTCGGGGACTCCGCTTTAGTCATACATCAGATCAGAGGCGATTGGGAAACAAGGCATGCTAACCTAATTCCATACCGGGATTATATGCTGAAGCTACTCCCAAAGTTTGACGAAATCACTTTCTCTCATATTCCTCGAGAAGAGAATCAGATGGCAGATGCCTTAGCAACTCTGGCCTCCATGTACAAATTGATATGGCCCAACCATCAGCCTCATATTGAGATTAGGCGTTTTGACGAACCTGCTCATTGCCTGACGACAGCAGAAGAGTCAGATGGTAAACCCTGGTTCTTTGATATCAAACTGTATCTGGAGAAGAGGGAGTATCCGGCAGAGGCTTCTAGCCTTGACAAAAGGACCCTCCGGAGATTGACATCAAAATTCCTCTTCAATGGGGAGGTATTGTACAAACAAAACTACGACATGGTTTTGTTGAGGTGTGTGGACAAACATGAAGTAGATCAACTTATGAGGGACATACACGAAGGTTCTTTCGGTACGCACGCCAATGGGCATGCCATGTCCAAGAAAATTCTAAGGGTAGGTTACTAGTGGTTGACAATGGAAACCGACTGTTATCAATACACCAGAACATGCCACAAGTGCCAAATTTATGCTGATAAAATACATGTACCGCCTACCCCGCTGAATGTCATAGCATCACCTTGGCCTTTCTCTATGTGGGGCATCGACATGATTGGAATGATAGAACCCAAAGCATCAAATGGACACAAATTTATCTTGGTGGCCATAGATTATTTTACCAAATGGGTGGAAGTTGCGTCCTATGCGAATGTCACAAAACACGTAGTCGCCCGTTTCTTGAAAAATAACATCATATGTAGATATGGTATTCCCAACAAAATCATCACTGATAATGGGTCCAATCTCAACAACAAGACCATGGATGAGTTATGCGCAACATTCAAGATCGAACACCACAACTCATCACCCTATCGACCTAAGATGAATGGGGCTGTTGAAGCTGCAAATAAAAATATCAAGAAGATCATCCAAAAGATGGTTGTTACGTACAAGGATTGGCACGAGATGTTACCTTTTGCATTACATGGCTATCGCACGTCGATACGAACTTCAACAGGGGAAACTCCTTATTCCTTGGTATACGGTATGGAAGCAGTTCTCCCTATAGAAGTATAGATCCCCTCGATGAGAGTCCTAATGGAGGCTAAGCTAGACGAGGCGGAATGGGTTCAATTAAGGTATGACGAGCTCAACCTTATTGAGGAGAAACGCTTGAAAGCGTTAGGTCACGGTCAACTCTATCAGAGGCGTCTTAAAAGGGAATTCGACAAGAAAGTTCATCCCAGGGTGTTTCAAGAGGGAGATTTGATACTGAAGAAAATCTTGCCCATTCACAAAGACTCTAGAGGGAAATGGACACCAAATTATGAAGGCCCATTTGTGGTGGTTAGAGCCTTTTCTGGAGGTGCTCTAATTCTAGCAACTATGGACGGTGATGAGTTGCCGCTTCCCACCAATACTGATGCTGTTAAAAAGTACTTCGCCTAAAAAAGTTGAAAAATAAAAGCCGCTAAATCGAAAACCTGAAAGGGCGATTTAGGCAAAAAATGGCTATCCCGGTGGATCGAAAACCCGAAAGGGCGATCCAGGCAAAAATTAGGGATACAAATAAAAGAATCTGACCCGCTGAGTTGAAAACCCGAAAGGGCAACTCAGGCAAAAATGGGTATCCCGGTGGATCGAAAACCCGAAAGGGCGGTCCAGGCAAAAGTTAGGGATTAATTCCAAGGCAAAGAGTTGTACTTGCAGACATCTGACATACCCTCTAAGGCAAAGAATCGATCTACCTCACTTTTCAAAAGCAAAGTGCTCGGGCTATCGAAGACATAAGGATCATAGCAGTGTGGAAACTCAATAAGAACTCAATTCTCATGGCCATTTTGTTTTCTACCTCACTTTTCAAAAGCAAAGTGCTCGGGCTATCAAAGACATAAGGGTCAGATTAATAAAAGAGAATTTTTCTCAACAAAGTGTGCCCAAATCATTTTTTATTTTATCTGTTTGTTTGCAAAGAACCTTTTGTGTTTGATAAACATCACTTTTTAAAAACTATTGGAGAAAATAAAACGCATGTTTCAATAAGGTGGTAAAATTGCTTTTGAAACAGTAAGCGGACGAATCCTTTAGTCCCCAAGATTCACTCTTGTCTTTCATAAAGGTGCAGGACTGATTGCAGACAATTATGCTCCTTTCAACTACTGATTCATACCTCTCATAAATGTACTCATGGTATAGCCAGACCGGGGCAAGGCTCCACCACATTTCCAACAGAAACATTGATAAATCATAGACGGAGTATCGCGTGTTGAAAAGTCTGAACCTTTCAATGACTCGGAACAACCCAAATATATTCCCAAAACCACCTAGCAGGGGCATTAAAATTTGATCTCCATCGATCGCCCCAATGATAAAAAAATCCATACCATTGGCATCATACCTCAAAGCGAAATGTCTTAACCAGGGTATATCCAATTACCCAGTTACATTCCTACATGCATCACATACATCATTTCATGCATAATTTCTTGCCAAACAAGGAAATTAAAAAAAAATCAGTCATATCAATCATCAACATACTCATGCATAACACTCCCACAAAATGGGAATTTCAGTAAAATAAAAATCATTCACATTCCTACAGCCAAATATCCCCAGCAAAATTGCATACTTGCATACATCCCATGCATTATCCCATGCATGGAATTCCCACCTAAAGTGGGATAGTATACAAAAATCAAATATAAAATAACAAGATCTAAGGTCATTCGTATATGTCTCGGACATTCCTCATTTCCAAATAAAGTTATTACCCTTCATAGGCTCGTAGGGTTATTTCTCAGCAAATCAGTTTTCAACTTTTTAAATAATGATATTCCCAGCATTTTTCTTTACAAGTCATTGCTCCCCAAGCAGAGGTTACCCTAAAAAGTCTCTTATGAGCTTCCCCCTGCAGAGCATTTCTAGTAAACCTCCCTCGAAAGGAGTCCTTTCTTAAATAATTCCCCAACAAACAAATATTCGAGATACTGCTTCATTTATCTGAAGAATCTCATTTTTACTATTTGAGATACTGCTTCATTAATATGAAGAGTCTCATTTCAGATTTTTTTAGAGATACTGCTCTAAATATCCTCGAAGAGTCTTAGATTAGATATCTTTCCCTTACTGGAACATCTTAATTCTATCATATAAGATGTTGTTTCGACTCGATACAGAGAATCTCATTCTTACTGTTCGAGATGCTGCTTCATCAATATGAAGAGTCTCATTTCAGATTTTTTTAGAGATACTACTCTAAGTATCCTCGGAAAGTCTTAGATTCAATTAAGGTATCATTCCCTTGTTCGGAATATCTTAATTCTATCATATAAGATGTTGTTTCGACCCGATACAGAGAATCTCATTCTTACTATTTGAGATGCTGCTTCATCAATATGAAGAGTCTCATTTCATATTTTTTTAGAGATACTGCTCTAAGTATCCTCGGAAAGTCTTAGATTCAATTAAGGTATCATTCCCTTGTTCAGAATATCTTGATTCTATCATATAACATGTTGTTTTGACCCGATACAGAGAATCTCATTCTTACTGTTTGAGATGCTGCTTCATCAGTATGAAGAGTCTCATTTCATATTTCTTTTAGAGATACTGCTCTAATATCCTCGGAAAGTCTTAGATTCAATTAAGGTATCATTCCCTTGTTCGGAATATCTTAATTCTATCATATAAGATGTTGTTTCGACCCGATACAGAGAATCTCATTTTTACTGTTTGAGATGCTGCTTCATCAGTATGAAGAGTCTCATTTCAGATTTCTTTTAGAGATACTGCTCTAATATCCTCGGAGAGTCTTAGATTCAATTAAAGTATTTTTTCCTTGCTGGAATATTTTAATTCTATCATATAAGATACTGTTCTGACGACTCCTAGAAAGTCTTGATTGTTCCATTTTACTGTGGGATAATGTCTTTTGCCACTTCTCACCGCATTTTCTTCCTTTCATTGCCTAGGACAAAATCTGGGTCTTCTTGTATTTAATTATCTCCCACCGTGAATGCGTAAAGACTGTTGTCATTAATACTTACCAGTTTTAGGTAATTAAATAGGGGCAGCTGTCATACCCCAATTTTGTCTGGCCGTTTGTGGTTTACCCATGAGATCTTTTTATTTCAAAGGCCCATTTGCATAAGTGTGTTCATAATCTAAAAATATGGTTTAAATCTTTTTACATTACTAATCGAAAACTTTTTTTTATTAGTAAGTATTAAGAGCCATGTTATTATTTCTATGATCACTATTTACTAGTCCATTTACCCATCCCAAATATTTATACCAAGTTCTAAGTTCTTCATGGGTTCCCAAATTAAATTTGCATTTTTTAGAAACATGTATGTGTTTTTTTTAAAATTAAAAGTCTCATATTTAGATTTTTGTATTTAAAATAGAATTGTGTTTTTTTAAAAAATTAAAAGTCCCATGTTTAGATTTTTGTATTTTAAATAGAATTGTGTTTTTTTAAATTAAAAGTCCCATGTTTAGATTTTTGTATTTAAAATAGAATTGTGTTGTTTTTAAATTAAAAAGTTCCATATTCAGATTTTTTTATTTAAAATAGAATTGTGTTGTTTCTTTTTAAATTAAAAGTCCCACATTTAGATTTTTGTGTTTAAATTAGAATTGTGTTTTTTTAAAATTAAATTACTATACTTAGTTTTTGTGTTTAAGATTAGAATTATGTTGTTCTTTAGATTAAGTCATTATACTTAAGTTAGAAGTGTATTGTTTTTAAAAGTTGAATGATTAGCATAAATAAATATTGAGTTAAATTTTGAAAGATTAAAAGGTAATTACATAATTAAAATTTAATTCAATAAGTCCCAAATAATCCAAACACATATTTTATCTTAAAAAAACTAAACTAAGTAATTACAGTGAAAAAATTGCTATAGATGGAAATAGGTTCCTAATGACCAAAACCAAGCAATTAGGATGAAATCACTTTGGACTTAGTCACGAAAACAGGTTGTCTTGAAGCTTGGAGCAGCCACCTTCCATTCCATCAGGTCATCTCAGAGCTATAACCTGCAGAGAAAAATAGCTTATTTAAAAAGCACTTTTTAAAAGCACTTAAAAAACTGAAAAATAACTAATTAAATTACTAAGTTCAAAGCTTTATCCAGAGGATTAATTGGAACATCTGAAAAAGCATTGCAACAATGGCTTAAATAAGAACAAACCAAATCCCATATAATCTGGGATGAGAAATTCGAAAAAGGGGAATTTTTTCAAGACTCAACAACTTCTTCATAAACAAATAAAAAAATTAACAGTAGACGGATACTTGCAAGAACAACAGCATATGCACATCAAGAGATTTCTTCTAAAAAACCCTAGAACACACATCAAGAACAACATAGCAATATTTCATAAAAAACCCTAAAGAAACCACACAGAAGATAGAAAAGCAATCTGTTTTTTTTAAAACCTAGAACAATAGCAGGATCTTTTTAAAAAAAAACACAAACACTTCCTTATAGCCACTGCGATCAAAGAAGCGGATGAGGCGGAGCTAGTAACGAAGAGAAACAAAGCAGAAACGAGAGGGAAGGCAAACTTATCTTTAGTTGCCGGGAAACACGTCACCGAACGAATTCCGGTCAGGTAGATTTCTTCACGCCTTGACCCATCCAGTGCACTTTTGTATTCTCCTGTTTACGCTGATTGAAACCCCTAACGTCTTGGTTTGAATTGACGTTCCATCACCACCTAATTTAGGGTTTTTACTTAAGGGTTTTTGATTGATACGCCTCTTAGTCCGCTCACGCCTTGTCGATTTATGCTGAATCCTTGGTCTAATCGCTCTGAGCTAGCTTGGTTGATATTATTATTCGATTCTAGGGTTCGGTTTGGGACCCCGATTTGTGCATTTGAGATGAGTAATGAGGAATCTGGGTTCGGATTCGTACTTAGGAGAGTGTTTTTATGGGTAAGGTGGAATTTGGTTTTGTTCGTCGGAGTAGAGGGGCGGCACCGCCATGAACGGTCGCCTTCCACCTTCTTCTCAGGCAGGTAGGTTAGAGTGAGAGGAGAGTGTGTTTGCAGAGATTTATGAGGATTTAGAGGAAGAGAGAGAAACTTTTGTGGAAATGAGTTTTTGTTCCCTATGCGTTTGTACTGTAACCGCTTCCTTTCCAACTTATGCGTGTCTCTGTTTCAGTTTTGTTGTGGATCCGGTTTGGGCCCAAGGCCCAAACGGAACTCTTCTTTCATACTCCCCCTATACCCACGAACCCATGGCATTTGAACCAGGAACAATCCCTAGGCCCGGTCCAAATCTTAGAACTGCAATGTTATTAATAGATTTGAAATTTATTAACAGTAATTAGGAGTTTAAGTAGTTAATTAACATTGGTTTTAGAATCGTGATTAGGATGTTACTTACAGTTCATTTTAGTGATAATAATTTGGTGATTAGTATTAGTTCTTTTAGAATTTGATTAGGGTAATGGTTTAGAACTTAATTTTTTGACATTTTGTTTAGAATTTAATTCTTGGATAATTGTTGTTAAGTTTAGAATTGTTTTTAAAATTTTAATTTAATTTAGAATGATTTTAGATTTTAATCTTTGAAAATATTTTAGAATTTAATTAGATTTTTTTATAGAAATAATTGTAGATTAATTAGAACTATAAGTTTGTTTAGAATTTAATTCTTGGATAATTGTTGTTAAGTTTAGAATTGTTTTTAAAATTTTAATTTAATTTAGAATGATTTTAGATTTTAATCTTTGAAAATATTTTAGAATTTAATTAGATTTGTTTTTTTTAGAAATAATTGTAGATTAATTAGAATTATAAGTTTGTTTAGAATTTAATTCTTGGATAATTGTTGTTAAGTTTAGAATTGTTTTTAAAATTTTAATTTAATTTAGAATGATTTTAGATTTTAATCTTTGAAAATATTTTAGAATTTAATTAGATTTTTTTTACAAATAATTGTAGATTAATTAGAATTATAAGTTTGTTTAGAATTTAATTCTTGGATAATTGTTGTTAAGTTTAGAATTGTTTTTAAAATTTTAATTTAATTTAGAATGATTTTAGATTTTAATCTTTGAAAATATTTTAGAATTTAATTAGATTTTTTTATAGAAATAATTGTAGATTAATTAGAATTATAAGTTGATTTAGAATTATTTTAGAATTTTAATTTGATTTAGAATGATTTTAGAATTTAATCTTTGAAAATGTTTTAGAATTTAATTAGATTTCTATTTTTAGAAATAATTGTAGATTAATTATAATTATAAGGTGGTTTGGAATTATTTTAGAATTTTTGAATTTAATTTAGAATGATTTTAGAATTTAATCTTTGTTAATATTTTAGAATTTAATTAGATTTCTTTTTTAGGAATGATTGTAGATTAATTAGAATTATAAAGGGATTTAGAATTGTTTTAGAATTTTAATTTAATTTAGAATGATTTTAAAATTTAATCTTTGTTAATATTTTAGAATTTAATTAGATTTCCTTTTTTAGAAATGATTGTAGATTAATTAGAATTATAAAGTGATTTAGAATTGTTTTAGAATTTTAATTTAATTTAGAATGCTTTTAGAATTTAATCTTTTTTAATATTTTAGAATTTAATTAGTTTTCTTTTTTTAGAAATGATTGTAAATTAATTAGAATTATAAGGTGATTTAGAATTGTTTTAGAATTTTAACTTAATTTAGAATGATTTTAAAATTTAATCTTTGTTAATATTTTTAAATTTAATTAGTTTTCCTTTTTTAGAAATGATTGTAAATTAATTAGAATTATAAGGTGATTTAGAATTGTTTTAGAATTTTAATTTAATTTAGAATGATTTTAAAATTTAATCTTTGTTAACATTTTAGTATTTAATTAGATTTCCTTTTTTAGAAATGATTGTAGATTAATTAGAATTATAAGGTGATTTAGAATTGTTTTAGAATTTTAATTTAATTTAGGATGATTTTAGAATTTAATCTTTGTTAATATTTTAAAATTAATATTTTGGATAATAGTTTAGAATTGAGATTTTCGATTGTTTAATATTGTTTTGAGTTTTAATTTAATGATACTTTTGTTAATTGTTTAAACTTTAGTTATTTGTTTTAGATTTAATATTTTATTGCAATTCTCTTGTTATTTCATGTTGATTTCAATTAACACCTAACATTTAACGAGTAGCTCTAATTTTTAATTTCCGCAATTAACATCTAACTCTTTTAAATTCCGCTTCTAACATTTATTTATTTATTTTACTTCGCTTTATGCTATATCATTGTACATTCTTCGTCTCATCTTAAAATGAACCTAAAAATGATAAAGACTTAAAAAATACAAAAAGATTATAATTCCCATGCCATCAATTCAAACTAATTTTTAAAACAAATAGAATTTCTCGATTCAAAGTCGAGCCCATTTTAAATGCCTTTGTAAGTCGATCGCTTGAAAAAACATCGCCATCAACCTCACATGGCTTACTCTTGGGCTTTCTTACAATGAGGCCTATTCGGTTTTAATTAATCGATTAAATGGATTATTCACCAAATAAATTCAATTCATTCACAAGATGCAAATTTTAAAACCTCGATCCGACATCGAAAGTTAAATTAAAATACCCAATCACATCTAAACAACACTTCATTTGAAAATGAAAAGGGGGATGGTTTTGAGTTTTCAACTCCTCTCCTCGATTATTTGAAAACGAGTTTTCTTACTCGGTTAGTTAAATGGTCGTCATTTCTAATCCATTTAAGCACAAACAAATCAAATCCTTTTATAATAAGAAACCAAAAGGGAGATAACTTTGAGTCTTCAATTTTTCTCCTCGACTATTTGAATGCAAGTTCTCTTACTTGGTTAGTCAAATAATTGTCGTTCCTCTACAAATTTCCAAACTCCGATTAAATCTAAACACTTTCAAAATAAGCTAAATGAAAAGGGAGTCGACTTTGAGTTTTCAACTTCACTCCTCAATTGGATGAATACGAGTTTTCTTACTCGGTCAGTCGAACAATTGTCATTTCTCCGCAAACATACAATTTAATCAAATCACTTTCATAATAAACTGTACGAAAAGGGAGATGGTTTTGAGCTTTCAACTCCTCTTCTCAAATGCTTGGATATGAGTCGTTTTACTCAGTCATTCAAGTACTTGTCGTTTATTCTAAAAATACATCAACTATATACAACCTTATTTTCATAAATATTCAGATGAAACAGAAAGTGGTCTAGAGTCTTCTATTCCCTTTCCCAATTATTAGGATACGAGTTGTCTTACTCGAATATCCGAATAATAGTCATCCATTCAAAACACCTTAATTATTATCCAATCCTTTTCATTATTACTTAGATGAAACAGAAAGCGGTCTAGAGTCTTCTATTCCCTTTCCCGACTATTAGGATACGAGTTGTCTTACTCGACTATCCGAGTAATCGTCATCCAACCAAAAACATCTCAACCAATCAAAACATCCAACATATTAATTCAACTTGTCACCCTCGCGTGATCCAAAACTCTTTTAAAAAAGAACACCATTTAATCCTTTCTAATGCGCATAACAAACCAATGCTTAAGCCTCCGCCGAGAGTAGACAAGCCAACGTTTAGCCTTTAGGATGCGATCTAAACAGTTGTTCATTAAAAAACACCAACCAGCCGTAGTTCCCCGAACTACGAATGCTCTGATTTCCTTATTATACCATAAGGATACGTAGGCAGGAGATTGTTGTATCTTCGCGAGCACACTAATAAAAAACCTCCAGTTTTCCTTTCTGAGGTTCTCATCCATTTCAATTTCTAATATTTTATAACCCAAAGATAACAAACAAACATAAATTAACACTCGAAACACAAATTAGAACTAAAAGGTTCCCGTTGAGTACAACGGACGTAAGGGGTGCTAATACCTTCCCCTTACGTAATCCACTCCCGAACCCGAATATGGTTGCGACGACCATTATTCCATTTCCTAAAGGTTTTATCGATATTTTCGTATCCCTTCATTGGGATAAATAAAGTTCGGTGGCGACTCTGTTCGAACATATTTTTTCCGCAACCATCGCGAGGAATCGTATTTTTCGAGATGCGACAGAAAGCAATGTTGGGTTTCCTTCCTTTGAAGAGTTCATATGGAGTCTTCTTTAGGATAGGTTTTATGTTAACTCTATTACTTACAAAACATGTCGTGCTAACCGCATCCGCCCAAAAATACTTAGGAAGATTTGAGTCGCTAAGCATTGTTCTTGCAAGTTCCACCAATGACCTATTCTTTCTTTCAACTACTCCATTTTGTTGAGGAGTCCTTGGAGCCGAGAAGTTGTGAAATATTCCTTGATCTTCACAAAAGTCTTCAAAAGAGGTATTCTGGAATTCTCCATCATGATCGCTTCTTATGGAGGCAATTGTTAATGATTTCTCATTTTGAATTTGCTTTGCATACTTCTTGAACGCTTTGAATGCATCACTTTTATGCACTAAAAATAATGTCCAAGTATATCTAGAATAATCATCAACAATAACTAAAGCATATAAGTTTACCTCCGAAGCTTCTTGTTCTTGATGGACCAAATAAGTCCATATGTAACAATTGTAGTGGCCTAGAAGTGGACACCACATTCTTGGATGTGAAAGTTGATTTGGTTTGCTTCCCCTTTTGACAAGCATCGCAAAGTCTATCTTTGATGAATTTTATCTTTGGCAATCCAATGACAAGGTCATGTTTTACTAACTTATTCAAGTGCTCCATGTGAATGTGAGCAAATCTCTTATGCCATAACCATGAGTCGTTGTTATTTGCCACAAGACACTTAACCTTCAAAGAAACATCATCAAGGGAAATCATGAAAATATTATTAATTCGCTTACCTATAAGCATTACCTCTTGTGTGACTTCGTTTTCAATTAAACATTCATCTTTTGTGAACCTTATTTTGAATCCTTTGTCACAAAGTTGGCTTATGCTTAAGAGGTTGTGCTTTAGTCCTTCGACATATAGCACATCTTCGATGGATATGAAATTTGGTGCACCTACTTTGCCTATGCCAAGAATTCTTCCTTTGTTGTTATCTCCATAAGTAACATAACCCTTGGCCTTAAGCTTTAGATCTGAAAATTTGTGCACATCACCGGTCATATGCTTGGAGCACCCACTATCCAAATACCAAAGATTTGATGTGGCAAGATACCTACAAAACAAAGTTAAGTTTTGTTAGGTACCCAAATTGCTCTGGGTCCTTTATAATTAATACCTTTCTCAACCCATACATAATGCCCCGTTGCTACACTAAAGTTTCTAATATAGCAAGCATTAGGTGTATGGCCAATAATACCACAATAAAAACAAGTTGGTTCAAAATTGCTTTTATATCTAGGAACATAGGACTTTTTCTTTGTAAACCTTTTCTTTTTAGGATGTTGATGCACAACTTTTGGTGTGTTGACTCTTTCTTTTGGAGATTGATCCTTAGGCCTAACAAAGATAGTTTTATTTGAACTTGGTTTAGAAAATTTGGAGTAACCAAGTCCACTTTTGTCATTTGAGTACCTTTGTTGGCTAAGAACCCCTTCCAAACCAATTTGTCCTTTTTCATACCTTTCAAGGACTCTTTTAAGTTGGACAATTTGGAAAGAGAGAGACTCACACTCTAGACATACAAAATTCTTCTTTTCACTAATCATCTTTTGTTTTTCATTTTCAAAACTTTCAATCTTTTCTTCCAAGGAAGAAATTTGTTTCTTTTGAGATGATATAGTTTTATAAAGAATTTTGCATTCATTTAACAATTCATTAATTGCATCTTGTGCATCATCATCAAAAAGAGAAAAATTATTACTAACCTCTTCTTCATCATCGGAATGATGAGAAGCCAGTAGCGCCAAGTTTACACATTCCTCGCTATCCAATCCGGATGAAGAACTAATTTCATTATCCTCCCATGCAAGATATGCCTTTTTGTTCTTGAAATCCTTCTTGCTCTTGAATTCGCCTTTCTTTGAAAGTTTAGGACATTCCGGCTTTATGTGGCCTTGCTTTCCACAATCGTAGCATGTTACATCTTGCATAGATGTGGTGGCCTTCTTTTTCCTGAAATGTTTATTCTTTTTAGCGTTAAAGGATTTATCATTTTTGTTAAAGAACTTACCAAGCCTTTTAACAAGGAGCATGAAATTCTCATCTTCCTTCAATGCGTCATCATCTTTATCTTCTTTTGAGTCTACCTTCAAGGCAATCCCTTTAGATTTCTTTTCCTGACTTTCATGTTTCTCAAGCCTACCAAGTTCTAACTCATGTTCTTGAAGTTTGCCAAAGAGTGATGCGGACGTCATTGTTGAAAGACTTTTCTTTTCGGAGATAGCTGTCACCTTCGGTTGCCATTCTCGAGTCAATGATCTTAGTATTTTAAGATTGAGATCGTCATTTGTAAATGTTTTTCCGAGAGCAATCAAGTGGTTAGTCAAGTGAACAAATCTCTTTTGTAGCGCCACGATTGATTCTCCGGGCAACATTCTAAACATCTCATATTCTTGACTTAATGTATTCAACCTTGATATTTTTACTTCGGCGGTGCCTTCATGTGTCTCCACTAAGGTGTCCCATATTTGTTTCGCCGACTTGCATTGAGATATGCGGAAGAACTCGTCCATGCTTAAAGCATTGTGAAGAATGTTTATTGCTTTCTTTTCATTTAAGATTTTTTTCTTATCATCTTCATCATATGAACTCTTTATCTTTGGAGTACCAATGCCATTGACCACACTCATAGGATTATGTGGACCATCTTCAACGGCTTCCCATATGCCTTCTCCTTGGGCTTCTAGATATTCCTTCATACGGATCTTCCAAAAATCAAAATATTCTCCAGAGAACAGTGGTGATTTGTTACTACTTCCACCGTCTTTAAAAACCGGATTCGTGCTTGCGGAAGCCATGCGGATCTTTTAGGAACAGGTTACCTATAACCTGCTCTGATGCCAATTGTAATTTTAAGGAGTACCTTAGAGGGGGGGGGGGGGGTGAATGAGGCACTTAGACGATTTTCCAGATTTTTTTACGGTTTATGACTTTTACTTTCTTGAGATGCTTATGTGATGAAAAGCGGTAAAGTGCGGAAAGTAAACAACACCATGATGTATAGTGGTTCCCCTCATAGATCGAGAGTACTCCACTCCCCTTTCAACACGAAAGAGAATTCACTATAATGTTAGATTCCTAGACAAGACACCTTAAGGCCTTTCTATCTAATTCTAACACACCAAGAACAATCCTCTTGGATTTATAATGTTTAAAGTCCAATCGAGACTCAATTTCTCAAAAAAGGACCTCTTTCATCCACACACCGGATAACAAAGATAAAACCTTACAAACTTATTCTTAACAATCCTAAAAATAAGTTGTAATCAAGAAATACAATTCTGAATTTTATGTAGAAGATGAAATAGTTGGGATTGTGAAGTATATCAATTTATCAATTGATCTTCTCCTTTGTAACACTTAATTCTCACAATAATTATACAAGTGTTCTTTGTATGAGATGAAACTATGATGCTTAAAAATAAAGTTTATGCAAGGTTTCACTCTTATGAAAATTTGGAAGAACACTTAAAAATGTTTGAAAGAGTGTGTAATTGATTTGAAATTTTTGCAAGGAGGTGAATTTGAAATTTGAAAAAATGATGTATATATATTGTCTAAACACCTCCTCAAATGGATGCAATTACCCAGAGGATGCCATGGTTCATGGTAAAGAAAATAGAAAAGTTTCCATGAAGAGATGCACTGATTTTTGCCTCTGGTTCAGTGGTAATCGATTACCTTAATATGGGTAATCGGTTACTTGCTTCCAACGTGCAAAAATATTTGAAATTTTCCCAGAGTAATCGATTACCTTAAAATGGATAATCGGTTACTTGCAACCAACGTGCAAAAAATATTTAAATTTTACACAGAGTAATCGGTTACCATAAAACGGACAATCGATTACTTTGTCACAGATTTGAAAAATAGTTAAAAGAATGAAGTGTTATGATTTCTTTGATGCATAAAAATACTTTCAATGATTATGGCATGAATGAGACATGTTTTTAAGACTTGTATAAATATCTAGAGGTCAAGTGTTATACCTATCCATTTGAAAGACGATTCTTCATGAGTTTCATCGAGACTTGATCATATAGTTGAAAACTTCCTTCATGAGCTTGAATCTTGATCAATCCTTTTTGTTAATCAATCTTAGACTTGTAGAGAAGTTTGTCATCATCAAAACATTTGAGAAGTCATGTCTTCACATTATTAAGAAACTCATTGTTGATCTTCAGCATACCTAACATCACACTCTACGATGTCATCTCACAGACCAAACTCATGTCTCTGAACTGTTCAATCATTTCCAACTCTTTAACCATCATATCAGACATATGCAAAGACTTTCAACTTAAAGCATCAACCACGACATTTGCCTTATCGAAATGATAATTCAAGCCAAAGTCATTATATTTAAGAATTCCAACCATATGCATTGTCTCATATTCAACTCCTTCTGTTTAAACAAGTATTTAAAACTCTTATGATCACTAAACACTTCAAACCTGGAACCATAGAGATAATGCCTCCAAATTTTCAACACGAACACAACCTCAACCAACTCCAAACCACGAGTAGGATAGTTTATCTCATGAATCCTCAATTGTCGTGAAGCATAATCCACAACCTTGCCATCTTTCATTAGAACACCACATAAACCCATCAACGACGCATTACAATACACCATAAATATTTCATTTGGTTCATGTAAAAGCAAAATCGGAGTTGTAGTCAACCTTTTCTCTAGCTCTATGAAACTATTCTCACAATGAACATTTCACATAAACGGTTTACCTTTGCAGGTCAACTGAGTTAACGGAAGTGCCAACTTGGAAAAGCCTTCAATAAACCTGCAGTAATAACCAGCTAAGCCCAAAAAGCTTCTAATTTTGTCACCGACTTAGCCTCCCTTTGTAGAACTGCATCCACCTTGGATGGATCCACAACTATACCACCGCCTGAAATAACATGACCAAGAAAGCTAACCTCTTTCAACCAGAATTCACACTTCGTCAACTTAGCATAAAGCTTATTCTCCTTCAACACTTGCAATACAACTCGCAAATGATCAGCATGTTCTTCTTCTGATTTAGAATAGATCAAAATGTCATTAATAAATACCACAATAAAACGATCCAAGTAAGTATGAAAGATATGATTCATGTGCTCCATAAATACTTCAGGTGCATTAGAAATACCGAACGACATCACCAACTACTCATAGTGTCCATATTGAGTTCTAAATGCCGTCTTCTGCATATCTTCATCCTTTACTATGATCTGGTGGTAACCTGACCTCAAATCAATTTTTCTAAACACGCGTGCACCCACCAACTGATCCATCAAGTCATCTATTCTCGAAAGTGGATACTTGTTCTTAATCATCACTTTATTCAATTGTCGGTAATCCACACATAACCTCATGCTACCGTCTTTCTTCTTTACCAACAACTCTGGAGATCCCCAAGGTGACACACTTGGTCTCATAATCTCTTCTCTAGCAAATCTTCTAATTGTTTCTTCAACTCTTCTAACTCCGATGCAATATCCTGTATAGTTCCATAGAAACAAGTCTGGTACCACAGACAAGATTAATAGAAAACTCCACCTCTCTCTCTCTCTCTCTCTCTCTCTCTCTCTCTCTCTTGTGGTACATCTGAAATGTCATCTAGAAACACCCCTCGAAAATCATGCACTACCCGCAATTCATCAATCACTGTCTGACTTTTAGCAAATAACATCGTGAACAATGCAAACACCTGAGCTTCCTCTTCCAAAAGCTCCTTCAACTCTTAACTAGACAAGAAACCAACTTATTCCTCCTCACCGGGAGTAAGGAACGACACCAACTTGTTATAACAATTTATATAAACATGATGGAACTCCAACCAGTTCATCCCTAAGATAACATCAAGATTCTCCAATGGCAAGCAAATAAGATCAATGTTAAAATCTTATCAAAGATAAACAGAGGACAATTCAAACAAATTAAAGTTGTAGTCACTGAACCTTTAACAGGAGTTTTGATAACCATTTCTCCACTCATATAAGACACAACAAGGCCTAGCCTTTTCACACAGTCAACATCAATAAAAGAATGAGTAGCGCTAGTATCGATAATAACAATCAAAGGCGTATTATTAATATAACATATACCTCTGATTAACATGTCATCATTGGAAGTCTGAGTTCCCATAAGAGATAACACCTTCCCTCCAGTTAAAGCTCGCTTAGGCTTTGGGGAATGAGTGTTAATATGTCATAGTTCACCACAGTTGTAGTAAGTCACCACATTCTCGTTGTAATCAACAACCAGATATCCTGACTTCCCACACTTGTAACGCTTCTTCACATCACTCTTGCATTCACTGACATGATGACCCAACTCACTGCACCTATAGCACTTAAGAGGAGTAGAAGCACCTCCCCCACTCGACCTCTTACCATCAACAACTCTCTGTTTACCTTTATCAGTTAGAGCACTATATGGATTTCCATGGTTCAGATTATGCTTTCCGCTTCTATCACTCAGCCCTTTGTAGTGAGTCAACCGAGCCTTATGATCATCCTCATAAATTCTACATTTTTTCACCAACTATAAAAACCTCCTAATCTGTTGGTATCCAATCACCTGCTTAATCTCAAGATGTAAACCATTATCGAATTTGATACACTTCGAGAACTCAACATTCACCTCACTATAATGAGGGTAGAACTTAGCAAGTTCCACAAATCTCGCAGCATACTCAGTAACCAACAAGTTACCCTGCTTCAGATCTAGAAACTCAATCTCCTTCTTCCCACGAACATCCTCAGGAAAGTACTTTCTCATAAATTCCACGCGGAACACAACCCAAGTTACAACTTCAGCTACAACATCCAACACCTGGCGAGTGTTGATCCACCAGTCATTTTCTTCCTCGGCTAACATATGTGTACTGAACCACATCTTCTATGCTTCAGAGCATCCATCACTATGAAAATCCTCTCAATCTCCGTGATCCAAGTCATCGCTCCATCAGGATCGTACATACCCTTGAAAGTAGGCGGATTGTTCCTTTGGAACTTCCCAAAATGTCAGAACTTGTCGTTCCCACCAACATTAGGCTGATTTTGCACAGCCTAAGCAACAACCTACAAAGCAGCAACAATAGCAACATCGTTTCTTCCAACCATTTTATATTTCACACCACCACCAATAATAATGGTTAAAGATACAACATCGACAATATTCAACTATCACACCACACTGACTCAACAACTTGGCCGGACAAATCGACATGCTCTGATACCATTATGTAACACCCTAAATTTCCCCCCGCGTAAATTTAAAACGTTTATCAGAGTAAGACAAATCAACATGCAATTTAGGATGTTACACTACAACCTACAATCAATATGCTCAATCGAAAAGACATGTAACACTTTGCAATTATAAAAATAGTAGTAATACCACATGTCTGAAGGTTAACTTTTATTAAATCACAGTGGAACAACAATAACAAACAATTAACTCAACACATCCAACATCAACATAATATGTCATATAAGAAATGTTAAAACATAAATAAATACACATCGTTCTAATTCCCTAGTGTTACACATCAGAGCAGACGCCGACACAAAAATAAAACGGAAGACTTCATCTTTCACTCACATTTGAGCTCCTACTGCGGATTATCTTCATGTTATCCACGTGTAGGCAACATTCAAACATAAGGGATAATGTATCATAATTATATAAAGGAAAGCATGATAATAAGTGAGCATCAGATTATCACATGCACATCCCCCATTCCATAACACAATTCCACATACTTCACACAACGACTATTCATACACAATAGTAACATAACAACCATCGAACATAATAACAATATAATCAACCATCCAACATTATAACAAATGCAACCAGTGTACAATGCAATGACACTCAACAACTCGACTCAATGCATGTGGTACCAATACGTGAACTCTCAGGTTCACCGCTTAGATCCTCACCTCCTAGGATCAAAGACACCAATTTGTTATCATCATCTCCGATAACGTCTTACCTGATTCCATCACCTCCAAAATCAGCTACCGGCCCAATCCACACAATGGGATTTGAGGCTCGCCAACAACTGACCATTTGCCCAACAACATGAATGCATGCAACATATAATACATGCAACAACGACATCATGCACAATGACCCGCCTCCATAGTCACTGTATATCTCCAATACTAGCCATCATGCATCAAACACATGTTATACAACTCAACAACATCAACATACAACATAATAAGCAACAACAATGCATTTAAGGCTATGTCACACCACTGTTAGATACCCAAAAATGCTTATTTGAGCCATCAATTATGGGTATCTTTCACTCTATTTCCTTGCTAAAATTGTCAAAACCACAATTGTTTTACATGAAATGCATTACATTGATAAACAAGCTTGGTGTCTTTGATTTATGTTATTGTGCAGGAAAAAGGCATGAACTAATTGAAAATGAAGACACAAGAAAATTGGCAAAGGAACCAATGAATACAAGCATTCATCAACCTGCTCGCTAGGCGAGCTGCTAGCGAAAAGCTCCAGTAAAATGTCAATAAATTCGCTAGGCGAGCTCCTAGCGAAGGTGGTAGCGAGTTCGTTCTGTTTTGGTGAAAAGCGCAGCCAGCACTCACTCGCTAGGCGAAGCTCTAGCGAGTCCCCAGCGAGCATTCCAGTAGCAAAACCTCTCAACCTCGCTGGGGCGAAGGTTGGAGCGTGTCCTTTGCTAGGCGAAGGTTTGTTCGCTAGGCGAACATGACAGTTCAACAGACCCTGTTTTCTCTGGGCGCAGGTGCCTTTGGTGCCACAATTAGACCCTCGCTAGGCGAGCCTTTCTGCTCGCCTAGCGAGCATGACAGCCCAATACTACTCTATAAGTAGCAAGTGCCACTTTTGAGCACCATACCTTAGTTTTACTTTATTTTTCCAGCTTTTGCTCTAGAGATATTTTTGACCTAGATTTCATTTCTCTTCATCTTGTAACCATCTTCTACAAAAAGAAGGTGAATTCCCATCCAATCTCGATTATCCGACTTGGATGTTGATCAACCTTCTTCCGAAACTTGCCGACCAAGCTACCATGAAAATGAGTAGCTAAGTCATCCATTTGTCAAGGTTAGATGTAGGTGATTACTAGCTTTGGGTGTAAATGTAAGGATCTTCATATGTAAACTCTTTAATGGTGAATATATGATGAAAACTTTGTTTCTATTTAAAACTCTTTGTGTTGGTTTATGATCGAGAGATGTTTACCAACTCTTGACCTAGGTTTTCATCCAAACTTGTTTGTTAGCTAGAGATAGTAATGAATGATTTTGTTCACCATAAGGTTGAACCAAAAAGTTGTCATTTTGATAGATTGTGTTCGAGAGAAACAATGGATCAAAATGGGAAAACTCACAATGTGTGTTCGAGAGAAACATATTGGGAGGACTTTGTGAAATGATTTATCATCTAAAGGAGTTTATAAGATTGTTGACCGAACAAATACATGCAAAGTAATCATTGAACCCTAACTTTGACAATATTTCTCATTTATTCAAAACATAACTTTTACCGCAATTTAATACCTTTTTATGCGAGATAACGTGACAACCAATCAAAACCCTATTGTTACTTGAGCTAGAATTAATACAACCATCAAACGGCGGTGATATCTTACAATCCCTGTGGATACGATAACAAAAACCCGACACATAAATTTACAACTAACAAAATGGCGCCGTTGCCGGGGATTGTAAATTGATATTGCGAGCATCGCAATGGTTGTTTAAGTTTTAGCTTGTGAATTTTTGACTTGTGCTTGTAATTTGTTTGGTTTAGTGTGCAGCTTACGTTTTATGCGAGGGCAAATCCCTGTGGACGAACTTCTTTTTGATCCTGAGATCGAGAGAACCGCAAGGAGGCTCAATAGCAAAACGAGACGTAGGAGGCAACAGGCTAGACAACGCCAAGAGCAAGGAGAAAGTTCTTCAACCACAAATCCACCACCATTCATACCAAACATGGAGCCACAACCACCACCACCTATTTCTACTCCATGCATCAATAGTCCAAGGAACACCGCTCAGTTTGCCAACCACACCGGAAGGCAAGCTGAGATGAAAACGGGAACTCTAAATCTATTATATGGAAGTCCATTCACCGGAATGGACCATGAAGACCCATTTGCTTTTCTCACAAAATTTTATGAGATAGCATTGGCTGCCGGAGTGGATCAGGCTCAGGAGCTTCCGTTGTTCAGACGATTATTTCCCCACGCTTTGCTCGGTAAAGCAAAGGATTGGTACCTAGATCAAACACCAGCCGTAATGACAGACTGGAACGTGTTAGAAGAGAAATTCATCGAAAGATTCTTCTCCCATAACCGGTTCATGGAATCCAAGACGGCCATCTCGGTGTTTTCACAAGGAACCAGTGAATCTTTGAATGAAGCGTGGGAAAGATTCAAGTCCATGCTTCGGAAATGTAAAGGGCATGGATTTGATGAAATGACTCAAATCCATATCTTCAGAAATGGACTTCAACCAAACTGCAAAACGTTGTTGGATGCTACCTCGGGTGGCTCTTTATTGTCAAAAAGTGCCGAAGAAGCCACGAACATTATAAATCGAATGGCTTTGAATGATCTTCAAAGTTAAAGTCGAGGAAATTCTTTGAAGAAGGCGGGAGTGCTTGAGCTAGGGACGAACGATGCCATCCTTGCCCAAAACAAGCTCATCTCACAACAAGTGGAACTCTTAACGCAACAAATCAAAGAGTTAAGAGAACCGTCAAAAGCTAAACAAATAGCTTGTTGTGAACTTTGTAAAGGTGAACATGACACCGGATTTTGTCCACCTCCCGGTTTTGACGAAGTAAACTACATGGCCAATCAACGGGACTATCAACCGAGACAACAACAACAACAACAACAACCTTATCAACCACACCCTCAAAATCAACAACAACAATTCCAAGGGAACCAAGGGTTCCAACCTAGAAGCAACTATTATCATAACCAAGGTTATGGAGGTGGTTCTTCTAGCCGTCAAAACCCTCCCCAAAATCCTTATCAACCTCAACCTCAACAATCGCCGGTCGTAACTTCTAAATTGGAAGAGACATTGACGCAATTCATGCAAATGTCAATGGCTAACCAAAAGAGCAATGACGCGGCCATAAAAAATCTCGAGACTCAAGTTGGGCAACTTGCTAAGCAACTCGCGGAACAACAAACCGGTCCTTCCTTTTCGGCAAACACGCAAACAAATCCTAATGCACATTGTAAGGCGATCATGACGAGAAGTGGGAGGGAGTTGGGTAATGAGAATGAAAAAAGAGTTGAGAGTGAACAAAGAGAGAAAGAGAAAGAAATTGAGGAGGGAATATTGGAGGAAAATGTTGATGGTGAAGTAGGAGAGTGGAGTGAGGGAGAAGAAGTTGAAAAGAATAAAAATAATGGTGAAGTTGAAAAAGAAAAAGGTGTGGAGATGGGGAAAAATACAAGTGATGAGGTAATAAGGGAGGTAGTGAAAAAGCCTAGATGGAAGAGTGCTAGAATTGAAAAGGGAAAGGAGGTAGTGAGCGCTACTCCTATCCAAAACCTTCCTTATCCTCATACTCCTTCCAAAAGGGAGAATGAACGGCATTACGCCCGGTTCATGGATATTTTTAAACAGTTGCAAATCAACATTCCGTTTGCCGAAGCCTTGGAACAAATGCCCAAGTATGCCAAATTCATGAAGGACATACTAACCAAAAAGCGGAGGTATACGGAACCGGAGACCATCGTCCTTGATGCGAGCTGTAGTGCCATTATTCAAAGGACGCTTCCTAAGAAAGAGGTTGATCCGGGAAGAGTTACATTGCCGGTTAAAATTGGTGACGTGTATGTCGGGAAGGGACTTATTGACTTGGGGTCAAGTATTAATCTTATACCTTTGTCAATTATCAAGAGACTTGGCAACATTGAGATTAAGTCCATCCGAATGACGTTGCAATTGGCGGATAAGTCGACGACCCATCCTCATGGCGTAGCCCAAGATGTTTTGGTGAAGGTCGACAAATTCTTTTTCCCGGTTGATTTTATTGTTATTGATATGGAGGAAGATGATGATGCTCCGCTCATCTTGGGCCGACCGTTCATGAAGACCGCGCGTATGATGATAGATGTTGATGACGGTTTAATGAAGGTGAGAGTTCAAAATGAGGAAGTGACATTCGATCTATTCGAGGCAATGAAGCATTCAAAAGATAGAAATGATAGCTTCCGCATCGATGTGATCGAAGACGCTATTATGGAGGTTTCAAAGCATATTCATGAGATATCTCCTATGGAGTTAGCTCTTGACGACTCATTGGAGGTTTTCACTGTTGAAGAAGAGCTAGCTCTTGAGGAATGCTTAAAGGAACTTGATAGTTTAGACGACCTACAACCATGGGAAGTAGAGGAGGAAAACTTGAAAAAGGAGGTTATTGACGAAAAAGCGCCAATTGAATTGAAAGTGCTACCCTCTACTTTGAAATATGTGTTCCTAGATGAGACCGAGGCAAAGTCGGTCATCATAAGCAACCTTTTGACAAACGAAGAAGAAGCCCGTCTAATCGTTGTGCTAAAAACAAATCAAGACGCCATGGGTTGGACTCTTTCCGATCTAAAAGGAATTAGTCCATCCTATTGTATGCACAAGATTTTGATGGAGGAAGATTTTAAGCCGGTGGCTCAACCATAACGCCGCTTAAATCCTTCGATGAAGGAGGTTGTAAGAAAGGAAGTGGTGAAGCTATTGGATGCGGGAATGATTTACCCGATCTCGGATAGTCCATGGGTTAGTCCCGTGCACGTGGTTCCGAAGAAGGGTGGAATGATCGTAATCCGAAATGACAAGGACGAATTGATCCCTACTAAAGTTGCAACGGGGTGGAGAATGTGTATAGATTATAGACGGTTGAATACCGCGACTCGAAAGGACCATTTTCCACTCCCATTTATGGATCAAATGCTCGAAAGACTATCGGGCCAACAATACTATTGTTTTTTGGACGGCTACTCCGGGTACAACCAAATTGCGGTTGACCCGGTTGATCATGAGAAGACGGCTTTCACGTGTCCGTTTGGAGTGTTCGCATACCAAAAAATGCCCTTTGGGCTGTGCAATGCACCGGCGACCTTCCAACGATGTGTGCAAGCCATTTTTGCCGATCTAATAGAGAAAACAATGGAAGTCTTCATGGATGACTTCTCGGTATTTGGTGGGACGTTTAGTCTATGCTTGGCAAATTTGAAGACGGTGTTGGAAAGATGTGTGAAGACCAATTTGGTGCTTAATTGGGAGAAGTGTCACTTCATGGTGACCGAGGGGATCGTGCTAGGCCACAAAGTCTCTAGAAGGGGGCTTGAAGTGGATAGAGCTAAGGTTGAAGTGATTGAAAAATTACCCCCTCCGGTGAATGTGAAGGGCATCCGTAGCTTTTTGGGGCACGCCGGGTTCTACCGGCGCTTTATCAAGGACTTCTCAAAGGTGGCTAAGCCTTTGAGCAATTTGCTCGCCAAGGACCAGGTATTTCTCTTCACCGAAGATTGTTTGCAAGCTTTTGAGGTTTTAAAAGAAAAATTGGTTACCGCTCCAATAATAGTCGCTCCCGATTGGAATGAAAATTTTGAACTAATGTGTGACGCGAGTGACTATGCTGTTGGAGCGGTACTTGGCCAAAGAAAAGACAAAACTTTTCATGCGATACATTATGCGAGTAAGGTTCTTAACGAGGCTCAAATAAATTATGCCACAACGGAAAAAGAATTACTTGCAATAGTGTATGCGCTAGAAAAGTTTAGGTCTTATCTTATAGGGTCTAAAGTCGTTGTGTATACCGACCACGCGGCGATTAAATATCTGCTAACCAAACCGGATTCGAAGCAAAGGCTCATCCGTTGGATCCTCTTGTTACAAGAATTCGATGTGGAAATCAAAGACAAGAAGGGATCGGAAAACTTGGTAGCGGATCATTTATCCCGCTTAGTGAATGTGGAGGTTACCGCATCTGAAAAGGAAATCCGGGAAGAATTTCCTGATGAAAAACTGTTTAAAGTTCAAGTTAGGCCGTGATTTGCAGACTTTGCGAACCACAAGGATAGTGGTTTTGTGCCTGCCGACCTAACTTCGAACCAAAAAAGGAAGTTCCTTTCGGATGCGAAGTATTATGTTTGGGATGACCCATACTTGTTTAAGTTGGGTAGTGATAACCTATTAAGGAGATGCGTAACTGGAGATGAAGCCCAGAGCATCCTTTGGCATTGTCACAACTCGCCTTACGGAGGACATTATAATGGGGTTAGAACGGCCACTAAAATTCTTCAATCGGGATTTTATTGGCCCACTATTTTCAAAGACGCACATACCCATGCGCAAAGTTGTGACAGTTGCCAAAGAAGCGGTGGGATAGGTAAGAGAGATTAAATGCCTCTCCAAAATGTCCAAGAAGTGGAAGTATTTGATTGTTGGGGCATAGATTTCGTAGGACCTTTCCCACCCTCTTATGGGAATGAGTACATGCTTGTCGCTGTCGATTATGTCTCTAAGTGGGTTGAGGCGATTGCCTCACCTCGAGCGGATGCCAAAACGGTGATAAATTTTTTGAAGAAAAACATATTTTCCCGTTTCGGAACCCCCCGAGTGTTGATAAGTGACGGAGGGTCACACTTTTGTAATGCACCTTTGGAAACTATTTTAAAACATTACGGTGTATCGCATAGGGTGACAACTCCGTATCACCCTCAAGCGAACGGGCAAGCTGAGGTCTCGAATCGAGAGATTAAGAGAATCCTCGAAAAAACCGTGTCTAATTCAAAAAAGGAGTGGTCCCAAAAAGTGGACGAAGCATTATGGGCCTACCGTACGGCCTTTAAAGCTCCAATTGGCCTAACTCCCTTTCAATTGGTATTTGGTAAAACTTGCCATTTGCCGATTGAATTGGAGCACAAAGCCTTGTGGGCCCTAAAATTTTTAAATTTTGAGAATGAGTTGGCCGGTGACAAAAGGAAAGTGTAACTACTTGAGTTGGAGGAGATGCGCAATGCCGCATACCACTCAAGTTGGTTGTACAAGGAAAAGGCAAAAAAGTATCACGACAAGAAGCTCCGTAACAAAGAATTTGTGCCCGGACAATTGGTCCTATTGTTCAACTCCCGGTTGAAATTGTTTCCCGGGAAGTTGAAATCAAAATGGTCCGGGCCATTTCGGGTGAAAGAGGTGAAGGAGTACGGGGCTATTGTCATTGAAGACATAGACAAGAAAGATAGTTGGACAGTGAATGGCCAACGATTGAAAGTGTATCTCGGCGGTCATGTGGATCGCGAGAGTTGTGAAGTTCCGCTTGATGCTCCTCAGTGAGCATCACACCGTCGAGCTTAGCCGCCGTTAAACAAGCGCTAGTTGGGAGGCACCCCAACATTGTAAGTATTTACTATTTTTGTGTTGTGTTGTGTTGGGTTTCTTTGTGCTAAAACCATGCTGTATGAACATGAATTGCTGCTTTTGAAAAAGCACTTGCTGTCATGCTCGCTAGCTGTTCGCTAGGCGAGGCAGTAGCGAGCTGATTCGCTAGCTGCTCGCTAGGCGAAGCAGCAGCGAGCGCTGCATGACAGCACTTATTTAAAAACTCAGCAGGGCACTCATTTTTGCCCTAACACAACTTTGCTGTCTTGCAACCCTGCTGAGAACAATTTTTACAGAGCTCTCCACAATCTCTCATTTGCATCTCTCTCACTAACACTCTCTTCCTACTCGGTCGATTGCAAATCCTACTCACTTCACATTTTCAACCTACCACTGTAACTAAGGTTTGCCCTACTACATTCTCTTTTGTTTGAACTCTATATTTCCAATTTGAATCGCAATTAGGATGAGTGGAGTATGGGAAACATTAGGTTTGCATGTGTAATTTAGGTTTTGCAAATTGGGATTTTAGGTTTTAGAATTGGGGATTTTAGGTTTTGAATGCAAATATGTAATCCCCAATAGTATAGAACGATTATTTACTTGATATATCATTAGGTTCTGATGTTGGAACCATTTGAGTATGGGTTTTGGGGGAGAATCTCTGAACATGCTGAAAAATCCCAAAACCCGTAAGGTTCGCTAGCACTCGCTAGGCGAACCTGGGGCGAGCGTTCGCTGCCACTTCGCTAGGTGAAGCAGCAGCGAGCATGTCAGTCTTTTGAATATTGCTTTGATGTCTAATCTGTTTGTTTGGTGTGTGTTGTTTCCTCTCATATTTTGCAGATGGAGTCAAGGTCTGGAGCGGCTAAGAAAAGAAAGGGAGCAACTACGTCCCGGACTGTGCCTATCCAATTCGATACCGACAAGTTTGTCGGTCCAAAACAGGCTGCAAGGTACATCGCTCTGGAGAAGAGGAAAATTCTTCCAGAGAAGCGTTTCGTCATCAACCCTCAGGGCACGAACAGAAATTTTGTCGGGTTGATTGACGCGAAGAAATGGGATCGGTTGATTAATCCCTTAGAGCATTACGACATAGCTACAGTGCGTGAATTTTATGCTAACGCACTGCCCGATGACGACGAGCCCTTTACTTGGGTATCTAAAGTGGCCGGGCGTCCAATTGCATTTGATCGGGATGCCATCAACCGAATCCTTGGGGAACCGCTCCAGCTGGGAGCTGATGAGAAAGACCAATACCACACTGACCTACGGCTTCACCGTGATGTTCCTGCCATTACTGCCGCCCTGCTTTTACCAGGGAAATCTGTTGAGCTGAACCCATCTGGGGTTCCAATGAGGTATCACCGGGAGGACATGACTCCCATGGCTCAACTGATACTGCTCTTGGTTTTGACCAACATCCAGCCTAAATCCCACACCTCTACAGTGCCGATCTCAGTGGCACATTTGGTCCATTCTATCCTCACCAACGTCGAGATCGATGTGGCGAGGATCATCGCAAATGAGCTGAAGTCCGTGATCGAGAGCGGGCTAAAGTCGGGGGCTCGTGTAAATTGTCCCCTGGCTTTCCCGTGCTTGATCATGAGTTTGTGCATTCAGGCAAGGGTGAGACTTCCGTCTCGGGGTCAGGTAAGGATTCCGTCACCTATCGATGACCGGTATGTGGCCAAATATTGTAGACCGAAGACTACTAGAGGCAGTGCTGCTACAGGGAGTACCCGGGCTTCTGATGGTCCTGGTACTTCTACTCCTAGACTAGATCCATACGTCCAAGCTGTGTGCAATTACAGTTTGGAATGGATGGCGGCATCCCAGAGAGCCATGTTAGATATGCACGACTCTATGCAGCGGTTGCAGCTGCAAGGAAGTGGTGCTCATGCTTTGATGACGCGTGAGCAGTTTCTGCTTAACGCCAACTGGCCTGTGGACACGCCAGTGTATAGTGAGGGGGTGGGCGCTGATGCTGATGACGATGATGATGATGATGATGTTGATGATGAGGCTACCGGTTCTGATGCCGGTAGCGAGGAGGAGTCCTGAGCCCTTAGAGGGTTAAGTTTTTGTACTTTTCAGTTTTTTATGTTTATTTCTATTTGTATTTTCGGATTTTGTATCTTGACTTTGGTGTTGTACTATTGGGGTGTTTTGTCCCCCATGAACAAATTTATATTTTCAGTTAATGTTATTTATTTATGTTTTTAATTTTGTTTGTTTAATAAATTTTTGGGTGATTAAGTGGCAAACCTTCTAGATTGGTTTCTCCTCAAGAAGTACCCAATGAAGGTGCATCCGAGCTTGGATGGCAATGATAAGAATAAACAAGTGAATGAAGCTAAGGTACATGGTTACCTCCGGCTAGAATTTTAGAATGCATTAGGAACTTTACTCTTTTTGGTAAATTGAATATTGTCTTTTTGCAACATAATTGAATGAATGTTTCATCTAGAACTTAAAACCACAAATTGTGAGGAAACCTCCATTGTACACTTAAATGCTGAATTCTAATAAGTTTTGTTGATTCATGTGATTCATGCTTTGTCTTTTATTATTGTGAAATTGTGGAAGCAATTAGAAATGATCAAGGCACTTGTTTTCTTTTGAGCACAACTACATCCAAAAACAACTTACCTGTGAGCAGAGAGAGTATTTGTTAACCCCTTTGAGCTTAAACAGTTGAATCTCGGCTTGAAATAAAGCGAGATCTCAAAAATCTTTTTTTTACAACCCGGAAAATCTTGATTATTGTTCTTTTGCCATAAAAAGTTAAGAGCATTCACTTAGGGTAAGGAAGAAATAAGTTAGGGAGAACGAAAAAGAATCGGTAAGTACCACAACTCTTGAAAAAGAAAAGAAAAACCGAGCAAGCATAAAAAAAAAAAATATATGTATAGAAAATATAGAAAAGAAACATCTGTTTTGTATATTTGATGTGAAAGAAAAGAACAAAAATAGAAAGAATGAAAATGAATGCTTGCTTGGAAGAAAAATAGTGAAAAATAAAAATTGAGTTGTGGAATATGTGTTGTGAAGGTTTCAAATAAGAAACAAATGAAACAAAGTCGAGATGTGTGATTAATACTGTGAATGTCTCTTTTGCATCGGCACTTTCGTTTCAATGGCCTTAGAAATGACCCTTGTTTGTTAACCTAACCAAGCTTCAACCGAAAAGCCCTTAGTGATCTTTATGCTTCCACAGTACCATTTATAATTGTTAGACATTGTATGAATCTATTTGATTTCTTCATTGTTTGTTAGTGAGTGAGATTATTCCCGCGGTTGCAAACGCGTAAAATCTTCATTCCTTATTCGAAGAGGAGAGATAGGATGATTCATTCAGAATAGTATTGTTGTAGATAGATAAATATTTTGCATTGCTATTTAAGTTTTAGTTCTTGTGTATTATTTTATTCAAACCGTTGGAAACTTGTATATGCTGATTTCGCTTGTGTTTGAGCCGTTTATCCAACTTCGGAGAAACCATTTTCTTAAAGCAAATCCTCTTGTCCTTCAAGAGGCATACTTTGCTTGAGGACAAGCAAGAATCTAGTTGGGGAGAGTTGTTAGATACCCAAAAGTGCTTATTTGAGCCATCAATTATGGGTATCTTTCACTCTATTTCCTTGCTAAAATTGTCAAAACCACAATTGTTTTACATGAAATGCATTACATTGATAAACAAGCTTGGTGCCTTTGATTTGTGTGTTATTGTGCAGGAAAAAGGCATGAACTAATTGAAAATGAAGACACAAGAAAATTGGCAAAGGAACCAATGAATACAAGCATTCATCAACCTGCTCGCTAGGCGAGCTGCTAGCGAAAAGCTCCAGTAAAATGTCAATAAATTCGCTAGGCGAGCTCCTAGCGAAGGTGGTAGCGAGTTCGTTCTGTTTTGGTGAAAAGCGCAGCCAGCACTCACTCGCTAGGCGAAGCTCTAGCGAGTCCCCAGCGAGCATTCCAGTAGCAAAACCTCTCAACCTCGCTGGGGCGAAGGTTGGAGCGTGTCCTTCGCTAGGCGAAGGTTTGTTCGCTAGGCGAACATGACAGTTCAACAGACCCTGTTTTCTCTGGGCGCAGGTGCCTTTGGTGCCACAATTAGACCCTCGCTAGGCGAGCCTTTCTGCTCGCCTAGCGAGCATGACAGCCCAGTACTACTCTATAAGTAGCAAGTGCCACTTTTGAGCACCATACCTTAGTTTTACTTTATTTTTCCAGCTTTTGCTCTAGAGATATTTTTGACCTAGATTTCATTTCTCTTCATCTTGTAACCATCTTCTACAAAAAGAAGGTGGATTCCCATCCAATCTCGATTATCCGACTTGGATGTTGATCAACCTTCTTCCGAAACTTGCCGACCAAGCTACCATGAAAATGAGTAGCTAAGTCATCCATTTGTCAAGGTTAGATGTAGGTGATTACTAGCTTTGGGTGTAAATGTAAGGATCTTCATATGTAAACTCTTTAATGGTGAATATATGATGAAAACTTTGTTTCTATTTAAAACTCTTTGTGTTGGTTTATGATCGAGAGATGTTTACCAACTCTTGACCTAGGTTTTCATCCAAACTTGTTTGTTAGCTAGAGATAGTAATGAATGATTTTGTTCACCATAAGGTTGAACCAAAAAGTTGTCATTTTGATAGATTGTGTTCGAGAGAAACAATGGATCAAAATGGGAAAACTCACAATGTGTGTTCGAGAGAAACATATTGGGAGGACTTTGTGAAATTATTTATCATCTAAAGGAGTTTATAAGATTGTTGACCGAACAAATACATGCAAAGTAATCATTGAACCCTAACTTTGACAATATTTCTCATTTATTCAAAACATAACTTTTACCGCAATTTAATACCTTTTTATGCGAGATAACGTGATAACCAATCAAAACCCTATTGTTACTTGAGCTAGAATTAATACAACCATCGAACGGCGGTGATATCTTACAATCCCTGTGGATACGATAACAAAAACCCGACACGTAAATTTACAACTAACAACCACCACATACAACATGAACGCATGCAACATATAATACATGCAACAATAACATCATGCACAATGAGTCACCTCCATAGTCAATGTACATCACCAATATAAGCCATCATGCATCAAACACATGTTATACAACTCAACAACATCAACATACAACATAATAAGCAACAAAAATGCGTTTAAGGTTATGTCACACCATCACATAAATATTTTAATGCATATCAACACCATCACACAAAAAAATATTCATTTTTAGGAACTTAAACCAATTTTAAATGACAGTACACGCTCTCAGCTTTCTGACACTTCAAGTGTCACTTAAATCAAACACTCGGAACAAAAGTTATGAATATTTAAAGTTTTTAAGAAAATGCTCCTAATGTAACCAGTTACCCCAAACCAGTAACCGGTTATACTACATCCAGTAGCGCAACCACACTGCCAATACACACCTGGTAAGCAGTTACTCAAAAACCGGTGACCAATTACACCCTCAATTCTAGCCCTTGCGTGGCCTCTGTTATACAGGGTAATCGGTTACCCAAAAACCTATAACCGGTTACACCCTTCAAATTTTGCCCAGAAGCGTATTTTTAAGCAGCGTAATCGGTTACTTCAATTCTGGTAACCCATTACACAGTTGCAAAAGTATTTTTCTGCAACTTTTCCAAAATTAAAATCATTTAAAATTCATCCCAAAACTCCATTTTTCTCACAAATCGTTTATACCATATTTTAACATGAAAATCACTTTTCCAAAGTTCAAACCCCAACTTATTTACCTCGAAAACATTCATAACTCAGTTCCGACTCTGACTCGAAACAACATCAATTCACACAACATTGATAGTAAACAATCCAATCAAATTTCATGATTCTAACAACAACAATTCATCATTCACACAATTTAACAATTAACCATATCACCATGATCATGAACATAGAGAAGAAAACACAAAATCTACATGGCATAATCTACCCACCATCATCGTGTTAACCCTTAGATAATCAAAACCTCACCCTTACCTTAGAGTTCCTAGCAATAGATTCTTTGACCTTCAACAATAATGATTCTCCCCTTGAGCCATATTCTCTTCTTCTCCCTTTCTCAGCTTCTTCTCTCTTTTTCCCAAATGCTACCTTCAGTGGCGGAGCTAGAACTCTAAATTAGTTGGGGCAAACATATACAAATACTTATTTTATAATATATATATATATATATATATATATATATATATATATATATATATATATATATATATATATATATATATATATATATATATATATATATATATATATATATATAGATCTTGTCTGAATAAATTTTTATTAAATAATTTAGAAATTGTTAGGGTTAGCTCAACACATACCAACCGTAAGTGCAAATATCTTGCAGATGAATTCAACCTGACGATCTTTTATATTAAATATCATAAAATCCGCTAGGCTACGTGCTAAATATTATTTATTTTTAAAAACATAATTATTTATTATTTATTTTATTATATTTTTATAAAGTCTAACATAAAATTAAGGCCATTAATTATTGTAGCACATGCACAAGACCGACTATAGAAATGGTATATAATAGTATTAGATATATGATGTATAAAATAATTTTCAAACTAACTATTTAGATAATAAAAACAATTTATAAACTAAAAGAAATGTATATAATAGTATTAAATATATGATACATGAAACAATTTTAAACTACCAATTTATAATAATAAATGATATATAATAGCTAGTATATATTACATTGTGCATAGATTGATTAAAAATTAGTGGGGGCATGCGCCTACACTTTATGTTGAATAGCTCCGTCCCTTATTACCTTCTATGTGTTTATATCCCAAATCCCCTTTTCTATTTTTCTATTATCACTCTAACTATTTTATTAACTTATTATATTATCATTATTTTTAATAATAATAATGTAATAATAATAATAATAATAATAATATACTCAAATTAATTAATTACATTAAATAATAACTAAAATAGTTAATTAGTTTACTCACCACACCACAATTATTACACTTTTGCTTACACACTCCCCAACACCTTAATTCTAAGGCAACAACCTCACACCAAGGATACACAACACATCAAAACACCAGTCAACACAACACAACCATAACTATCACATAATTTAATTACGAAAAATAATTTAAATAAAATCGGGGTGTTACATACCGAACCTAAATGGGTGTATAATAGAGCACCTATTTTTATCGGTGATAATTATGGCTATTGGAAAGCTTATATGCGTATCCATATTAACTCCTTTGATAAGGGTGTATGGGACGCCATCATCAATAATTCTAACGAAGTTACAATGACCAATGGTGAAGGTGTCATCGTACAAAAACCGAAAGGTCAATGGAATGATAATGATAGAAAGTTGTGGTCACATGATTGGAAGGCACAAAATATTCTCATATCTGCTTTAGGTGTTGATGACTATTATCATGTTTCCTATTATGAAACCGCCAAAGCTATGTGGGACGCATTAGAAGTTTTCCATGAGGGAACTAATGAGGTCAAACAAGCTAGAGTCAACATATTGAATCAAGAGTTTGAATTCTTTCACATAAAGCATGATGAAATCATTGCCGACATGCAAAAGAGATTAACACATCTTATTAACCGGTTGAATGCTCAAGGTAAGCCTATTTCCAATGACATTGCTACTAATAAGATTTTGAGATATCTTAATAGGGAATGACAACCCAAGGTCACCGCTATTAAAGAGGCGAATGATCTTAAAGTAATTGATCTTACTACTTTGTTTAGAAAATTGGAAGAACATGAGCAAAAACTCACTTGCTTGGAAAAACACAAAAAAAAGTATGAAAAAAAGATAAATAAAGAGAAAGGTAAAGATATGAGGTGAGGTTACAATCTGTTTCACCTTCTCAATCTCAGTGCATCGTACATTCCATTGCATCATATTTCAGAGATTCAGAGGGTGACAATCAAGAGTAATGATGTCATATGAATCTTTGTAGGTTTTGATTGTGAGTGAGAGAATTAGAAACAAAGTGGTCCAAGATTTCATTATTTTGCATCTCATTATCTATTCACGATTCTTCAATCAGTAATTCAATGCATTCACCAGACATCTGTATTATTTACTCATCATAGCATGCATTTCGTTATATGTAATGCTTAAAATATCAACCAAAATAATTTTTCGGATCTACAGACAGACCCCTTGAATCAATTTTCGAACGTATGTCGAATTAGTAGGCGAAAAATTTCGAAATCGAGCTTGCAGACGTTGATATTCTTAATCTAAAATTTGGGTAGTTTAATCTGACATCCTCATTTTTTTTGACTACTTTTTTGATCGCATGTGTAATCAATTTGAGCCTTTTAACCGATCATTTTTTATTTTAAAATTTGACCAAAATCTTTATATTTCCGAGATTTTTATTATGTGCTGATCATTTTGATGTATTTGGTTTAATTTATTGAGCATTTTTGCCTTTGATTTTTAATCATTTTTTATCCGTTTATTTTTATTTTATAGCCAAATTAATAAGTAGAATTAATTAGAATTATTAGTGTTTTAATTCGATTTTATTTTGTGTTATTTTGTTATTTTAATTATTAAACTTTACTTTTTTTAGCATTTTTTAATTTAGAGATTTAAAGACTTTTAATTTAAGAAAATTTAGAAAGAATCAAAATATAACACTCTCCATCATACTTACCAACTTCATTTATTATTTATTTGTTTATTACTTTATCTTTGTTGTTTTGATTCTATTAGAATAGTTAATGATTCTATTTTAATGCTATTTTATTTTAGTTTTGTTTCAGTTATGATATGGTTTTATTTCTGTTGTTGTTTGTTTTTATTTGATTTGAAGAGAGATGGAAATTTGAGACTTTGAGAGAGATAAAATTGAGAGATTTGAGAGAAGATAATTTTGTTTTGTGTTGTTTTATTGTTGTTGTTACACGTGAAAGAGGGATCAAGATTTAAGTTTTGGTTTTGTAAAAAAAATGCTGATATAGAGTGCATGTGCGAGAGAGATGGGGAAGAAGAAGCAAAAATATATATATTTTTGACTTATTATTTTTATTTATTATTGTTATTATTATTGATTATTATTGTTTTCTAATTATTATTATTATTATTATTATTATTATTATTATTATTTATTTATGTTGATTATTATTGTTAATTGGTATTATTGATTATTATCGTCATTACTAATTATTATAACTATCATTATCATTAATATTGTTTATTATTATTATAGTTACTCTTATTTATTAATTTGATTATTTTAAATTGTTAAATAAAAAATTTGATTTATTGTCCTATCGATTTTCAATTGTGTTGTAATTTCGGAGTTAAAAATTTAATTTAACTTCAAAAACGGCTTAAACGTATACAATTTATTGATCAACATAGAGTGGTTCCTATATGAACTACTTTACGATTGCTTAACATATCGCTAAATTCAATAGTTTAATTGTCATTTTATTTTATCTTAAGAAAAAATATCGTTTAAATCATGAGTTGTTGGATTTTCAGATGCGTTGTAGTTTTTGAGTTAAAAATTTAATTTAATTTTAGAAATTGTTTAAATGCATAAAGTTTATTGACCGACTTCAGACAAAGTAATTTCTACCTGAATTACTTTAAGATTGCTTAATATATCACTAAATTCAGTAGTTTAAAACTTTGATTTATTTCTGATCTATTGGCTTTCTCTCATGCCTTTTTATAATGAGATCGCTGTTTATTTATAGCTGTTTATTAAACTTGTGTTGTTAATTATTGTACGGTATCCACATTCGATAAAATTGTACCCCATTTTCGTAAAGTGTAATAAGTTTACTGTTTTCCTTTATTATTATTATTGTGTTACTTAATCGTTAACTCAAAATTAAAATCAATCACTTTCATAAAAGAACAAAAAAAACAAATACTCAATCCAACACTGAGTAATTTTCCCAAATCAAAATCATTTCCACTTCTATTAGAATAGATAGTGGTTCTATTTTAATGCTATTTTATTTTAATTTTGTTTCAATTATGATATGATTTTATTTTTGTTGTTGTTTGTTTTCATTTGGTTTTGAAGAGAAATGAAAGTTTGAGAATTTGAGAGAGATAAAATTGGAAGATTTGATAGAAATGAATTTTCTTGTGTTGTTTCGTTGTTATTATATGCGAGAAAGGGGCCAAGATTTAAGTTTGGGTTTTGTAAAAAAAAGTTGCCGATAAAGAGTGCTGGCGCGAGAAAGATGAGGAAGAAGAAGAAAATATGGTTTTTTGACTTATTCTCCTAGCCACATTTAAAAATGAAAATCTCTCCTCGCTCTTACTACTGGTGCAACTCTTTCCCATATTTATTTTTATTTTTTATCTTTTTTATTTTATTATTTTTTATATTATTATTATTTTTATTATATTTATTGTATAGTATTAAATATTATTATGATTATATATATATATATATATATTATATATATATATATATATATAATTATATATATATAAAATCATTATTATTTGTATCATTATATCATTTTTATTATATACTATTATTATTATTATTATCATCACTATTATTTTTTTATTAATATTAATTAATTAATTAATTATTATTATTATTATTAATATTTGTTGATTAATTATTATTATTATTGTTGTTATTATTATTACTTTTTTTTTATATTGTTTATTATTAATATTGATTATTATTGATATTACTTATTATTATTATTATTACTACTGTTATTATTGTCATTATTATTATTATTATTTATTAGAATTATTATTATATTTATTATTATTATTGTTTACTAATTATTATTATTATTATTATTATTATTTATTTGTGTTGATTATTATTCTTAATTGCTATTATTGATTATTATTGTCATTATTAATTATCATTACTATCATTATCATTTATATTGTTTATTATTATTATTATTATTATTATTATTATTATTATTATTATTAAATTGATTATTTTAAATTGTTAAATAGAAAATTTGATTTATTGTACTATCTGTTTTCAATTGCGTTGAAATTTCGGCGTTAAAAATTAAATTTAACTTTAGAAACTGCTTAAACGCATAAAGTTTACTGATCGGCCTCAGACAGAGTGATTCCAATATGAACTATTTTACGATTGCTTAACATAACGCTAAATTCAGTAGTTTAATTGTCGTTTTATTTAACCTTGAGAAAAAATATCTTTTAAATCATCGAGTGGTTGGATTTTCAGATGTGTTGTAGTTTCGGAATTAAAAATTCAATTAAACTTTAGAAACTGCTTAAACGCATATAAAATCTATTGACTGACCTCATATAGGGTGTTTCCTACATGAATTACTTTACGATTGCTTAGCATATCGCTAAATTCAGTAGTTTAAAACTTTGATTTATTTTTGGCCCCTTGACTTTCTCTTGAGCCTCTTTAAAATGAGATCATTGTCTATTTACAATTGTTTATTAAGCTTGTGTTGTTAATTGTTGTACTGTATCGCCATTCGACAAAATTGTACCCTCATTCCTATAATGTGTAATAACTTTACGCTTTCCTTTATTACTATTGCGTTAGTTGATCGTTAACTCAAGATTAAAATCAACCACTTTCAGAAAAGAACAAAAAACAAATACTCGATCCAACGTCAAACAATTTTCCCAAATCAAAACCATTTCCACTTCTCCATAATTTTCAAAAAATCCTTCAAATCATTTCATCATGTTTGCATTCAACGCAAATAAAAACCTCTATCAACATCGAACGTCTTTTATCTAATTCAAACTAAAATATCTAATCATACTTAAAACACCATTTCAAAAAGGGTGAAAAGGGAGATGGTCTAGAGCATTCAATTCGTCTTCTTGATTGTTTTGATACGAGTTGACTTACTCGACCGTTCGAGATAAAAACTTCAACTCTGATTCACCTCAAATCGCTTTCACAATCAAAACTTAAGTCAAAGTCATTTCCGTAGCAAAAACTTGGACGAAAAATGAGGTGGTTTAGAGTCTTCTATTCCTTCCCCGTGTATTTGGATACAAGTAGTCTTACTCAGCCATTCAAGTATTCGCCGTCCATCCATAACACATTAACCTTATCTAAATCCTTTTACAATTAACAATGAAAGTGGAAATGATCTAGAGCTTTCTATTCCTCTTCTCGATTATTCGGATACGAGTTTCCTTACTCTACCATTTGAGTAATCGTCATCCAACAAAATACTCAACCAAACAAATTTGTTTTCCGCCCTTGCGTGACTTCGAAAACATTTTCAGAAACGAGTATGCTTTATCCATATCGACGTGAAACAAATAAATACTTCTGCCTCAAAGAAAGAGCATCAAGTAAAGGTTTAATCACTCGATATGTCTAATGGATCACTCCTTAAAAATAATCAACCCAATAGTTCTTTCTAAGTAGAACTACGTAGCCTTGAGTTCTTAATAGCACCTAGAGATACGTAGGAGCATGATTGAGAAATTTTGTCAAACACCCCTTTATTAAAAAATGTTCATCTTTTCTTTCTTTTTTCTCGCTCATGAAGTCGAAGAAAACAATTAACATAAAACTAACATTCAAATCGAAAATCTAACTAAGAGGTTCTCGTTGGGTTCAATGGACGTGACAGGTGCTAATATCTTCCCCTAGCATAATCGACTCCCGAACCCGAATTCGGTTGCCACGACCATTTTTTTTTTCCTTTTAAGGGTTTTATAGATATTTTCTATTTCCTTTATTGGAATAAATAAAGTTAGGTGGCGCCTCTGTTTGAACCATTATTTCTGTGAGTATGTGAACGCCTTGCGAATGATCGCCTTTTTTCGAGATGCGACAAACGACCTTATAGAGGCCCTCCCTGAAATACATCCACCAATAGCATCCTCTACGTGATGTAAGGCCCTGTTATTCATCTCTGAACAAAAAATGGGATGACAGGATTGAAGTGGAAGGTGTGACCCGAGTTAGTTTTACCGAGGTCCCACGGTGAGCACTATTGTACTGTCTAAAAAGTACAAGGTGTGTGTGTTCCTCCGGCAAGGGCGGGGAGACTCAGAGGCCCTAATATGTATATTACAGGTTTGGGGGTGAGATCTAGCCCACAATGGCAAATAGCCCTATACGGTAGTTTTTGAGGTTGTTTTAGAGGTCAACTCATGTGAGGTGAGAGGCCGTATTGGTGGCCGACATTGTTGGGTTACGGGCGGACGATTAGATTGACGGAGTTAAGGGTACTAGGAGCTTAATGCTCTTTGAGTAGTAATGGGTGTGTATGACTTGAGATAATATTCATATCCTCTTAAGGTGAAATATATTTATAGGAGTTCCCGATATCTAAGGGTTTCTCAGGAAAGCTCACTGCCCTTAGTCAAAAGGTGGACAGTTGAATCTCTATTCCTAAGGGAGAAGTGAGTCAGTAACGACTATGACTTTTTCTTTATCCAAGATACGTCTTATCCCACGTTTTCTCTCTAGAGGCGACAAAAACTAAAGGGTGAGGCAGTACCTCCCTTCGGGGGACCTCACGTCGTCGCCTTTTCCTAGGACGGTCCCAAGTCGTCGCCCTAGGCAATATTATTTACAAATATAACACTACACACCATATTCCAACTTGGCCTATTTAATAACAAATATAATATAATTTTATCACTTTTTCATGAAACCTCAAGCTCTTAACTCAAGATTGTCATGAACATTTTTGAAGGTGTGCAAGACCAGTTACCACACATGACTCAAAATACATCAGGCAAAAACATAGTTAAATAAAATATAATAACCTCTATCTATTTTGTCATGATTAAACTGCAACTAATCTACACAATTTCGGTAAAATTTAAAACAACTCTCAAAATTATTATTACTTTTTTATAGAAATAATTTGTTATAATACTTAACATTAAATTCATTTTTATTTTGTTATACTACTCAACATTAAACTCAATTATATAAATATACTATAAGATCCACTGATTAATTATCTTTATTGTAAAGTATTGAGCAAATAAATAAATTAAAATGACTTAGAATATCTTCAACGGAAGATCTTTGAAGCATCCTACCTGCTTGACATAATTTAAGATGTCACTTTTAACAATTGGAGAGAGAGAAGTTTTTTCTCGGCACTACACTTGACACAACGTAATTTTGAATTAAAATAGTAATAATAAAATATTTCATTAAGGTAGCGCAGTTTATAATTATGCAATGATATAAGAGATACGAATTTAAATCTATAACATTCCATTTTTTCATGGATATCAATGAAATGTTTTAGTTTTGTCCCAGGTAAAACATGTGAATCGCATTAAAGATGAATACGTAGAGTCACATGAAGTCATGAATGGCCACAAGAAAGGTGTGCTCATTTTCATCTCTCACTTCAGTTCTTAAAGTGGCAAATTTCCTTCAAATTCATAATTATATGACAACAATCATGCTCGGTGCCAAAAATCTGATTGAAGATTAAAACTATAACAATGTGTGAAATCGTAAAACCAAAAATTCAGCGAATGAGTTTTCATTTTCTGTTTTTAAAAATTATTTTTAAAAAAGAATTTTGAAAAAAAAATGATAATTTAACTTTTAAGAATTATTTTAAAGTTGAACATTATTACAAATTTGTCATCAATAAAAAAAATCACTTTTCCTTGTTTTTTTTCCTCTTCTTAATTTCAGAAACTAAAAACTAAAAGTAAAAACCTCCAAAATCTATTTTAGTTTTTAGTTTTCAAAACTCTTAAATAGAATAGTTTTCAAAAATAATTTTATAAGCCTAGACTACCAAGAGTTTTATAATTTTCAAAATTTCAAAATTAAAAAACAATTTTACAAAATCAAATCAAACATGCCACTAAATTCTTCTGTTTTTGTTTTTGAGGGAGTGAGTATTTTTTTTTCCCGACTAACTTACAAAAGAGTAAAAATGTGATACAATTCAAATATCAAATAGAAAAATGATAAAGGATTGAATTGTAGGATCTACACCAAAAGGTTGTTCGGTTTTAAAAAAAATGAAAAAGAATGCTCCAAGAAATTTAGGGGCCGTTTGAAAATGTTTTAAAAAACAATTTTTTTATTTTTTAAAATTGAAAAACAGAAAATTTGTTTGATACATTTGTTTCTCAAAACTATTTTTAAAAACACTTTTAAAATTCAGTGTTTTAAAATCTAAAAAACTGAAACTATCAAAATATGTTTTGATTTTTAATTTTCATTTTTACTTTTTAATTTTCAATTGAGGTAAGCTGGAAAAAAAATACTAATCGGATTATAATAATTACTTGCAATATTTTTTAATTGTAATATTTCACTCTCAATCTATTGTTAATCCTCATATATTGTTAATGAAAATTAAAATTCTCACTCTCAATTATTCTCTCTCTAATTAAGCTTCGTTAAGTGAATAGTATATTTTTATACATTAAATGAATTGTGTATATATATTCAAACCAACACTCAAATATAATTTTTATATATTAAGTGAATTGTATATTTTTTCATTAATTATTAAAAATATTTTAATAAACTTAAATATATATTAGCTGAATTTTAATATTTTCAAAAAATATATCACAATTTTTTTTATTTAGTAAAATAGATTTTTAAAATATAGATTATCAAACAAGCCATATTGTCCTATTTTACAAAAATAGTTTTTACAAATTATACTATCAAACATATTTTTTCACTTTTTAATTTTTAAAACAGTTTTCAAAAATTGAATAACCAAATGAATTATTTTTATTTTATTTTCTCAAAAATAAATTTACAAAATAGATTTTAAAAACTAAAATTGAGAAGAGATTCAAAGAGGCCCTTAGTCTCTCTCTCCCCCTCTTCCAACCAACTTCTTGATTTCGTTATGTTTTGATCCGCCCTAGTCCGCTCCTTTTTTCTTGATATACGTTTTTGTGAGCTCCCTCTTGCAGGTGTCTTTTCTCTGGGTTTGTCCGTAGCTAGGAGTTGTGTTCTTTGGTTTTGGTTATCGGTTCTTCTTCTCCCCCATTTTCCTCATTTTCTTGCTATTGAGTCGTCGCGTGCGGTCTCGACACTATTTTCCTTTTGAGCCTCCTTTGCTCTCTTTGCTCATTTTTATCTAGTTATTTTTTTCTTTCATGGAGTTTAAGAACCCTAACCCTTCTAAAGATCCTATATGTGATGACATGGAACATATAGGGACTAGCACTGACTCTGTGAGGTCAATGCTTCCTGTTAAAAAACATGCAACATAAATAATTGTGACATTACTATCAATAATTCTCAGATTACCACCATGCAGCATATAAACACCAATCACAAAAATTTGTTCAACAATCAACCATAAATTACACATATCAACAATATGTCAAACAACAACAATAATCTTGTACCTAGTAAACCAAAACACATACAAGATCCTAAATTTTTCTTGTATGAAGAGCATGAGGTTCAAGGAAAAGAAGGTCTTCCCTCGATCAATTTAATGGGGAAACTAGTTACAGAAAAACCCATACATAGAGGGTCTACGCAAACTGTTTTTGAAAACTTTTGATGTAACCCCAAGAACTTAGTGGTTAAAGAAGTAGAGATAGTAACTTTCCTAATTACTATGGATAAAAGTGAAAATCATAAACGCATTTTGAAAGGGAGAATGTGGCTATTTAGAAACTCTTGCTCATTTTACAAGAATGGGATTACACATCACACATTAGCAGCATGGAATTTTCTAAAGCCCCTGTGTGGGTTCAGATTTGGAGTCTTCCATTTAATGCCAAAACTGCTCTGATGGGCCTCATATTAGGGGGGGGGGGTTGGGTTTCGAAGAAGTCCTAGAAGCTGGTATCTATGACACGCCAGATATAACTACTATTATTAAGATCAAAATTAACTTGATCATTAATGTGCCTATTAACCCTAGGATATATATATATATATATATATATATATATATATATATATATATATATATATATATATATAGGAAGTAAAAATAATGGAGTCACTTGGATTGATTTCTGGTATGAAAAATTACCTCTTTTCTGTTTCTATAGTAGTATCATGGGACATAGTGAAGAGTTTTGTAAGAAACTTATGGCCCATAGTCATGGGATAACAAAGATAAATCCTCTAGGACTTGACTTAAAACTACTCAAAAGGGGAAACATCTGATTACTCAAGATGAGCATAATTTTAATAGAAACTATATGGATAGACCTAATGTGAGCTTGAATAGCCCTGTTCCTAAGGCCGTGGTGGATAAAATGGATAACGTATCGATGCAAGAAGAAAATGAAACAATAGAGGAATAGTGAACTACTCTCCTTATCCATAACAAGAAGAGAATAATGTTGGAAATTGAAGATAATCCAACAAATTCTACAAAATCATCAACAATAATAATGAGCAGCCTTATGGACAAGACTGCGACAGAGGGATGCAACTCTAATCTCAACCCCAAACCATCTAAGTTCTCAAGCATATGATAAGACTCTACTCCACTAATATTCTTTTTTTATCTGAAACAAAAAACATAATTTTGATAATGAGTTCATTAGTACTATGAAAATTGGTCCCTTAATGAATTCTCGCTGTGTTAGTTGTGGTAGAAAAGGTCTAGGTAAGGATGGTGGTCTTATGTTATTTTGGTCAAATGATGTTAATATCGTGATCCTTGATTCAAATAAAAATTTGATTGACTTATATATAATGGCTCATAATAATCATGAGAATTCCATTCTTTAGAGAGGAACTACTATATATGGTTACTATAAAATCAACAAAAAATCCTTACTTGTCATATGATCAATAATCTGGCTCAAAGAAATTATCACCCGAAATGGATATTTTTGGTAACATGAATATAATTACTTGTAATCCTAAAAAGGTTGGAGAAATCCCCTAGACTTAAATTTAACTCACACTATCAATAATACATTTAATGTCTGACATTTATTTGATATAGGCTATGAAGGTAGTATGGAAATTTGGTGTAATAATCAACAGGGTGACAAGTGTATCTCGGCCAGGCTCGATAAATTTATGGCTACAAAGGATTCAATGACTTTGTTTCCCTATCATAAGAATACTCACCTTCCTAAGTCTAAATCCGACCATAATCGTATACCACTTGAGTTCCATCTAGAGATTTACACTCAAAGTAGAATGAATCCCAAGGAGAAACCTTAGAGATTTGAAAACCTCTGAATGGAGAACCCGTGCATCAATAAGATTATCCATAAAAGCTGGAATGATAAAAGTAATCTAGACCCCAAATACAAGTTAAACCACACTTTGGATACTTTATAGGTGTAAGGAATTAGAGACAAGATCCCTTAATGTGTGGATCCAATAATTTACCTTGACACTGTCAATCAATATAATTAGTGTAATTACTGTCAGCATTATTTGTTGCCTTATTTGCTTGTAGCATCTTAATTCTAGCCTTAATCATAGGATCATGTATCTGCCATTGTTTGCTATATATATGTACACTGTAATCACCAGTAGATATAATAATATCATTCTTTACCTATCATTACATTTCTAACTTGGCATCAGAGCACTTAAGCCCTGAAGGCTCTTGATCCAACACAAATCATGGCATCCGCTGCAGATTCAAAGTCCAGAAATGATCTCCCATTCCCTGTGTCTGTCAAGTTGGACAGAGACAACTATCCACTATGGAAATCTTTGGTGATCTCTATAGTCAAAGGCTGCAGGCTCGATGGGCACATGCTAGGGACAAAGGAGTGTCCCGAAAAATTTATAGCCTCTACAGATTCAAGCAAGAAGTCAAATCCTGCTTTTGAAGATTGGCAGGCTCATGATTCACAACTCCTTGGATGGTTGATGAATTCAATGACTACTGAAATGGCAACACAGTTGCTGCACTGTGAAACCTCAAAACAACTTTGGGATGAAGCCCAAAGCCTAGCAGGTGCACACACAAGATCTCGAGTCACTTACCTCAAATCTGAGTTTCACAGCATTAGAAAAGGAGAGATGAAGATGGAGGAGTATCTGGTCAAAATGAAGAATCTCGCTGACAAGCTGAAACTTGCAGGCAACCCCATTTCCAACTCAGATCTAATCATTCAAACTCTGAATGGTTTAGATTCTGAATACAACCCTATGGTGGTCAAGCTATCTGATCAAACTAGTCTCACTTGGGTTGATCTTCAGGCTCAATTGCTGACCTTTGAGAGTAGACTTGATCAACTGAATAGCCTCACCAACCTAACCCTTAATGCTTCAGCAAATGTTGCCAACAAAACTGATTACAGAGGCAACAAATTCAACACCAACAGCAACTGGAGAGGCTCTAACTTCAGAGGTTGGAGAGGAGGCAGAGGAAGAGGAAGAATGTCTAAGCCAACATGTCAAGTTTGCCACAAGGCCGGGCACACAGCAGTAAATTGCTATTACAGATTTGATAAGTCTTATTCAAACTCAAATTATTCAGCAGGCAGTGACAGACAAGGGGCACACAATGCCTTCCTAGCCTCACAAAGCTCTCTTCAAGATTATGATTGGTACTTTGACAGTGGTGCAAGCAATCATGTGACACACCAAATTGACAAATTCGAGGATCTGACAGAACATCATGGTAAGAACTCACTAATTGTTGGAAGTGGTGAAAAACTGAAGATTATTGCCACAGGTTCCTCAAAACTAAACTCACTTAACTTACATGATGTCTTATATGTGCCCAATATTACCAAAAATCTATTAAGTGTGTCGAAATTAACTGCTGACAATAACATTCTGGTTGAGTTTGATGCAAACTGTTGCTTTGTGAAGGACAAGTTGACAGGGAAGGCAATCCTAAGAGGGACACTTAAAGATGGCTTGTATCAGCTTTCAAGGACTAAAAGGGACCCGTGTGCTTATGTATCTGTCAAGGAAAGCTGGCATAGAAGGCTTGGTCATCCAAATAATAAAGTCCTAGATAGAGTTTTGAAAAATTGTAATGTCAAACTATCACCTAGTGATCATTTTAACTTTTGTGAGGCTTGTCAATATGGAAAAATGCATCTTTTACCCTTTAAAACCTCTTCCTCTCATGCTAAAGAAATTCTTGAATTAGTTCACACTGATGTCTGGGGACCTGCACCAGTAACATCTTCTTCGGGTTTCAAATATTATGTTCACTTCCTTGATGACTTTAGTAGATTTACCTGGATCTATCCTCTGAAACAGAAATCAGACACTGCACAAGCTTTTACCCAGTTTAAAAACATGGTAGAAAATCTGTTTAACAAAAGAATTAAAACAATCCAATGTGATGGTGGTGGTGAATATAAGGCTGTGCAAAACCATGCAATAGAAGCAGGGATACAATTCAGAATGTCATACCCTTACACATCACAACAAAATGGTAGGGCTGAGAGAAAACACAGACATATTGCTGAATTTGGCCTGACATTGCTAGCACAAGCCAAAATGCCCTTACAGTATTGGTGGGAAGCTTTCTCCACGGCAGTTTATCTCATAAACAGACTGCCCTCTCTAGTCACTCAAAATGAAAGTCCTTACTCACTACTCTTTAGAAAGGAACCCGACTACAACTCCCTAAAACCCTTTGGGTGTGCTTGCTATCCCTGTCTCAAGCCCTATAATCAGCACAAACTGCAGTTCCACACAACCAGATGTGTGTTCTTGGGCTATAGTAACTCCCACAAAGGATACAAATGTATAAACTCTCATGGAAGAATCTTCACCTCAAGACATGTTGTATTCAATGAAGAACACTTTCCATTCCATGATGGGTTTCTCAATACAAGAAGTCCCTTGAAAACACTAACTGAATGTCCATCTGCTTCTTTTTCTTTGCCTACTGCAGGTAGCTCACATACTGGAGAAGCAACACCTTCAGATGACAACAATCCTGATGTCGAACAAGGTAGCTCACATACTGGAGAAGCAACACCTTCAGATGACAATAATCCTGATGTCGAACAAGAACAAGTCAGTCAAACTACAAATGATTCAACAAGGAACAATCCAATTTCACATGACACTGATCCCATAGAATCAGTTGTTGAAGCTCCCCAAGACCTTGCTGAACCAAGCACAACCATCAACACTCATTGGACCAGGAGCAAGGCTGGAATTCACAAGCCAAAGCAGCCATATGTTGGGTTAGCTGAAACCGGCACAGATGAGAAGGAACCAGAAAATGTCACAGAAGCACTTACAAGACCACAGTGGAAAGAAGCTATGGATAATGAGTATCGGGCACTCATGTCAAATCAAACCTGGGTTTTGGTACCATATCAAGGCCAGGAAAACATCATTGATTCTAAATGGGTCTTCAAGATCAAGTACAAAGCAAATGGGACAATTGAAAGGAGAAAGGCAAGATTAGTTGCAAAAGGATTTCAACAAACAACTGGACTAGATTATGAAGAGACCTTTAGCCCAGTTGTCAAGGCCAGTACAGTTCGAATCATACTCTCAATTGCAGTGCATCTCAATTGGGAAGTCAAACAGTTGGACATAAACAATGCATTCCTTAATGGATACCTCAAAGAGACTGTGTTTATGCATCAACCAGAGGGATTTGTTGACTCAACTAAACCTGAACATGTCTGCAAGTTAACTAAGGCAATCTATGGATTAAAACAGGCCCCAAGAGCCTGGTTTGACAGCCTCAAAAATGCCTTACTCAGTTGGGGTTTCAAGAACACAAAAAGTGATTCCTCACTCTTCACTCTAAGAGGTACATACCACATCACCTTTCTACTTATATATGTGGATGATATAATTGTCACAGGGAACAACACCAAATTTTTAGAATCCTTCATCAAACAACTCAATGTTGTGTTTTCCCTTAAGGACCTTGGTCCACTACACTACTTCTTAGGCATAGAAGCTCAAAGAGATGCATCTGGTATGTACTTAAAGCAATCGAAATACATAGGAGACGTCCTGAGAAAATTCAAAATGGAAAATGCTTCATCCTGTCCAACACCTATGGTAACTGGCAAGCAATTTACAGCTGAAGGGGAAAGGTTAAAAGACCCAACCGTGTTCAGACAAGCTATAGGAGCATTGCAATACTTAACAAATACAAGGCCTGGCATAGCATTCTCAGTTAACAAGCTTAGCCAATTCATGAGCTCTCCCACTATAGATCACTGGCAAGGCATCAAAAGAATATTGAGATATCTTCAAGGTAGCATCCAACACTGTCTACACATCAAACCATCCACTGACTTGGACTTAACAGGCTTCTCAGATGCAGATTGGGCCACAAGTGTGGACGATAGAAAATCCATGGCAGGTCAATGTGTCTTCCTTGGTGAAACACTTGTTTCTTGGTCCTCAAGAAAGCAAAAGGTAGTCTCAAGATCTAGTACAGAATCAGAATATAGAGCACTGGCTGACCTAGCTGCTGAAATATCATGGACTCGTTCACTCCTCGATGAGCTAAAACTCCCTCTGCCAAGAAAACCAACACTGTGGTGTGATAACTTGAGTGCCAAGGCATTAGCTTCAAATCCAGTTATGCATGCTCGATCCAAACACATTGAAATTGATGTGCACTACATCAGAGACCAAGTGCTGCGAAATGAGATTGTTGTGGCCTATGTTCCATCAGCTGATCAAATTGCTGATTGCCTCACTAAAGCATTAACTCACACACGATTCAACCAACTCAAAGATAAACTTGGGGTGACTTCCTCACCCATCAGTTTGAAGGGGGGAATTAGAGACAAGATCCCTTAATGTGTGGATCCAATAATTTACCTTGACACTGTCAATCAATATAATTAGTGTAATTACTGTCAGCATTATTTGTTGCCTTATTTGCTTGTAGCATCTTAATTCTAGCCTTAATCATAGGATCATGTATCTGCCATTGTTTGCTATATATATGTACATTGTAATCACCAGTAGATATAATAATATCATTCTTTACCTATCATTACATTTCTAACTTAAGGAAAGTCGAAGTTTACACAACCTACCAAAGAGATTACTAAGCTGAGTAAACCGCATAAAATCCTATAGTACACTAATTTCCAAAATAATAATTTCAATCAGATAGTGAAGATTCAAAATAAAATTGATTCTTTTCTCCAGCAAGAAGAGATATGGTGGGCTCAAAGAGGAAAAATGCACTGGTTGAGAGAGGGAGACAAGAATACTAATTACTTTCATCAGAAAGCCACCCAAAGGAAGGACCATAATAGGATCATAGCTATTGAGAAAGCTAATAAGGACATCATGCAAAAAGAAGATGAGATTCAACAAACGATATTACAGTTATACAAAGACCAATTCAAAGCTGAAAATATGGTGATTCACTCAAACTATTTTCAAACTCAAGACAAGACTTGTACTACATATATGGTCAATAATTTATAGGTTCCTTTCTCTAAAGAGGAGGTTATTTTTGCTATTAAGAACCTTAAGAGCAATGTTACCCCGGGTCTGGATGGGATTCCAGCTATGTTCTTTCAAGCCTATTGCATATAATGGTGAGCATACCCTTAACATTATTCTTAATATCCTCAACAACCAGGAGGTTCCTAAAAGATTTAATAACACTTTCATCAGCCTCATTCCCAAAATTAACAATCCTTCTAAACCCACTGACTTTAGACCAATAACTTTATGCAATGTTTTCATGAAAATCATAACCAAAACAATCGCTAACATGACTAAGTCGACCCTTCCTAATCTCATAAGTGAGAATCATAGAGACTTTGTTCGTAAAAATAAAAACTACTCATAACACTATGGTTTCCTATGAGATATTCACTCACCTGAACAAGTCGACAAGAAGGAAGAAAGGTTTTGTTGGTATCAAACTGAGAATGGAAAAAGCCTCTGAGAGATTGGATTGGAACTTTATTCATAGAACATTAATCAACATTGGTTTTCCAATAAACTTTATTAATCTTATCATGGATTGTATTAACACTGTTAGATTTTCTATTCTTGTAAATGGTTTTCTTACAAATACTTTCTAGCTAGTCAGAGGAATAAGACAAGGAGATAAAGTTAGTCCTAGAAAACAGTAGCTCACTTGGAGATTACTATCTAACATTATTCATATGAAAGACAACCTCGGTCACAGGGTATACATACTTACATTCAATGTCATAGGTGTAATACTAGTATGAAAACTACAAATCATTGTTTTATGAGTTGTTGGCGGGATAAAAATGTGTGGTTTAGTTCTCAACTTAATATAAACTTTAACAACAAACAGACAAACTTCACAGATTGGTGTAAGCACAATTTTAGAAGTATGAGTAAATACAATCTTGCCATATTTATAAACATCCTAGATGGCATATGGAGTGCTAGAAATAAGGATATATTCGAACAGAAAGACTCACATATTATGAAGGTCATCATTAGCATCACACATCACATATTGCAAAATAAATTTATCCCATCCAATAAATGTTCTCATCCATCATCTCTTAGAGTTTGAAATCGTTTCTTTATGATGTTAACTAAGTTCATATCGTTCACGATGTCTTAATATTTATTTTTCCACATCTTTGACAATTAATTTGAAATATCTAAGACATTTTTCAACAAATGCAATGTGAGTGAAAAATCAAAATGATTCATTAGAAGTAAAATACCATTTGCTTTACCTCTTGCATCTTTTATAAAAATGGAAATATAGAAATCCACTAATGGAGATAAATAAGAATGAATCTTATATATATTCCACAAGTATGAAACTTACAATGTAAGATATACGATTATATAATAAGCAATGATCTAGTTAGCCCAGTTAACAAGTAGCAACTTATAACTAATTTCGTAGAGTTAGTTATAACCGTTATAAGTTGGATACAAGATATTTGAGTTTGTTAGCTGCTCATAACTAACTTCCTAAACCACTAAGCTATGCCATCATAATTATTCCAAGATTTTCTTGCAAGCTGCAAGAGATTCGAGTATAAAAATTTAATCAAAATGTCTGCAATTATGTCTAGAGCATTTTTATTATTACAATATACTTTGTCCGTTCATGGAAGACATGATTGACAACTATGTGTAAAGCATATTTTTAATTATAGTAGACAATGATATGATATTTATGAATTATCTGCAAATCCTTTAGAAAATACAATAATATTTATCCATAACAAGTTGCTTGAGCTAGTGTTCTATATTATGCTTTAGAAGAGTATCAAGATACAACTAATTGGTTCTTTATTTTCCAACTAATTAGTGAGGTTCCAAGAAAAAATAAATCCTTTTATGGATCTTCTAGTATTAGGGCATGCCATCCTTTGATCCTAAGGCCAAAAGATGAGCTAAAAAACAAGTATTTTTCCAAGATTATTATTGAGATACTTTAGGACATGTGATCTAGATAGCATGTATTCACAACATAAGAAATCTCATGTCTAGAATAAATCAAGTACAATAATTTTTCAGTTAATCTTCTATATGTTGTAGGATTAAATAATGGTTGACCAAGAGATTTATGGAATTGAAGACGTGGTTGTAAAGGTGTGGAGAAAGGTTTGACTCAAAGTAACTATGCTCCTTAAAGTAAATCTAATGCATATTTTCTATGGCATAGGAAGATATTGAATTTAGTTATTGCCACATCAAAATTTAGGACGTACTTGAGCACTTCTAAATCTTTGATATTGAACTTGTCATTTAACAACTCCCTGGTAGTGTGTCTCCCCTTGGTTTCTGTCTAGAATTTCTTTCCCGTTCAGGGGAACTACGTCGCCCTGATCCTCATACCAGATGAGGTACGTAGGCAGGAGACCGTGCGAGGTCTCTCCGGGCACTTTTTTTTCTTTTTGTGTGTGTGCTTGACGGTTATAGGCTCGAGTTCCCGACTCCCTATTAACTTGTTTGGTTGTTGTGTGCTTGGAAGCTGATGTAAGTCAATCGAGTGGCATTTGGGTTCCAGTGTGCGTGTGTTTGGTTCGGATGCTGATGTAAGTCCAGTGGTTGGCATTCAGGCTCCATGTTTGCCCGTGTTTGTGTGTGTCCTGTTTGGCGTGCGTGAGCCGAACTACGGCAACTCTGATTCTCGTTCCAGACGAGATACGTAGGCATAGGACGCGATGTCCTAGCGAGCCCTCTTCCTCTTAACCCCACCTGTGTTGTTTCGGTGTGTGTGTGTGTGTGTGATGTGTTTGTTTAGCAACCTTTTCTTTCTTTTAGAGCGTGGATCCCGTCGAGTACGACGGACGTGAGGGGTGCTAATACCTTCCCCTTGCGTAACCGACTCCCGTACCCTTTCTCTTTGGTCGCGAGACCATGCTTTTTCCTAGGTTTACTCTGAGCGTTTCCTTTCCCTCTTTTGGGATAAATAACGCACGGTGGCGGCTCTGTGTTGTTTTGTTTTAGCTCGCCGGTTATTTTTCGCAGATGCGACAGCTGGCGACTCTGCTGGGGACATAGAGATGTTGACCTGCGCTGGTCCATCTTCCCTAAGCGAGTCTCTCCTAGTGTTCTAGGTTAGTTTAGGTTGCTTTTGCCGCTTTATTTATTGCATTTATTATTCTGACTGTGTATATATTTGCATAAATATTTGCATGCATCATACTATCATGTTGCCGTCCTCTGTGCAGGTGGTTCCGTTGTTTTGGGGTGGGTGTTCTGAGTGGGGCTAAAACCCAGGCCCGAGTATACACCTAGGATTAGTGTGGTCTCACGTTCCTCATTTGCTTTATTAGCATATTGTTGCAACGTGACATACCACAAGTCGGACGAGGTTCATCTGAGAGCTCTTCCTTTGTGGAGTACTCCACTTTGGTTGGGTTACCTCTTTTGAACTATTGACTCCGGTGGCCGATCATTCCCGGATCTTTGGTTTAGACGATCTCAGGAGAGCTACAATGGCACACCCGAAAGGGCAAACCCATTGAGTATCTCTGCCCGATTGTCGAGATTATTATCCGCCTTAGGATGACCTGTTTAGAATTTACCTGTGAGGGGATGGTGATTCTTACAGATGCATGTTCAGATGGTGACTATCGGTTCAACAGTTGATCAGAGTCATATTTATAAGTCGGATTTATGGACCTTTGTTTCTGAGACGCCGAAGTGCTGTCCGAGTTATTTATCAGTGGGGATCCGTTTATTTCAGGATTCCCCGGGCCGATTCAGAGGGTTGTGATTATCTGATCAGAGATTGTTTGGTGATGATGATGATGATGATGGTGTATCTTTCAGTTCCGTTTATTTCGGAACCCTTGAGTTGGATTTGTGGTTACATTTTCCCTCAGATGGTTATGATCAGTTCAGAGATCAGGGTTGTAACTCAGCGCAACAGATGATTAGATGACTTGGAGGATGGCACAGTGCATTGCATTCATTCATCAGCATCATTACATCTTGCATTTACCTGCATCTAACACATCTTTATCCATATGCAGGGACATTTTGATCGAGATCCTGGTTGAGAGACTTTCTTGCTCAGATATGAGAACCGGTTTGAAAGACGATGTTGTCTATAGCTTCTGCAACCCAGAGATTGACGAGCTGAGAGATATGATAGCATTGATTACGCCCGACCATGTGGGGATGTTCAGAGAGGCATACGGTGGTATTCTGAAGATGGTTTTCAGACTCACTGACAGTGACAGAAGCGCCATTCATACTCTTCTCCAGTTCTATGACCCAAGTCTGAGATGTTTTGTGTTCCCGGACTATTTGTTGGGGCCTCTGATGGAGGACTATGCTAGTATATTGGGTATGCAGATCCGAGATCAGATTCCTTTCTGTGCTATTAGAGGAGTGCCTGACGTCCTTGGATTTCCCGTGCTCTTTATTTGAGTCCGGAGATGGTCAAGGAGGGTTTGAAGGAGAAAGGAAAATTACCCGGTTTCTTTTGAGTTTCTTGGAAGCTAAGGCCAAGGAACATGCTGCAGTGGGTAACTGGAAGACGGTTTGTGCCTTGATTGCTGTGAGCATTTATGGGATTATCCTGTTTCCTAATTAGAAGAGCTTTGTGGACCATAATGCTATCAGATTGTTCATGCAGAGGAACCCTATTCCTACTCTGGTCGGAGATGTCTATTACTCGATTCATAATAGGAACGAGAAGCGGCGTGGTGGTCTGATCCGGTGTTGTGCTCAGTTGCTATTCAGGTGGTTTATGGGGTATTTGCCTTCCCGAGGTGCTTTTGCTTCTCTTGATCCTACGGTCAAGTGGTCGGTCAGATTGATGGGTTTGCGGGCTGCTGACATAGCGTGGACTCATAATGGTATGGCTGGACGGGATTTCATATATAGCTGTGGGAGATTTCCCAATGTGCCTCTCATAGGTGTTCAGGGTTGCATCAATTACAATCCGACGCTTCTTAGGAGACAGATGGGGTTTGCCATGGAGGTTCCTCCTCTCGAGCGAGAGATTCAGGAGTCCTTTTACTTCTCAGCTGAGGGTGATCAGGCCAAGTTGATACAAGTGTCTGGGTCATGGCGTAACATCCAGAGGAAAGGCAAGGTTCCTTTTGGCAAGGTCAACAGCCGGTCTTTTCCTCCATTTGATGATTGGCTGCGGAAGAGAATTGAGATCACACATCTACCTTTTCCGGGAGGTGATCCTGGGTGTCCTTTGATTGAGGGTCCGCGTTCTTCTGTCAGTATGGAAGAATTCCTCGAGATGAAGAGAGCCAGAGATCAGTTGCTTGCAGAGAAAGCGGAGTTGGAGATGAGTGTTGCTCGTATTCAGATGGCCAACCAGGAGATTAAAGTGAAAATGGAAGATCAGGACAAGCGACATGCCTTGGAAGCAAAGCGCTTTGAGATGGATACTGCCTACTATGGGAAGGTCAATCAGGCTTTAGCATCGTCCACAAGGGAGCATGACATCACGAAGGAGAAGCTAGCCAGAGCTTCAAGGGTCATTGAAGATGAGAAGAGGAGGCAAATCCTCGTGAGAGATCAGAGGGACGACAGAGTCCGAGTCCTCATCGCTGAGTGGGAGGCAAAACTGAAAACCAAGGAAGCAGAGAATGTGAAGATCACCGCCGAGAGAGATCATTACATTGCCGAGAGAGATCATTACTTCAGGCAGATGAAGATTCACCAGAAAGAGGTAGGGAGATTACAGCAGGAGAACACCGAGCTCAGGTTCGCCGCAGAGTTCGCTAGGATGGTTGATGATGTAGGGCCATCTGTGGGACCCTCATCAGGCTAGCCTTTCTCATTTGTGTGGATTACCGTCAGGCCTGTTGACGGAATTCATTTGCTTGTATTTCCTTATTAATTTTGGAGAATTGGTATCTGATTTGTATCGTCTCTGGTGTATGACTGTGGCACTTATTGTGCAATTTTGCTATATGATGGTTATTTTCATTCAGTGATCAATCTTCAAGCTTTATTTGCTTTACCATATGCACTCACACAGTACACACGTGGTTGGGGGTAGTTTGCTGAAATCATATATCTCTGATCTGTATGATGAAATCAAATGCTGAATATCAGAATATTGCTGCCGGATTATTATTGTCTCGATGAAGCCAGGATCAAGAGACAAAGTGTCCCTCATGTGGATGGACATTGCATTCATGCATGATCATAATAACTTGTCTTCTGTTTTGCAGGTGCCAGTGTCTAACCTGTTTGATTGATACAGGAATGGTGAATCCGCCCAACGCCGACCTTCTCGAGCTGAAAGAGAAGATGGGAGAGCTGATCAATGTCATGCAAGAGTTCGCCTTAGGGAAGAAAGTCATTGCCGAGAAGGTGGGGAGGATTGAAGACTGGTTGAAGAAGGGGAAAATACCAGGAGGTGCTTCGTCGTCTGGAACGAAGAGATCCTTTGGTGATGGTCAGCATAAGAAGGAGGATGGCGCGAGTGCTGTGAATGTCCATGCCCAGAGAGGACACGGTAGGGGTCATTACTACCAGCGTACTGCTGCGGTAATGATGCCTATTGGTAATCAGTCGGTACAACAGCAACATCAGCCAACTCCACAGAGGGCACAGGGAGCTGGGAGCCAAGTGAGAGGAAAGGGGTTGATCGTCATTTTGATAGGCCATCCATGACGTATGCTCTTCTGTTCAAGAAGTTGATGGATCTCGGGATGGTACAAGTGAGGACATTAGCTCCATTGAGATCTGATCAGAGGCCACCTAACTATGATGAGAACGCCAGGTGTGAATTCCATTCTGGTGCGCCTGGGCATAACATTGAGGGTTGTAGAGCCTTCAAGCATACTGTCCAAGATCTGGTGGATTCCAAGGCCCTCAATTTTACATTGTCATTGAATGCTAATGCCAATCCCATGTCGGCGTATGGTCAGGCGATGGTGGGTGCAATTGCTGAAAATTCAGATCGCGTCTGTGCGATGGGGGAAGAGACTGACAGTGACTGTGAGCTGGAGTCGTGGATAAAAGCGTGCGTACCAGGGAACTGGAAGGCCTGAAAAGATCTGCACGGTCACTCTGCTGGAAGAGTAATAATTTCTGTTTTTCAGTTTTATTTGCATGAAAGCCATACGTTTTGCCCGAAACGTATTGGTCCATTGTAAGGGCCACCTCATGTTTCATTTTGCAACATTTTGCATCATTAATAAATGGATGTTTTTCAATTAAAAGCGGTGTTCCTTGTTTTTCATTTATTTTTGCAGTTTAAAAACAAATAAAAATGGCAATGTTTATTTTCATTTTTCCCCTTTTGATTTGTCTCGTTCTGACATCGAAAAAAATAATTCTCCGGATCTCATTGATAACGATTTGGTTACACCTCTGTATGACTTCGACAATCCGATCTATCATGCCGAAGAAGAAGACGAAGAAGACTGTGATCTGATGGAATTAGCCAGGTTGTTGAAACAAGAGGAGGAGGTGATTCAGCCGCATGAGGAGCGGGTTAAGAATGATATTCCAGGCACCGCCTAGGTCAGAAAGGAAATGAAAATTGGGGCTGCTTCAGAGGCAAGTCAAAAGCAGAATGGTAGCCTTGTTGAAGGAGCATGTGGATACCTTCGCCTGGTCGTGTCAGGATATGCCAGGGTCGGATACCGGTGTCGTTGTGCACGAGCTACCATGGAGAGAAGACTGTCCTCCAGAGAAGCAGAACGCCGGTGCTATTTACCAGAGAGCCATGGTGACTTTGTTTCATGATATGATTCATCATGAAATCGAATGCTATGTTGATGACATGATAGCAAAGTCCCAAAGCAGAAGAGGGGCATCTGGCAGATCTGGCCAAGCTGAGTGGACTGATTGAGATAATTCAGACTGAGGTTGAATTCGAATAAGTGCACTATCAGAGTGCGGTCCGGTAGGATGTTGGGGTTCATTGTAAGAGAGGAATCGAGGTTGGTCCTGTTTTAAAAAAAATGATAAAATAAGAAATGCCTGAACCGAGAATGGAAAGAGAGGTTCGTGGTCTATTAGGTAGATTGAACTACATGTCATGGTTCACATCTCCTCTAACAACCACGTGCGAACCCATATTCCAGATGTTGAAAAAAAAGATCAAACGGTCAGGTGAAATAATGATTGCCAAAGGGCATTGAAAAATGAAAGAGTAATTTGCAGGAACCTCTGATTCAAGGAGCAATTGTTAATCTGGTACTTGACGGCCCTCGAGGGGTCTATGAGGTGTAATGGGGCAGCATGACGAGTCTTGTCGAAAAGAGCATGCAATTTACCTTAGCAAAAAGTTTACCGATGGTGAAACAATACATTCACTGTTCGAGAAAACTTGATGTACTTTGGCATAGGCTGCTCGCCGACTGAGACAGTATATGCTGGTTCATCCCACTTTGTGGATTTCGAGATGGATCTGATCAGGTAGATTTCTGAAAGAGCCAGCAATGACCGGACGGGTTGCGAGGTGGCGAACGATTTTGATTGAATACGATATTCAGTACTCCGCTCAGAAGGTGATCAAAGGGGAGTGTATTGTCTGATTACCTCGCCCAGCAACCCATAGAGGATTGTCAACCGATGAAGTTTGAATTCCCTGATGAGGACATCTCGAGGTGCTCTAATCGAAAGATTATGAGTAACCGATCCCGGAGGAGGGGCCTGACCCTGAATCTGAACGGGTTCTGATGTCTGATGGGGTTAATGGTGGGAGTTTGTGCTGTCTGACTAGCATTCGAATGCACCGACAGTATGGGCAAGTGTGAAGCTTGTATCCTGGGTATTGTACCTCAGTGCGCGCATCTACTAGGGCAAAAGCCTTTCTCCTTGGTATATGGAATGGAAGCTGTGCTACCGGTTGAGGTTCAGATTCCCTCTTTGAGAGTCCTGATGGACGTGAAACTGCAAGAGGCTGAATGGGTAAGGACCCGGTACGAAGAGTTGAGCCTGATCGAAGAAAAGAGGCTGGCGGCCATCTGTCATGGGCAGTTATACCAGCAGAGGATGAAGCGTGCTTTTGACAGAAAGGTACGACCTCGGGTATATCACGTTGGTGATATGGTGCTGAAAAGGATCCTTCCTCCTCAAAACGATCGAAGGGGCAAATGGACACCCAATTATGAAGGTCCATTCGTGGTCAAAAAGGTTTCTCTGACAGAGCTTTGTTGTTAACGACCATGGATGGCGAGGATTTTCCATCCCCTACAGATGCGGACGCAGTTAAAAAAATACTTCGTATAAAAAGACCCGCTGGACGAAAAGAATAAAATAGTCCAGGCAAAAAGGGGCATCCCGGCGAACCAAAAAACAGAAAGAAAAGGTTCGGGCAAAAATTAGGGATAAAAATGAAAAATTGTACACCCGGCAAGTCGAAAACCTGAAAAGGCGACTTGGGCAAAAAAGGGTATCCCGGTGGATTGAAAACCCGAAAGGGCGGTCCAGGCAAAAGAGGGACTGAAACGAACAACTGCGTCTCGCATGATCGTTTGCGCTTTGGTTAAAGCATCATGGATAACACCCGGTAGGGATCAATCAGAAGCGTCTTGTTCAGAAGGCAGAAAGCACGGAGAGTTTGAGGACATATGGGGTGTAACCGAATTGGAACTCGATGAGATCACGGGTTTCACATTGCCATTAGGATAGATTTTTCCTTTTGTGCGCAATTACCTCTTTTCAGGAATTGCTTCCTTTGTATTGCTCAGTTTGAGCCACACTTTTCAGTCAATAAAATGCAAATTCAGTCAAATAATTTTTGTTTTTGTTTTTCATTACCGTTTTGATTGCAAAAACATCCAATTATTTTTGATAAAGAATTTTGCATTTTAAGACATACAGGTCCCTTCCAATGCATGTTTATAAGATTGAAAGCTTGAAATCTTATTCAGAAGGTGGGGTGACCCAAGTGTTGAAATCTTGACATGCCTGGGGCACGGTTTTATCTAACGATCTCTTTTGCAGGAACTGTTGGATCTTTTCACTCACTTGCAGGTTGTGATGTGGAAGCTTTTGACAAAACAAATCCCTATGGAGTCCAATCAGGGACGAATGAAGGAATGACGAGGCGTACGAAGATCCTTGAAATTAATCAAGAAGACTCTTCAAAGTCGGAAAATTGAAAAGTCTGTATAAATCCCAGGAGTTCGCTCTCCGTCGAGTACAGAGCGGTTTGGGGTTACAAGATGATGGAGCATAAAAGTCCAGACGAGTCTGGGAGTTCTCAAAAGTGGAAAGCTGACATGGGAGTTGGATATGAATATCAAGGTTCGACGAGTCGTCTGGTGTTCAGTACCAGAATTTCCTTATCTCTCCAAGCAGAGTCGTGAGGACTAGTTCCCCAGCAGATTCAAGGTCTGTGAGGGTTTCCCAAACAGAGTCGGGGTTTATATCCTCAGCAAGTCAAAGACAGTTGAATCCCCACAGAGTGTTGGTGGTTCTTATCCCCAGCAATATCCCCAAGCGGATCGGGTGCAAAGGAGGTTTTTCCCCAGCAAGGGTTGCCTTTTCCCAGCAGCAGTGCTATTCCCCCAACAGGGTAGAGATCGGAGTGTTGGCGAGTTCCTCAGCAGAGTGTCTCGAGCTCCCCAGAAGAGTCCCTTGAGGAGGATACTTTTTATGCATTCATCATGTAGAATAAGCATAGCATATTGCATAATAAAATCGCGTAGCATTTCCATAATTATGGAGCATTACGCTGGAAAAAAGATCATGCATCATTATTGCAAGCATGAAGCTAGTCTCAAGCCGTGGTTATCGTCTGAGGAGTGTGGAGTCGTGATTTTGAATCAAAGTTTCTGTCGAGCGAAGATGGGAATGGTAATCAAAGAAATTTTCGGGGTCCAGAAAAGAAAAAAACAAGAAAGAATAATCCCCAGCTAAACGCGAAGTGTTCGTGTGCTAGGGCGGAATAAAGAATAGCCGGTTCGTGGCGTGCTATCCCCAGCATGGGTCTTTGGCATGCGTGCCGACTCACTTATCACTGTTTTGTTATCTTTGCCGATGCTGATAGGCATGAAGAGTTTTCCGGTGTTCAGACCGAGGCGGTATCCAGACCGAAGTGGCGTTCAGGCCGATTTCCAATTTTCAGATCGAAGAAGTTTCCGACGATCAGGTCGAAGTACTTATGGCATTCAGGCCAATTTTCCGGTGTTCAGACCGAGGCGGTATCCAGACCGAAGTGGCGTTCAGGCCGATTTCCGATTTTCAGATCGAAGAAGTTTCCGACGATCAGGTCGAAGTACTTATGGCATTCAGGCCAATTTTCCGGTGTTCAGACCGAGGCGGTATCCAGACAAAAGTGGCGTTCAGGCCGATTTCCGATTTTCAGATCGAAGAAGTTTCCGACGATCAGGTCGAAGTACTTATGGCATTCAGGCCAGTTTTCTGGTGTTCAGACCGAGGCGGTATCCAGACCGAAGTGGCGTTCAGGCCAGTTTCCGATTTTCAGATCGAAGAAGTTTCCGACGATCAGGTCGAAGTACTTATGGCATTCAGGCCAATTTTCCGGTGTTCAGACCGAGGCGGTATCCAGACCGAAGTGGCGTTCAGGCCGATTTCCGATTTTCAGATCGAAGAAGTTTCCGACGATCAGGTCGAAGTACTTATGGCATTCAGGCCAGTTTTCCGGTGTTCAGACCGAGGCGGTATCCAGACCAAAGTGGCGTTCAGGCCAGTTTCCGAGTTTCAGATCGAAGAAGCTTCCGACAATTAGATCGATGCAGCTTGTGGCATTCAGGCCAATCTCCCGGTATTCAGACCGAAGTGGTGTTCAGACCAAAGTGGTGTTCAGACCAAAGTGGCGTTCAGGCTAATTTTCCAGTATTCAGACCGACATCAATATTTTCATATTCCGGCGTCCAGTATTCAGACTGACGGGCGGCGCTCAGGCCGTGGCTATCTTGGTGTCACCAGTTATCCAGACATTTCTGTTTCGGTATTCAGGCCGACTTTCTCCGTGCCAGACGAATTTTTCTTCAAGATTGTTTCTTTGCCAATTCTGACAGGCATTGTTAATTATTTTCCCATCAGAGTGCAAATTGTTCGTCTGTTCTTGGTATTCAATCACTCTTCATCCTGATCATCTGAAAGCCGAGGCTATTCATATCGACAGGTTCACAGTGGATTGAATAGGGGCAGCTGTAACACCTCAAAATTTGCCCTCCTCTCTTGGGACTAGCATAACATATTTGCATAACATTTTTTAGGTCATTAGGCATTGCATATTGCATATCATGTGGTTACATTGTGCAAGTCATCCTTCTAAGTCTTGAGTAGAAGATGAAGGGGCTAAAGTGCAAGCTAGGGTTTCATTGATTGAATGACCTGATCACTAATCATCTGAGGGTGGTGGTTCAAATTAGGGTTTCATGATTTCTCAAGGAGATTGATCTTGATCTTGGTTGAAATGATACATCATCATCATCATGGTCTTGCTATCATTCAGGAGATCCAAGTGTTTGATCAGATACCTTGAGATTAGGGTTTTGACCACTGGTCAACCCTAATCAGTTGCATTGAGCCAATCAGGGCATGACAAGGAGATGGGGTCTATAATGGATATGGGGATCATTTCATGATTGTATTGAGCTTATGGAAGCTAGGGGCTCATCCTTGAGCCATTTCATTAGAGAATTGGGGCTCAACTTGATCAATGCACAGCCAAATTCATCTATCAATTGAAAAGTCAACTGTGGTCAACTGTGCTTGATTTTATGGATTTGGAGGTGGGAGAGAGTTGGATACACTTCATTCATGTTGAAACAAGTTTCATTTGACATTTCAAAGATCAAGAATGAAGAAAATAAAATCAGGAGAAAAATTGCCAAAAATGGAAAGTGACTTGTAATGAAAGTTTCCAAAAATGGAAAGTTTTTCACCACAAAGTTACATGTCCAAAAAAGCTTCAAATGAAATTGTGTTCAACATGAAAGTTGTAGATCTTGCTTTCACCTTTCCAAAAAGTCCAAGAACTTGAAATTCCCATGTATGGTTGACAAGATATGGTCAAATCATTTTCCAAAAATGCCTAAAATCAAAGGGGCATAACTTTCACATGGAATGTCCAATTTGGGTGATCTTTCTTTGAGCAAACCCCATTTCACATGTACTTTCATGGTGCATAATCAAAATTCATCAAAAATAAGCATGGCAAAAAGTCATTTTTCAAGTGGCTTCTTTTGAATTTTTGGTGTGAACCTGTGAATTTGAGAAATACAAGGCCTATGCACATGAAACCACTTCCAACACACTCCAAATGCCAAATAGAACTTGTGGGAACTGTCATGTACTGTTGCATTGGCCAAATTTGGAAAGGTCATTTTTGGACTTTCACTTAAAACCACATTAACACTAATTCATCCAATTTTGTTAATTATGATTAAGAGATGGATTAAGAAGTTGGTATAAGTTACTAATCATAACAGAAATGCTAATGAGATTGCACATTCCAAGATTTGTAACTGAATTTCCCTCCAAAACCACAAAATTCTCTCAAAACTTCATCACATTTTTTCAACATTTCTTCATGAAATCTTCATCAGTTTGGATGATTCTTGCTTGATCCATGTTCCATATACCTTGAGGAAGAACTGTTTTCATCCAAATCGTGGCAAAGCTTCAAGAATTCCAACTGTCCAAAGCAAGGTCAACAATGGCAACTTCATGATTCAAGCATCTGAAGCATCATCGAGCTAAGCTGGCCTTTCCAATCACCTTCCTCATCACTAAGCTTCATCTGTTTCACCTTCTTTCACGTGGAAAAGCACAAATCAACCTCTGCCATCTCCAAGAGGTTAGGTTTCGAATTTCTCCATTGCTTGAATTGTTAGATGGCTTTTGTAGTTCTTTGATTATAGATCATCGTGCTATTCATAGTTTTTGATTTGGTCAAGTGTAGTGAGAGAAATCTGAGTTTGAAGTTTTGGTGTGCAAACTTAAATCGTTCGATCTGTGCTGTACAGTTAGAGTTAGGACAAACTAGTTACATATTCATGATCTAGGTTGAAAGACGAACACGTGGATATATAGTTTGTGCATTTTGGTTGAGAATTCGTGCATGTTGAATTCTGGAATGATGAACGTGTGAGGACGATGAAGAGCGCTTCTGCATTTTCCAGAAAATCGTCTTTGATCCGCGTCTGCTGTGCCTTGCGTTTGAAAACGCGTTTCCCGCCCTGGCCAGCGAATCACACACTGCCACCACGTTAAGTTATGCGCTGCGTTTTGGTCTCTGATTCAAATAATTACAACTTTGCCATTCAGCTTTAATTAATTCATTTTATTAGATTAAATAAACATTTCATTTCACAATAAACTTCAAAAAATCAAAACTAATTCAATTTTAATCCAATTTGAGTGAGGATTTTTTTGATGAGTTCCAAATTTTGTCTAGTTTTTTTTAGGAATGATAGTCAAAGTTGTACTTGGTGAATTTTTGACTTTGCCTAGTGATCTTGTTCATGTATGCATTTGATGTATGTTTCACCATATTGATCATGAAATGATGATACTTCCAAATAAATTGATGAAATTTTTTGTGCATATTCTGGACACTTTGATGGTTATTTTGATGTAGAGTTTGTAATTTTTGGATACTTGGTTGAGGAGATATGAATTTCTGAATTAAGGTGTGACAATTTGTGTCACACCAAGCTTGATGAACTTCATGATTTTATTTGAGGAGCTTAGGAATGTTAGACTGAGCCAATTGTTTGCATGAATGAACATATGTATGTTGAGATAACATGTGAGTTTTTCTGGAATTTTTGATAGCATTTCCTAATTGATGGGGATTTTCTCTTCTGTTGGATCATTTTGTGACATTTTGTGACACATGTTGGCATTTGACTTATGAAATTCTCATGGTAATAGGATGGATGTGAAATTTGACATGTGGATTGTAGACACATTATAGGTCATTGTGGTTTTGATCCCATTCATTTATCATGTTGTGTCACTGTTTTATGATTTTTGGAAGTTGATGCTTGTGTTGATGCCTTATGTTGGCTTGTTTGAAATTGTCTGAACTTCTTGATTTTCATTGACCAACTTCCCTTAATCCAAATGAGCTGAAAATTGATATGCTACTCATTGAATGTGTTCTGCTTAGGTTGGAATTTTTGTGGAATTAATTGAGTTGTTTTGGTATGCTTTTGATTGAGATCTTTCTGTTTGGTCTTTTGAGATTGCAAATTGCATGTTTGATGCTATTTTGTGCATAAAATGATAATGGTGATTGATATGAGCATGGGACCAATTGGTTTTGCTTTTAAATTGTTTGAATGTGATTTTGGATAATTTTGACTTGCTGTTTTGGATTTTTCATCTCTTTTGGACCCTAGGCTTGGCCTAGTGGTCTTGTTTCTCACCTTTGGAACTGGATTTTCAGGTTGAAATGCAAAAGGCTTAAGGAGAAAATTGCAGGCTGATTAAATTGAGTTTTGTGAATTGTTTATGACTAACATTGGCTTTGTGTTGTAGGGTTTGATGCTTGAGTTTGAGCTCATGGCTTGCACTTGTGTGCATTAACTCGTGTTTGACTGTACAGATTAATATTTGCTGTTTACTGTTGGTTTGTCTGAATACTAATGATACTTGATTGATTTCAGGTACATTAAGTCGCTTTAGTTCTTTAAGAACTTGCTGTGCTGCTGCTTGGTTTATAAACCAGTTGAGGTAGACTCTCTTGTCTCCATGTAGTCTGGAAGACCTGGCTTGTTATTTAGCCAGGCAACTGTCTGAAGTCCTCCTTAAGAGGCGATGTTTGTGATTGTTTACTTTTGTCCCTAAGCAGGTAAAGACCTCTATGAGGCAATTGGCGGAACCCAAGGGATATGCAATCTATCCCCCGCTATTCTGTTGAGTCGTCCCTCTGCTCACACCACTGTGTTGATGCATTGGGACATTAACCCAAGATCTTGTGCTGTTGCACAGTCGAGTCAGAGTCTTGAGCGTAGAAGGGTTCCTCCTTTCTGGAGAGGCTAGAATGAAAGGCTCATCTGTGTAACCCACCCTATTAAGATCAACTTGCAAAAATCCTGACTTATCCACTCGTATGCCATTATTATTTTCAACCCACTTGCAACCAAATATAGGAATCTGAAACTTCTCATAATCAAACACCAAAATGTGCTCGATAACCCCAAAATATGACAGATTTGCAAATTTCGGGTTTAAGTCCTTCACACTTGATATGTGCATTGCTTCAGCTACCAAGGTGACACCACTATTTTGCATAGTACTTTTATCATCTTGTTCTTTGGTATAAAATGTGTATCCATTAATTGCGTATGCGCTATAAGAAAACACAACCAAACTTGGACCATATGCTAAACATCTCAACCTTTCTGTTATTGAAGCGGGATCTGAACGATACTTTGAATAAATATGTTCCTTAAACCATGGTATGAAACTTCGATTGTGCTCTCGTACTATCCAATTCTCATTTCTATTCGGATTTAAACCTCGAAGAACACCCTTGTGCATTTCAACATACGGCTCAACCTCAATCTCATTGTGCAGAACATACAAATGCACTTGATCTCGTTCGACCCTTGATACTGTCACAACTTTATTTCCAATTAGCTGTTTACCTTCTTTTTTTTCAACAATATGAGATTTGGGGAGTCCAATTGATTGAACATTTGACAAATATTCTGTACAAAACTCAACCGCTTCTTCAACAATGTATCGTTCGGCAATACAACCCTCTGGTCGACTTCGGTTTTTCACATACCCTTTTAATATTTTCATATAACGTTCAGCAGGGTACATCCATCTCATATAAGCTGGTCCGCACAATTGTGTCTCTTTCACAAGATGAACGACTAGATGGACCATTATGTCAAAAAACGAGGGAGGAAAATACATTTCAAGATCACACAAAGTAACAACTATTTCTTTTTGCAATGTTGGTAAGATCGCAGGATCGATCATCTTACTGCAAATTGACTTGAAGAAAAAACACAATTTAGTTATTGCGCTTCTTACTTTTTCTGGCAGAATAGAACGTATACTTATCGGTAGAAAATGTTCCATTATAACATGGCAATCATGCGTCTTTAAACTCTTTAACTTGAGGTCTTTCATAGACACAAGTCTTCTAATATCTGATGAGTAGCCTTCTGGAACTTTAACTTCACTTAGGAACTTACACAATATTTTTTTCTCCTTTCTAGATAGAGTGTAAACAGCAGGTGGTAGATATGCTCGTTTTCCTTTCTTCACGGGTCCCAATTCAGTTCTCATTCCCATGTTTACCATGTCGTTCCTTACATTAAGGCCATCCTTAGACTTTCCTTGTATATTGAGTAACGTACCAATAACACTGTCAAATACATTTTTTTCAATATGCATAACATCGAGGAAATGTCTTACATACAAAGACTTCCAATATGGCAGTTCAAAAAAAATTGACCTTTTCTTCCACCCACTCTTGACAAGTGTATGTGCAAAAGGCTTGCCAAACTTAGTACTTACGTCCTTCACCTTTTCAAAAATTTGATCACCTGTCAACATTGTTGGAGCTCTACCTTCTTCTGTATTTCCATTGAATGCTTTTCTTCACCCACGGTAGTGATGATTAGAATTTAAGAATCTACGATGACCGAGAAAGACATTCTTATGACAAAGGTCCAATCGCATCGTATCGGTTCCGTCTTCACAAACAGGACACGCTTTTTCACCTTTAATGCTGTACCCTGATAGATTTCCGTATGCTGGAAAATCATTAATTGTTCCAAACAACATCGCCCTCAAGTTGAAACTTTCTTTCCTATACCATCATAAACCTCCACACCGTTCTCCCACAAAAACTTTAAATCTTCGATTAAGGGTGTCAAGTATACGTCTATGTCATTCCCTGGTTGTTTAGGCCCAGAAATTAACATAGATAACATCATGTACTTACGCTTCATACATAGCCATGGAGGTAGGTTATAAATCATAAGAATCACAGGCCATGTGCTATGCGAGATACTTTGAATAACATGTGGGTTCATTCCATCAGTAGACAATGCCAAGCGAAGGTTTCTTGCTTCTTTTCCAAATTCAGGATAATCATTATCAATTTTCATCCACTGGGGTGAATCTGCCGGATGTCGAAACTTTCCATCAATAATTCTTTCATCTGCATGCCAAGTCAAGTGTCTTGAATCGGTTTCACTACGATACATGCGTCTAAATCTCGGAATTATAGGAAAATACCATAAGACTTTTGCTGGAGACAACTTTTTCTTATATCGAGGAGCACCACATTTAGGACACTCATTTAACGATGCATACTCGTTTCGAAACAAAACGCAATCGTTTGAACAGGCATGTATCTTATCATAGCTCATGCCAATAGAGCACAACATCTTTTGGCCTCATACGTTCGATTGGGAAGAACATTATCCTCTGGTAGTATATCTTTCATAAGAGCTAATAACTCTGTGAAACTTTTATCCGACCATCCATTGCCCGCCTTTAAGTTGTACAACTTTAATAACGCAGACAATCTTGTGAATTTTGTACAACCATTATACAACGGTTTCTCTGCATCGCTTACCAACCTCTCGAACATTTTGGGACAGTCCTTAAGATCTTCTTCAAGCGCTTCTGCAATCTCTTCGACTCGATCATAATCATATGTATCTGTGCAATCGTCGTTTGAAGCATAGGTCGTATTATACCCCGATTCAACATTCTCGTTACTTTTCTCACCATGCAAATTCCAACATGTATAACTTCTATCAATTCCATACCGTAGTAAATGCGATGCCAACTGAACCGCGTCAACCTGACTCCCATAATAGCAACTCAAGCAAGGACATGTCATTCGATTGGGGTCTTTGGCGTGCGCAATAGCAAACTTAACAAATTTCGATACCCCATTCTCGTACTCTTTCGACAATCGATTGGAATACATCCATGTCTTATCCATGGTTTTAACGCAAAGTAATTAGGGTACAAAACGGTATAACGCGTTTCTGTCAAAACCCAAAGTATACACGGAATGAATACGGAGCAAGATATAATAGGATTGCCAAAATATGAGACATTGCTCTAAGTTCTTGAAACCAACATGTAATAGGATTGCCAAAATATGAGACATTGCTCTAAGTTCTTGAAACCATATCACATATATCACTGTAGCAGACAAAGTTATTCCATTTGAGTATCCAACATTTAACATCAAAATCACTTTCTGAAATTTCAGTAATAGTTAGAATATGAGGATACAATGGTGCAAACATATCAGTTCATTCCTTCCTACTTTCTCAGCAAATTTAAACAAATGTTGAAAAGGCACTGATTCTATTAGAACTCCCAACATTATTTCTAAGTCAATGGCGATGCAAGTTACAGAATATCATTTATATCAGAACAAGATGAAACTTTCGGTAAGTTACAGAATATTAAGCAAACATAGTCACAAACTCTAATAATCGATACTGACAAATAAATAACCCATAATGTAGCAATGCAAGTCCATTCAAACCAAAATCGACCACCTATTCTTTGACTTCTAGGGCAAAACAGAAAGACACGAAAACCTAACCTTAAAACGCAATGAGATTTCCAGGTATTGAATCCTTCTCTTTCGAATGCAGTCTCTTTCAAATTTGCAGTGTTTATCGTTGAGATTTCCAGGTACTTTGTGGAATTTTTTCCAGGGCAGCGAGAGCTTCGAACGAGAGAGAGTGAAAGAGGGATTTCTGAAAGTCAGGGATTTTGTAATATTAGATTTATTATAATTTTTATAAATGACCTATGAGAGCGCTTTTACCATGAAAGCGCTTTCATAGATGTGAGACTGAGACCTATAAGAGCGCTTTTACCTTGAGACCTATAAGAGCGCTTTTACCTCAAAAGCGCTTTCATAAGTGTGAAACCCATGAGACCTATAAGAGCGCTTTTACCTTAAAAGCGCTTTCATAAGTGTGAAACTCATAGATGTGAGACTGAGACCTATAAGAGCGCTTTTACCTTAAAAGCGCTTTCATAAGTGTGAAACCCATGAGACCTATAAGAGCGCTTTTACCTTAAAAGCGCTTTCATAAGTGTGAAACTCATAGATGTGAGACTGAGACCTATAAGAGCGCTTTTACCTTAAAAGCGCTTTCATAAGTGGAGACCTATAAGAGCGCTTTTACCTTAAAAGCGCTTTCTTTACATAGGCGAATTTTTTTTCAAGCTATTACAGCGCTTTTTTTAAAAAGCGCTTTCTTTTTGGTGCTGCCAAAAGCACTTTTTGGCGTAGTGACAGATGACTTGCCTCGGCAGTCCACCCTTGTTTGAGCCTCACTTGACTGGATATAGTGTGTGCTTTGTGAATATTTGCTTGAAATGTTTGTTTTGTTTTGTTGATGCTTGCATGCTTGTTTTTCCTGGTTAGGATTAGCTTGTTGTTGTGCAAGTAGATAGAAACCATAACATAGGGCAACGATGCATGATAACACTAGGCTCGAGTACAACTCTCTGGTAGTGTGTCTCCCCTTGGTTTCTGGCTAGAATTTCTTTCCCGTTCAGGGGAACTACGTCGCCCTGATCCTCATACCAGATGAGGTACGTAGGCAGGAGACCGTGCGAGGTCTCTCCGGGCACTTTTTTTTCTTTTGTGTGTGTGCTTGACGGTTATAGGCTCGAGTTCCCGACTCCCTATTAACTTGTTTGGTTGTTGTGTGCTTGGAAGCTGATGTAAGTCCATCGAGTGGCATTCGGGTTCCAGTGTGCGTGTGTTTGGTTCGGATGCTGATGTAAGTCCAGTGGTTGGCATTCAGGCTCCATGTTTGCCCGTGTTTGTGTGTGTCCTGTTTGGCGTGCGTGAGTCGAACTACGGCAGCTCTGATTCTCGTTCCAGACGAGATACGTAGGCATAGGACGCGATGTCCTAGCGAGCCCTCTTCCTCTTAACCCCACCTGTGTTGTTTCGGTGTGTGTGTGTGTGATGTGTTTGTTTAGCAACCTTTTCTTTCTTTTAGAGCGTGGATCCCGTCGAGTACGACGGACGTGAGGGGTGCTAATACCTTCCCCTTGCGTAACCGACTCCCGTACCCTTTCTCTTTGGTCGCGAGACCATGCTTTTTCCTAGGTTTACTCTGAGCGTTTCCTTTCCCTCTTTTGGGATAAATAACGCACGGTGGCGGCTCTGTGTTGTTTTGTTTTAGCCCGCCGGTTGTTTTTCGCGGATGCGACACGGTGTACTTAAGTAGAATACGAAATATGGTAAGGTACCACGCGCTTAAGTGATTTTGGCATATTATAAGATATGGGCCATATACACTTGAGTGGGCTTTTTAGCTTGCAGCCCACACAAGTGGTTCTATAAATAGAACCCTTGTGTAGAAGCATTGTCACACTTGCAATTTCGTTTCTCTCTCTCTCTCTCCCACTCAAAACCTTCATTCGTAGCAGCTAGCACTGAGATTGAAGGAATCCGTTCGTGTGGACTGAGTAAAGGCGTTGTCATCGTTCAACGTTCGTGATCGCCATAAGAGGTAACGATTCTATCACTGATCATGCCCATTCGTAAGGATCATTAAAGGAGAAATTTTAAATTCCGCTGCGTTTTGGATCGCCTTTCTCCTTCAAGAGATTACTAAGCTGAGTAAACCGCATAAAATCCTATAGGACACTAATTTCCAAAACAATAATTTCAATCAGATAGTGAAGATTCAAAATAAAATTGATTCTTTTCTCCAGCAAGAAGAGATATGGTGGGCTCAAAGAGGAAAAATGCACTGGTTGAGAGAGGGAGACAAGAATACTAATTACTTTCATCAGAAAGCCACCCAAAGGAAGGACCATAATAGGATCATAGCTATTGAGAAAGCTAATAAGGACATCATGCAAAAAAAGATGAGATTCAACAAATGATATTACAGTTATACAAAGACTAATTCAAAGCTGAAAATATGGTGATTCACTCAAACTGTTTTCAAACTCAAGACAAGACTTGTACTACATATATGGTTAATAATTTATAGGTTCCTTTCTCTAAATAGGAGGTTATTTTTGCTATTAAGAACCTTAAGAGCAATGTTACCCCGAGTCTGGATGGGATTCCAGCTATGTTCTTTCAAGCCTATTGCATATAATGGTGAGCATACCCGTAACATTATTCTTAATATCCTCAACAACCAGGAGGTTCCTAAAAGATTTAATAACACTTTCATCAGCCTCATTCCCAAAATTAACAATCCTTCTAAACCCACTGACTTTACACCAATAACTTTATGCAACGTTTTCATGAAAATCATAACCAAAACAATCGCTAACATGACTAAGTTGACCCTTCCTAACCTTATCAGTGAGAATCATAGAGCCTTGTTCATAAAAATAAAAATTACTCATAACACTATGGTTTCCTATGAGATATTCACTCACCTGAACAAGTCGACAAGAAGGAAGAAAGGTTTTGTTGGTATCAAATTGAGAATGGAAAAAGCCTCTGAGAGATTGGATTGGAACTTTATTCATAGAACATTAATCAACATTGGTTTTCCAATAAACTTTATTAATCTTATCATGAATTGTATTAACACTGTTAGATTTTCTACTCTTGTAAATGGTTTTCTTACAAATACTTTCTAGCTAGTCAGAGGAATAAGACAAGGAGATAAAGTTAGTCCTAGAAAACAGTAGCTCACTTGGAGATTACTATCTAACATTATTCATATGAAAGACAACCTCGGTCACAGGGGTATACATACTTACATTCAATGTCCTAGGTGTAATACTAGTATGAAAACTACAAATAATTGTTTTATGAGTTGTTGGCGGGATAAAAATGTGTGGTTTAGTTCTCAACTTAATATAAACTTTAACAACAAACAGACAAACTTCACAGATTGGTGTAAGCACAATTTTAGAAGTATGAGTAAATACAATCTTGCCATATTTATAAACATCCTAGATGGCATATGGAGTGCTAGAAATAAAGATATATTCGAACAGAAAGACTCACATATTATGAAGGTCATCATTAGCATCACACATCACATATTGCAAAATAAATTTATCCCATCCAATAAATGTTCTCATCCATCGTCTCTTAGAGTTTGAAATCGTTTCTTTATGATGTTAACTAAGTTCATATCGTTCACGATGTCTTAATATTTATTTTTCCACATCTTTGACAATTAATTTGAAATATCTAAGACATTTTTCAACAAATGCAATGTGAGTGAAAAATCAAAATGATTCATTAGAAGTAAAATACCATTTGCTTTACCTCTTGCATCTTTTATAAAAATGGAAATATAGAAATCCACTAATGGAGATAAATAAGAATGAATCTTATATATATTCCACAAGTATGAAACTTACAATGTAAGATATACGATTATATAATAAGCAATGATCTAGTTAGCCCAGTTAACAAGTAGCAACTTATAACTAATTTCGTAGAGTTAGTTATAACCGTTATAAGTTGGATACAAGATATTTGAGTTTGTTAGCTGCTCATAACTAACTTCCTAAACCACTAAGCTATGCCATCATAATTATTCCAAGATTTTCTTGCAAGCTGCAAGAGATTCGAGTATAAAAATTTAATCAAAATGTCTGCAATTATGTCTAGAGCATTTTTATTATTACAATATGCTTTGTCCGTTCATGGAAGACATGATTGACAACTATGTGTAAAGCATATTTTTAATTATAGTAGACAATGATATGATATTTATGAATTATCTGCAAATCCTTTAGCAAATACAATAATATTTATCCATAACAAGTTGCTTGAGCTAGTGTTCTATATTATGCTTTAGAAGAGTATCAAGATACAACTAATTGGTTCTTTATTTTCCAACTAATTAGTGAGGTTCCAAGAAAAAATAAATCCTTTTATGGATCTTCTAGTATTAGGGCATGCCATCCTTTGATCCTAAGGCCAAAAGATGAGCTAAAAAACAAGTATTTTTCCAAGATTATTATTGAGATACTTTAGGACATGTGATCTAGATAGCATGTATTCACAACATAAGAAATCTCATGTCTAGAATAAATCAAGTACAATAATTTTTCAGTTAATCTTCTATATGTTGTAGGATTAAATAATGGTTGACCAAGAGATTTATGGAATTGAAGACGTGGTTGTAAAGGTGTGGAGAAAGGTTTGACTCAAAGTAACTATGCTCCTTAAAGTAAATCTAATGCATATTTTCTATGGCATAGGAAGATATTGAATTTAGTTATTGCCACATCAAAATTTAGGACGTACTTGAGCACTTCTAAATCTTTGATATTGAACTTGTCATTTAACAACTCCCTGGTAGTGTGTCTCCCCTTGGTTTCTGTCTAGAATTTCTTTCCCGTTCAGGGGAACTACGTCGCCCTGATCCTCATACCAGATGAGGTACGTAGGCAGGAGACCGTGCGAGGTCTCTCCGGGCACTTTTTTTTCTTTTTGTGTGTGTGCTTGACGGTTATAGGCTCGAGTTCCCGACTCCCTATTAACTTGTTTGGTTGTTGTGTGCTTGGAAGCTGATGTAAGTCAATCGAGTGGCATTTGGGTTCCAGTGTGCGTGTGTTTGGTTCGGATGTTGATGTAAGTCCAGTGGTTGGCATTCAGGCTCCATGTTTGCCCGTGTTTGTGTGTGTCCTGTTTGGCGTGCGTGAGCCGAACTACGGCAACTCTGATTCTCGTTCCAGACGAGATACGTAGGCATAGGACGCGATGTCCTAGCGAGCCCTCTTCCTCTTAACCCCACCTGTGTTGTTTCGGTGTGTGTGTGTGTGTGTGTGATGTGTTTGTTTAGCAACCTTTTCTTTCTTTTAGAGCGTGGATCCCGTCGAGTACGACGGACGTGAGGGGTGCTAATACCTTCCCCTTGCGTAACCGACTCCCGTACCCTTTCTCTTTGGCCGCGAGACCATGCTTTTTCCTAGGTTTACTCTGAGCGTTTCCTTTCCCTCTTTTGGGATAAATAACGCACGGTGGCGGCTCTGTGTTGTTTTGTTTTAGCTCGCCGGTTATTTTTCGCAGATGCGACAGCTGGCGACTCTGCTGGGGACATAGAGATGTTGACCTGCGCTGGTCCATCTTCCCTAAGCGAGTCTCTCCTAGTGTTCTAGGTTAGTTTAGGTTGCTTTTGCCGCTTTATTTATTGCATTTATTATTCTGACTGTGTATATATTTGCATAAATATTTGCATGCATCATACTATCATGTTGCCGTCCTCTGTGCAGGTGGTTCCGTTGTTTTGGGGTGGGTGTTCTGAGTGGGGCTAAAACCCAGGCCCGAGTATACACCTAGGATTAGTGTGGTCTCACGTTCCTCATTTGCTTTATTAGCATATTGTTGCAACGTGACATACCACAAGTCGGACGAGGTTCATCTGAGAGCTCTTCCTTTGTGGAGTACTCCACTTTGGTTGGGTTACCTCTTTTGAACTATTGACTCCGGTGGCCGATCATTCCCGGATCTTTGGTTTAGACGATCTCAGGAGAGCTACAATGGCACACCCGAAAGGGCAAACCCATTGAGTATCTCTGCCCGATTGTCGAGATTATTATCCGCCTTAGGATGACCTGTTTAGAATTTACCTGTGAGGGGATGGTGATTCTTACAGATGCATGTTCAGATGGTGACTATCGGTTCAACAGTTGATCAGAGTCATATTTATAAGTCGGATTTATGGACCTTTGTTTCTGAGACGCCGAAGTGCTGTCCAAGTTATTTATCAGTGGGGATCCGTTTATTTCAGGATTCCCCGGGCCGATTCAGAGGGTTGTGATTATCTGATCAGAGATTGTTTGGTGATGATGATGATGATGATGGTGTATCTTTCAGTTCCGTTTATTTCGGAACCCTTGAGTTGGATTTGTGGTTACATTTTCCCTCAGATGGTTATGATCAGTTCAGAGATCAGGGCTGTAACTCAGCGCAACAGATGATTAGATGACTTGGAGGATGGCACAGTGCATTGCATTCATTCATCAGCATCATTACATCTTGCATTTACCTGCATCTAACACATGTTTATCCATATGCAGGGACATTTTGATCGAGATCCTGGTTGAGAGACTTTCTTGCTCAGATATGAGAACCGGTTTGAAAGACGATGTTGTCTATAGCTTCTTCAACCCAGAGATTGACGAGCTGAGAGATATGATAGCATTGATTACGCCCGACCATGTGGGGATGTTCAGAGAGGCATACGGTGGTATTCTGAAGATGGTTTTCAGACTCACTGACAGTGACAGAAGCGCCATTCATACTCTTCTCCAGTTCTATGACCCAAGTCTGAGATGTTTTGTGTTCCCGGACTATTTGTTGGGGCCTCTGATGGAGGACTATGCTAGTATATTGGGTATGCAGATCCGAGATCAGATTCCTTTCTGTGCTATTAGAGGAGTGCCTGACGTCCTTGGGATTTCCCGTGCTCTTTATTTGAGTCCGGAGATGGTCAAGGAGGGTTTGAAGGAGAAAGGAAAATTACCCGGTTTTCTTTTGAGTTTCTTGGAAGCTAAGGCCAAGGAACATGCTGCAGTGGGTAACTGGAAGACGGTTTGTGCCTTGATTGCTGTGAGCATTTATGGGATTATCCTGTTTCCTAATTAGAAGAGCTTTGTGGACCATAATGCTATCAGATTGTTCATGCAGAGGAACCCTATTCCTACTCTGGTCGGAGATGTCTATTACTCGATTCATAATAGGAACGAGAAGCGGCGTGGTGGTCTGATCCGGTGTTGTGCTCAGTTGCTATTCAGGTGGTTTATGGGGTATTTGCCTTCCCGAGGTGCTTTTGCTTCTCTTGATCCTACGGTCAAGTGGTCGGTCAGATTGATGGGTTTGCGGGCTGCTGACATAGCGTGGACTCATAATGGTATGGCTGGACGGGATTTCATATATAGCTGTGGGAGATTTCCCAATGTGCCTCTCATAGGTGTTCAGGGTTGCATCAATTACAATCCGACGCTTCTTAGGAGACAGATGGGGTTTGCCATGGAGGTTCCTCCTCTCGAGCGAGAGATTCAGGAGTCCTTTTACTTCTCAGCTGAGGGTGATCAGGCCAAGTTGATACAAGTGTCTGGGTCATGGCGTAACATCCAGAGGAAAGGCAAGGTTCCTTTTGGCAAGGTCAACAGCCGGTCTTTTCCTCCATTTGATGATTGGCTGCGGAAGAGAATTGAGATCACACATCTACCTTTTTCGGGAGGTGATCCTGGGTGTCCTTTGATTGAGGGTCCGCGTTCTTCTGTCAGTATGGAAGAATTCCTCGAGATGAAGAGAGCCAGAGATCAGTTGCTTGCAGAGAAATCGGAGTTGGAGATGAGTGTTGCTCGTATTCAGATGGCCAACCAGGAGATTAAAGTGAAAATGGAAGATCAGGACAAGCGACATGCCTTGGAAGCAAAGCGCTTTGAGATGGATACTGCCTACTATGGGAAGGTCAATCAGGCTTTAGCATCGTCCACAAGGGAGCATGACATCACGAAGGAGAAGCTAGCCAGAGCTTCAAGGGTCATTGAAGATGAGAAGAGGAGGCAAATCCTCGTGAGAGATCAGAGGGACGACAGAGTCCGAGTCCTCATCGCTGAGTGGGAGGCAAAACTGAAAACCAAGGAAGCAGAGAATGTGAAGATCACCGCTGAGAGAGATCATTACATTGCCGAGAGAGATCATTACTTCAGGCAGATGAAGATTCACCAGAAAGAGGTAGGGAGATTACAGCAGGAGAACACCGAGCTCAGGTTCGCCGCAGAGTTCGCTAGGATGGTTGATGATGTAGGGCCATCTGTGGGACCCTCATCAGGCTAGCCTTTCTCATTTGTGTGGATTACCGTCAGGCCTGTTGACGGAATTCATTTGCTTGTATTTCCTTATTAATTTTGGAGAATTGGTATCTGATTTGTATCGTCTCTGGTGTATGACTGTGGCACTTATTGTGCAATTTTGCTATATGATGGTTATTTTCATTCAGTGATCAATCTTCAAGCTTTATTTGCTTTACCATATGCACTCACACAGTACACACGTGGTTGGGGGTAGTTTGCTGAAATCATATATCTCTGATCTGTATGATGAAATCAAATGCTGAATATCAGAATATTGCTGCCGGATTATTATTGTCTCGATGAAGCCAGGATCAAGAGACAAAGTGTCCCTCATGTGGATGGACATTGCATTCATGCATGATCATAATAACTTGTCTTCTGTTTTGCAGGTGCCAGTGTCTAACCTGTTTGATTGATACAGGAATGGTGAATCCGCCCAACGCCGACCTTCTCGAGCTGAAAGAGAAGATGGGAGAGCTGATCAATGTCATGCAAGAGTTCGCCTTGGGGAAGAAAGTCATTGCCGAGAAGGTGGGGAGGATTGAAGACTGGTTGAAGAAGGGGAAAATACCAGGAGGTGCTTCGTCGTCTGGAACGAAGAGATCCTTTGGTGATGGTCAGCATAAGAAGGAGGATGGCGCGAGTGCTGTGAATGTCCATGCCCAGAGAGGACACGGTAGGGGTCATTACTACCAGCGTACTGCTGCGGTAATGATGCCTATTGGTAATCAGTCGGTACAACAGCAACATCAGCCAACTCCACAGAGGGCACAGGGAGCTGGGAGCCAAGTGAGAGGAAAGGGGGTTGATCGTCATTTTGATAGGCCATCCATGACGTATGCTCTTCTGTTCAAGAAGTTGATGGATCTCGGGATGGTACAAGTGAGGACATTAGCTCCATTGAGATCTGATCAGAGGCCACCTAACTATGATGAGAACGCCAGGTGTGAATTCCATTCTGGTGCGCCTGGGCATAACATTGAGGGTTGTAGAGCCTTCAAGCATACTGTCCAAGATCTGGTGGATTCCAAGGCCCTCAATTTTACATTGTCATTGAATGCTAATGCCAATCCCATGCCGGCGCATGGTCAGGCGATGGTGGGTGCAATTGCTGAAAATTCAGATCGCGTCTGTGCGATGGGGGAAGAGACTGACAGTGACTGTGAGCTGGAGTCGTGGATAAAAGCGTGCGTACCAGGGAACTGGAAGGCCTGAAAAGATCTGCACGGTCACTCTGCTGGAAGAGTAATAATTTCTGTTTTTCAGTTTTATTTGCATGAAAGCCATACGTTTTGCCCGAAACGTATTGGTCCATTGTAAGGGCCACCTCATGTTTCATTTTGCAACATTTTGCATCATTAATAAATGGATGTTTTTCAATTAAAAGCGGTGTTCCTTGTTTTTCATTTATTTTTGCAGTTTAAAAACAAATAAAAATGGCAATGTTTATTTTCATTTTTCCCCTTTTGATTTGTCTCGTTCTGACATCGAAAAAAATAATTCTCCGGATCTCATTGATAACGATTTGGTTACACCTCTGTATGACTTCGACAATCCGATCTATCATGCCGAAGAAGAAGACGAAGAAGACTGTGATCTGATGGAATTAGCCAGGTTGTTGAAACAAGAGGAGGAGGTGATTCAGCCGCATGAGGAGCGGGTTAAGAATGATATTCCAGGCACCGCCTAGGTCAGAAAGGAAATGAAAATTGGGGCTGCTTCAGAGGCAAGTCAAAAGCAGAATGGTAGCCTTGTTGAAGGAGCATGTGGATACCTTCGCCTGGTCGTGTCAGGATATGCCAGGGTCGGATACCGGTGTCGTTGTGCACGAGCTACCATGGAGAGAAGACTGTCCTCCAGAGAAGCAGAACGCCGGTGCTATTTACCAGAGAGCCATGGTGACTTTGTTTCATGATATGATTCATCATGAAATCGAATGCTATGTTGATGACATGATAGCAAAGTCCCAAAGCAGAAGAGGGGCATCTGGCAGATCTGGCCAAGCTGAGTGGACTGATTGAGATAATTCAGACTGAGGTTGAATTCGAATAAGTGCACTATCAGAGTGCGGTCCGGTAGGATGTTGGGGTTCATTGTAAGAGAGGAATCGAGGTTGGTCCTGTTTTAAAAAAAATGATAAAATAAGAAATGCCTGAACCGAGAATGGAAAGAGAGGTTCGTGGTCTATTAGGTAGATTGAACTACATGTCATGGTTCACATCTCCTCTAACAACCACGTGCGAACCCATATTCCAGATGTTGAAAAAAAAGATCAAACGGTCAGGTGAAATAATGATTGCCAAAGGGCATTGAAAAATGAAAGAGTAATTTGCAGGAACCTCTGATTCAAGGAGCAATTGTTAATCTGGTACTTGACGGCCCTCGAGGGGTCTATGAGGTGTAATGGGGCAGCATGACGAGTCTTGTCGAAAAGAGCATGCAATTTACCTTAGCAAAAAGTTTACCGATGGTGAAACAATACATTCACTGTTCGAGAAAACTTGATGTACTTTGGCATAGGCTGCTCGCCGACTGAGACAGTATATGCTGGTTCATCCCACTTTGTGGATTTCGAGATGGATCTGATCAGGTAGATTTCTGAAAGAGCCAGCAATGACCGGACGGGTTGCGAGGTGGCGAACGATTTTGATTGAATACGATATTCAGTACTCCGCTCAGAAGGTGATCAAAGGGGAGTGTATTGTCTGATTACCTCGCCCAGCAACCCATAGAGGATTGTCAACCGATGAAGTTTGAATTCCCTGATGAGGACATCTCGAGGTGCTCTAATCGAAAGATTATGAGTAACCGATCCCGGAGGAGGGGCCTGACCCTGAATCTGAACGGGTTCTGATGTCTGATGGGGTTAATGGTGGGAGTTTGTGCTGTCTGACTAGCATTCGAATGCACCGACAGTATGGGCAAGTGTGAAGCTTGTATCCTGGGTATTGTACCTCAGTGCGCGCATCTACTAGGGCAAAAGCCTTTCTCCTTGGTATATGGAATGGAAGCTGTGCTACCGGTTGAGGTTCAGATTCCCTCTTTGAGAGTCCTGATGGACGTGAAACTGCAAGAGGCTGAATGGGTAAGGACCCGGTACGAAGAGTTGAGCCTGATCGAAGAAAAGAGGCTGGCGGCCATCTGTCATGGGCAGTTATACCAGCAGAGGATGAAGCGTGCTTTTGACAGAAAGGTACGACCTCGGGTATATCACGTTGGTGATATGGTGCTGAAAAGGATCCTTCCTCCTCAAAACGATCGAAGGGGCAAATGGACACCCAATTATGAAGGTCCGTTCGTGGTAAAAAAGGTTTCTCTGACAGAGCTTTGTTGTTAACGACCATGGATGGCGAGGATTTTCCATCCCCTACAGATGCGGACGCAGTTAAAAAAATACTTCGTATAAAAAGACCCGCTGGACGAAAAGAATAAAATAGTCCAGGCAAAAAGGGGCATCCCGGCGAACCAAAAAACAGAAAGAAAAGGTTCGGGCAAAAATTAGGGATAAAAATGAAAAATTGTACACCCGGCAAGTCGAAAACCTGAAAAGGCGACTTGGGCAAAAAAGGGTATCCCGGTGGATTGAAAACCCGAAAGGGCGGTCCAGGCAAAAGAGGGACTGAAACGAACAACTGCGTCTCGCATGATCGTTTGCGCTTTGGTTAAAGCATCATGGATAACACCCGGTAGGGATCAATCAGAAGCGTCTTGTTCAGAAGGCAGAAAGCACGGAGAGTTTGAGGACATATGGGGTGTAACCGAATTGGAACTCGATGAGATCACGGGTTTCACATTGCCATTAGGATAGATTTTTCCTTTTGTGCGCAATTACCTCTTTTCAGGAATTGCTTCCTTTGTATTGCTCAGTTTGAGCCACACTTTTCAGTCAATAAAATGCAAATTCAGTCAAATAATTTTTGTTTTTGTTTTTCATTACCGTTTTGATTGCAAAAACATCCAATTATTTTTGATAAAGAATTTTGCATTTTAAGACATACAGGTCCCTTCCAATGCATGTTTATAAGATTGAAAGCTTGAAATCTTATTCGGAAGGTGGGGTGACCCAAGTGTTGAAATCTTAACATGCCTGGGGCACGGTTTTATCTAACGATCTCTTTTGCAGGAACTGTTGGATCTTTTCACTCACTTGCAGGTTGTGATGTGGAAGCTTTTGACAAAACAAATCCCTATGGAGTCCAATCAGGGACGAATGAAGGAATGACGAGGCGTACGAAGATCCTTGAAATTAATCAAGAAGACTCTTCAAAGTCGGAAAATTGAAAAGTCTGTATAAATCCCAGGAGTTCGCTCTCCGTCGAGTACAGAGCGGTTTGGGGTTACAAGATGATGGAGCAGAAAAGTCCAGACGAGTCTGGGAGTTCTCAAAAGTGGAAAGCTGACATGGGAGTTGGATATGAATATCAAGGTTCGACGAGTCGTCTGGTGTTCAGTACCAGAATTTCCTTATCTCTCCAAGCAGAGTCGTGAGGACTAGTTCCCCAGCAGATTCAAGGTCTGTGAGGGTTTCCCAAACAGAGTCGGGGTTTATATCCTCAGCAAGTCAAAGACAGTTGAATCCCCACAGAGTGTTGGTGGTTCTTATCCCCAGCAATATCCCCAAGCGGATCGGGTGCAAAGGAGGTTTTTCCCCAGCAAGGGTTGCCTTTTCCCAGCAGCAGTGCTATTCCCCCAACAGGGTAGAGATCGGAGTGTTGGCGAGTTCCTCAGCAGAGTGTCTCGAGCTCCCCAGAAGAGTCCCTTGAGGAGGATACTTTTTATGCATTCATCATGTAGAATAAGCATAGCATATTGCATAATAAAATCGCGTAGCATTTCCATAATTATGGAGCATTACGCTGGAAAAAAGATCATGCATCATTATTGCAAGCATGAAGCTAGTCTCAAGCCGTGGTTATCGTCTGAGGAGTGTGGAGTCGTGATTTTGAATCAAAGTTTCTGTCGAGCGAAGATGGGAATGGTAATCAAAGAAATTTTCGGGGTCCAGAAAAGAAAAAAACAAGAAAGAATAATCCCCAGCTAAACGCGAAGTGTTCGTGTGCTAGGGCGGAATAAAGAATAGCCGGTTCGTGGCGTGCTATCCCCAGCATGGGTCTTTGGCATGCGTGCCGACTCACTTATCACTGTTTTGTTATCTTTGCCGATGCTGATAGGCATGAAGAGTTTTCCGGTGTTCAGACCGAGGCGGTATCCAGACCGAAGTGGCGTTCAGGCCGATTTCCAATTTTCAGATCGAAGAAGTTTCCGACGATCAGGTCGAAGTACTTATGGCATTCAGGCCAATTTTCCGGTGTTCAGACCGAGGCGGTATCCAGACCGAAGTGGCGTTCAGGCCGATTTCCGATTTTCAGATCGAAGAAGTTTCCGACGATCAGGTCGAAGTACTTATGGCATTCAGGCCAATTTTCCGGTGTTCAGACCGAGGCGGTATCCAGACAAAAGTGGCGTTCAGGCCGATTTCCGATTTTCAGATCGAAGAAGTTTCCGACGATCAGGTCGAAGTACTTATGGCATTCAGGCCAGTTTTCTGGTGTTCAGACCGAGGCGGTATCCAGACCGAAGTGGCGTTCAGGCCAGTTTCCGATTTTCAGATCGAAGAAGTTTCCGACGATCAGGTCGAAGTACTTATGGCATTCAGGCCAATTTTCCGGTGTTCAGACCGAGGCGGTATCCAGACCGAAGTGGCGTTCAGGCCGATTTCCGATTTTCAGATCGAAGAAGTTTCCGACGATCAGGTCGAAGTACTTATGGCATTCAGGCCAGTTTTCCGGTGTTCAGACCGAGGCGGTATCCAGACCAAAGTGGCGTTCAGGCCAGTTTCCGAGTTTCAGATCGAAGAAGCTTCCGACAATTAGATCGATGCAGCTTGTGGCATTCAGGCCAATCTCCCGGTATTCAGACCGAAGTGGTGTTCAGACCAAAGTGGTGTTCAGACCAAAGTGGCGTTCAGGCTAATTTTCCAGTATTCAGACCGACATCAATATTTTCATATTCCGGCGTCCAGTATTCAGACTGACGGGCGGCGCTCAGGCCGTGGCTATCTTGGTGTCACCAGTTATCCAGACATTTCTGTTTCGGTATTCAGGCCGACTTTCTCCGTGCCAGACGAATTTTTCTTCAAGATTGTTTCTTTGCCAATTCTGACAGGCATTGTTAATTATTTTCCCATCAGAGTGCAAATTGTTCGTCTGTTCTTGGTATTCAATCACTCTTCATCCTGATCATCTGAAAGCCGAGGCTATTCATATCGACAGGTTCACAGTGGATTGAATAGGGGCAGCTGTAACACCTCAAAATTTGCCCTCCTCTCTTGGGACTAGCATAACATATTTGCATAACATTTTTTAGGTCATTAGGCATTGCATATTGCATATCATGTGGTTACATTGTGCAAGTCATCCTTCTAAGTCTTGAGTAGAAGATGAAGGGGCTAAAGTGCAAGCTAGGGTTTCATTGATTGAATGACCTGATCACTAATCATCTGAGGGTGGTGGTTCAAATTAGGGTTTCATGATTTCTCAAGGAGATTGATCTTGATCTTGGTTGAAATGATACATCATCATCATCATGGTCTTGCTATCATCCAGGAGATCCAAGTGTTTGATCAGATACCTTGAGATTAGGGTTTTGACCACTGGTCAACCCTAATCAGTTGCATTGGGCCAATCAGGGCATGACAAGGAGATGGGGTCTATAATGGATATGGGGATCATTTCATGATTGTATTGAGCTTATGGAAGCTAGGGGCTCATCCTTGAGCCATTTCATTAGAGAATTGGGGCTCAACTTGATCAATGCACAGCCAAATTCATCTATCAATTGAAAAGTCAACTGTGGTCAACTGTGCTTGATTTTATGGATTTGGAGGTGGGAGAGAGTTGGATACACTTCATTCATGTTGAAACAAGTTTCATTTGACATTTCAAAGATCAAGAATGAAGAAAATAAAATCAGGAGAAAAATTGCCAAAAATGGAAAGTGACTTGTAATGAAAGTTTCCAAAAATGGAAAGTTTTTCACCACAAAATTACATGTCCAAAAAAGCTTCAAATGAAATTGTGTTCAACATGAAAGTTGTAGATCTTGCTTTCACCTTTCCAAAAAGTCCAAGAACTTGAAATTCCCATGTATGGTTGACAAGATATGGTCAAATCATTTTCCAAAAATGCCTAAAATCAAAGGGGCATAACTTTCACATGGAATGTCCAATTTGGGTGATCTTTCTTTGAGCAAACCCCATTTCACATGTACTTTCATGGTGCATAATCAAAATTCATCAAAAATAAGCATGGCAAAAAGTCATTTTTCAAGTGGCTTCTTTTGAATTTTTGGTGTGAACCTGTGAATTTGAGAAATACAAGGCCTATGCACATGAAACCACTTCCAACACACTCCAAATGCCAAATAGAACTTGTGGGAACTGTCATGTACTGTTGCATTGGCCAAATTTGGAAAGGTCATTTTTGGACTTTCACTTAAAACCACATTAACACTAATTCATCCAATTTTGTTAATTATGATTAAGAGATGGATTAAGAAGTTGGTATAAGTTACTAATCATAACAGAAATGCTAATGAGATTGCACATTCCAAGATTTGTAACTGAATTTCCCTCCAAAACCACAAAATTCTCTCAAAACTTCATCACATTTTTTCAACATTTCTTCATGAAATCTTCATCAGTTTGGATGATTCTTGCTTGATCCATGTTCCATATACCTTGAGGAAGAACTGTTTTCATCCAAATCGTGGCAAAGCTTCAAGAATTCCAACTGTCCAAAGCAAGGTCAACAATGGCAACTTCATGATTCAAGCATCTGAAGCATCATCGAGCTAAGCTGGCCTTTCCAATCACCTTCCTCATCACTAAGCTTCATCTGTTTCACCTTCTTTCACGTGGAAAAGCACAAATCAACCTCTGCCATCTCCAAGAGGTTAGGTTTCGAATTTCTCCATTGCTTGAATTGTTAGATGGCTTTTGTAGTTCTTTGATTATAGATCATCGTGCTATTCATAGTTTTTGATTTGGTCAAGTGTAGTGAGAGAAATCTGAGTTTGAAGTTTTGGTGTGCAAACTTAAATCGTTCGATCTGTGCTGTACAGTTAGAGTTAGGACAAACTAGTTACATATTCATGATCTAGGTTGAAAGACGAACACGTGGATATATAGTTTGTGCATTTTGGTTGAGAATTCGTGCATGTTGAATTCTGGAATGATGAACGTGTGAGGACGATGAAGAGCGCTTCTGCATTTTCCAGAAAATCGTCTTTGATCCGCGTCTGCTGTGCCTTGCGTTTGAAAACGCGTTTCCCGCCCTGGCCAGCGAATCACACACTGCCACCACGTTAAGTTATGCGCTGCGTTTTGGTCTCTGATTCAAATAATTACAACTTTGCCATTCAGCTTTAATTAATTCATTTTATTAGATTAAATAAACATTTCATTTCACAATAAACTTCAAAAAATCAAAACTAATTCAATTTTAATCCAATTTGAGTGAGGATTTTTTTGATGAGTTCCAAATTTTGTCTAGTTTTTTTTAGGAATGATAGTCAAAGTTGTGCTTGGTGAATTTTTGACTTTGCCTAGTGATCTTGTTCATGTATGCATTTGATGTATGTTTCACCATATTGATCATGAAATGATGATACTTCCAAATAAATTGATGAAATTTTTTGTGCATATTCTGGACACTTTGATGGTTATTTTGATGTAGAGTTTGTAATTTTTGGATACTTGGTTGAGGAGATATGAATTTTTGAATTGAGGTGTGACAATTTGTGTCACACCAAGCTTGATGAACTTCATGATTTTATTTGAGGAGCTTAGGAATGTTAGACTGAGCCAATTGTTTGCATGAATGAACATATGTATGTTGAGATAACATGTGAGTTTTTCTGGAATTTTTGATAGCATTTCCTAATTGATGGGGATTTTCTCTTCTGTTGGATCATTTTGTGACATTTTGTGACACATGTTGGCATTTGACTTATGAAATTCTCATGGTTAATAGGATGGATGTGAAATTTGACATGTGGATTGTAGACACATTATAGGTCATTGTGGTTTTGATCCCATTCATTTATCATGTTGTGTCACTGTTTTATGATTTTTGGAAGTTGATGCTTGTGTTGATGCCTTATGTTGGCTTGTTTGAAATTGTCTGAACTTCTTGATTTTCATTGACCAACTTCCCTTAATCCAAATGAGCTGAAAATTGATATGCTACTCATTGAATGTGTTCTGCTTAGGTTGGAATTTTTGTGGAATTAATTGAGTTGTTTTGGTATGCTTTTGATTGAGATCTTTCTGTTTGGTCTTTTGAGATTGCAAATTGCATGTTTGATGCTATTTTGTGCATAAAATGATAATGGTGATTGATATGAGCATGGGACCAATTGGTTTTGCTTTTAAATTGTTTGAATGTGATTTTGGATAATTTTGACTTGCTGTTTTGGATTTTTCATCTCTTTTGGACCCTAGGCTTGGCCTAGTGGTCTTGTTTCTCACCTTTGGAACTGGATTTTCAGGTTGAAATGCAAAAGGCTTAAGGAGAAAATTGCAGGCTGATTAAATTGAGTTTTGTGAATTGTTTATGACTAACATTGGCTTTGTGTTGTAGGGTTTGATGCTTGAGTTTGAGCTCATGGCTTGCACTTGTGTGCATTAACTCGTGTTTGACTGTACAGATTAATATTTGCTGTTTACTGTTGGTTTGTCTGAATACTAATGATACTTGATTGATTTCAGGTACATTAAGTCGCTTTAGTTCTTTAAGAACTTGCTGTGCTGCTGCTTGGTTTTATAAACCAGTTGAGGTAGACTCTCTTGTCTCCATGTAGTCTGGAAGACCTGGCTTGTTATTTAGCCAGGCAACTGTCTGAAGTCCTCCTTAAGAGGCGATGTTTGTGATTGTTTACTTTTGTCCCTAAGCAGGTAAAGACCTCTATGAGGCAATTGGCGGAACCCAAGGGATATGCAATCTATCCCCCGCTATTCTGTTGAGTCGTCCCTCTGCTCACACCACTGTGTTGATGCATTGGGACATTAACCCAAGATCTTGTGCTGTTGCACAGTCGAGTCAGAGTCTTGAGCGTAGAAGGGTTCCTCCTTTCTGGACCCACGCTCCTTTGTCTGAAGCTCTCCCTGGTCAGGGACAAGAGCTGTGAAGTCTAATCTTCACTCACCTTTCATCAGCTTCACCTTAGCCTCTCAATGGCAAGGTTAAGAGCTAACACTACCCTGTACACACTACGCCAAAAAAGACCTATGAGAGCGCTTTTTTTGGCCTTTAAAAGCGCTTAAAAGCGCTGCCGTAGGTGGCGCTGCTATAGGTTTTAGCAGCGCTTTTTGTTTACTAAAAAGCGCTGCTAAAGGTTGTCAATAGAGAGCGCTTTTTAGTAAAAAGCGCTGCTAAAGGTGGTATATAGACAACCTTTAAGAGCGCTTTTTACTAAAAAGCGCTCTCTATTGACAACCTTTAGCAGCGCTTTTGAGTAAAAAGCGCTCTTAAAGGTTGTCTATATACCACCTATAGCAGCGCTTTTTACTAAAAAGCGCTCTCTATTGACAACCTATAGCAGCGCTTTTTAGTAAAAAGCGCTCTCTATTGACAACCTATAGCAGCGCTTTTTACTAAAAAGCGCTCTCTATTGACAACCTTTAGCAGCGCTTTTTAGTAAAAAGCGCTCTCTATTGACAACCTTTAGCAGCGCTTTTTACTAAAAAGCGCTGTCTTTTCCTCTAGTAAAATAACAAAACGCTGCCTTCAGTTTAAGCCTACCATTTCAACCTGTAATATTTTTTGGGAATAATCCCATAAACCTGTAAATCAAGCCTCTCTAATTCAAGCATTTGGAGTCATAATTCAAGCATTTGTAATTTTTTAAACCAACACAAGCAAACCAACACAAGAATGAACACATTTGGAGTCATAATTCAAGCAAACCAACACAAGGATAGATAGGCACTGAACACATTTGGAGTCATAATTCAAGCATTTGTAATTTTTTAAAGCAAACCAACACAAGAATGAACACATTAATCTATCCATGAAATTAAAGATATCACTAAAATTATAAAGAACTATACACAAGTCAAAACTAATATGTTATACGGCCTATTTGGAGTCATAACTAATCTGTTAAAAATATAAAGAACTATACACTTGCCAACCAGAAACCATTCTTCATCAAAGTATTCATGTTATTTTGAAACCATTATATACTAATTAATCTTTTCTCAATAAAATATTGACACAATTCCTCCTTGATTTGTTCCAACTGCAGTCTCGTGTAATGAGCACACTTGTATTCATCAAAGTACTACATAACAAAACATAATATGCATGATTTAGTTAAAAGTAATAAATAATATGAAATATTCGATAAATATTAAAACAAATCCTAAGTTATAAATCCATACCGTGATTGGAATCTCTATTTGATTCATATTAATGATTTCCCTCATAAACCTCATTACAAAGTATCCGCAATCGATACCGTTGCGCTGTAGAGGACACTACATAGAAAAATAAATAAGAATGTATAGTTATCTTTTCTTATCAAGTAGCATCACTATTATAAGCAAAATTGTGAAAATTAAAGTACCTGCACTTTTATCCACGTAATGTTGCTGGATTTAGTACGTGGTACTCGAGCTTGTCTTTGAGATCGGAACACTTTTATTGATCTAACAAAATAAAAACATATATTTAGAACAATCTCACATAAATATACACGAATATTTAGAACAGTCTCACTTACGTATCAACTAATTGCTTCATATCCGGATAATTTGTCCATTCACCATCTATCGAATTCAGAAAATATACCACTTCTTTTAAAGGATCAATAGCAAGCAACAACCAGTGACACCTATAAATTAAAACAAAAGTTTATATGGAATTTTTTACGTAAAAGAAACAATTAAAGATTAGAATAAACTTAGAATTAAAATCTAACCCTGAATTATACGGCCAAAGATACAAGTTGTTTGTACTGCTGGCCATGAATCTCTTGACTAAGTACTCTCTACATGAATCCGGTTCCCTACAAATTAATGCTTTGTTGACCAGGGAGGAAGACACGAAACGGAATCTGTTTGACAATTGATCATTCCCGCGCATGAAATTGTCATACAAGAACCTTCAATAAAAACATAATAAACATTAGACTATTTTTATTGAAATGTGTAAATAAATTGTTCAAGTAATTAAATAATATATAGATCGGATTACCGGATGTATGTGTGTATAACACCGACGCCTAATTCTTGATGCCGAAAAATATGTTCCAGATCTTCTTTTCCGATTGTTTCAGTGCATGAATAACCAAAGATATCTTCCTCCATATCCAGTAAGCGAATAGCACCAGCTGTTGCCATATCTGATGAGTCAACAAGTGTTTCAAGAGATATCTGGTATCGAGGCACAAAAGCACCTTTTTTTGGCAAATATTTCACTGGAAGATCCCTTTTGTTTTTCTGTCGACTACCAATTTTCTGGCTCAGTTGTTGTGACCCTTGAGCAAATACCTATAAATCATATAACATAGGTAAATTATAAAATCATGCATTTTTTGATTCGGATCATATAATTAACACTTTCAATATACCTCTTTTTGTGATGCAACAGACTCGTTGTGCCGCAAAATCCCTTTATCCTTAGATGCGGGTTTTGTAGGCGTCTAAAATTACCATGTAAAAAAAATTAACTTAACGGTTCAGAATTGACATTTGAATACTAAAAGATTCATAGTGGTTTTTGAATTCAACATACCTCATCATCAATGAAAATGAGATCCAAGGGCCATGCAACAAATGATCCTATTGCATCTCGCAACAATGTTGTCTCTGAAACAATGTCAGGTATCGGTAGCAACGCATCCTTATCTAATACAACATCAACCGATACTTTAAGGTGTCCATCCGGGAGCGGTCTATGGTGAAGTAAATCTCCCGAAGTGTTGTGCACTTTTCCCTTGCCAACTAGGCGATAAGTCGGTGACGATAAGTATAGCTGACAAGATGAAATGCCCTAAACCAATAATAAATATGTTACTTTTAATGTGTATATATTTCAATTAACATAAATGTGCTATTTTAATTTCAAAATAACATATATAATTACCTCGGGAAATTTATTTTGACAATTGATACTGGCTTTCTCACTAGTTTCTTTCAACTGTGAACTGCACTTTTCCATACACCTATATCTCTCATTATCCTTTTGCAATTGAAGAACTTGCGCTTGTAATGCCTGCAACGTCTCCATCACTTCTTGATTGCTAGGATTTCTTCTCCTTGGATTCTTATACAAGGAAGTTGGAGTACAACCATGCCCTTTACCCCTCACCCGACCGGGATACTCAGGAACATTTAGTGCTCTACTAAGTACGCTCCTGTTCTCCTGGTCCTCAGCTGTGCTTATCGATTGAGATAGGGTCTCCTGAAATTCATTTACATATCGGAAATTATTAGTGGAGATAAAAAAATTAATTATATATTATTAAACTTTTGATTTAATTAAAGACACAATGTTCTACTTACACATTCATCATAAATATGTTGAACGTCATCCCTAACAGTTCCATCCTTTCCCACACGAGCTTCTTTCCACAAAACATGTGGCGGAAGTGATGTTGCGTCACTTTTCGTCTCGTCTAACTACGCATTGACACAAATAATAAGATAATCAAATATAACACATTGAGACAATTAATAAGATCGTAGCATTTTTGTATACTTACAATTTTTTCCTCTAAGCGTGCATATCCCAAACGCCCTTTTTTGTATGCATACGTGGGATTTGACGCTCTCTCGCGATTTGTGGCACTCACTTTCTTGAAATTTTCGTCTCTTCTTTGGGCTACAAAAGCAACCCATTCTTCTTCTGTAATGAAGATCGCATACTTCACTGGATATTCCGGATCATATTCAACAAAAAATTTTTCTTTGTCCTTAAGATACTTGTTTGTTAAAAACGTTCTCCACCCTCTGTGTCTTTTTCCGGCCAATTGAAGTATATACTTTTTTCGGATAGTTGTATCTTCAATGTTAAAAGACCTCTACGAAAAAATATTGGAATAGAGTGTGTTAGTATAAGTAATTTAAACACATTATCGTCAATATAAAGAAAATATAAACAATCATATATTGTACCAGTATCTCAGTCCAAATCTTATCTTTAGCGCTACCCAACTCTTTATTACTCCATCTTGTAGCAGTGATTGGAATGTGCATACGAACAAGTGTACCAATGTAGCTTGCCAACTTTGCAGCATTAGACCCAATTAGTTGGTTATCAGCATTCCAATTTACATTATATGTTACTGCTTTATCTCTATCACGAATGATACTCTTCATAATAGTGATGCCTCGTGTAATTTCTTTTTCTGAAGTATCATCAGGAGCATTTGCATCTTGTGAGTTTTCTTGATCACTAGCCATTTAACCTGTAATAAAGAAAAAATATAAAAATGAAATGAAAAATATAAAAATCCATAATCAATAATCCATATATATATTGAATAATATAAAATGACATAGGCTATAATTAAATTTTCTTGAATGACATAGGCTATAATTATACTATTACCTTTTTCAGTAACGTCTCTTTCTTTTCTTGGTAGGAATATGTTCTACTTTTCTTTTAACAACGCGGACGGTTGGATTGATCCAAATACCCTCATTATGATCATTTCTAATACATGATTCATTCTCATTTTGATCATTTATGGTAAAAGATTCAATCTCAACATCAATATCACCTTGATCTCCAATTCTTTCATCAATTACTTTGTTAGATAAAAGCACTATAGACCATTTCGTACTTGTCGGATCAGTGACATAGAATACTTGTTTAGCTTGAGAGGCTAGAATGAAAGGCTCATCTGTGTAACCCACCCTATTAAGATCAACTTGCAAAAATCCTGACTTATCCACTCGTATGCCATTATTATTTTCAACCCACTTGCAACCAAATATAGGAATCTGAAACTTCTCATAATCAAACACCAAAATGTGCTCGATAACCCCAAAATATGACAGATTTGCAAATTTCGGGTTTAAGTCCTTCACACTTGATATGTGCATTGCTTCAGCTACCAAGGTGACACCACTATTTTGCATAGTACTTTTATCATCTTGTTCTTTGGTATAAAATGTGTATCCATTAATTGCGTATGCGCTATAAGAAAACACAACCAAACTTGGACCATATGCTAAACATCTCAACCTTTCTGTTATTGAAGCGGGATCTGAACGATACTTTGAATAAATATGTTCCTTAAACCATGGTATGAAACTTCGATTGTGCTCTCGTACTATCCAATTCTCATTTCTATTCGGATTTAAACCTCGAAGAACACCCTTGTGCATTTCAACATACGGCTCAACCTCAATCTCATTGTGCAGAACATACAAATGCACTTGATCTCGTTCGACCCTTGATACTGTCACAACTTTATTTCCAATTAGCTGTTTACCTTCTTTTTTTTCAACAATATGAGATTTGGGGAGTCCAATTGATTGAACATTTGACAAATATTCTGTACAAAACTCAACCGCTTCTTCAACAATGTATCGTTCGGCAATACAACCCTCTGGTCGACTTCGGTTTTTCACATACCCTTTTAATATTTTCATATAACGTTCAGCAGGGTACATCCATCTCATATAAGCTGGTCCGCACAATTGTGTCTCTTTCACAAGATGAACGACTAGATGGACCATTATGTCAAAAAACGAGGGAGGAAAATACATTTCAAGATCACACAAAGTAACAACTATTTCTTTTTGCAATGTTGGTAAGATCGCAGGATCGATCATCTTACTGCAAATTGACTTGAAGAAAAAACACAATTTAGTTATTGCGCTTCTTACTTTTTCTGGCAGAATAGAACGTATACTTATCGGTAGAAAATGTTCCATTATAACATGGCAATCATGCGTCTTTAAACTCTTTAACTTGAGGTCTTTCATAGACACAAGTCTTCTAATATCTGATGAGTAGCCTTCTGGAACTTTAACTTCACTTAGGAACTTACACAATATTTTTTTCTCCTTTCTAGATAGAGTGTAAACAGCAGGTGGTAGATATGCTCGTTTTCCTTTCTTCACGGGTCCCAATTCAGTTCTCATTCCCATGTTTACCATGTCCTTCCTTACATTAAGGCCATCCTTAGACTTTCCTTGTATATTGAGTAACGTACCAATAACACTGTCAAATACATTTTTTTCAATATGCATAACATCGAGGAAATGTCTTACATACAAAGACTTCCAATATGGCAGTTCAAAAAAAATTGACCTTTTCTTCCACCCACTCTTGACAAGTGTATGTGCAAAAGGCTTGCCAAACTTAGTACTTACGTCCTTCACCTTTTCAAAAATTTGATCACCTGTCAACATTGTTGGAGCTCTACCTTCTTCTGTATTTCCATTGAATGCTTTTCTCCACCCACGGTAGTGATGATTAGAATTTAAGAATCTACGATGACCGAGAAAGACATTCTTATGACAAAGGTCCAATCGCATCGTATCGGTTCCGTCTTCACAAACAGGACACGCTTTTTCACCTTTAATGCTGTACCCTGATAGATTTCCGTATGCTGGAAAATCATTAATTGTTCCAAACAACATCGCCCTCAAGTTGAAACTTTCTTTCCTATACCATCATAAACCTCCACACCGTTCTCCCACAAAAACTTTAAATCTTCGATTAAGGGTGTCAAGTATACGTCTATGTCATTCCCTGGTTGTTTAGGCCCAGAAATTAACATAGATAACATCATGTACTTACGCTTCATACATAGCCATGGAGGTAGGTTATAAATCATAAGAATCACAGGCCATGTGCTATGCGAGATACTTTGAATACCATGTGGGTTCATTCCATCAGTAGACAATGCCAAGCGAAGGTTTCTTGCTTCTTTTCCAAATTCAGGATAATCATTATCAATTTTCATCCACTGGGGTGAATCTGCCGGATGTCGAAACTTTCCATCAATAATTCTTTCATCTGCATGCCAAGTCAAGTGTCTTGAATCGGTTTCACTACGATACATGCGTCTAAATCTCGGAATTATAGGAAAATACCATAAGACTTTTGCTGGAGACAACTTTTTCTTATATCGAGAGGCACCACATTTAGGACACTCATTTAACGATGCATACTCGTTTCGAAACAAAACGCAATCGTTTGAACAGGCATGTATCTTATCATAGCTCATGCCAATAGAGCACAATATCTTTTTGGCCTCATACGTTCGATTGGGAAGAACATTATCCTCTGGTAGTATATCTTTCATAAGAGCTAATAACTCTGTGAAACTTTTATCCGACCATCCATTGCCCGCCTTTAAGTTGTACAACTTTAATAACGCAGACAATCTTGTGAATTTTGTACAACCATTATACAACGGTTTCTCTGCATCGCTTACCAACCTCTCGAACATTTTGGGACAGTCCTTAAGATCTTCTTCAAGCGCTTCTGCAATCTCTTCGACTCGATCATAATCATATGTATCTGTGCAATCGTCGTTTGAAGCATAGGTCGTATTATACCCCGATTCAACATTCTCGTTACTTTTCTCACCATGCAAATTCCAACATGTATAACTTCTATCAATTCCATACCGTAGTAAATGCGATGCCAACTGAACCGCGTCAACCTGACTCCCATAACAACAACTCAAGCAAGGACATGTCATTCGATTGGGGTCTTTGGCGTGCGCAATAGCAAACTTAACAAATTTCGATACCCCATTCTCGTACTCTTTCGACAATCGATTGGAATACATCCATGTCTTATCCATGGTTTTAACGCAAAGTAATTAGGGTACAAAACGGTATAACGCGTTTCTGTCAAAACCCAAAGTATACACGGAATGAATACGGAGCAAGATATAATAGGATTGCCAAAATATGAGACATTGCTCTAAGTTCTTGAAACCAACATGTAATAGGATTGCCAAAATATGAGACATTGCTCTAAGTTCTTGAAACCATATCACATATATCACTGTAGCAGACAAAGTTATTCCATTTGAGTATCCAACATTTAACATCAAAATCACTTTCTGAAATTTCAGTAATAGTTAGAATATGAGGATACAATGGTGCAAACATATCAGTTCATTCCTTCCTACTTTCTCAGCAAATTTAAACAAATGTTGAAAAGGCACTGATTCTATTAGAACTCCCAACATTATTTCTAAGTCAATGGCGATGCAAGTTACAGAATATCATTTATATCAGAACAAGATGAAACTTTCGGTAAGTTACAGAATATTAAGCAAACATAGTCACAAACTCTAATAATCGATACTGACAAATAAATAACCCATAATGTAGCAATGCAAGTCCATTCAAACCAAAATCGACCACCTATTCTTTGACTTCTAGGGCAAAACAGAAAGACACGAAAACCTAACCTTAAAACGCAATGAGATTTCCAGGTATTGAATCCTTCTCTTTCGAATGCAGTCTCTTTCAAATTTGCAGTGTTTATCGTTGAGATTTCCAGGTACTTTGTGGAATTTTTTCCAGGGCAGCGAGAGCTTCGAACGAGAGAGAGTGAAAGAGGGATTTCTGAAAGTCAGGGATTTTGTAATATTAGATTTATTATAATTTTTATAAATGACCTATGAGAGCGCTTTTACCATGAAAGCGCTTTCATAGATGTGAGACTGAGACCTATAAGAGCGCTTTTACCTTGAGACCTATAAGAGCGCTTTTACCTCAAAAGCGCTTTCATAAGTGTGAAACCCATGAGACCTATAAGAGCGCTTTTACCTTAAAAGCGCTTTCATAAGTGTGAAACTCATAGATGTGAGACTGAGACCTATAAGAGCGCTTTTACCTTAAAAGCGCTTTCATAAGTGTGAAACCCATGAGACCTATAAGAGCGCTTTTACCTTAAAAGCGCTTTCATAAGTGTGAAACTCATAGATGTGAGACTGAGACCTATAAGAGCGCTTTTACCTTAAAAGCGCTTTCATAAGTGGAGACCTATAAGAGCGCTTTTACCTTAAAAGCGCTTTCTTTACATAGGCGAATTTTTTTTCAAGCTATTACAGCGCTTTTTTTAAAAAGCGCTTTCTTTTTGGTGCTGCCAAAAGCACTTTTTGGCGTAGTGACAGATGACTTGCCTCGGCAGTCCACCCTTGTTTGAGCCTCACTTGACTGGATATAGTGTGTGCTTTGTGAATATTTGCTTGAAATGTTTGTTTTGTTTTGTTGATGCTTGCATGCTTGTTTTTCCTGGTTAGGATTAGCTTGTTGTTGTGCAAGTAGATAGAAACCATAACATAGGGCAACGATGCATGATAACACTAGGCTCGAGTACAACTCCCTGGTAGTGTGTCTCCCCTTGGTTTCTGGCTAGAATTTCTTTCCCGTTCAGGGGAACTACGTCGCCCTGATCCTCATACCAGATGAGGTACGTAGGCAGGAGACCGTGCGAGGTCTCTCCGGGCACTTTTTTTTCTTTTTGTGTGTGTGCTTGACGGTTATAGGCTCGAGTTCCCGACTCCCTATTAACTTGTTTGGTTGTTGTGTGCTTGGAAGCTGATGTAAGTCCATCGAGTGGCATTCGGGTTCCAGTGTGCGTGTGTTTGGTTCGGATGCTGATGTAAGTCCAGTGGTTGGCATTCAGGCTCCATGTTTGCCCGTGTTTGTGTGTGTCCTGTTTGGCGTGCGTGAGCCGAACTACGGCAGCTCTGATTCTCGTTCCAGACGAGATACGTAGGCATAGGACGCGATGTCCTAGCGAGCCCTCTTCCTCTTAACCCCACCTGTGTTGTTTCGGTGTGTGTGTGTGTGATGTGTTTGTTTAGCAACCTTTTCTTTCTTTTAGAGCGTGGATCCCGTCGAGTACGACGGACGTGAGGGGTGCTAATACCTTCCCCTTGCGTAACCGACTCCCGTACCCTTTCTCTTTGGTCGCGAGACCATGCTTTTTCCTAGGTTTACTCTGAGCGTTTCCTTTCCCTCTTTTGGGATAAATAACGCACGGTGGCGGCTCTGTGTTGTTTTGTTTTAGCCCGCCGGTTGTTTTTCGCGGATGCGACACGGTGTACTTAAGTAGAATACGAAATATGGTAAGGTACCACGCGCTTAAGTGATTTTGGCATATTATAAGATATGGGCCATATACACTTGAGTGGGCTTTTTAGCTTGCAGCCCACACAAGTGGTTCTATAAATAGAACCCTTGTGTAGAAGCATTGTCACACTTGCAATTTCGTTTCTCTCTCTCTCTCTCTCCCACTCAAAACCTTCATTCGTAGCAGCTAGCACTGAGATTGAAGGAATCCGTTCGTGTGGACTGAGTAAAGGCGTTGTCATCGTTCAACGTTCGTGATCGCCATAAGAGGTAACGATTCTATCACTGATCATGCCCATTCGTAAGGATCATTAAAGGAGTAATTTTAAATTCCGCTGCGTTTTGGATCGCCTTTCTCCTTCAAGAGATTACTAAGCTGAGTAAACCGCATAAAATCCTATAGGACACTAATTTCCAAAACAATAATTTCAATCAGATAGTGAAGATTCAAAATAAAATTGATTCTTTTCTCCAGCAAGAAGAGATATGGTGGGCTCAAAGAGGAAAAATGCACTGGTTGAGAGAGGGAGACAAGAATACTAATTACTTTCATCAGAAAGCCACCCAAAGGAAGGACCATAATAGGATCATAGCTATTGAGAAAGCTAATAAGGACATCATGCAAAAAAAAGATGAGATTCAACAAATGATATTACAGTTATACAAAGACTAATTCAAAGCTGAAAATATGGTGATTCACTCAAACTGTTTTCAAACTCAAGACAAGACTTGTACTACATATATGGTTAATAATTTATAGGTTCCTTTCTCTAAATAGGAGGTTATTTTTGCTATTAAGAACCTTAAGAGCAATGTTACCCCGAGTCTGGATGGGATTCCAGCTATGTTCTTTCAAGCCTATTGCATATAATGGTGAGCATACCCGTAACATTATTCTTAATATCCTCAACAACCAGGAGGTTCCTAAAAGATTTAATAACACTTTCATCAGCCTCATTCCCAAAATTAACAATCCTTCTAAACCCACTGACTTTACACCAATAACTTTATGCAACGTTTTCATGAAAATCATAACCAAAACAATCGCTAACATGACTAAGTTGACCCTTCCTAACCTTATCAGTGAGAATCATAGAGCCTTTGTTCATAAAAATAAAAATTACTCATAACACTATGGTTTCCTATGAGATATTCACTCACCTGAACAAGTCGACAAGAAGGAAGAAAGGTTTTGTTGGTATCAAATTGAGAATGGAAAAAGCCTCTGAGAGATTGGATTGGAACTTTATTCATAGAACATTAATCAACATTGGTTTTCCAATAAACTTTATTAATCTTATCATGAATTGTATTAACACTGTTAGATTTTCTACTCTTGTAAATGGTTTTCTTACAAATACTTTCTAGCTAGTCAGAGGAATAAGACAAGGAGATAAAGTTAGTCCTAGAAAACAGTAGCTCACTTGGAGATTACTATCTAACATTATTCATATGAAAGACAACCTCGGTCACAGGGGTATACATACTTACATTCAATGTCCTAGGTGTAATACTAGTATGAAAACTACAAATAATTGTTTTATGAGTTGTTGGCGGGATAAAAATGTGTGGTTTAGTTCTCAACTTAATATAAACTTTAACAACAAACAGACAAACTTCACAGATTGGTGTAAGCACAATTTTAGAAGTATGAGTAAATACAATCTTGCCATATTTATAAACATCCTAGATGGCATATGGAGTGCTAGAAATAAAGATATATTCGAACAGAAAGACTCACATATTATGAAGGTCATCATTAGCATCACACATCACATATTGCAAAATAAATTTATCCCATCCAATAAATGTTCTCATCCATCATCTCTTAGAGTTTGAAATCGTTTCTTTATGATGTTAACTAAGTTCATATCGTTCACGATGTCTTAATATTTATTTTTCCACATCTTTGACAATTAATTTGAAATATCTAAGACATTTTTCAACAAATGCAATGTGAGTGAAAAATCAAAATTATTCATTAGAAGTAAAATACCATTTGCTTTACCTCTTGCATCTTTTATAAAAATGGAAATATAGAAATCCACTAATAGAGATAAATAAGAATGAATCTTATATATATTCCACAAGTATGAAACTTACAATGTAAGATATATGATTATATAGGATAAGCAATGATCTAGTTAGCCCAGTTAACAAGTAGCAATTTATAACTAATTTCCTAGAGTTAGTTTAACCGTTATAAGTTGGATACAAGATATTTGAGTTTGTTAGCTACTCATAACTAACTTCCTAAACCACTAAGCTATGCCATCATAATTATTCCAAGATTTTCTTGTAAGCTGCAAGAGATTCGAGTATAAAAATTTAATCAAAATATCTGCAATTATGTGTAGAGCATTTTTATTATTACAATATGCTTTGTCCGTTCATGGAAGACATGATTGACAACTATGCGTAAAGCATATTTTTAATTATAGTAGACAATGATATGATACTTATGAGTTATCTGCAAATCCTTTAGCAAATACAATAATATTTATCCATAACAAGTTGCTTGAGCTAGTGTTCTATATTATGCTTTAGAAGAGTATCAAGATACAACTAATTGGTTCTTTATTTTCCAACTAATTAGTGAGATTCCAAGAAAAAATAAATCCTTTTATGGATCTTCTAGTATTAGGGCATGCCATCCTTTGATCCTAAGGCCAAAAGATGAGCTAAAAAACAAGTATTTTCCAAGATTATTATTGAGATACTTTAGGACATGTGATCTAGATAGCATGTATTCACAACATAAGAAATCTCATGTCTAGAATAAATTAAGTACAATAATTTTTCAGTTAATCTTCTGTATGTTGTAGGATTAAATAATGGTTGACCAAGAGATTTATGGAGTTGAAGACATGGTTGTAAAGGTGTGGAGAAAGGTTTGACTCAAAGTAACTATACACCTTAAAGTAAATCTAATGCATATTTTCTATGGCATAGGAAGATATTGAATTTAGTTATTGCCACCTCAAAATTTAGGAAGTACTTGAGCACTTCTAAACCTTTGATATTGAACTTGTCATTTAACAAGGTCTTAATCTTTGTAAATTTCATCAAGATTAGTCTCACCAAGACCAAATAATCCATATAGACTAGGATGACTATGAAACTTGCACAAGTCTGTTTAGTAAATAGAGAGTATCAGCTTTGGTTGGATGCACGAGAGTGAATCCGTATTTCAATAAGCTTAGTGTTTAATTGTCTGATTGTCCATTTTAAACCATAAAGTGATCTTTGTAATTAAAAAACCATACCAGGGGAGGGAGTTCAAGAATCGGAAGATGTTGAATATAGACTTCTTTTTTAAGGCCACCATGCAAGAATGCAGTATTAACATCAAAATGGAAATGATGTCAATTTCGAGAAGCTTTAGTGGCCATAAGCACTCTAATGAGTGGATAAATCTTCTTTCAACATGAACACCGATTACACAACTATACATAAAAATCAAATTCACTAAAGTTACAAAGTGAGAACTCTAACGAGTATCAATAATTCGTTTGCATCTAGTTTCTTGATTCGAACGTTTCCCACTAACAATTTATCCACTTTCCAATGGATGCTAAACCTTGATCATTTGTCTTTCGTGTAACATGTCATTTAATTTGCAAGATCCACCAATAATATTTTATAAAGGGGATATTAAGTTAAAATGAGAGAAATCTTCAAGGTGATCTTTATCAATAACAATTAAAGTATAACAATTAAAATAAGTTGTAATTGATAAACAAACAGTGTACATAAAGTACAAGGGGACTTTCTCTTAATATCGAATTTTTCGTCCAAGTGAGGAAGATAGAGAAATGACATGTAAGTATTTTGTAAATGATGTTTGAATCTTTATAGTTTTTTAAGAAATAATATTGATGTTTTTCTTGATCAAGGTGAGCTGTATTATTTAACTCGTCTAAAGTTTTATTTAAACAAAAATGAGTAAGAGTTTTGGTACATTTTTTTAACTAATAGATGAATGAGCTAATTTTTTCATGAAATCATATATTAATTTACCATCTTTTTTAAAATCACATAGTTGTTTATTTCATATATTAAAAAATACTATGATTAAAACAAAGTAAAATTTTTAAAAGGTCAACACCAAATCAATTTATCATGGAGAAGGGAACCCTAACAATTTTCATCATCATTCACCATGATGATTCGTAAGCTTGTTTCTTTATCATTCTTTAATGGAACCCTTCTATATCCCATGGCCTTGTCTTGCATCGAAGCCAACTTTCATTCAAACCACAAAATCACCTGAAAATATGAATACCCTCAAAGAAACCAAAACTTTTACTCAAGCATTAAATGGAGCATGTGATATTCCTAGCTTTTAGTTGCCTCAACCTATTTTAAAGGGAGATCGTCTATCAATTACTATCTTCTAAGATGAATATTTAGATGGAGTGGAGGTTTGTAAACATAATTTCCTTGGTAGAGTCTTAAGGCCAAAGGAGTCGAAGATGTTGTCAAGTTTGAGTCTTCTTAATAAAATTGCTCTACTTTGGAAGGATCTAGGAAAATGGGATGTGATTTCACTTGGCAAATGATTTATTGAATTCACTTTCTCGTCTTTTTAAGATGTGCGTCGAGTAAGGGCCCCAGGTTCATGGAACCTCTCCCTAGTTTTCTTAAAACTCTTTCCCTGGACTAAAGATTTTATTCTTAGTATCTAATAGAATAATACGACCCAGGTATGGGTTAGATCAAGAAAATTGGTGCCCTAAGATTCTATTTGCCATAGCAAGTAGTATAGGTACCCCCATTTGTTCTGATATTGCCTTCACCAAACCTATGATAGATAGAACCTACAATTTTTTTGTTAGGATGTTGGTAGATATGAATGTGTCTAGTGAAATTAGATAGACAATTCTAGTAGAGAGGAAATGATTCACTTTTTTCACCGAATTAGAATACAAAAATCCGTGAAGACAAGCTTTTATGAAGACGCTCTTTTGATGAAGAAAAATCAATTAAAATAATGAAAGGATAAGGATTAAAGTTTTCATGACAATTGATTGATCAAGATATTATGTTTCATGGAAATGGATTTATACTAAAGTATAATATGCATTTCAATCGTTATAAGCCTTAGGTGCTAAAAAAATAAGTTTTAACATTGATGCTTACATTGTTTGAAAGTTTCATTTTTAAGAATGTCAATCGATTTCCCCCTAGCATTAAATCGATTGACATTCTCAACAAAAATCATGTTCATTGTCTTTTACACTCGTTTCTCTTTAATCCTCTATATATATATATATATATCTCTGTGTGTGTGTGTCTGTGCGTGCGTGCGTGCGTGTGTGTGTGTGCACGTGCGTGTGCGTGTGCGTGTGTGTGTGCCATTGTTGCAGTGTTATGAGTGCACTGACTTTGATTCTTCCAAACTCTTGTTCTCTCAATATAGATGGTGTATTTATTGTGATAAGAGAAAGCTTTGGGGACCAAAGACTATTTATATGTTTGATTCTACCATCAAGAATTTAAAGCCATTAAAATTCATTACCATCCAATTAAATGGTCATATCAATTTACATTAAAACCAAAATAAATCATACCCTTTTCAGAATCAAAATCCCAAAATTATGGATCATATTAAATTGATTTTTTATTATTAATAATTATTATAATAAAAATAAGAAAATGTTACATTCTCCCACTTGGTCCATAGAACTGATTATTGGTATAAATGAGTCATGGAAAACTTACTCAAGAAATAAATATGTGAATCATAGAGATAGTCCCTCTTAAAGCGAGTAATCTCATTTATGTATTACAACACGTCTATTTTCAAGTATATATATGTAATGTGGTAACTAACTTGATGAATAAACCATGTTTACTCTTGGTCCAGATGTAACATAAAACATCACAATATAAGAGTTTTATTAATAAATTGTATGTATACAATCATAAGGAGGACCCAAGTCCCATGTTCTCTACATGATCCTTAAATTTTATTGGTGGCATGCCCTTAGTCAAAGGATCAGCGATCATTAAATCAGTACTAATGTGATTAATAACTACTATTTTATCTGTAACTCTTTCTCTAATGGCTAAATACTTTATGTCGATATGCTTGCTTCGACTTCCACGTTTATTGTTCTTAGCCATAAAGACAGTTGCTGAATTATCGCAAAAAATCTTCAGAGATTTAGAAACAGAATCCATGAATTATCGCTAAATATTGTAGTAGCAGTAACGTTTCTGTTGCAGAGACTTTGAGGAATAAAAATTTGGTTCCTTCTCTTTAGTTTGCATGCGATCAAGAAATCATAGATGCTAAAGAAAATAGAGGGAGTTGTTTAATATGCAAGTTTATACGAAACAAATTAAACTGTGCAGACCAACCCACATTACCAAACTCTAGTTGGCGTTGGTTTGGAGAGCAATCATGACTACTTAAAAGAGCTCATTTCAATTCTCAAATATTGGTCAAAACACTAATAACAAGCATCGGTTGTTTTGAGAAACCAAAAGAAACAACCGATAATGATGTTATAGGTATTACATAAATGAGTACACACTACAATCAAAAGTTATCCATAAGATGATTTATGAGTACTTTACAAATCATGTTAAGAGACATGGGTGACCTATATGAGATTTTCCCCTCCTATATATATATATATGAGAGTAATATATGTGGATCATTTGTCCTCAAATAAGTCAATATGAGATATTGAGTTTATTTGTTGTTCTCAAGTATATTCAAGGATCAAGGAATATGATATTGTACCATATAAGAGTGATATGTTCTCTTGTGTTCAATATAGATAGATATAAGGAAAAGTGATAATTATACATATGATCACTATCATAAAAAGGTTATGTCAGATCACATTATATTTTCGTTACTTGAGTATCAGTAATGTGTTGTTAGATATTGTTCATTGTTTATAGTATTAAATTGACGATTTAATATTATTGTCAATGTTACGATAACCTACAGGGTCACATCCATAGGGTACTGATAATGGAATGAATGATTAAATTAAATAAGATTTAATTTAATCATGTGTTAAGAGTATTTAAACTATTTAATATATTAACATATATAATTTATTTGATTAAATATAATTTAATTAAATAAATGAGAATTGACAGTTAATTAGATTAATTTAATTAATATTTTATTTTATATAACTAAAATATTTTAATTAAATATAAATAATATTTTATTTAATTAAATAAGATTGAGTTTATTTAGAAAAGGACTAAAATAAGAACATATTAGGGTTTTAGTAGCTCTCTATAAATAGAGAAATTATTTCCTTTGCAATCCTAGTTTTGATCATTCTCAGAAAAAGAAAATGCTAGCATCGTGTTCCACTTTATACTCGCGTAGACTTCATAGAGACTGTTAGTACCTTAGGATTGACATTAATTTTATAAAACAAATAATGTAATCACCTCTGTTGTTTTAATATGTTGGGTTGAAGAAGTTCAACATCTGGACCAACATGTCATGTACGATGTCACGACATCGTGACTGTGACATCGCGCATGTGTATAAATCTGCTATGTGCTAACTAAATTAATATTCTGGGATTAGTTAGGATATTTGGTGAATATCCTAACTTCTTTGTGGAGGTCTTAAAGACTCAATCAGAATATACAGTTTCTAAATATGGAGATATATATGGAGATATTTTAGGAACTAAAAGATTGAAGACCTTGGTTGTAGCAGAAGTTTTCTGCTGACTTTGTAACAGCAAAGGAGAAGTTTGCTGCGATTTCTAAGGCCCAAATCCAGTTGGGTGTTTAGGTTATAAATAGCAGATTGTAACCTAGGTTAAGGGTGCCTCAAATAATGTAAAATTAGGGGTGTGTGTGAGGTAAACCTCCCAACCTGTGGGAAGGTTACCATGTGTGTCTCAGTGCTCAAAGATGAGATTAGTTGTAACTCAAAGCCTGTAGGTAAGAGTTGTTATGGTCTTGCACTAAGCTGTCAAGCAAGTTCAAGATGGTTCGCATTACATTGTAATTGGTGTGATAGGAATGGAAACTGGTGGTTTCTATCTAGGAGTTCCTAGGTATAGATTGCATTGGGTAGGGATTAAGTGAAGAGTTGTAAACGGGGGAGTTTAACTCTGAATTAATACTGTTGATAGTGGATCTTCTTCCTGGCTTGGTATGCCCCCAAAGTAGGTTATGTTGGACCGAACTGGGTTAACAATTACTTGTGTGTTTACCTTCTGCACGTTATGATCCTGTCTGTTATAACTCTGTATGTATTTCAGTATGTGTATCAAGAGAATAACAAACCTGGTACATAGCATACTGTCTTAATGTCAAACAGGATGTTATGATATTCATCATGGACATCATAATAGGCAGGTTGGATGTTCTGCTTAGGTTCAGTAATTATTTCAGCCTGTTTATCAAGGGGATAACAAACCTGGCATAAGGCTCATTCTATAAATGTCAAATTGGATGTTTTGACATTTATTACTGTAAGCTGATACTGAAGTATAGACTGGTTGGTCTTGTACAGTACATCATTTTGTACAGTCTGTGTTCAGAAAAATAACAGACTTAGCATATGGTCTATGTTCTGGTCGTTAAACTGAATATTTTGACATTCATTCCTGACAGCATATGCTAAATTGTAGGATGGTTAGTTTTTTTGTTTCAGTATTTTTCTCAGGTTATTTTTTAGGAATCCAACAGCTGAGCTAAAATTCAGGAAACTAACAACTGAGCTACAATTAATGAACCTAACAAATAGCCTATTTGTTAGCACCCGAATATGTGGAAATTAGGTTAACTTGCTTAACCTAAATTTTAGGAAATACAAGTACAAGGCCAGCAAACTATAATACTGTAACAGGTGATGCTCAAATCAATATTGAGACATCATGCTGATAACTGTGCAGGCTCAACAGAAGTAAGTGCTATGTTTGATCTCTGCTGTGTTTTTGTACCAGATGGACAGAACTGGGTATTCTTCCATTCTAGGATGATATAGTAGCAGATGTCGTGACATCTGTGAATGTGTGCATATTAGTACTGGGTCTTAATTTGTATAACTGTCTTGTTGTATTAGTAATAATGTTGGATCAGATGTCATGACTTGGAGTAGAACATCTGAACTCTGACTACACCAGAATTTTAGAGACGGTGTTATTTTTCACGTTCATGATCAAAGTTAAAACACACTTCAAGAGGGAACTCAAAACTTTTATTTGTGTTTGATTCGTGATTAGTGATTTAATCAAGATCCATTCATCGTGATTGTTCCACTAAGAGGATCAATTTTTTTGAAAAATCTCCTTTAAATCCCTTCAGAACGGATCGTGAATATTGAAGGTGACGATAATGGCGGTTTTCGATCTATTTCTGCTTTGCTCGGTAAAAGAGAGGATGGTCATACATTTTGGTGCATAAAGAATCATACACGCGACTATAAAGAATCACACACGCGTTATACGAGAAAAAAGAAAATTTTGGTGCATATCATGAATCTCTTATTCCTTGCATTAGCAGAGCTACACCGGAAAAAAGAATGGATGTGTTTCACTAAAATGAGTCATCTTATAACAAATGTGTATAATAAGGTGTGTATTGATCTGACAAGATACAATTTTCGGGGAAAAAATCCATTATACATTGTCCCGCCTCAAAATCCAATTGATCGTATTATGTGTATTGGATGGCTTTCAAAAATGTGGCACTTTATTTTAGTTTTGAAACCAGGATGCCCTATACCCATAACACCCTGGAGTGGACAACTCATTCAACATGGAAAACTGAGACTTGGTTGAATCCTTTTATGGATAGGATGCAAGAATTCACCAAGTTGAACGAGATTGAAATAGAAACAAATAAACAAAAGTCAAATGTGTAATTCCCATACATACAGATTTAGACGGTGACACACGTTTTGATTCATTTTAGTTTTTATTCAATAGTGTGTTTATTTGGTTAGACATATATTGTATGTAATCCTATATTAATATTAATGATGTTAAATATATATGTTTTCATAGATTTCAATATTTGTTTCACTTTCCAAAATATTTCTCCATTTTCTATTGTAAAACAGATTTTGTTTCTGAAATTGGTTAAGTGAACAGTCTCTGGTACATCCGGAAATACATTTCTGGATTCATCCCAAATATTTTAAAAAAATACGAACATGAATTTATTCGAAAATATATTTTCTGATGCACCATATTTTCATAAATTTCACACAACAAAGTAGGGTGTTTTAAGAAGTACATTCTAAGTTCCATATTGACCTAAAACTTGTATAAAATAGATCTCTCATCTCAAATTTTTAACAAAGTCACATTACATCAGAATGAATATATATTTGCATGTCACATTTGTCTACTTTAACGGCGTGAATGTCTCACTTGAATTTAAGGTCACTGAGTACACCTCTCTTACAGGTCTGAAATGCATACTTGAGAATCTTCTAGAATACTTAGACAATCGAAAAGTTGTCAAATTCAAGTACCCACCCTCGATTGATAACGAAGGAAACATTCAGTTCAGTAAGTTTGAGCTGGAGAAAGATGATGATTTAAGGGTTATGTGGAGAACATTTCACCCTTACAAAACAAAAGGTTTGGTCGAGTTGGATGTGAAAATTGTGAGATCCACCAAAGATATTTTGAAGATATTGCAACGTCCTACTTGATGATGAAATGTATAGTTCATTTTTTTATGCATGTCATAACAATTATCGATGTAATGTTTCGATTTTTATGTATGTCATGATAATTATCGATGTTAATTTATCATTGATTGTGCATCTGTTTCATTTATGCAATTGTTCTTGATTCATTAGGATTTAGAAATACATATCGGTAAGGTACACATATATGCATTTCCATATTAAATTTAATTATATAATTAAGGTGTGATTCAAAAACGAAAGAATTGTATGTGAATAGTGTGCGTTCAGAATGCATCTCTAAATTCTAAGGATAATTTTAATTTTTTATAAGGTTTGAGTAAATAATACTTATGGTGCATTAAGTAATATGCTAGAAACTCTAGTGCCTTTATATATAAAAAAAATAAAAATATAAAATATACTTTAAATGTTTTGCCTCTCTTACATAAACTAACAAAAAATATGAACGGAGAAAAAAAAACTATATACGAAATACAATTACAAAAGGTAAAAAAAATGAATAAATTTCATATATTTTGTAGTAGAAAAGCAATTTGTGAATTGCTTCAAATTCCTTATTCTCTCTAATATCCTACAAATTAATGCTTGGACATGGCACGAGCATAGAAGTTGAAACGCCATAACAATATTTTGGAGCAATATGGTGGAATTCCCTTCAACTTTGTTTCATCTTCTAGAACTACTTGCTTCACAAACTTGATTGAATTCTAAGATAACCACACAAAAAAGTAGCATCATTATTATGACAAAAAAAAAATAGCAACAAAATTGTTTGGTAGAAAACACTACTACATGGAGTAGAAAACACTACATAATTAGTAGTATTGTTCTATTCAATTAGTTCAACTAATTAATCATGTTGTCATTATACATTACTTAATGCATAATTTTTCTTGCGTTTGAGTTTTCTTTTTAAAGTAGTTGGGTAAATGTTAAGTAGACGCAAGTAAAATTGTAAAAAGTGAAGGAGTGATATAAACTAACTTAATTAATTACCTATTTTAGAATGAGATTAAACATGATTATGAAGTGATTAATTACCTGAGAAGTGTGTTTAACAGATGAAGTTCTACCCCATCTTTCAGGGTCCCAAAGAATGGAGCTATTGAATGCAAAACTTGAAATATGAATGGGAGGAGTTATTGTTTCATTGTTCATATTTCTTAAATGCCATCCAATAACTTGAGATGAGTCACATACAGGTCCTTCAAGTATGACTCTTTTTCTATTTGCAAGTAATAATGCTGTTGGCCATGTCCCAAAGACCCTGCTCAATTGTCACATTAATCACAATTAAAATATTAAAACACATTATTTTGTAAAAATATTAAAGAAAATTAAGCATATAAGTTTTTTAAAAAATTTAAAAATCAACTAGTAATTGTAAAATATCATAATTTGTAGATCATTAAAAAAATTTACTTCAATGATAGTTTTGATTTTATTAACATGTAAATTTTTACTGAATTAAGTCTTATCAGATAAAAGCTTTTAAAATTTGACAAGTAATTTATTATAATTTAATTTAAAGTTCAATAAATTTTATATTTTCTAAAGTCATATTTAAAATTTATTAACAAACTCATAAGTAAGTGATATTAAATTATATTTTAATATTTAATATGAAGTTTTAAAATGTTATATTATTTTATAATATTATATTTTAATTCTAATCTAACATTAAATTTAAAATGTAAAAAAATTAACGTTAATTAATAAACATAAGTTACTGAAAATATCAACAAATTTATAAATAAATTCTAATAACAAAATCTTATGTAATAATATTAATACTAATACAAAAAATACTATTAATATTAATTTTAAAAAATAATTTTATACATATTTAATTAAATAGTCTTCTTTGTATATGATTTTTTATCTAAGTTGAAGATTCACTAAAGTTATCATCATCATCTTTTGGTATACCTAAAGATTTTCTCACTAACTTTTCTCCATCTAATTGAAAAAAATTTGCTTATTTTTAAAACTTCCCCCCACTAGCTACATTTAAATTAGAACAAATCACTATAAGACAACAAAATAATAATAATATAATTAATAATTAGTTAAGCAAATAGAAGGGTTAGAAAACATACTCAATATCTCTAAGCTGTTGAAAGAATTGAAGATCATAAACATTTGAAAGTCCAGCAAAATGAACAATCCCACTCAATCTATGATGTTCAATGTGACTAAGTGCTAAATTTCTCTGATGATTCAATTCACCTTCTAAATCCTCAAACTCTTCACTGAAAACAACATGTCTGTACATGATACCAGTTTTCCTTAAAATCTCCGACAACTCCGGCGAATCGGTTTTCGCCTCGACGACGATCCAAAGCACCGGTTGATCAACCAGCTTTATAGTATTCGCTAATCTTCTCAGAAAAACATTTTGATAAGGTAGTTTTGTGCTAGTTGGAGTTACTATGATAACAAGTCTTTTCGGCTTTAACTGAGGTAGTGGTTTTGCATGCAACTTTGTTTTTTGGCTATGGATTTTCGGTGCTGAAGCTATCCAACTTTTGTTACTATTTTTCGTTGAAGTTTGAGAAGGTTGAGGTGCTGCTGTTACAAACTCTGTTACGTTTGAAACTGCAAATGCAACTTCAATTTTGCTAGAAAATATTAGAGATTTACCTGATGGAGCTAAACCGGTGAAAAAACCCATAACAAAACATAGAGAAAAATGAAGCATGGCTTTTTTCCATAAATGGGTTTTTTTCTTTGACCTTTCTAGTGAACCCATGTTATGAAAAATTTGACCAGAAAATTTTCAGGTTGGAGGAGAATGAAGTGAAGAGAAGGTTATTTAAAATGGAACATAAAGTATAAAGTATTGGTGTTAAAGAAAACGTTTGAAATTTTATGAGGTTATGATTGATACTTTCAAACTAAATTACTAGTTTTTGTTTGGAATTGCTTCACTTGGTTGTGACTTGAAGCAAAAGTAATATATATAAAGAATATGAAAAATAATTTTTTATGTGAGAGTGAGAGGATGAGTTGCTATCTTATACCAAATAGCTGTTGAGATGGTACCAATCTATTTTTTTTTTTGTAGCAGCTGTCTCTTTAACTATTATTAGTGATTATTGCTGATTAGTGATTAGGATTTGTTTAGTTTATAATTTAGGCTGAATTGGTACTTTTTTGGATCAATTTAGAGGAATGTGCATAAAAAAATTTAATTAAAGTTTGACTGTGGAATTTTTTTGGCAGGATAATTATGAGCATAATGAATATTTGGAGTATAGAATTATTGCAAATAGAAGTAAGATAATAATGTGGGCTTGAACAAAGTCGTTGCATATTAATTTGATTTGAAGTATTGTCCCACCAATTTTACACCTGCTTCATATTTTTTAAATGTGTGGTTGTCATAGAGAGAAAATAAAATATTAATTAAAAATAATTTATTTTAACAAATAATTAAAGTTAAAATTTCTTTTTTATATTATTCACTTAACTCAATGACTAAATGACAAGGGATGTCTTCTTTTTTAATAATTAATTTTTTTTAAATAAATATTTTAAATAATTCACTTTTTTAATTATTTTTTAAAGTAATCCACATTCAAATAAAAAAAAATCTCAAAATAAATGAGACGTCAATATAATTGGCGTCCGTGTACAACACTGAAGAGGAGGAGAGGTCGAGGAGAGGTCAATCCAATTGGCGATAATGTACAAACGTATAGGAGAGAAAGTATATTCTCCCTCCGTGTTTGTACAATGTCGTCAATTGGATTGTCTTCTCCTCTTATGTGATGTACACAGACGTCAATTGGATTGACGCCTCCTTTGTTTTGAAATTTTTTTTGTTTAAAAGTTGGTTATTTTGAAAAATAGATGAAAAAATGAGTTATTTTGGATATTTATTTGAAAAAATGAATTATTTAAAATTTTATGTTTTTTATCTTAAAAACATAAATTTTATAAATAAAGAAAATATAGTGGGTAGTTTTGTAATAACAATAACAATAAGCACGTGACATTAGTATTCTCTCTGGTTGAGCACTAACCAGAGACTTCAGGTGCGTTATTTTCAGTTATCATAACTTTTTTGTGGTTTTGGAATCCATAAATTTCCTCCAATTTTGAGTTGTTAAACTATTTTAAAGATGATCATTATGCACTTATACAGTTTTTCTAACTCATTGTTGTACACATTTTAGAATGCAATTTTGTTGCATAGTAGCTGTTTGACAAATTGCCACAGAGAGATAGTAACATATAGGAAGTGGCTTTAGCATAATATAGCATATTTAGTTACATGGTTCATGTTAATATTTCATATATTTACATTGGAAACACTCACTTTCTGATCATCCTACTACTGTTTTTTGTTATATCCTTAGTCAGAATCAGAAACCCTCATTTGTAACCACTTCACTGTCCTGAAACTGAAACCATCTTGCCCTTTAAGGTTTCTTCCGTTGTCGTCAAATAACAGTAGTTTTACTTTTTCTAGTTTTCAAAAACCCCATCCATGTCTATGACAATTCGAAGCTTCATTCGATGTATGCATAATCATGTAAGACCTGTTCTGCAACCAGCAACTGTCTCTAATCTAAGTACAGAGCTACCGACTAATAGTTACATAATATTGTTGTGTAAGCAACAGCATTACAAAGAAGCGCTGGAAGTGTTTGATTTTCATCTAAAGAATCCGAATATCCATTTTGAACCAAGCACGTATACGAGTTTAGTTTTGGCTTGCGCCAACTCTAGATCACTTGAATATGCAAAGAAAATCCATGATCACATTTCAAAATCCAGCTGCCAACCAAGCATGATTCTCCAAAATCATATTATTAACATGTATGGAAAATGTGGTTCTATGAATGATGCTAGAAAAGTTTTTGACACAATGCAGCTACGAAATGTGGTCTCTTGGACTTCACTGATCTCCGGATACTCACAGAACAGTCAAGAGAACGATGCCATCATCATGTATATTCAAATGATGCAATCGGGTCAATTTCCGGACCAGTTAACCTTTGGAAGCATAATTAAGGCTTGCTACATTGCCGGGGATATAGGTTTAGGTAGGCAACTGCATGCTCATGTCATTAAATCATGGTTTGGTCATCACTTGATCTCCCTAAATGCTCTTATTTCAATGTACACAAATTTCGGACAAATCACACATGCGTCAAATGTATTTACAACGATTTCTACAAAGGATTTAATTTCTTGGGGTTCCATGATTACGGGATATACTCAACAAGGTTATAGGATAGAAGCTTTATATATTTTCCGAGATATGCTCAGGCAGGGAGTTTATCAGGCAAATGAGTTCATATTTGGCAGTGTTTTCAGTGCTTGCAGCAACCTTCTTGAACTAGAGTATGGAAAGCAAGTACATGGAATGTGCGCTAAATTCGGTTTAGGGAGGAACGTTTTCGCTGGATGCTCCCTTTGTGACATGTATGCAAAATTCGGATTTTTACCTTCGGCAAAGACGGCATTCTATCAGATTAAAAGCCCTGATATAGTGTCATGGAATGCAATTATTGCAGCATTTGCTGACAATGGTGATGCTAATGAAGCCATAGATTTTTTCCATCGGATGATGCAAACAGGACTGATCCCAGATAACGTTACTTTTATTTCCTTACTTTGCGCTTGTGGGAGCCCCACAGCATCTAACCAGGGTATGCACATTCATTCTTACATTGTCAAAATCGGTCTCGATAAGGAAGTATCGGTATGCAACTCCTTGTTAACCATGTACACAAAGTGCTCAAATCTATATGATGCATTAAATGTTTTCAGAGATGTAAGCGGAAATGCCAACTTAGTTTCTTGGAATGCAATTCTTTCAGCATGCTTGCAGCACAAGCAAGAAGGAGAGACTTTCAGATTATTTAAACAAATGCTTTATTCTGAAAATAAGCCTGACAGTATCACCATAACTACTCTATTAGGAACCTGTGCTGAGCTGACATCTTTAGGTGTCGGAAATCAAGTGCATTGCTATAGTATTAAAAGTGGGCTAGTGCTTGATGTTTCTGTGTGCAATGGATTGATTGACATGTATGCAAAATGTGGATCACTTAAACATGCTCGCGACGTTTTTGATTCAACGCAGAGCCCAAATATTGTCTCATGGAGTAGTTTAATTGTTGGTTATGCTCAGTTTGGACTTGGACATGAAGCTCTTAATCTCTTTAAAGTTATGACAAATCTTGGCGTTCGGCCTAACGAGGTCACATATCTCGGGGCTCTCAGCGCGTGCAGTCACATTGGATTAGTGGAGGAAGGCTGGCGTTTATATAAATCCATGGAAACAGAATACAGAATTCCACCGACAAGAGAACACTTCTCTTGCATGGTTGATTTGCTTGCTCGTGCCGGATGCTTCCATGAAGCAGAGACTTTTATTCAGAAATCAGAATTTGACCCTGACATTACTACTTGGAAAACTCTACTTGCTGCTTGTAAAACTCATAATAATAAAGTTGACATTGCAGAGAGAGCTGCAGAAAATATACTAAAACTCGATCCTTCCAACTCTGCGGCAATGGTGATGCTTTCTAACATACATGCTTCTGCTGGTAATTGGGAAGATGTTGCTAAACTAAGGAACCTAATGAAACAAATGGGTGTACAAAAGGTACCTGGTCAAAGCTGGATAGAAGTTAAGGATAAGATCCATATATTCTTCTCTGAAGATAGCTCACATCCACAAAGGAGCAACATTTACACAATGCTTGAAGAGTTATGGCTGCAGGTGCTAGATGATGGCTATGATCTTTGCCAGAGGTTAGAGATTAGCATTTGGTAGTTAAAAAGTTGAAAATTTGTAGTTGGATTATAGTTATATAGCACTGACACCTCGGGAAAAAATGTGTGTATGTGTCAGCGTCTGTATCCGAATCCAACACCTATATTTGTGATTACGCTTAATTTATTCATTTTTTAAAAATTATTACTTGTGTTAACGTGTCAGCAGCGTCGTATTTCAAATGTTTGTGCTTCATAGTATTGGAGCTACAGCTTTTTATAACAAAAAGTTTGATCCAAAGTTATATTCAGTTAAATTAATTTCATCTGTCATTTGCAGCTGTTTATGGTACAATTGTTACCTTCAAAATATGTATTTCACATTTGAGAATTTAATACAGAAACTATATAGAAACCCAAGATAGTTTTGACGAAGCACTACAAGAAATTTGTGATGACTAACCCCGAGGGTTGATAATATTGTTAACACTAAAATGTTTCTTTTACAATTTTATGTTTTAGTAATAGTATTTGGTGTTTTTCCTCCTTTATGTGATTTGATTAATAGGCATTTAAGTTTAGCTATCTGATCTTTCCCAACTATTAAAAAGGTTTTAAGGCCTACACTATTTAATGATATTATTTTTAATATACATTTCATTTTATTCAAAACATCTAATACGGATAGTTAAATCTCTAAATATAAAAAATGATAATTTAATAAATTTAACTTATATCTTACAACAACAACAACAAAAAAGTCGAGAAAATTCATTAAACTTCCCTAAATTTCTTAATATGTGAAAACAATTTTTTTAGATAGTGGTTGCTAATGATTTAGATACTTTCCCAAATTAGTTTGTATACTATTTTTTAAAGGCAAGATAATATATTAAATATAAAGGGTAAAAGACCCCAACAAAGAATAACAACCAATATGAAAACGGAAATAAAAGACAATAAATACGACTAATCTTTGTTAACACGGTATGATCAATGGTGTACACTTTTGTGACTATAGAACAATTATAATTCTTTTAATTTGTGTCTTATGAAGTAGGGTTACATTGATACAAATCATATATATAATATTATTTTCAGTTTACAATAATACTTCTGTACTTCTAAACTTATATATATATATATATATATATATATATATATATATATATATATATATATATATATATATATATATATATATATTCCATAGATACCCACAACAAACTATTGGATCTATGATTCGTTTGAAGGTTTTACATAATACGAGACTTTCTCAAAATCTTCATCTTAGTAAATGTCAAACCCCTATACGGACTTATAGCATGGCGATCACATCTTGAAAACTATGGAGATACACCTCCTACTTAACACTGAGAAACGTGTAACAAGCTTAAACAATGCTTGAATTTGTCACTAATGACGGATTTGTTCAACATATCAGTTACATAATCTGAAGTATGAACTTTTTCAAGTAATACTTGTCTATATGTAAGTTACTTTTTGGTCTTTTGAAATGTCACATCTAGGGGTGTACACGGGTTGGGTTAGACCAGATTTGACATATACCATTATCCAACTCATTCAAATTTCAATGAATTGGGTCCATCGCTAAACTCGCAATTTCATTGTCAAAACTGACCTGAATCGACCCGTTCATTTATGGGTTGGGTTGAGTTGGGTTCGCAGGTTGTGTTTCAAAGAAAAAATATAATTTTTATGACTCTTTTTGTCGGTTTAAAAAAATGTAACGCGACTCAATACAATCATACTCATTTATAACACTCAAATTAGATAAAACATGTCATATAAGATCTAATAAAATTCATCAACACGACATAACACTTGATAATATTATAAAGTTCAAAAAGACACATTATTTCCATAAAATACATAAGTTGCAAATGATACAAAAGAAAATAAGAAACAACATTTAATCTTAGAATTACGTAAACTCATTCGTCTAGTAGTATTATTGGTGGAGAATAAAAAAAATGGAAAAATTATGGTTATTAGTTTGATATTAATTTTATATTTTTATTTAATATAATAAATAAATAATAAGAAATTATTAAAGTCACATCAATGGGTTGGGTCAACGGGTTGCAAAACTCAAACCCGATACCCGAACCAAAATTATACGGGTTGTTAAGGGTTGGATTGGGTATACTCGTAAATGAATAAGTTCGGATAATTTATGGGTTGGTTAGGTTTGGGTCAACAGGTTCATAGGTTGACCCACATCCATGAACACTCATACTCACATCATTCAATATGCTTGGTTCTGACATGATAAATCTCATTGTGTGTGTGCACGTGCGTGTGTGTGCACGTGTGCATTTACGTGTGCGTTTGTGTGTGTGTGTGTGCATTTACCGTGCGTTTGTGTGTGTGTGTGTGTGTGTGTGTGTGTGCGCGCGCCCGCGTGCGTGCGTGCAAGCATGCATGTGTGTGTGTGTATGTGCTTATGTGTGTGGGTGTGTGTTTGTATGTATGTGTGTGTGTGTCGAGTGTGTGCAAGTGTGTGTGTGTGTGTGTGTGTGTGTGTGTGTGTGTGTGTGTATGTGTGTGTGTGTGTGCGTGTGTGCTCATGTTACATGCATGTGTGAGCATATGTGCATGTGTGCGTGTACGCGCGCGTATACGTGTCCATGCATGCACGCGCACGCGTGTGTGTATGTGTGTGTGTGTGTGTGTGTGTGAATTTAATATTATTTTAATGAGATAAACTCTACGATTTTACGTTTCAATTTTACCTAGGAAAAACAAGTCAAGGTAAAAACTCGATTCTGACTGTCTGAGATCGGCAATCCAACTGTGAAAAAGAACGAGTTTATTTTCTTCAAGATTGCTTCGATAAAGCTGTGTGGAAGCTACTACAGACGGAGTTGGAGTTTCTATCACCTTCAGACAAGTCAAGGAACTGGTAGGACTGAGTAAAGGTCGATGCAAAACGGACGTTTGGAGGAGAATTCTTGAGTTTGGAAGGAAGAAGTCGAGATCAAGTAAAAATTGTAGGAACCGATTTTAGACGTTGTTTATAGTCAAAGAGAGATTTAGACTAAAGATCGTGTATTTTCAGCATGATTTGAATCATTATTGTATTAAAATACTCTGTGTGAAAATTGTCAAAGTCATAGTGGAGCAACAACAAACTTTCAATGGGAAGCATTGGAGAGTGGATTAAGCTCAAACGATGACGAAACGCTGAAACACTCTAAATATGGCGTACTATCTTTACCTCTCTCGCACTTTTATATTTCGTTTAGTATTGTATGTTTAGGTTAATTGTTTCTCTTAGAAATCGCATGCTGATAGATTTTACCGCGTGCATAGAGATTTTGTGTATAAAAATTAGGCATGTGTTAGATCAAGTTCCTAAACATTCTTATTTTTGAATAAAGTGAAAACTGTGATTATATAATCCTTATTCATTTGAGAAAATTTGGTTTACAAATCTCGTGTAAAATGAACTTAGTTCAATCAAAACATCGAGTACATTTTAGTATTCTCTTCTACTATTCTTTTGCTTCTTTATTTTTTGTTGGTAATAAGTATGTATTATATCATCAATCCAATCACATCTTTTATACGAAAACTTTCTCTATGCCAAGCATTTTTTAAAACTCTAATTTTATAAAAGAATTTTTTGTAACGGTCTTTTTGGGAACAAAGCCCCCCCCCCCCCCCCCCCCCCCCCCGACCATTCAAACCCATATCTTTAAATACAGTTTTGTTGTGGTGACTTGCAAACTGATAAATATCTTTGAATATAATGTTCTTCACATAACCTCTTGAATTTCAAGTCAGCGTAATATGTTTGATTATCTGATCATAAATACTTGATTTTTCTTCCTATTTTATTTTCTACCTCTGTCTTCCACAACTTGAATTTGGTAAAGACTTCATCTTTATATTTCAAGAAATACACCCAAACCTTGCGAGAAAAAGCATTTGTGAAACTCACAAAATACCTGGAACCATCCATGGAAACCTCTTTGGTAGGACCCCACACATTTTAATGCACATAGTCTAAAATTCATTGTTTATAGTCTTGAACCAAAAACTACAATATTTCTCAAGTATACAATACTTGCACAATTCCATCTTACAACTACAAACACCCTTCAATAGATTCCTCTTATGAAGTTCCATCATCCCACACTCATGGAGATGAATCAGACGCATATGCCAGAGTTTGGTTGCATCATTATTAGACTCAACTAATGCAACATCACCTACAAACCTCTTCCCCAATAGTTTGTAGATGTTACTTGCAGTCCTCTTTGTAACACCCTTCTACCCAAACGACATAATTATATATATTATCAGAGTACAACACTGTAGAAGAGTTTACATTTCATAAAAACATAACACTCATTACATTACAACATAAAACATATTATTTAATATTTAAAACTTCGCAGTGGACAACAACACAATTATTCTAATTCAGCATATAACAATTCATAAAAATGGTTCAACATTATCTCAATAAAACATCCCAACATTTGGTCATCATAAACAACATAAATAATAATCAACTATCTATCGAATCCCATAACCCCGGTGTCACATGACCAGAGCATTTGACTCGACTCTGTAGAATAACTCTACACTTATTCTTCGAACCTCAACAATAGCTACTCCGCTTTATCTGCACATTGCTCATCATAGATGAACATAAACACATGCAGAAGGGGTGAGAATTTCATTATTAAATAATAATATAACGACAGAAATATAAACCTAAATATATTTCACATATACCAACACAATTCATCATTATCATCATAATCAATAACTCGTGAACATCAACAACACAACACATCAAATGCAATGCACACACCCATGCATGACTCAACACGACTCGGTATACCCATTTTGTGACCACTACAGGATCACCACTCCCAGATTCATCACCATAGAATCCGAGTTCCCCGTAAGGAACCAAGCCTCTCAACAAGCCCGGAGTCAACAACATCATTGGAACTCATGTCCGTTCATCACTAGGCATCGGCCTTTCATGAATGCATGCACACCAAGCATTCATCATAATCAACATGGCAACAACAGCATCATATAGTCATGTTATCATCATCATTAACACATTCTATCATAAGAGCATATCACCTCATGCCACATAATCAAACACAGTATTATCGCACTCTACTAATATCTATACCACTCAAAGCAACGGGAATTGATCCCTCGTATACTATGCATCAGCTAAGTTACCTCGCTCAGCCTAAACAACCGAAACTGCACAACAACGGCCAGGAAAGACCACAAGTCTGCCCATACGCGTATTGCCCATGCTCATACGCGTATTGCCCACGCCTGGCCAAATCCATACGCGTATTGGCCATTCCCATACGCGTATGCTACGCGTATCACTTCCCCATACGCGTACCACCAGAGACCATTTCACGTTCAAAATTCCATCTTCCTCCTCCATACGCGTATTGCCTAGCGCCATACGCGTACCAGCCATCTCATACGCGTATTGCCTAGTGCCATACGCGTACCAGGCCATCTCATACGCGTATTGCCTAGTGCCATACGCGTATGACCAGAAACCAGATTTCCAGATCTGCAATGGCTCCATCTGCTACGAGATCTATCCAAATTCATCCCTCCACAGTCCAAATTTCACACAGAATCACTCATATCATCTAATACGATAGTCCCCTATTCGATTTCACAAATCCTAACATCATTGCATATAATTTCTACGAATTACTTCGACTAAAATCCTAATTTCGTTCATCCAATATTTCACCAATTTCAGCATATTATTGTTTAATAAGGTTCAGACCCCTTACCTCTTTGGATTGAAGGAAGCTCCGAGCAATCTTTGGCCTTTCCCTCTTCCTTCTCTTTCTCTGCAGCTTTTTTCCCTTTTCTCTGACTCTGAAGCACAACACGTGAAAACAACCTAAGTTTCACCTGGACTCTTTTATCCCCTTTCCACTTTTTACCCTTCCACTCTTCATATTCCCTTTATTTATTTATTTAATTATTATTAAAATAAATAACATCTTATAATAATAATAAAATATTCCAATAATCCAACTTTATTTAATTAAATTAATAAAATAAAATTTAACTCAATTAAATAATTCTCTTATTTTAATCGGGGTGTTACAACTCTCCCCCACTAAAAGAGTTTTCGTCCTCGAAAACATACCTCAAGCAAATAGAGTCGGATACGACTCCTTCATCTGATCTTCACGCTCCCAAGTCAAGCTCTCACCAGCTGGACCTCCCCAAACAACTTTCACTAGGGCAATCTTCTTACCTCTCAGGGTCTTCTCTTCTCGGTCATCTATCCGAATTGGCAACACCTCAACGGTCAAATTATCCCTCACCTGGATATCATCCAACTGAACAACATGCGAAGGATCCGCAATATATTTTCTCAACTGAGATACATGAAACACATCATGCAGATTAGAAAGCGACGGCGGTAAAGCTATCCGATACGCCACTTCCCCAACCCTCTTCAAAACCTGATACGGACCCACAAACCTCGGAGTAAGCTTTTTAGACTTTAAAGCTCTACCCACACCTGTCGTCGGAGTAACTCTCAAGAACACATGATCTCCCTCTTGGAACTCAAGTGCCTTTCTCCTATTACCATGATAACTCTTCTGACGGCTCTGAGAAATCTTCATTTTCTCTTGAATCATCTTAACCCTTTCAGTCGTCTGCTGCACAATCTCAGGTCCGAGTACAACGCTCTCGCCTGATTCATACCAACACAATGGAGTTCTACACCTCCTACCATACAATGCTTCATATGGAGCCATACCGATACTAGCATGAAAACTATTATTATAAGTAAACTCCACCAACGGCAAATAACTATCCCAAGAACCATTCTGCTCCAACACACAAGCCCTCAACAAATCCTCCAAGGATTGGATAGTTCTTTCAGTCTGACCATCAGTCTGAGGATGATAAGCCGAACTCAACCTCAACTTAGTCCCCAACGCTTTCTGCAAACTTTCCCAAAATCTAGAAGTAAATCTGGGATCTCTATCAGACACAATACTGGATGGAATACCATGCAGCCTCACTATCTCTTCAATATACAACTCCGCCAACTTCTCTAAAGAGTGATTAATCTTCATCGGCAAGAAATGCGCCGACTTAGTCAACCGATCCACAATCACCCAAATAGAATCATTACCTTTCACCGTCCTCGGCAATCCCGTCACAAAATCCATGGAAATGCTATCCCACTTCCATTCAGGAATCTTCAAAGGTTGCATCATACCTGCCGGTTTCTGATGTTCAATCTTTGACTTCTGACAAGTCAAACAGGCATACACAAACTTAGCAACATCTCTTTTCATACCAGCCCACCAAAACAACTTCTTCAAATCTTGATACATTTTAGTTGCACCTGGATGGATACTCAATCCACTCCTATGACCCTCTTCAAGAATACTCTTTTTCAATTCAGACACCTCAGGAACACAAACTCTACCTTTAAATCGCAGGATGCCATTCTCATCGATCTCAAAATTACCACCATTACCTTGGTTAACCATAGTAATATGATCAACTAGAGCGACATCAACTTGCTGACCATTCCGAATATCTTCCAGAATTCCACTAGTCAACTTCAGCATACCCAACTTTACACTATCAGCGGAAACTTCACAACCTAAACTCATATCACGGAACTGTTCAATTAACTCAAGTTCCCGAACCATCATCATAGACATATGTAGAGACTTTCTACTCAGCGCATCTGCAACTACATTAGCCTTACCGGGATGATAACTCAATTCAAAGTCAAAATCCTTCAGTAATTCTAACCACCTCCTCTGCCTCATATTTAACTCTTTCTGATCAAACAGATACTTCAGACTCTTGTGATCACTGAACACTTCGAATCTGGAACCATACAGATAATGCCTCCACATTTTCAACACAAATACAACAGCTGCAAGTTCTAGATCATGCGTAGGATAATTTCTCTCATGAACTCTCAACTGTCTAGAAGCATAAGCTACAACTTTACCATTCTGCATCAAAACACCACCAAGACCCATCAAAGAAGCATCACAAAAAACAACGAAGGACTCACCAGGATTAGGCAAGATCAACACTGGAGCACTGGTCAACCGCCTCTTCAACTCAACAAAACTCGCTTCACAAGCTACATCCCACACATACACTTGACCCTTCTTAGTCAACTGCGTCAACGGCAATGCCAACTTAGAGAAGCCCTCAATAAATCTGCGATAATAACCAGCTAACCCCAGAAAACTGCGTATCTCAGTAGCAGACTTCGGAGTCTCCCACTGTAATACAGCATCCACTTTAGCAGGATCAACAGAAATTCCACCAATCGAAATCACATGGCCAAGGAAACTCACTTCCTTCAACCAGAACTCACATTTAGATAACTTTGCATATAATCTCTTTTCTCTTAACACCTGCAACACAATTCTCAGATGTCCTGCATGCTCTTCTTCCGTCTTAGAATATATCAATATATCATCTATGAACACCACAACAAAATTATCAAGGTACGGATGAAATATACGATTCATATATTCCATAAACACACCTGGAGCATTAGACACACCGAACGGCATCACAGTGTATTCATAATGACCATACCTCGTACGGAAAGCAGTCTTCGCAATATCATCTGACTTCACTCGGATCTGATGATAACCCGACCGCAAATCAATCTTACTGAAAACATGAGCTCCAACCAACTGATCCATCAAATCATCAATCCTCGGCAACGGATACCGATTCTTGATAGTCACCTTATTCAACTGCCGATAATCGACACACAACCTCATCGTACCTTCTTTCTTCTTCACTAACAATACTGGTGCACCCCAAGGAGAAACACTTGGACGCACAAACTTCTTCTCAAGCAATTCTTCAAGTTGCTTCTTCAATTCAACTAATTCAGTTGCCGACATTCTATAAGGAGACATCGACACCGGACTCGTACCTGGTACTAAGTCAATGGTAAATTCGACTTCACGTTCTGGAGGTAAATCACTTACATCCTCCGGGAACACATCCTGAAATTCACAAACGACAGGCAAATCTACACTCACCACTTTCTTATCCGCTTGCAGAGACGCAATTAAAGCGAATATCTGAGCTTCATCTTTCACAAAATCCCCCACCTGCCTAGCAGATAGAAATCTTGCCTCATCATTCTCACCAACTTCAGAAAACCGTACCGTCTTCCTATAGCAGTCGATAAACACGCCATAGAATTCTAGCCAATTCATTCCCAGAATAATATCAATTTGGTGCAAGGGTAAGCACACCAAATCCACCACGAACTCTTTCTCGAAGATCGTCAATTGACAACCTCGACAGACAACAGAAGTTTTCACAGAACCATTAGCAGGAGTATCTATCACCATACTTCCGCCTAGGGACGACATAATCATACCAATCCTGGTCGCACACTCATACGAAATAAACGAATGAGTAGCACCAGTGTCAACAATAGCAAGTAATTCAACGTTATTAATCAAGCAAGTACCTTTAATCAGATTATCTTCTTTAGGAGCTTCAGTCCCACTCAGAGCAAACACCCTACCAGTAGTATGAGCTGCAGTAGCCGCCTTCTTCGGTTTCGAGCACTGCGAACTGATATGGCCCTTCTCGCCACAATTAAAACATGTCGGACCAGCATCCTTACATTCAGTAACTCTATGACCAGCCTGACCGCATCGGAAACATCTCAGCACTTTCTTGGTACAGCTATCAGCACGGTGGCCTGGCTCGCCACACTTGAAACATTTACCGGCTATGGAAGATCCTCCCCCACTTGGCTTCTTCTCATCTATCACTTTCTGTTTACCTTTACCATTCGGAGATGTATAAGGACTACCACGATCCTTATTCTTCTTCTCACTCAGACTCTTGTAGTGAGCAGTCCTAGCCTTGCTATCTTCATCAAATATCCGGCACTTATTAACCAGTGTAGGAAACCTACGAATCTCCTGGTAACCAATGCCTTGTTTGATCTCTGGACGCAACCCATTCTCAAACTTGACACACTTGGATTCCTCAGCATCAGCATTATTATAGTGAGGGCAATACTGCACTAGCTCTTCAAACTTCGAAGCGTAGTCAGCAACAGACATGTTACCCTGCTTCAGTTCTAGAAATTCCATTTCCTTCTTACATCGCACATCAGCAGGAAAATATTTCTCTAGAAAGGCCGTCTTGAACCTTTCCCAAGTCATCTCAGCACCTGGTACTGCAATTCTCTGGCGAGTGTTATCCCACCAGTTTTCAGCCTCTTCAGATAGCATATGCGTACCAAACTGCACCTTCTGTGCTTCAGTACACGTCATCACCCGGAAAATCTTCTCAATTTCCTTCAGCCAAATCTGAGCACCATCTGGATCATAGCGCCCCTTGAATGTAGGAGGGTTATTCTTCAGAAACCTTCCCAAATTCCTAAACTCGTCGACCGGCGGATTCTGCTGCGCCTGCATAGCCTGCGCCATAGCCGTCAAAGCCTCAGCAATCGCACGGTCATTTTCTCCGGCCATACTCTGCACAACACAACCACAACCGTTAAATATCAACAGTGTCATTTACACTAATTGACCAACAGGGAAAACCTCACATTATGACTCGACTGGACTGACCATGCTCTGATACCACTAATGTAACACCCTTCTACCCAAACGACATAATTATATATATTATCAGAGTACAACACTGTAGAAGAGTTTACATTTCATAAAAACATAACACTCATTACATTACAACATAAAACATATTATTTAATATTTAAAACTTCGCAGCGGACAACAACACAATTATTCTAATTCAGCATATAACAATTCATAAAAATGGTTCAACATTATCTCAATAAAACATCCCAACATTTGGTCATCATAAACAACATAAATAATAATCAACTATCTATCGAATCCCATAACCCCGGTGTCACATGACCAGAGCATTTGACTCGACTCTGTAGAATAACTCTACACTTATTCTTCGAACCTCAACAATAGCTACTCCGCTTTATCTGCACATTGCTCATCATAGATGAACATAAACACATGCAGAAGGGGTGAGAATTTCATTATTAAATAATAATATAACGACAGAAATATAAACCTAAATATATTTCACATATACCAACACAATTCATCATTATCATCATAATCAATAACTCGTGAACATCAACAACACAACACATCAAATGCAATGCACACACCCATGCATGACTCAACACGACTCGGTATACCCATTTTGTGACCACTACAGGATCACCACTCCCAGATTCATCACCATAGAATCCGAGTTCCCCGTAAGGAACCAAGCCTCTCAACAAGCCCGGAGTCAACAACATCATTGGAACTCATGTCCGTTCATCACTAGGCATCGGCCTTTCATGAATGCATGCACACCAAGCATTCATCATAATCAACATGGCAACAACAGCATCATATAGTCATGTTATCATCATCATTAACACATTCTATCATAAGAGCATATCACCTCATGCCACATAATCAAACACAGTATTATCGCACTCTACTAATATCTATACCACTCAAAGCAACGGGAATTGATCCCTCGTATACTATGCATCAGCTAAGTTACCTCGCTCAGCCTAAACAACCGAAACTGCACAACAACGGCCAGGAAAGACCACAAGTCTGCCCATACGCGTATTGCCCATGCTCATACGCGTATTGCCCACGCCTGGCCAAATCCATACGCGTATTGGCCATTCCCATACGCGTATGCTACGCGTATCACTTCCCCATACGCGTACCACCAGAGACCATTTCACGTTCAAAATTCCATCTTCCTCCTCCATACGCGTATTGCCTAGCGCCATACGCGTACCAGCCATCTCATACGCGTATTGCCTAGTGCCATACGCGTACCAGGCCATCTCATACGCGTATTGCCTAGTGCCATACGCGTATGACCAGAAACCAGATTTCCAGATCTGCAATGGCTCCATCTGCTACGAGATCTATCCAAATTCATCCCTCCACAGTCCAAATTTCACACAGAATCACTCATATCATCTAATACGATAGTCCCCTATTCGATTTCACAAATCCTAACATCATTGCATATAATTTCTACGAATTACTTCGACTAAAATCCTAATTTCGTTCATCCAATATTTCACCAATTTCAGCATATTATTGTTTAATAAGGTTCAGACCCCTTACCTCTTTGGATTGAAGGAAGCTCCGAGCAATCTTTGGCCTTTCCCTCTTCCTTCTCTTTCTCTGCAGCTTTTTTCCCTTTTCTCTGACTCTGAAGCACAACACGTGAAAACAACCTAAGTTTCACCTGGACTCTTTTATCCCCTTTCCACTTTTTACCCTTCCACTCTTCATATTCCCTTTATTTATTTATTTAATTATTATTAAAATAAATAACATCTTATAATAATAATAAAATATTCCAATAATCCAACTTTATTTAATTAAATTAATAAAATAAAATTTAACTCAATTAAATAATTCTCTTATTTTAATCGGGGTGTTACACTCTTTGCTCTCATCACATTCAATTCACCCTTGCTAACTTTCATAATGTGGCTATCTTCATCATACTTGTAAGAAAAACCATTTGTCTGTGGAGTACCTAGGGAAATCAATTTCCTCCTTAATTCTAAGATACATTTGAGTTCGTACAATGTTGAACGCCACCATTGTCCATGGAAATTTTAATTTGTCCCATTCTGGTGATAATACATGCTTTATCATCACTTGATAAAAAAAAAAAAACTACCTGACCGGGATGTAGTGAACCATTCTCAATGCAGTGTTATGTAGTAACAACAACCAGAGTCAAGAATCCACACATATGTGCATTGGTTGGATGAAATACACTGTATATTTGCTTCACTACCAAAGTCATCTATTTGGACTACATTTGCAAAACTAGATGAGGCTTGCTTTCTGTTTGGACAATCTCTCTTCCAATGCCCAATATGTTTACAACTATAACACTAAGTTGTTTTCCGATTCCGAGATTTATACATCTTTTTTCCAGAACCTCCATTACTCTTATTCTGCACACGATTTAGCTCCCTTTCACATACAAATCTCCGCCTTAAGTTCATTCATCTACACTTTGTCTCTTTTGAGAATGAGACAAAAAAAAATAGCAGTAATCACACCAAGACTTATATTTTCTTTTCCATAGGTCACCAAGTGGTTATAAGAACCTAGTAACGAGCAGAGAAAGATAATTGCCTTATCATCTTCATTAATTTTCATCCAAAGCCTCACCAAATCGGTGATTATGTTATTGAAGGCATTGCCATGTTGTTGCAAATCAGGTTCTTCTTGCATCTTCGGACTGTATAGTCGATGTTTAGGGAGTAATTTGTTCGTCAACGTCTTTTTCATATACTAACTTTCCAGTTTGTCTTAAACCTCCTCCAGCGTCGTCAGCTCCAGGATATGTTACATCACCTCATCTGAAACACATATGTGAATCAATCTCGCAACCTTGTTTTTCATCTCTATCCAGTCGGTATTCTCCATGTCGTTCGATTTTGTCTCATGCAACACTTTCTATAAACTTTGATGAGTCAATTGATCCTTAACCCTCATTTGCCATAATCCAAAATTATTTGTCTCGTCAAACCTTGTTACCTCGAATTTCACACTAGAGTTACCAACTATTAGAACAACAACCAACATAGAGGATTAAAGAGAAACGAATGTAAAAGACAATGAACATGATTGATCTTTTTTAACGCAATTTTGATCAATACTTTCATCACATTCTATCATTGACTTTTGTCTTATGAATTAAGGGTTACAGTGTTACAAGTGAAATACCCCTAAACCTAAACTTTAATCCTAAGTTACCCCAACAAACAGGTGGTCCAAAGACCTGTTTAGAGTTTCTACATGATAAGTCATACTCAACACAAAATATAAAAGAAAATCAAATAGCACAATCTGTACCATAAGCGAAATAAATATATATATATATATATATATATATATATATATATATATATATATATATATATATATATATATATATATATATATATATATATATATATATATATATATATATATATATATATATATATATATATATATATATATATATATATATATATATATATATAATACAAACAGGTGAAGAAAAACTAATGAAACATTAAGACATGACAGAACCAAAGGAAAAACTGTTTATTCGAGCTCCAAACTAAAAAGTAGCAAGTTAGATCTTAAGTTAATACACCCACCATCAATAGATCATAGATCACCGAATAAAGAAATAAAAAACCAACAAGGACTCCAAGTCATATCAAAATCAAAATCTCGATTCACTATTGATTAATCTAAAAGGATATGATTTTGAAGTTATTCTAAAAAGATACAAAGGTTTTCGCTAATCTAAAAAAAAAAACATTTACGAACACTATTTTTTCCTCCACTTCTTTCATGTTGAGATAATGTCATTCACATAAGTCATGAAATAGTTTTTAAATGATTAAAAAATAACATTTATTAAATGAATTTAATTGAAATACACTGACAGTATAAAAGAATTTTACACCATCAATTAATTATAGACGTTGGATATTGAACCAAATTTGACTTTTATCTTAAAAACCTACAAAATAATACAAACGGATGATGGTGATGAATCGACAATGTAAAACTTTTTACCCTTATTAAATAATGGAACAAATTAAATCCTTAAATTATGTTAAGAGACTTGAGCCCACATAAAATGTTTAAATAATTGACATATACTACAGAATTGCATGTATTATGTGCATGCCTTGGCATTGGAAGAATTACTAACATACTGTGTAGAAAGCCATCACACAATAAAAATCTATTGAATGAAATGTTGTTTCAACGTATATCAAATCAGACATTTTAGGATCAACAAAATTGCTTGTTCAGTACAAAGGAAGGCCCAAAAATTCCCATTTATGGGTGTTGCAACTGGCACTAAGGTAATGTATATGATTATATCATGGTTGGAACTTATATAAGCATTAGACAACATTCCCCGCACACCATCCAGTCACCCCCTTTTCATCATTTTTGGAGAGGGAGGATTATAAATTAACACTGTTGCATGGTCTTTCAAGAAATAAACACTTCAAGAAATTTCACAGGTCAAAAACTTGTTCCAATTTGTTGTTGTAATAGACTTAAAGATCTGGTTTAGTCGAGATAGAATCTTTTTCGGCCGGTGCTTCCTCCACTGCTTTTTCTGTCACTTGTTTTTTTGCAACTTTGTCAGGTTTAGTTGAGATAGAATCTCTTTTGGGTCGGTGCTTCCTCCACTTCTTTTTCTGCAACTCCGTCAACCAGGATGGAACTTCACAGCCTGAGGATGTCATTAGATTAGCTACGTTCTTCAAGAATGGAATATCCTCTTCTGTGTAAAATGTAATTGCTTCGCCACTCCTCCCTGCTCTACCAGATCGACCTATTGAAATATCAACATTTATATTTAGCAAAAAGTAGATTCAAATCATTATTAAAAATTGATGTATCAAAGAATATATAATAAAGAAAAGGCTCAGTGAGTGAATATTACAAATCACAGCCCCTCTAAACACTTCTTAAATATTAAAAAAAAAATGTTCATGTCGTGACACTAACCAATTCTGTGGATATATGCCGATGCAGAATCTGGGAAATCATAATTGATCACGCAGTTAATGCCTTTGAAATCCATTCCTCGAGCAACCACATCAGTGGCAATCAAAACCCATGTTTTACAAGCTCTGAAGTTGTCAACTGCGTTTTCTCGCTGTATAGAATTCAAGAGATTAAAAAAATCACATCATAGTTACAGGCTACAGCTAACTTAACAAATATGCGCTTTCATAATGGAGTACCCATTGCTGATGATCAGAGATTAAAAGTTAAACAGAATTGTATATTAAAAACAGGTTTGTCTTGTTCAGTAATGATGAGCAGATTAGTCAAGTACAAAAGCAATTGCACAAACAAGGAATACTATAATTTGACATCTTCACCATATAAATAGTATGGGCCAGAGATCTTGGTCATATAATTCATGGGTTTTCTTTTTTCTTTTTGCATTTTTTGGCTGAAGGGAAAAACGTTTCAGAGTGCCTTCATACTTTCCAACAAGAAGCTTATTTTGTTCAAAGGGATTGAGAACTACCTCTTCTTGAGACAAATCAGAATGGATGACATCAACTCTAATATTGTCGAATGCAAGTTCACCATACAGCTCCTTGGCTCGCTCCTTGCTTTGGACAAAGACCAATACTGGAGGATTTAGACTCTTCGAGATATGGAAAGCAAAAAAAAACAAAGTCAACAAATGCAAGCAACTGATATATTAGGAGTGAGCAAACAAGTGTTGCAATATTATGTTCTTTCCGCTAGTTTCAAAGGTAGATGTTACAATAACAAGTGTTCCAAGTCGTTACATATTTACACTCACAATACATTATTTAACACCAAACTGAAACAAGGTAAATATTAAACTATATGCATGCAACATACAATCAACAACAAAGCCTTATCTCACTATTTGGAGTCGGCTACATGGATCAAACAATGTCATAATATTTTATCATATATCATATTTATATCCAACTCATTAATCTCCAAAATCTTTATTAATAGTTTCTCTTAACTAGGCAGATTAACAACAGGAAATACATATTAACGATAAATTGTAATGAGGTTTCTAATTACTTTTCAATAAGACCCACACTGACCAAGGTTAAGTTGTGACCTGTGAGACAAAACATATTGAAGCAGAAGAAAAACAAACTGACTAATAATGCCTTTTATCTAAAGCATTCATTTTAGTTTCATACCTCTGCAAAACTCTGCCGAATTGCTATAAGTTTTCCTTCTTCACTTCCAGTAAAAACCAACCTCTGCTTAATTGTTTCAGAAGCCATATTCCTGATTCCCATAAAAGTATTAGATGTTATCTTTTACAATAGGGTGAAGAGTTAAAGTAATGCACATGAGCATAATGTTCTATTGTAAATTTTTTATTGAACTTACTTCCTGCCAACGATTACGCGAACAGCATCATGCATAAGTTCTCGAGCTTTATCTTCAATAAAATCAGGTAAAGTAGCACTGAATAGAGAGCGTACTATTGAGGGATTTGTGCATGCTTTGATAATAGCATCAATCTGCTTGAACATTCCAGGCTCAAATAGCTTATCAGACTCATCAAGGACAAGATACTCAACTCTGCAGCAACCAAAAGAGTTGAAAGAAAAAAAACATCAACACGCCTATTTGGTAATCACATTGCATGTCTAGTGTTTATTACTACTGTCTTTGCAGACACAACATTGAATACAGCTAAAAGCAGCAAGCAAAATTTGAAAATGCATGAACCATTTAAGTAGTTAAGGTTTTACATTACAACAGCCGACACCAACTAGGGTTGGACCATGCCACAATTTGTTGTACCCAATCAAATTTATCATTAAATAACATCACAGCCAACTGAGAGGCAAACAAACACTGAATTTGTTTTACCAATATACAACAGATATTTGATTCTCCCATCTTATATGAAACCATAATCTTTAGAAATAATTATGCTGCTGAACGTGTGTTTGTTTTCATGTTCAATGGGCTCCAGTGTTATCGATGGCAAATGGATGGAAGACCATGGCAGAAAGCCAAAAGTACACCATAAAAGGTCATGGCACCACCGTTCTTCACAAATTGGCCATGACAATTGTCAAAAAAAAAACACTGCAATCCGCCATGGCGCCAACATGGCAGATATTTGACAGCAATAATGGACTCCAACCGATTATTCATATGGATTTAGCAATTGCTTGCTTCTCAATAAACACTTTGGAATGTGTTTAGACTTAATTACTTTCTCCTGGGGTGGTAAACTTTGAAACAACTTAGATTTCCATGTTGGGTTTATGGTTTGAGTCAACTGAATGATCAACTGGTTACTCGTGTCTACTTCATTAATTCCACAGGGCCAGATAAAAAGAAACGTAAACGCAAATAGAATGAAGAATAACAGGAAAAATGTTCCTCAATGATATTGTATTTTAGCAGAAGGAATGAAGAATGACAGCAAAAAGAAAGTACCAACCCAGGAGATAATTTCACGATTTAGCATGCAATTGGTCGAGAAAGGACAAAGCAAAGTATAGCTCAATATGAGATATTTAAACTACAGCATAAGTGGCATAGAGGAGCAGCTGTAGACCATCATCACAGGAATTTAAAGTAATCCCTATGGACTAATATACATGTAATGATTTACTTGATTATTTTTTAGAGAGTAATAAGATTAAATCAATAAGCCAGATTTTTTTATTATTACACACCTGCTGAGATCAAGCTTTTTCCTCTGGGTAGCCAAGCGTAATCGAAAGGGCGTGGATATAAGTATGTCACAAGGAAAATTTGAAAAATCAGAACCTTCTAAAAGATGTTTTGTCATTAACTTGATACGAAACTTTTCCCCTTTGGCAAACTTTTTGCATTCTCGGTATGTTTGACCAGATAATTCACGGCTATGACAGATGATAACAGCTCGAACGCCACCTTTTGAATGAGCCTATAAACACATTTGATTATTGGAACCCATGACCCAGGATGTTGGAAGCAAAAGACAACAAAATATAAGCAATACCTTGAGCTTCATGAGCATGGGACACACAAATGCAAGGGTTTTTCCAGAGCCGGTTGGGGCACAGGCAAAGCATTCACGATCCTATCTCATAGTAGTGAAGGAAAATATCAGTAAAAACAATATTGTGATACTATCTCTCTTGCAAACAATATCAAGCTTGCACGAATCAAAACCAAGATCAAACTACATCAATGATTTTCGAAGAACATAATGTCCAATGTGATCCGTACCTGTAAGAGTACTGGAATAGCCTGCTGTTGGATTGGTGTTGGTTCTCTGAATCCAAGTTCTGCCAGATTCCGCAATAAATAGGACGGACATTTATAACTATAATAAACAGTTCATTTTAAGATTCTGAACCAGCAATGCCATGTTCATGTAAATATATAATAATAATAATAATAAGCAGAATATGTAACAACCAGATTCCAGAATAATAATATTAACAGAAAATTACCTTGTTTTCAACTCATCAAAGCTTTGAAGTGGGGACGGCACATTGTAACCGGACACATGAATGTTATGACTCTTCCTAAAGATAGCATCGCGCTAAATAAAGATGAAAAATGAAAGTGAATGGTCAGAAAATTATTGCACAAACTTAAGAACACGGAGAGTTCTATATATTGCACAAAACATAAAGGGCCTGAACCTCGAGTTGCTTATTTTTTTCTTTCTTCAGCCGAATGGACTCATCATCATCGGCTTGGACTTTTTCGCTTGACTTCGATGTTGAACTTCGGAACACACTGAATCCATCAACAGCTTCTTTTATTTGTCATAGAAACAAAGCAAAAGTGAGATAAAGAACAATTAATACAAGTGATATGTGACATAGAGTGTTAAAACATGAGAATGAGAATACCAGAAGAGGTTTTCTTGCGCTTCCTTTTCTTTGCAGACACAGCTTCTATTGTTTCCTTGATTTCTTCATCTTCTGTCACACTCTGAATCTTCGCCAAACTAGTATCGGCATTTTTTTTCTTTTTTTAAAGAAATAACTATTATCAGTGTTTCGCATAGATTAAGAAATGAAATAAGTAAGCATTAGGTTTTTTATGTTGGGTGTAACCCATCCTTACAAACTGATTTTTAAGGTGAGAGATGTCACTCTTTACAAACTCATTTCAAACATTTTCTTTATTTTTATGTGGGACTAGGGTTTTTACCAATACACTCCCTCACAAGTCACACCCATAACTATTGAGCTTGATGTATGGATTAAATGGCAGGTGGCCCAAATCGATAGGCTCTAATATCATAGTAAGTTTTTATATTGGATTTAACTCATCCTAACAAAACCGACTAGTAATGTAGGGGTTGTCCCTCTTTATAACCGCGTTTCAGACTCTCTTTATCATATGGGACTTGGGTTTTTCTCAATAGCAAGAGAATGACTACATTTTATCAAGCCTTGCTGCATAAACATGTTTGAAACCATCTCTCTCGTGCACGACTTACTTTTAAAAAACTAAAAGATTAAAATAAAAAAAACATAAAAAAACATCTGAAATCCTCCAAAAAAGAAGTCCGTCTCTTTGTGAACTTGTAACTTTCAAACCATGCAGGGAAGATTCTTTCCATTACAAGCTTCATTTGATTTCTTTGTGCTTAGCTCTAGTATCTGCTCTAATGGACATCATATTAAGAATACAGCGTGCAGTATCATCATTTTCATGAATGGCGAACTTGATTATATAATCAAAGTCCTCTTTTAAAGACTTCCAAAATTGCTAAAAATAGTCTTATCAGAAATCCATGTATCCCATAAGGACGCTTTCTGAGGATGTACAGTTTATCAAATTAGCTAGTAGCCGTTGTTAAGTTCTATATGCATACAAAATATCACGCTACTATGATTGACAAAGGTACATAAGAGAAAACTGCTCCGAATTTTAATGGTTGAAAATTGAGCAGTGATGAATATTTAGGTCAAAAAAATTGGTTGGAATTTCTTGAATTCACTTTCAGCGGCGTTTAGTTAAAGAGAGATTGAAATGGTACCTGAAACCTGGCAATATCTGCGCCGAATTTCTTTCTGTCAAAACGAATGCCGGCGAACAAAGAGTCGTTGGACATGGTGATGGTAGGGTTTATATCAGATTTGTAGTTGCAGTTGCAGTTGCCACCGTTCGTTAACCTGCTGCGGCGGGGACCCGAGCACTTTTCCTTGCAACTATTTTCACTTCTACATTATTTTTTTTGAATGACAATAACTCGTATTTGTTGGGCCTCATGCCCCTGTTAAAAAAAAGGGACTTGCTTTCGGTATGCATAAAATTCATTTCCACACCTCCTTTTAAGTTTTTGCTGTTTTCTTCTAAAGTATACCTCCATATTTTAGAGGATGATTGAGAAACTTCAAATTTAATTCAGGGGTATAATTTTGCTTATAAAAAAAAGGTGTTCCCAATTTTAATATTTGGAATAGTTTCTTTTAAAAATTGAGAGTATTCAAAAGTGACTTTTTTTCAAAATACTTTTATGATGATATGGAAATTAGTTTTTATTACTTTTTAAACACTAGAAGCAAGTCACTAGTGAAACCACCAATAGTCTAGTAAGTAAGTTACTAGACACGAAGTAACACAAGAAATTTTTAATTTATGCTTAATTAAAAATTTCTTTCGTATATAATACCTCTGTGATATTTGCTTACTTAGAACGAAGTAACATAAGAAAATTCTTAATTAAGCATAAATTAAAAGTTTCTTGTATTACTTCGTGTCTAAGTAAGCAAATAAATGTGTGGATATGATAGTGATAAATATGTAACTTACATTTATATTAGCCATCCTTGTGAGAATCCTTGCTTTGAAACCTTTCACACAAGAATTATTTTCATTCCTCCTAAATCTCTTGTGTCACAAGGAATTTTTAACCTTCATTTGAATGCTCTAGACAACATCGTAAACTTTAGTACCCAACTTAATAGTCCCATGAGATAATAATTCAAAAGTCATGTCTCAAGTTTATGTGCAAATAGGGACCCGACTATTGTGATCCTCTTTTTTTGCCTCCTCTTCAAGTGATTCATTCTCAATTAGTACCAAAGATTTTCCCTCAGGTATGGGGATCAGGTAAGGAAGTGATATCTTAATATATTATCTTATGTTTCATGTCGCAATATCCTAAATATTTAGGAAGATGTGGTCTAGCCGCTCAAGATACCTATGATCAACGTACTCTCGAGTGGTCGTGTGTATAACATAGATAAATTGATGTCTTATAATAGTTTGCATCTTATTGAACTAGGGCAAAATTACCTCTGGAAAGTACCTAACCATACATAGTAAACATTTGACCTAACCAAAATAGAATCTAATGTCATTGAAAAGGTATATGGCACGTTGAGTATCGTAAAAGTCAAGGAACACATCTTGTGATAATAGTCAAAATATAGGTTCTCAATACAATTTTCTAGTTGGATATCTTTTAAGCGAAATGAAAAGGTTAGCATGAGGCACCGTCTTGTCATACTCTTTGTTTGTCAATATTGGGGAAATATTGATAGATTCATGCATGCAACAATGTATACTAATTAGTAAATAATATTGAAGAAAATACTTTTAACAACTAATTAAATAACTACATGAATATTTTACTTGAAATAATGTCATATATATTACTAATTGTATCATCTTAAACTTGGTCACAACATCCAGCTCTCCCTATACAAGTAAGGCAATGTAACAGTGCCTCTAGTATAGCCAGTGATCATGTATAGATCCATGAAATGCTCTAAATACATCATGTGACTATAACTGGCCTTTTTTTGTGAAAATGGTTGAGTCCATCAAGTAAGGGAGATATATCCTAGTCTTGTACTGCTTGTACAACTATTTCTTAACACCTTCATCGGCCTAGTCACTAGCCCCTGTAGTTTCAAGGTGTTTCATAAATAACCCTTCAGGAATTTGAACCATGCATTACCTCCAGGGCCCTCATAAAATTATTGTTCAATGTTATGTGGTTCTACTTCGAGAAGATCAACCATTAGATAATATTTATGCTTTGTAACTATGGTGTAGTCAAGAATACGACTCTTGAGTAGCAGATGCAGAAAACATGAGATTTCATCTAGTTTCACTTTCATCTCCTTAATCGGGATATACAAGTTGATGTCTCCTCGTGCCACCTCTCTAAAAAAGGTTGTTGTTGAAAAAGTAACTTCAAGCATAAGAGGGGGGTGAATTGTACTATTCAAAGTTCGCAATTTAATTCAAGTTTTTGTTACTTAAAAATCAAGACTGTAAAGCACTCCTGCAATAAAAGCCTAGGTCTTAAATTTAGGTACCCATGTCATCTTGGGTCCTTTATTGTTAGTTGTATAAATATTCTTTTCATTTGTCTTTATACTAGAGACATAAACATTTAATAGAGCAAGTGAAATCTTTATTTTGCGCTCACAATGTTTTTTTTATAAAAGTATGAAGGAGGATGTCCTTCTTTTCTCTCGTAAATTTATTAATAAAACAGAACATGCCATATGACCTTTGTTACAATAGTTGTATTTTAAGGTTTTGCAATGAGAGGTGGATTTAGCAATACAAATGTTACTAAAGTTCTACTATCATTTTTGGGTTCATAACCGAGACCAACTTTATTGTAAGAAACTTTTTGATTTCCCAACTGAAGATTCAAGTTATCTCTTCCTTTGGTGAACTTAACAAATGACTTTTGAAAATCGCAAATTTCATTTTTCAAAGTATCACCTTTGTTGCACTTATCAGATTCATCCTCTTCGTTTAAAGTGGAAAAGTTTTGAACTGTATCATTTTATATTTCTCTAAGGATTTATTTTCTTTCTCAAGGTTTTTTATTTTTAAGTTCAAGAGAAGAAATAATATCCTTCGATACACACAATTTGTTTCAGTTTTCTTGGTTCTTTTGTTAGTTTCTTACAAATGCAAAAAAGATCGTGATAGGAAAAATAAGAAGTTACCTCATCATCTTGATGATTTTCCATGAGATAGATGTTAGTTTTCCTCTTCATTGTCTAAGGATTTCATATTGTTATGTTCTCATACTATGTAAGCTTTCTTGGCCTTTTTCTAAAGTTTCTTAGATTTCTTTTTATTTGTCTTTTAGCTAAGGGATAATTTGGCCTAATGTGCCCTTTCTTTCCACACTTGTAGCAAGTGGGGATAAATGAAATTTTTTCCTCATCTTCCTATTTTTGTTGTTTCTCATGATTTAGAAATATTTTTAAGTTCTTTACTATAAGATACATGTCACCATCTGAGTTGGACTATTCGAATTTGAGTGTTAGACTTTTGCTTTTCTTTTCTCCTTCCTCATCTATGGCAAGCCTGTTTAATTATATTTCGTGTTCTTGTAATTTCTCAAACAGAGTATGTATGTGTGTGTATCTATAATTTCTAGATCCCTAGATACTCAAATCATAGTCAATGTAGGTTTCTAGTTACAGTTTAAACATCTAAGAGTTTTCACAACTAGTTCTTCATTTGAAAATGTTTTTCCTAGAGTTCTCATGTGGCTCATGATATGTGTAAATCGTGTTTGCATCTAATTTATGTTCTCTTTAGGTTTCATCTTGAAAATTTTATACTAATAGGTTAATGATCCCAACCTTGCCCTCTTTACACAAATAGTTACTTCATGGGTAATTTGGAGGATGTCCCACATTGCTTTTATCAAGACCAAGAGTGGCGGTGATGACCATTTTTGCTTTCAAACTGCACTACACATTTTCTTTATCATCTTTGGTCCAATTATTTCCAGTTTTGTTCACTACAACACCATCAGTATGATGTGTATGAACATAAACTTTCCTTCACAACTTTTTAAATACCACAATCCATCTCTTATATGGAAAACTCCATTTTACATTTTCAATAAATATACCCTTATCCATTAAAGGATGGTGGTTTATTTAGTGAATAGATTGAAGTTGTTTTTCCTCATGGGATGATTAGTCTTTAATATGAGTTAGGATCTGATGTCACTTGTTGAACAAGTGACTTCAAGCACAAGAGTGAGGTGAATTGTGGTATTAAAAATTCGTAATTAAACTTAAGTTTTTGTTACTTAAAAGTCAAATTACGTTAATATTAAGATTATAGTGAAAAGCAACAAAAATTAAAGTTAATATAATAAAGGACAAAAATAAAAGATAAGGGTTAGAGAGATTACACCAATGATTTATCCAGGTTTGGTCGAAAGTTAACCGACTTTTATCCCCATGAGATCTTCTTAAGATTTTGACCATAAACTTGAACTTTTACAGGTTATATCCACAAACCTTTGATACAAACAGATCTAGAGACTTTACAGTGACTTATCCCTAACAAAAAGAAAGTCTTTTCACAAGTTGAACTAACGAGCTAATTAGATTTTTCCATGCTAATCTCAATAACCAAACTAAAATTTTCCAGGCTAAGTCCTAGAACCAAACAAAGATTTTTAGAATGGTTAATCTCAATAACTAAACTCGATTTCTCAAGAATATCTCACTCTTGAGAGTAATAACAATGGAACGACACTAGTATAAATTATTCCTCACAGATAGTTTTCACTCACAATGCACTAAGGTAACTTTGGTGAAAGAAAATATTTAGAGAGACAACAAAGAGAGATAAATTCCAAAGAACTAGAGAAATTTGGAATTCTTGTGTGAAATAAAGAGGAGAGAGAATAATTGGCTAAAAAGGAAATAATCCATGAGCCAATTAACTAATCTAATTAATTAGGCCATAAGCCCAATCGATTAGATACAAAAAAATAATAGATTATTTTAGCCCATTTTGGAATGTTTAGATATAGAGTCGTTACTAATCATTAATACGCTACCATAATTAATTATATAATTGATTTCGCTTCTTCTAACCGATTAGCTTTAGGATATAATCGATTAGATAGTTCAAAAGTTGCTTTTAATGAAGTTGACAATTTCCTAATCAATTGGCTAAGGCTTGAAAACATTTTTAGGTATTTTGATAGTTAAAATGAGTGTGTGTGTGTGTGTGTGTGTGTGTGAGAGAGAGAGAGAGAGAGAGAGAGAGAGAGAGAGAGAAGAGAGAGAGAGAGAGAGAGAGAGAGAGAGAGAGAGAGAGTGTGTGAGAGAGAGAGAGAGAGATAAAAAAAAGAGTGAGAGAGAGAGAGAGAAAGTGTATGTGTATGTGCATGTGTGTGTGTGTGCATATCTGTGTGTTTCCTAAGTATCTTAGGAGATACTCTCTTACTTTCAGAAGACTCTGGTTACTCAAACAGATACGATTAGGCTAGCTTTCACACTTTCTTTCTTTCATAATTCTAAAGATTTTAAATTCCTTCGCCAGATACATTGATCATATAAAAACTTTAATGGAACCTTGAGTCTCCGTCCTGATGAGGCTTGAGGTATCTTCAAGTTAATCACCATCATAAAGGAGTTGGAAAGATGTTACCACCGATTTTAGGAATTATTAGTGTTGTCGTCATCAAAATACTTTTGAGGTTTGTCGATAGAACTATTAACTTTATGCCTGCAAGCATATAGATCCAAAATTTTCACCAAGCAATGATCATCTACGCTAAAACCTATGGTGTCAAGGTCATATAGATTATTGTCTCGAATGACATTTATGAAAAATTGTTTATTTGGAGTAGTTAATTTTATGAATTTTTTGTCGTTACTTATATATTTCAGTTTCCCATCTTGAAATTAAAAAAAAAGAATAATTAGAACTTTCACTCTCCTCCAAAACTTCAACCTCCACCTCAATCTCACGAGGATGAGGTTGTAGTTTGCAAATCCAATTATATTTGCTCAAATTTTACATTGATGCTCAAGTCGGGTAGAGACAGTGGTTAAGTCTGTTTTATTCCTTGCACGAGTTCAGCATACTATTCTTATCCATTATTGAAAATTGACAAATACTACATCTAATCTTATATATAAGCAAATTTACAAAATCTTTAAAGAAGTCATCTAAATACATTTAAGCCATACACTATTTCTATTTTTACCATTACTTTTTATTTTGGAAACTTGAAAAACACGAGGCTATAAAAATAAAAATAAAGAGTAGTAATATTTGGAATAGTAAAATTGAATGTAATAATGAGAGAAGATTTTACTTATATTTAACAACATTGAATTTTATTTTGTTGGTTATGAGATTGAAGAGAGTATACATAAACTACTAATCAACAAAATTTACACCAATCAACACACATTCTAATAATATTCATATTATGAAATCTAAATACATGTCAATATGTTTGTTTGGTTTATAAAATCCGAAGACATGCAGTGCGATTTTTTTCAAAATTTATAATATGGATGCTACATGTAACTTATGCAATAAATCAAAAAAGCATTATTATAGAAAACACATATAATGACAGTTGTGAAACACATACAATGACAATTTCACGTCTATTGTTAGGTAGTGTGTGATTGTATGTATGTTGGTTTTCACAACGAGCGAGTGATTGTGGTTATAAGTTAGGTAGCATGCTACTTACAATAATGGATAAAGAAGACAACCGTTGTGAAATAATTTATAGGTTTTGGGTTCAAATCCCAACAACGTCATTTTTGCATTATATTATTATGCATAGTGCTCTACTTATAACAACGGTTGAATTAAAAACCATTGTGATATTATTTATTTATTTAGTATATATTTTTCAATTTTACAGTATTCTCAAATTTTTAACCTTAATATTTTGAATCGTATCAGACCAGAAACAAGAATACACCCAATTGTGAATTGAATTAGACCAAATTTTGTATTACACCAATGACACAATTCCATTAGGAACCAAAAATTGTATATTACATCAAAGCCAAAATGACACAAAATAACCTACCATGTACACATCATTATATCAAATAATATTACCTTGTTGTCTTTGTGTCTTGACTTTAAATACCTATATTCAAATAATATAGTTGTTAGAAAATAATATCATTAGAAATTATAACATACAATAAATTATGAATGAAGAATATAAAATACTTGTTAATTTTCCCATATGCCTTCTTGATGATCGTTACAAATAACATGTAGATCATCTCTATCAACTTCTTCATATAAAGTAGGCATTTGTGTTGCATAAGAAGGAGTGGAAGAAATATCAAAACTTGCACCATCACTATGAGAAATATGTTTTCCTTTGAGAATAATTGACCATCTCTTTGATAAGTCTGCAGAGTCTGTCACATAAAAAACTTGTTTTACTTGAATAGCCATGATAAATAGTCTGTTGTTATAAGTTGTCTTGCCAAGGTCAATTCGTGTGAATCCTAACTCGTCAATTTGTACACCATTGTTATTGGGAACCCACTTGCATTTAAATAAAGGCACGTTGAAAATAACATAATCAATCTCTAGAATCTTCTCAATGACACCATAGAACGCGGTGGTTGCTAAAATATGATTCTTATCTTGCGAACTAGAGAAATACATGGATTCAACCTCAACCATACCCTTACAATTTTGTCTTGTACTTTGATCATCTTTTGCTTTTATATAAAAGGAAATTAGAAATGTCATATGTCGTTCAAGTTATCACAATAAATTTTGGCATGTATGACAAACATTAAATTGTCTAGGATGGACCATCATCATTAGAAATCCTCTTATTAAACCAACTTATAAATTCCTTGTTATGTCACGTCAACAACCACTTGTCATTCATTCGAGGATACTTTTTCTTTATAATTGTTTTGTGAATAGTTATATAAGGTCCAACTACACTAAGATTATTCAATATATATAAATGTGCTTCAATTACTACATCTCATCCATTGACTTAATATTTAAACCTTGAGTACATCTACCTTCAAATTTGTCAGCATGACGAGACTTTGGAATTCCAATAGACTATTCTTTCGATAAATAGTTTGAATAAAATTCAAGAGATTTTTTTGTGATGTACCTTTCAACGATCAAAGCTTTTGGTCGGTGATGATTCTTAGTATATCATTTAAATATTTTTTTATATCGCTCTATAAGATACATCCACCTTAAATAAATTGGACCATAAAATCTGATTTATCTGACTAGATGAACAAGTAAGTGAACAATAATGTCAAAAAATGATGGAGGAAAATACATCTCCAATTGACACAATATTATTGTGGTCTCATCTTCTAATTCATCTAATTTTTTGAAATCAATAACTTTATTACATATGGCATTGAAGAATAAGTACAATCTAATTATAGTTACTCTTACAATTTTTGGAAGGATACCACAGATAGCCATTGGTAGAAGTTGTTGCATCAAGACATGGAAATCATGAGATTTTAAGCCATTTAACTTGATATTTTTCAATGATACAAGTTTCTTGATGTTTGATGATTAGGCTTGGGAAACTTTGATACCATGCCAACACTCGCAAAAACTTTTCTTTTCTTTTTTTAGATAGAGTGTGACATGTCGGAGGCAAATAAGAACTTTTTCCTTTATCTTCTGGAGCCAACTATTTTCATATACCCATCTCCACAATATCTAAACGGGAATTCTTATTATCTTTACTCTTTCCTGGAATGTTTAGAAGTGTTCCTATCAAACTATCACACACATTTTTCTCCACATGCATCACATTAAGACAATATCTTACATCGAGTCTAGACCAATATGGAATATCAAAAAACACCTATCTCTTTTTCCAAATATTTCTCTCAGCATGACCATCTTTATTCTTTCCAAAGAAAATAGTAAGGTGTTCTTGTCGTTGATAAACTTCATCGCTAGTTAAAGGTTTATGAGCGCTCTCAAACTCATGTTCTCCATTAAAAACCTTCCATAATTTAAGATAAGGATGATTGAGTTTTAGAAATTTCCAATGCCCAAGGTAAACTGTCTTTTTTCCAAACTCAAGCTGATGAAAATAGGTATCAGATTCACATATAGGACATGCTTTATGTCCTTTGACACTATATCCAACCAAATTACCATATGTAGGAAATTCGTTGATTGTTCAAAATAACATTTCACGCATCTTAAACTTTTCACCAGAATATGCATCATCAATGTCAACACCTTTATCCTATAAAAGTTTCAAATCCTCAATTAATGGACTTATATAAACATCTATGCCGTTTCCAGGTTGTCTTGGTCCATAAATCATACTTAACATCATATACATGCACATCCAATGATATAGGTTGTAAATCGTGAGAAGAATAGGCCACGAAGAATGGTTAGTACTCAGATTACTAAAGGGGTTCATTCCATTTATGGCAAGCCCAAGCCTAAGGTTTCTTGGCTCAATGCCAAAATCCAGAAACAATGAATCAATTATCTTCCATTGCAAAGAATCAACTACATGGCAAATTTTTTCATCATATTTTATTTCATCTGGATGCCATATACTATTCTTTGTGTCATTCTCATTATCAAGAAGTATCTTTAATCTTAAAATTATTGGAAAGTACCATAACACTTTAGCAAGAGGACACTTCTTACTAACAATGTCATTGTCATCACCATTATTGTTCTTCAACTTGTGGTGCGACTCACTACATTTTGGACATTGATCCAAATTTTCATAATACTTCATGTATAGTATGCAATCATTAGGGCATGCATGTATTTTGACATACTCAAAACCCATTGTACACAATGTCTTCTTGGCCTCGTAATAATAATCCGACAAATTCTTATCTTCTGGTAGCATTTGTTTAAACAAATCAAGCAATTTTGTGAAACTTTTATCCGACCACCCACCTTTTGTCTTCAGATTAAACAATTTTAACAACACAGACAATCATATAAAATGGGTGCATCCCTTATATAAAAGTGCATCTTTGTTGCTACATAAAGTATCATAAATATGGGCTTTCATATAATATGATTCTCCAATATCACAGATCGTATCTTTTAGTCGATGATCCATATCTTCATCATCTTCATCCATTTGTGACATTGTATTTCGATTATTATCCACTTCTCCATGCTACATCCATGTTGTATAATTTTGACATATTCCATCATAACATATGTGATGTAATATTTCTTTCTTTGACCGTTTTTTTATATTCCCGCAAACAACACAAGAACAATAAAAGATGCCATTATTGTCAAGAACTTTTTTTTTTGGCAAATTCAAGGAATTCAATAACTTATTTCTCATACATCGGACCTAATATATCAACTTTCATCCAACTACGATCCATAACAAATTCTGAAATTTATATCAAAAGACAAATTTGAATGGAACATTAATACTAGACACACAACATCCTAATATGATTATATGCATATGCATATCCAACACCATAACCTAAAGCATATTCACAAAATCTGAATAAAACATGAACATTGTAACATGAACAATACACATGACAATGTGAATACACACAACATCCTAATATCATTTATCTATTAAAAAAATAAATCAACAACCCTAGAGAAGAACATAAACATTCAAAAGCATCAGAGAGAGAGAGAATGGTAAATAACCCTATCGAAGAACATAAACATTCAGAAGCGTCAAAGGGAGATGTTAGAAGAGGTAACGATCTAAAAGGGGTGGGGGTTGAATAGATTGCCTAATGAATTTTTTCTTCTTAAAATTTTATTTTGAAAGTTATTTTTCTATGGCAAGTGAAAACGAATTTGGATCGAATCTCGTCTATCAGAACCGTTATTGGTGGAAAGATATGCGTACAAACTATAATATAAAGTATGCTAAAGATGACAAAATCCAATCCAAAAGTTCAATATAGTTTGTTTCAATATAAACCCCACTTAACATAAATTATTTCCAATGAGAAGTAAAAATAAACTTGACAGAGTAATTTTGTCAAACACTTGGTGTGCAATACACCAAGCTTGATTCTCTTTGTGTTTAAGTTACAATAAATTAATTTCAATGGTTTAGATTTCAATCGTTTTACACAAATAGTTTTAAACACTTCAACACATCCAAAATTTCCATAAATTCAAACTACACACTAAGTATGATCAAAATCTAAAAATAAATTTGAGAGAGAGAGAGAACATCAAGATTTGTTTAGGCAGTTCCCAAATTGTCATCACTATGGGCACGTCTGTCCTCAATTCAAAATTGAATAGAGATATTGTAATTAACCTTAGCAATATCAATTTACAAGAGAAGTAGTAGAAATTCAAACCCTAAACCCTATGTTTAATGTTAATCATAGCTCATTCTCTATCCTTGATCTTAGCAAGATCAAGTCATATAAGATCTCCAATATGATCCTTCAGTTACCATTACTCTTTTGACTGAACATTATGTTCTTCAAAGCTTTCATTCAGCTGAATCCAAATTGCAAAATCTTGTCCCAAGCCTTTCATTTTAACCTCTGGTTACCGTTACTCCTTTACAAGAACCCCCGTTCTTCAGAGCCTTCGCTTCGCTGAATCTAAGTTAACAAGGGTTGTGCAAAAAACTCCAAATTAACCCTTGATCTTGGAGTAAAAACCCTAACGATTTTATCCTCGAAACCCGCAAAGAAAACCTCAACCCAATTTGATTACACAAACCTAAATTAGACATTATCAAAATTTTCTTCCCAACAAACAATCATAAATGATTATGTGTAGTTGATGAATGCGTCAAGAGAGGTTAAAGATGATGAAAATTCTTTGTGTCTTTCAGGTTTCAATTACTTAAAAATGATGCATGAATGCGTATTTATATGTATGTGTGAGTGTAGAAAAGAAATGAGTAAAACATTTTTTTAGCCAAAATGCAATTTTAAAATTTGGTACAAAATGTATTGACTCTAAAATGAAATGAGTCAATACATCAGCTGAATGAGCCAATACGAAATCAAATAGAGTTAATACATTAGAGGCAGTAGACAATTTGTAAAGAAAAAGTTTCAGGATGAGTCTACTCCAAACACGGGAGAGTTGACTCATTCGCTCAATGTATCGACCCATTTCTCCTTTGTATCGACCCATTAGAAGCAGCGACAAATCTTTGAAAAACATCTTTCAGATTGAGTCGACCCAAACAAGAACGAGTCGAACCATTCATAGGATGTATCAACCCATTTATCCTTTATATCGACCCATTTGAGGTAGTTTTGAATTCTTTGAAAATCCACTCAGTGTGTATCAACCCATACTCAACATGTATCGACCCATGCATGTCTTTTGTGAAAAACTCATATTTTAGCATGTGATGACTTATGTAATCTAGTCTTACATGTTTTACTATGACGATGATGCACATTTAAGATTGTAAAGTCCAAATACACAAAGATCTAACCTACCAAGTTTTGACATCATTCAAAATACTATCTAAGAGAATATTACACTCACATAATCCCTCTGTTTGATGATGGAAAAATATACTAGGAACTCTTGTTGTCTTTTGCAAAGTTCCCCCTGAATATGTGCATCATAAACCTTGTGTTTCCCCCCTTTTGACAACATCAAAAAGAGATAAAGACAGAAAAACGTGAGAAGCATCATGAATCATTACACAACAACATATAGAATTAAACATACTCAAAGGCGTTGCAAAGATTAAATGAATCAATTAAGACAAACACTCACATGAAATTATGTCTTAATTGAAAAATACAACTAAATCATAAACACACAACCAAGTATAGCAATATAATATTCAATTCACAATTGTCATAAAAGGTTGCAACATAAGAATTCAATAAACAAAAGGACATGAAAGCATAAATGCATTTTTCATGCAATGGAAAAGATACATAATGTTAGGTTGTCTGTTTTGTGATTTGCAGCATTTTGTTGAAACAAGTGAAATAGAAAGATGTTGGACAAGATGTCTTGACATGCTTGTACGACATCATGGCGTGTTGTGGTTTTACATTCTTGGAAGATTTGTTTTTTAGCATGAGATTAGTGAAGATTCTTTGATGATTTATTTCACGCATTATGCGGTTCAAAGGGCTTTTTTAGAAGCTTAAAGACCGGTTCTAGCTGTGCAATGTTTCCTAAGTATTAGTGTCAAAACATTTAAGGAAATATTATATTTGATTTGATTCTGCAGAAGATTATGCAGAACGGATGTCAAAACATTTAAGAAAACATTAGATTTGATTTAATTCTGCAGAAGATTGTGCAGAATGGATGTCAAAACATTTAAGGATACATCATATTTAAGTTGATCAGATTTGATGTGATTTTATTTGTTATGGATATGTTGATTTTTTAGCCCGAAGCCCATACTATTCTAGGTCTATTTAAAGGATGATTCTAAACCTAAGAAAATAACTAAGTTGCGTATGTAATAGTCTATGTTAGGGTTTAGTTTGTTCATTATTATTTGTGAGCCATTCTTGTATCACTTAGATGATTGAATTGGACAAAGTTTTTTGAGTTATAATTGTGAATCACTCATGAGATTTTAAGCAATAGTGGATTTTGTTTCATTGTAGGTGTGTATTCTGTTTATTGTTAGAAGTTGTTATCACTGTTGTGTGATTAAAGGTAAATGAGAAGGGTCTAATATCTAGGAGAGTCTTAGATAAAAATTCCAACGGTAGTGATTAGATGAGAAGTTTGTAAAATCAGAGGTTGTTTAGAACTTCAAACTAATACTATTATAGTGGGTTTACTTACTGGCTTGGATGCCCCCAGATGTAGGTGATGTTGCACCAAACTAGGTTAACAATTGATTTGTGTTATTTACTTCCTGGTATTTACTTTAACACTATAATTGTTTCTGGTGTGACATGTCATAATCCTGGTGTGGTGACATCGTATACGACATCTATTATTTGCATACTTGTTTCTGGTGTGACATGTCTTAATCCTAGTGTTGTGACATTGTATACGACATCTGTTATCTGTGTACCCGAATTTCAATTGGCATCAGAGCAGGCACCCTGTTCTATTTTGGGTGAGCTCTAGGGAGATAATTTCTAGTACTATGGACAAGGAAGGAGGATTTATCAACATACCACCTATTCTGGATGGTATCAACTATGATTACTGGAAGGCACATATGATGGCATTTCTAAAATTTATGGATAACATAACCGGGAAAGCAATTATCAAAGGTTGAGAACATCATGTGGTGCAAGACAAAGATGGGAATGATACAACTAATTTGAAGCCTGAAGAGGACTGGTCTAAGGACAAAGATGAACTTGCTCTTGGAAACTTCATCGCCTTGAATGCCTTATTCAATGGAGTTGAAAAAAATATATTCAGGTTAATAAATACTTGTACTATGGAAAAAATGCATGGGAAATCCTCAGAACCACTCATGAAGGCACATTAAAAGTAAAAATCTCAAAACTTCAACTTCTCACCACCAAATTTGAGAATCGCAGGATGAAAGATGATGAGTGTATTCATGATTTTCACATGAATATTCTTGATATTGCCAATTCATCTAGTGCCTTGGGAGAGAAGATGTCAGAGGATAAACTTGTTAGAAAAATCTTCAGGTCTTTGTCTAAGATGTTTGACGTGAAGGTCAAATCTATTTAAGAAACACAAGACATTTGCAACATGAAAGTGGATGAGCTTATTGGGTCACTTCAAACTTTTAAATTGGCTATCAATGATAGATCTGAAAAGAAGAACAAGAGCATAACTTTTATCTCCAACACTGAGGATGAAGAGGATCAATGTGACTTGGATATTGATGAAGGAATTTCCAATGACGTTCTGCTTCTTGGGAGGAAATTCAATAAGGTGTTGAAGAAAATAGATAGGAAGTTAATATTTATGTCAAGAACATGTCATTCGACATCAGTAAGAACAACGATTCTCAGAGAAAAGCAAGAACATAGGAAAATCCCAATTAAGGAAAAGGTATTTTGTGTCATGAATGTGAGGGTTTTGGTCACATTAGATCAGAATGTCCCATGTATCTCAAGAAATAAAAGAAGGGTTTGTCTGTTTCTTGGTCTAATGATTCTGAAGGTGAAACTGATGATGAAACTTCTAAGCATGTTACAACTTTCACTGGTATATATGAATATGATTAAGATTTATGTGATAAGGATGTCTCTTATGAAGAATTGTATGCTTCCTACAAAGAGCCTTCTGTCAGAATCGAAGAGGTTTGGAAGATAGGAGAAAAGTAGAAGAGAATCATAACTCAACTACAGGCTGAAAAAGATAAACTTTCATATACTTTCACTGATCTTGAAAATAAGGTAACCCTTTTGAATTCTAAACTTGAAAACATGACCAAATCAGTAAGAATGTTGAACAATGGATCTGATATGTTAGATGAAATTCTTCAAGTTGGAAAAGGGGCTGGAAACTTAAAAGGTATAGGTTTTGATTACCAATCTCTGAAAGTAAAAAACCCATGATGTTCGACCAAATGTTACAACATCCTATGAGACATCAGGAAACCCAAACTAAAGTCAAGTTTTTGCCTTGGAATATCATTACTGTGGTAAATATGGACATATAAAGCCTTTATGTTATAGACTGTATGGTTATCCAAAACATCCAACATATCCTAGGGGTGATCATGTGATGATTAAAACTAGAAATGAATGGAAACATATGGTTGTTGATACTTGTGTTATAGCCCATTCTACTTTTCGAGCTTAACCTAGAGAAGACTGGTACTTTGACAGTGGATATTCTAGACATATGATAGGTGTCAAGAAGTATTTAGTGGATATTAAGTCTTATTCCACCAGTTTTGTCACTTTTGGTGATGAAGGTAAAGGTGAAATTAAAGGGATAGGAAAGTTACTGTATACTGGACTTCCTAGACTTTATGATGTTCTTCTTATAAAAGGATTGACTTCTAATCTGATCAGCATTAGTCAGTTATGTGATCAAGGTCTAAAGTTCAATTTTACCAAGTCAGAATGTTTGGTTGCCAATGAGAAGAATGAAGTTCTGATGAGGGGGTTATGTCTAAAGACAACTTCTATTTATGGGTACCACAAGAAACTACTTATTCTTCCACATGTTTGATGTTTAGGGAAGATGAAGTCAGGTTGTGGCACCAGAAGCTTGGACATATGAATCTCAAAGGTATGAAGAAGATTATGTCTGAAGAAGATATTAGAGGTCTACCAAAACTAAAAATTAAGGAGGGTAAAGTTTGTGGTGAGTGTCAAATTGGGAAGCAAACCAAGATGTCACACCCGAAGTTGCAACATCAGACTACTTCCAGAGCTCTATAACTTCTTCATATGGACTTAATGGGGCATATGCAAGTTGAAAGTATTTGTGGAAAGAGGAATGTATATGTGGTTGTTGATGATTTTTCAAGGTTTACTTGGGTGAATTGTATCAAAGAAAAATCAGACACTTTTGAGGTATTCAAAGGCCTTTGTTAACGTCTTCAAAGAGAAAAGGAAAGTGTGATTGTTAGAATCAGGAGTGACAATGGGAAGGAATTTGAAAATGAAAAATTCTATGAATTTTTTTCTTCTGAAGGTATTGGTCATGAGTTATCATCTCCCATCACTCCTCAGCAAAATGGAGTTATAAAACATAAGAACAGAACATTACAAGAATCGGCTAGAGTCATGCTTCATCCAAAAAATCTTCCTTATCATTTTTGGGCTGAAGCAATTAACACTGCTTGCTATATCCACAATCGTGTTACTATGAGAGATGGTATATCATGTACTCTCTATGAATTATGGAAAGGAAGGAAACCTATTGTTAAACATTTTCATGTGCTTAGGAGTAAATGCTACATTCTGGTTGTTCATGAACAGAGGAGAAAGATGGATCCCAAAAGTAATGAAGGGATATTTCTTGGTTACTATACAAATAATAGAGCTTACAAGGTATTTAAATCCAGAACCAAGGTTGTGATGGAATCCATTAATGTTGTGGTTGATGATTCAATTATTATGAAAGGGACTGATGTCGATGAAGATGTTGGAACATCATCTCAGCAGACTGATGCTTCAAAAAATATGGAAGACATTGAGTCCAACATTGAGCCAGCAAGGACTGAATTAGATAACCCTCAAGCCAATAAAGGTCCCTCTATTAGAATTCAGAAAGATCATCCAAAGGAACTTATCATTGGAAATCTTAATGAAGGGATCACTATTGGATCTAGAGATGTGATATCCAATGTTTGCTTTGTCTCAGAGTTTAAACCTAAAAATGTGAAGGAGGCCTTGATTATTAAATTACAGATCAATGATATGCAAGAAGAATTAGGACAATTCAAAAGGGATAAAGTATGGGACCTAGTTCCTTGGCCTGAATGGATGAATGTTATTGGCACAAAATGGATTTACAAGAACAAATCTGATGAAAATGGAATTATGACCAGAAACAAGGCTAGGCTTGTTGCTCAAGGATACACTCAAATTGAAGGGGTTGATTTTGATGAGACTTTTGCATCTGTTGCTCGTCTTGAATCTATAAGATTGCTCTTGGGAATGGCATGTATGCTAAAATTCAAGTTATTCCAGATGGATGTGAAAAATGCCTTCTTGAATGGGTACTTAAATGAAGAATTATATGTTGAACATGTTGGTGTAAGCCCTAGAGGCCAATACTTTTGGTACTTGTATCGAATTATTTATTAATAATAAAAGGCTTTTTCTTTATTATGTTTGTTTAATAAAGTCCCTAGAATAGCTAGTCTGTTTAATGTATCAAGTATGACTTAATCATGAGATCACATTAAACATAAGGACATTATTCTTAAAATATCCATAGTCAAGCTTTATTGTGAAGTGGGATAACATTAAAGCATTAAGACTATTATGTATATAGACTGATGATCACATCTCATGGATCATGGATAAGGAGTTATCAAGTCTTAAACATAGGTATGAATATTAAGAGTAATATTTATACCGGATTGACCCGCTATGAGAATACTATATAGAATGTTATGCAAAGTGTCATAAGTTATTCTCATGGTGATAATGGTGTATACCACTCTTCGACCTGAAACCACTATGGACCCTGGATGTAGAGTCGAGTGCTTTATTACTGATCAAACATTGTCCGTAACTGGATAACCATAAAGACGGTTGATGGGTACTCCACGAAGCATGCTGAGGGACATGAGTGACCTAGATGGAATTTGCCCATCCTGCGTAACAGGAGAAATGTCTATGGGCCCAATATTGAACTGGACAAGGATGACACGATCTATGCCTTGTGTTTAATATAGACATAAGGGCAAAAGGGTAATTATACACATAAGTATTATCACGGAAGGAATTGTCAGATCACATGACATTTTCGTGTCTTGGGTAACAGTGATGTGTTGCTAGATACCGCTCATTGTTTATTATGTTAAATACATGATTTAATATAATTACCAATGTCACGAAAACCTAAAGGGTCACACACAAAGGACGGATTGATGAGAGATAGAGTAACTAAGGAACACCGTAAGGTACGGTGCACTTAAGTGAGTTGTAGAACATCGTAAGGTACGGTGTACTTGAGTAGAATACGAAATATGGTAAGGTACCATGGGCTTAAGTGATTTTGGGCATATTATAAGATATGGGCCAAAATACACTTAAGTGGACTTTTTAGCTTGAAGCCCACACAAGTGGTTCTATAAATAGAACCCTTGTGCAGAAGCATTCATTGCGGTTGCATTATTTTCGTTTTCTCTCTCTCTCTCTCTCTCTCTCTCTCGCTCACTCAAAGCCTTCATTCGTACCAGCTAGCACTGAGATTGAAGGAATCCATTCGTGTGGACGGAGTAGAGACGTTGTCATCGTTCAACGTTCGTGATCGCTCCGTGGATCTGCATCAAAGGTTTTGATCGTCACAAGAGATCTGCACCAAAGGTTTCAATCGTCACAAGAGGTAAATATTCTATCACTGATCATGACCATTCATAAGGATCTCTAAAGGAGAAAATTTTAATTTCCGCTGCGTTTTGGATCGCAATTCTCCTTCAGTGGTATCAGAGCCACTTACGAAACCATGAATCAGATAGTTGTTTATTTTCTATATTAATATGACTAAAAGACAGAATGAATCAATTAATTAAACGGGTAATTAAATTTGGCATCATGAGTGTACGAGTTGGATGATTGATGTTGACTATGCTTCGGAACTGACATTAGTATGGTGAAGCAGCGATACACCGATTGTCCATAGGTTACGCAATTGAGACCGATCAACTTATATACGATATAAGTAATCCTAATGCAAAATATGATATATATGATATACTGTTTCTGTTTCGTTCATTCAAACACTAAATGGTTGTTTTCCTTTGAGCGATCAATGGTCATTTGCTTCGGAATCCGACATTAGTATGGTGAAGCAATGACCTGTTGATCAATCATACTGAATCAACAATCGAGGTGTGTTTGACGGTCTGAAATTGGTGCATTAGGGTTAGTGACGGCGCAAGGGTTGTGTCGTCAAGAAGTTGTGAATTAAGGGCTTGTTGGAACACATCTGTTGACTGTTTCAAAGCGGTGGTTTTTGGCCGCGTGACGATCGTCATGGACTTGTGACGATCGTAACAAGCTGGACGTGACGGACGTCACGTGCTTTGTGACGGTCGTCACATTCACAGATCCAGAATTCTAGGCGTTTCTGTTTTTGGCTGCGTGACGTTCGTCATGGGCCTGTGACGGTCGTAACATGCTTGTGACGGTCGTCACACTCACAGAGTCAGAGTTCTCGGGGTTTCTGTTTTGTGACTGCGTAAGAGTTGTGTCGATGCAAAAGGACGCCGATTTCAAATGAATTGTTCATTAAAATTTTCGGCCGCTGACCGGGCAGCGGACCCCCGGCTAACTCTGCGTAGTGTGATCGGTCGTCGAAATTTGATTTGGTTTTAAGTAATTAAAGGAATTAAAATTAATAATAATAATGTGTTTATTATTATTGCCTTGTGGTGATCAGTTATGGCCTTAGTTATCCTTTATCTTGTTTTGGGTTTTAAAATACGACTTGCGTGTTGTGCCTCTCCTTTTAATCTCTTAATGTAACTTCTTTTCTCATCTCAATCTCTCGTATGTAAAACGAGTTCTTCTGTAATGTAATGTTATGAAGAAAGAGAAGAATTCAATATCAAAGGAGGACAATGTTATGAAGAAAGAGAAGTATTCAATATCAAAGGAGGACAACCTTGAAGATCTTGCTTGGAGAAGCTTAGATCGTTATTAGGTTAGCTTAGGTTCTCTCATTGGCTTGGGAGAACAATTGCGCTAGGGCCCATAACTGTTTCATTATGTATGTTGATGCATGTGTATGTATGTTGATGCCTGTGAATGTATGTTTTTGCATGTGAGAGACGATTTATATGATAAATAAGCAGGTGAGATCAGAATAATTGCAATTCCCTCAAATTAAAATATTAAGTTTATGCTTTCCAAGTTTTAGCACTCATCAAGACTAGTATCGGATAATGTAGGTTTCGCCTACGCGAGGTGCATGTTTTATATTAGTAAGGTGCGATGGGATAATTGTAATATTCAACTGCTAAAACAATGGGCCAAACTTAACTAAACAAACTATAATAAGATTATATACGTTTAGAAGCAAGAGTTGGAAATGATCCATATGATGGATTGGAATAAGGAGTTATTCACCCAACTGAAATTTTCGAGAGTTGTATTAGATACAATTGGAAGGAGTTCCTACCTAAATAACCTAGTTTTGTGTAATCCGCCTACGCGGACTTAGAACAAAGTGAAATGTGGATCTCGACCCACTAGAAAATCTTCCAATGGGATTTTCCGAATCAAATGATGAGGGTCATTTGTTTTGAGTAAAATAGTGGGAGCATATTTAATTAAAGGCCTAATTAAATATGTTATTGATACTTATATTTTCATTAATTCTTATGTAGATTACCATGACAACAAACACCTCTAACAACATCTTGCGATCAATCCTTGACAAGTAAAAATTGTCTGGGACAAATTTTCTGGATTGGCACCGAAACCTGAGGATTGTCCTCAAACATGATAAAAAGCTGTATGTCTTAGAGAAACCTGTTCCTGAAGAGGAACCTCCTAGTTCTGCACCTAAGGCAGAAAGAGATGCTTATAAGAAGCATGTCGATGATGCCAATGAAACTGCTTGTCTCATGCTAGCTACCATGAACTCAGAGTTTCAAAAGCAACATGAGAACATGGAAGCATTCGATATGATCGAACACCTGAAGACGCTCTATCAAGAGCAAGCAAGGAATGAAAGGTTTGAAGTTTCAAAAGCCCCTTTTCAAAGCAAGTTAGCTGAGGGAGCTCCTGTAAGTCCCCATGTACTCAAGATGATTGGGTATGTGGAAAACCTTGAAAGGTTAGGTTTTCCCCTCGGAAAGGAACTTGTGACTGATTTGATCTTGCAATCGTTGCCAGATAGATTCAGTCAATTTGTCCTAAATTTCAATATGAATGACATGGACAAATCGCTTCCTGAACTGCTAGGCATGTTAAGAACTGCTGAGCAGAACCTGAAGTCAAAAGGGAAGTCCATTCTGATGATCGGAAATGGAAAGAGACAGAACAAAAGGCCCATCAAGCAGTGTGATAAAGGGAAACGCAAGGAAGTTGCCAAACCCAGACCCACTGTTGCTGCTTTGAAGCCTAGTGGAGGCATAGCAAAGGCAGGAACCTGCTTCCAACCGGACACTGGAAGAGAAACTGCCCAAAGTACCTGGAAGATACGAAGAATGGAGTAGAGACTTCAACTTCAGGTATTTTTGTTATTGAAATAAATTTATCTACTTCTGCATCATAGGTATTAGATACTGGATGTGGTTCTCACATTTGTACAAATGTGCAGGGGCTAAAAAGAAGTAGAGATTTGGCAAAAGGTGAAGTTGACCTACGAGTTGGCAATGGAGCAAAGGTTACTGCTTTAGCCGTAGGAATATATGTATTGACTTTACCTAGTGGTTTAATAATTCAGTTAGAGAACTGTTATTATGTACCTGCAATTAGCAAGAATATTATTTCCATTTCTTGTTTGGACAAGTTTGGTTTTTCATTTATAATAAAGAACAACTGTTGCTCAATTTATTTGAATGATATATTCTATGCTACTGCACAAATTAGCAATGGACTATATGTCCTTGATCTCGAAATGCCTATTTATAACATTAATACTAAAAGGATGAAACCTAACGAGTTAAATCCAACTTACCTTTGGCATTGTCGATTAGGCCACATAAATGAGAAACGCATTTCCAAACTCCATAAAGATGGACTCTTGGACTCTTTTGATTATGAATCATATGAGACATGCAGATCTTGTTTAATTGGAAAGATGACAAAGTCTCCAATCACAGGAAAAGGTGAAAGAGCTAATGATCTTTTGGCCCTCATACATACTGATGTATGTGGACCACTGAACATACCAGCCAGAGGAGGTTTTCAGTACTTCATCACATTTACTGATGATTTCAGTAGATATGGTTATGTGTATTTAATGAAACACAAATCGGAGTCCTTTGAAAAATTCAAGGAATTCAAGAATGAAGTACAAAACCAACTGGGTAAGAATATTAAAACTCTTCGATCAGATCGAGGTGGTGAGTATTTAAGCCTAGAGTTTAATGACCATCTGAAAGAGTGTGGGATCCTATCCCAACTTACTCCTCCTGGAACACCCCAATGGAATGGTGTATCTGAGAGAAGAAATCGAACCCCGATAGACATGGTCCGATCCATGATGAGTCACGCCGATCTTCCAAACTCCTTTTGGGGACATGCACTATTGACAGCAGCTTACACACTTAACCGTGTTCCATCCAAAAAGGTTGAGAAGACACCATATGAGATATGGAGTGGTAAGAAACCACATATGTCTTACAGGAAGATTTGGGGTTGCGAAGTTTATGTGAAACGACAAATTTCAACTAAGCTTGAGCCCAAATCTGACAAATGCTTATTTGTGGGGTATCCTAAAGAAACAATAGGGTATTATTTCTACAATCCTTCTGAGGGCAAAGTGTTTGTCGCTCGAACTGGAGTTTTCCTAGAAAAGGATTTTATTTCCAAAGGAATCAGTGGGAGGAAAGTAGAGCTTGAAGAAATTCAAGAATCACAAAGCATTGATACACCTATGGAGGAATTAGAGCAGGAAACACAAGAAGTTGTGGAAGAGAAACTTGATCAAGTAGAACAAGACCAACGTAGGTCAAGCAAGATACGTCAACTACCTGAGAGATATGGATATCTCATAACTGATCAAGGTGATGTATTACTCATGGATCAAGATGAGCCTGTGACCTACCAAGAGGCCATAACTGGTCCCGAGTCTGAGAAGTGGCTAGAAGCCATGAAATCTGAAATGGATTCCATGTACACAAACCAAGTTTGGACCTTGGTAGAGCCTCTTGTAGGAGTTAACCCTATAGGATGCAAGTGGGTCTTCAAGAAGAAGACTGACATGGATGGTGAGGTACATACCTATAAGACAAGACTGGTTGCAAAAGGATATAAACAAATTCATGGGATTGACTATGATGAAACCTTTTCACCAGTTGCAATGCTTAAATCTGTTCGGATTTTACTTGCTATCGCTGCATATCATGATTATGAAATATGGCAGATGGATGTCAAAAACTGCTTTCTTTAATGGGAATCTTCTTGAGGATGTGTACATGACACAGCCTGAAGGATTTGACATACCAGAGGAAGCCCAAAAGATATGTAAGTTACAAATATCAATCTATGGATTGAAGCAAGCTTCCAGAAGCTGGAATCTTCGTTTTGATGAAACATTAAAACAATATGGATTCATCAAGAACGAAGATGAGCCTTGTGTCTACAAGAAGGTTAGTGGGAGCATGATCGTTTTCCTGGTATTATATGTAGATGACATATTACTCATTGGAAACGATGTCCCTACCCTGCAACAAGTAAAGTCTTGGTTGGGGAAATGCTTTTCTATGAAGAACCTAGGTGAAGCAGCCTATATATTAGGAATCAGAATCTATAGAGATAGATCACAAAAACTGCTTGGCCTAAGTCAGAGTACGTACATAGACAAAGTGCTGAGACGCTTTAATATGCATGATTCCAAGAAAGGATTCATACCTATGCAACATGGCATGTGTCTATAAAAAACACAATCCCCTTCAACTAAGGAAGAAAGGGATCGCATGAATAAGATTCCATATGCATCTGCAATAAGATCTATCATGTATGCCATGTTATGTACTTGACCAAATGTCTCGTATGCTTTAAGTTCAACGAGTAGGTACCAATCTGATCATGGTGATGCTCACTGGGTAGCTATCAAGAATATCCTTAAGTATTTAAGAAGGACTAAGGACTCATTTTTGATATATGGAGGTCAGGAAGAGTTGGCTGTAATTGGATACACCGATGCTAGCTTCCAGACAGATAAGGATGACTTTAGATCGCAATCTGGTTATGTGTTTTGCTTAAATGGTGGCGCTGTGAGCTGGAAAAGTTCAAAGCAAGATACAATTGTTGATTCTACAACCAAGGCCGAGTATATTGCTGCCTCAAGTGCAGCAAAGGAAGCTGTTTGGATCAAAAAGTTCATTAGTGAACTTGGCATAGTTCCTAGCATTGTAGATCCCATTGGTCTCTACTGTGATAACAATGGTGCTATCGCACAAGCCAAGGAGCCTAGATCTCACCAACGATCCAAACACATACTTAGGCGTTATCACCTCATTCGAGAGATGATAGATAGAGGAGATGTGAAAATATGCAGATAACCTACACTTGAAAATATTGTTGACCCACTGACAAAGCCTCTTGCGCGGCAGAAGCATGATGGCCATACTAGATCTATGGGCATTAGGGGTATGCATGATTGGATCTAGTGCTAGTGGGAGATTGTTGGTGTAAGCCCTAGAGGCCAATACTTTTGGTACTTGTATCGAATTATTTATTAATAATAAAAGGTTTTTTCTTTATTATGTTTGTTTAATAAAGTCCCTAGAATAGCTAGTCTGTTTAATGTATCAAGTATGACTTAATCATGAGATCACATTAAACATAAGGACATTATTCTTAAAATATTCGTAGTCGAGCTTTATTGTGAAGTGTGATAACATTAAAGCATTAAGACTATTATGTATATAGACCGATGATCACATCTCATGGATCATGGATAAGGAGTTATCAAGTCTTAAACATAGGTATGAATATTAAGAGTAACATTTATACCGGATTGACCCGCTATGAGAATACTATATAGAATGTTATGCAAAGTGTCATAAGTTATTCTCATGGTGATAATGGTGTATACCACTCTTCGACCTGAAACCACTATGGACCCTGGATGTAGAGTCGAGTGCTTTATTGCTGATCAAACGTTGTCCGTAACTGGATAACCATAAAGACGGTTGATGGGTACTCCACGAAGCATGCTGAGGGACATGAGTGACCTAGATGGAATTTGCCCATCCTGCGTAACAGGATAAATGTCTATGGGCCCAATATTGAACTGGACAAGGATGGCACGATCTATGCCTTGTGTTCAATATAGACATAAGGGAAAAAGGGTAATTATACACATAAGTATTATCACAGAAGGAATTGTCAGATCACATGACATTTTCGTGTCTTGGGTAGCAGTGATATGTTGCTAGATACCGCTCACTGTTTATTATGTTAAATACATGATTTAATATAATTACCAATGTCGCGAAAACCTACAGGGTCACACACAAAGGACGGATTGATGAGAGATAGAGTAACTAAGGAACACCGTAAGGTACGGTGCACTTAAGTGAGTTGTAGAACATCGTAAGGTACGGTGTACTTGAGTAGAATACGAAATATGGTAAGGTACCATGGGCTTAAGTGATTTTGGGCATATTATAAGATATGGGCCAAAATACACTTAAGTGGGATTTTTAGCTTGAAGCCCACACAAGTGGTTCTATAAATAGAACCCTTGTGTAGAAGCATTCATTGCGGTTGCATTATTTTCGTTTTCTCTCTCTCTCTCTCTCACTCAAAGCCTTCATTCGTACCAGCTAGCACTGAGATTGAAGGAATCCGTTCGTGTAGACTGAGTAGAGACGTTGTCATCGTTCAACGTTCGTGATCGCTCCGTGGATCTGCATCAAAGGTTTTGATCGTCATAAGAGATCTGCACCAAAGATTTCAATCGTCACAAGAGGTAAATATTCTATCACTGATCATGACCATTCGTAAGGATCTCTAAAGGAGAATAATTTCCGCTACGTTTTGGATCGCAATTCTCCTTCAGAACAACCCAAGGGGTTCATAGATCATAGCTTTCCAAATGATGTTTTCAAACTAAATAAAGCTATATATGGTTTAAAGCAAGCACTTAGGGCTTGGTATGAAAGGTTAATTGAGTTACTTGTCAACAATGGCTACAGGAAAGGGGGAACAGACAAGACCTTGTTTATTAAAGAAGAGCATGGTAAACTCATGATAGCCTAAATATATGTTGATGACATTGTGTTTGGAGGGATGTCGAACCAGATGGTTCAACATTTTGTTAAGCAACTGCAATCTAAATTTCAGATGTGTCTTGTTGGTGAATTAACCTATTTTCTTGGTCTTCAAGTTAAATAAATGGATGATACTATCTTCATTTCTCAAAGAAAATATGCTAAGAATATAGTGAAAAAGTTTGGCTTAGAAAGTGCTAGTCACAAAAAGACACCTGCAACAACTCACTTGAAATTAACTAAGGATGAAAAAGGTGTTGATGTGGATCAAAGTTTGTACAAGAGTATGATTCATAGTCTTTTATATATTACAACTAGCAGACCAGACATCACTTTTGTTGTATGAGTATATGCTAGATATCAGACAGAGCCTAAAATCCGTCATATTATTTAAGTGAAGAGGATCTTGAAAAACATTAACGGTACTAGTGAGTATGGCATGTTGTATTCTCATAGTTCTAATTGTATGCTTGTAGGGTATTGTGATGCAAACTGGGCAGGTAATGTTGATGATAGAAAAAGTACTTATGGGTGATGCTTCTTCTTGGGAAATAATCTTATACCTTGGTTCAACAAGAAGCAAAATTGTGTGTCATTATCTACTGTTGAGGTTGAGTATATTGCAATAGAAAGCAGTTACTTCCAATTGATTTGGATGAAACATATGGTAAAGGAATGCAATGTCAAGCAGGAAGTCATGACATTATATTGTGACAATCTGAATGTAATCAATATATCCAAGAATCCCATTCAACATAGCATGACAAAGCATATTGATATTCATCATCATTTTATTAGGGATCTTGTTAAGGAAAAAATTGTTACTCTTGAGCATGTGGCCACTGAGAAGTAACTAGTAAATATATTTACTAAAGCTTTGGATGCAAATCAGTTTGAGAAGTTAAGGGGCGAATTAGGAATTTGCATGTTTGAAGAGTTATAGATATTACTAATGTGGAGGTGTGTAAACAATATTTTCTCTTCCCTCCATTTAGTGATGCATGAAACTCCAATTAATAATAAGAAAGATGGCTATGATGATAAAAGTATACATGTTAAGGAGGAGAAATTTTTGTCTGAAGAAAAAGATATTACTGGTGTGAAGAAGGATAAGTTTATTAATATTGTAAATGTTGATGGTCTAGATTTTGATGATAAGCCTATTGGAAACAAATTGGCTCCGAGTATTGCTAAAAGATTAAGGAATAGAACATAAAAGTATGTTACATCTGCAAGAAAGCCATCTAAGGCTCCCAAGAAAAGTGTTATTGTTGGACCTACTAAAGGTTGAAGCAAGTTTGTGGCTCCTACTAAGAAAAGGAAGCAGGCACCTTCAAGTGACTTTAAGTATGATGTCGAGCAGAATGTTCAAGACATCATACCTCTAATGAAAGTTGTTGGGAAAAAGGTCCCTGCAAATGTGCCTGAAGTTCCCACTAACAACATCTCTTTTCACTCTATTGAGAATGTTGAAAATTGGAAGTTTGTGTACCAAAGGAGGTTGGTTTTGGAAAGAGAAGTTAGGAAGGATACCCTTGAATGTAAGGAGGTAGTAAGTATTATTGAGAATGCATGATTAATGAAGAGTGTTGTTGGGTTTGGTAAGTTTATGAAAGGCTAGTAAAGGAGTTCATTATGAACATTCCTACGGATTGTGACAATAAGAAGAGTAAGGAGTACAAAAAGGTGTATGAAATCACTTCCAAACAGGTTCCACACTGGCCAAGAAAGGGAAAGATATTAGCTAACAGGTTAAGTGTGAATTATGATGTGTTTCATAGGATAGGAGTTGTCAATTGGGTTCCTACAAATCATACCTTAACCATAGCTACATGTTTGGGTAAATTCATTTACATTGTTGGAACCAAAACCATGTTTGATTTTGGGTATTATGTCTTTGAGCAAACGCTTAAGTATACTAGTACTTTTGCTGTGAAAATGCCTATTACTTTTCCCTCTCTAATTTGTGGAATAATTATGAGCCAACACCCTGAGATATTAATCAGTTCTGATGCAGCAAGTAAGGGAGAATCTCCTTTATCCTTGCACTATAGGTTGTTTGCAGGGACACATGTCCCAAATATTGTCATGACATCTTATAAGGAAACTTCCAGATCAACCTCAAAGGATGGAATAATTACTGAACTGAAAGATACATGTGAGGCTTTGGATGAAACCATCAAAACTTGCACTACAAAGAAAATCAGATTGGAAAGACTGATCAAAGCTTTAACTCAGGAGGCTATTGATGTAATGTGGTTGGTGATGTGGAAGAAGAAAATGAGGAGGATGTGAATGATGATGCAAATGTTGCTACTGATGAAGAAACAAATGCCAGTTCTCACATCTGACATGTTTTGATTATTTCTTTTGTATTTGTTTTGTTGGCTATGCCCTACATTTTTAGCACTTTTAGTGATTTTGGTATGTAACATAATATTTCGTATGTGTTGCTACCTCTATTTTCAGTTTTTCTCTACTACTTTTGTGGTTGTTCGTCAATTTTCGGCTAAAAAGGGGGAGTAGTGGTTTGGTTCTCTTTTGCCTATGCGTATTTATGCATTTTTCCCTTTGAGAGGGAATACTACTGGATGGGGAGTAGTTCTTGACTTTGTTCTGCTATCTAGGGGGAGCATATGTATTTTCTCTTTTAGCTTAATAATGACATGCTTAGTGATAGTGATAGTTTATGTGTGTTGTTTGGTTGTTGTGAAGTCATACCAAATGTCTTGACATCTTGTCTGGGAGAATTTATTTTTCTCTGCAGAAAGTTTGTGTTGTGAGAGTTTACTTCTCTCTGATGTGACATTCTCTGTGAGTCTGATTTTATCTGATTATGACGTGTATGCCTCTGATGTATCTTAGAGAAGTTCCAAGATTGTTTATTGTGTTTTTTCTTTGAAGAAGTTCTCAGGTGTTTATTGGATTTTACAAGATATGTTTTGCAAAGGTTATTTTAGCCAAAAAAAATTCCAAATTGGGAGATTGTTAGGTTGTGTGTTTTGTGATTGGCAGCATTTTGTTAAAACAAGTGAAATAGAAAGATGTTGGACAAGATGTCTTGATATGCTTGTACAACATTGTGGCATGCTGTTGTTTTACATTCTTGGAAGATTTGTTTTTTAATGTGAGATTAGTGAATATTCTTTGATGATTTATTTCACGCATTTTGCGGTTCAAAGTGCTTTTTTTAGAAGCTTAAATATTGGTTCTAGCTGTGCAATGTTTCCTAAGTATTGGTGTCAAAACATTTAAGGAAACATTAGATTTGATTTGATTTGATAGAAGATTATGCAAAACATATGTCAAAACATTTAATTCTGCAGAATGGATGTCAACACATTTAAGGAGACATCATATTTGATTTAATCATATTGGATGTAATTTGATTTGTTTTGGATCTAATGATTTTTTAGCCCAAAGCCCATGCTATTCTGGGGATATTTAAAGGATGATTCTAAACCTAAGAAAACAACTAAGTTGCGTATGTAATAGTCTTTGTTAGGGTTTAGTTTGTTCATTGTTATTTGTGAGAAATTCTTGTATCACTTAGATGCTTGAATTGGACTGAGTTTTTTGAGTTGTAATTGTGAATCACTCATGAGCTTTTAAGCAAGAGTGGATTCTGTTTTATTGGAAGTGTGTCTTCTGTTTATTGTTAGAAGTTGTTATCATTGTTGTGTGATTGAAGGTAAGTGAGAAGAGTCTCATATCTAGGAGAGTCTTAGATAGAAATTCCAAGGGTAATGATTAGGTGATAAGTTTGTAAAACCAGATGTTGTTTAGAACTTCAAACTAATACTATTATTGTGGATTTCCTTCCTGGCTTGGATGTCCCAAGATGTAGGTGACGTTGCACCGAACTAGGTTAACAATTGACCCGTGTTATTTACTTCCTACTATATACTTTAACACTGTAATTGTTTATGATGTGACATGTTCTGATCCTGATCTCGTGACATCGTATACAACATCTGTTATCTGTGTACTTGTTTCTGGTGTGACATGTCCCGATCCTAGTGTCGTGACATCGTATACGACATCTGCTATATGCGTACCAGAATTTCATATAACATGTTAATCCACACATATAATTACAACTACTTCAAGTATTTGATGTTAATGATATGAGATACACATGATGATGAGATCAAACAAGATGTCATTATAAGCATATATATTGAAAACACATGTGTAATCAATTGAGATTTTTGGAAGTGAACACATATTAACTTCATGATTCATCATTTATATCACATAGTCATGGAATATAAATATGCAATTAATTTAGTCATAGTTAAACAACATACCTCATTGAAACTTTAAGGGCAAAGAGATAAATATATAGCGATATTACCTCATAGGATGAGATGGAGAATGCACTTCACACGAAAATGAACTTTCGAACAAAAGTTAAACAAGATATAGAAAGTGCATGCAATCAACATATGTTAGGCAAGATTTGAGATATCGAGAATGCTTAATTCCCGATGAATATTGAAAAACGGCTCAGTCGTAAGTGGTTTTATAAAAATATATGCAAGTTGATTTTTGCTATCAACATGCTCAAAAATGACATCACCTTTTTCAACATGGTCTCGTAGAAAATGGCGATGTATCTCAATATGTTTAGTATGAAAATGTAACACCTTATTTTTGGTTAGGTTGATCGCACCAGGGTTGTCACACATGATAGGAATACGTTCAAGTTTAATATCAAAGTTAAGTAATTATTGTCTGAGTCAAAGAATTTGAGCACAAAAACTACTGGATGCGACGTATTCCGCCTCGACAATTGAAAAAGCATCTAAGACATGCTTCTTTCTATACCAACTAACTAAAGGAGTTTGAAAATAAGTGACATGTTCCACCAGTACTTTTCTTATCCGATTTGCAACCGGCAAAATCAGAATTAGAGTAACCAACCAAACTATAATCACTCCATTTGGAAAACCAAAGTCCATACTTATATGTACCCTAAAGGGATCTAAGAATGTGCTTTACAACTTTTTAATATGATTCCTTGGGAGCAGATTGATACCGAGCACACTTCACACACAAAACATTATATCAGGCATTGATGCAATGAGGTATAGAAGATATCCGATCACACCTCTATACATTTTAATGTCAACATCCTTACCATGTTCGTCTCTATCCAAGTTTTCATTTGTGGGCATCAGAGTGTCAATAGACTTCGAATCTGCCATTCCGAAGCGTTTAAGCAACTCGTGACAATATTTGATTGACACACAAATGTCTCTTCCTTTAGTTGCTTGATTTGAAGTTTGACAAAGTAATTTAACTCCCACATTATACTCATCTCAAGATCACTCTGCATAAGCTTAGAAAACTCTTTGATTAGTTTCATGTTAGTGGAGTCAAATATTATATCATCAACATAAAATTTGAACTAGAAGAAGATGTTTTCCTTGACGCTTAATGAAAAATGTAGTATATACCTTCCCCCTAGAGTATCCTTGATCAAGCAAAAATTTACTAAGTCGCTCATACCAAGTCCTAGGGGCTTGTTTGAGACCAAGCAAATCTCGTTTAAGTTTATAAACATGATTAGGATACTCATGGTTTTTAAATCCGAGAGAGAGGTTGTGAAACATACACTTCCTCATTTATATAACCATTAAGGAAAATACTTTTCACGTCCATTTGAAATAATTTAAAGCTTTTGGAGCATGATAAGCAATAATAAGACATGACATACAAGTAATACATGTAGTTTAAAATAAACTTATGCACAAAGAAAGAAGTGAAACAATATTACCTCATGGATGAAAGATGAAGGAAATGATCACTTACACTTATTTACTTATATAGCCAATGATGAAATCCATTTGTTATCAAGTTGAATTTGTCCAATTCATTTTCATAAATACACTCGGTACCTAAATATTAATGATCTCACGAATGTAGGACAAAATCCCACACGATGATTTTAACTCAAACAACATGCCCTTAGGCCAATACTCATCAAAGAAGACAACTTAGTGATTTAAGATAAGAATTGAAACATAATTTAAGAGATAACAGAAAATAATTATCTAAAAGCGTATAGTCACGCTTTTGGTCAAGTTTCCAAGATGTTATAGAAGACTTGTCTTCTCTTGACTTGATGGTCATCTTTTCTACTCCTCAAATTCTACCATTTCCGGGTGATTAATCCATCTTTGGTGACTTTGAGTATGTCTTCTAAAGATTCATATGCATCATGAAAAAGAAAAAAAAACTTTCTAGACATTTCTTTGATACAATACATCGCAAGTGATGTATTCAACCTTAATAGTAGTAAGTATTCTCAAGCAATTATAATATCGAAGATAATAGTGAAATGTGGATTTACCTACACTACCTTTTTCATTGTTTAGCACTTATATTTGTCAACTTCATAGGTCACAACACCCTTCTTCTTTGCCACAAAGTCAATGAATAATGGAGATGTTACCTTTTATATGCCTTGAGCTTTCCTTTTTAAGATCTCATGCTCTATTCAAGAAGTCAAAAAAAATTCTCTACAAAGTCAAACAATAATATTAGGTACCCAATTTTCATTGGGTCCTTGATGGTGAGTATAAATATTGTTGCACTTGGGAAACCATTGAAATACACCTTTAGGAACCAAAAATATCCTAAATTTGCATTTAGCAATGGTATGCCTTTCTTACAACAATAGTGACAAGTCAAGTGACGATGAGAGTGACTTTCATTATTATACTCCCTTTCCACATGATTGTACTTCTTGTACGACACATTTACAGATCTTTTTAATTTTGTAGGATTAATAGCTAAGGTGACTTTTGGTTCTAATGCCTTGTCTAATTTGGCTTTTAGAATATTAACCTCTTTTTTGCCAAATGTGACAAGTTTCACAACCAAACCAAGAAGGTTTCGCATCCTCAATCTTATCTTTTTGAACATCAAACATGGTTTTCTTAAGAGCTTCCAATTTTTTTTCCATTTCTAAAATTTTAGTTTCATAATAGAAAATATTCGTTTGTTTGAATCCAACCTTTTAAAGCATTTACCGCTTCACCATATAGATTTTCAAAAGCAATTTGTAATTAGGAATAAGACATTTCATCAATAGGTTAATGTTTAGAATGACTTACATTCTTCTTCTTGTGCTTGGAATGACTTACATTGTTCTTATTTTGCTTGGTCATGAAGCAAATATTTGTCATATCATCACTTTCGCTTGAGCTAACCGCCTTGGAGGATTCAATATCACTATCACATGCGATGTATGCTCTTCTAGACTTGCTGGACTTCTTTTGTTGGCCCTTTCCTTTATCTTTAATAAGTAATGGACAATCTGACTTGTAATGACCGACTCTTCCACAATTATAGCAGGAACCTTTAGATTTTCCCTTCTTACTCTCATCTTCCCTTGATATATTTGAATTCCTTCTATAGTTATTGAGATCCTTATCTGGATGCTTTATTCCATTTTTCATAATATACTTATAGTACCTTCTACAAAAAATTATCATTTATTCATCATCTGACTTCTCATTATCACTAGATGCACTTTCGTCATGCTCTTTTGTTGAGGACTTGGAACTAGAAGCCAAAATAGAAATGGACTCATTTTTTACCTCTTTTTCTTTGTTCTTTTCTTTCTTAACTTTCTTCTCATGCTTCTCTAAGCTAATGAACTCTTGTTCACGTTCTTCAAGCTTACCAAACAAAGTTGTAGTATCCAAAGTCAATAAGTTGTTAGCTTCCTTGATGGTGGAGACCTTAGGTAGCCATTCCCTATTAAGACATCTCAAAATTTTGTTAGTAGCAATATCATTGGAAACCGGCTTATCAAGTGCATTCAAACATTTTACAAGATGAGTGAATCTCTTTTGCATATCGATAATGGTTTTACCATGCTTCATGTGAAAGAGTTCAAACTCTTGATTTAAAGTGTTGATTCTTGATTGTTTGACTTTATTAGTACCCTCACAGGAAACTTGTAATGTGTCCCACATAGCTTTAATAATTTTGTATGAGAAATGCGGTAATATTCATCAACTTCTAAGGCGAAGATTAGAATATTCCTTGCTCTCCAGTCACTAGACCACTTTTTCTCATCTTCTGCATCCCATTGTGCTTCCGATTTAGGTACAACAACACCATCCATATTAGCCATAATTATTTCAAATGGACCATTTTAGATGGCGCTCCATACTTTTCTATCAATACAATTAATGTGGATACACATACAATCCTCCCAATAATCAAAGTTCTCACCATTGAAAACTGACGTTTTATTATACGCCCCATTTGGTTCGAAGTCATAATCTAATAAGCAAAATTTGAAGCACAAGATAAACCAGTGCTCGTGATACCACTTTTAGACGAGGACAACGATTTAGAGGGGGGGCTTGAATAGACCGCCTAACGAAAATTTTGTTATTAAAATTTTGTTTTGAAATATATTTTTCTAGGGCAAGCGGAAACAAATTTGGATCAACTCTCGTCTATCCGAATCGTTATTGGTAGGATCAATATGCGTACAAATCATAATATAAAGTATGCTAAAGATGAGAAAATTCAATCAACAAGTTCAATATAGTTTGTTTCAATATAAACCACACTTAAGATAAACGATTTCCAATAGTAAAAATAAACTTGACAAATGAATTTTGTCAAACACTTAGTATGTAGTAATTTTATAAAACATTTGGTGTGAAATATACAAAGCTTAATTCTCTTTGTGTTGAAGTTACAATAAATCAATTGCAATGGTTTAGATTGCAATGGTTTTACACAAACAGTTTTAAACACTTCAACACAACCAGAATTTTCAACAGTTCAAATTACACACTAAGTATGATCGAAATCTAAAAAGAAATTGAAGAGAGAGAGAGAGCACCAAGATTTGTTTAGGCAGTTCCCCGGTTGTCCTCACTATGGGTACATCTGCTCTCAATTCGAAATTGAATTGAGATATTGTAATTAACCTTTGCAATATCAGTTTACAAGAGAAGTAGTAAAAATTCAAACCCCAAACCCTATGTTTGATGTTGATCTTAGCTCATTCTCTACCCTTGATCTTAGCAAGATCAAGTCACACAAGATCTTCTATATGATCCTTCGATTACTGCTACTCCTTTAACGAAACCTTCCGTTCTTCAAAGCTTTCACTCGGCTAAATCCAAATTGCAAAATATTGCCTCATGCCTTTCAATTGATCCTCCGGTTACCGCCACTCCTTTGCAAGAACCCCCGTTCTTCAAAGCCTTCGCTCGACTAAATCCAAGTTGACAAGACTTGTGCAAAAACCTCCAAATTAACCCTTGATCTTGGAGTAAAACCCCTAATAGGTTTATCCTTGAAACCCCCAAAGAAAACCTTAACCCAATTTGATTACACAAACCTAAATTGGACCTTATCAAACTTTTCTTGCCAACAAACAATAAAAAATGATTATGTGTAGTTGATGAATGTGTCAAAAGAGGTTGAAGATGATGACAATTCTTTGTATCTTTCAGGTTTCAATCGCTTATAAATGATGTATGAATTAGTATTTATATGTATGTGTGAGTGTAGAAAAGAAATGAGTAAAACATATTTTTAGACAAAATGCAATTTTAAAATTTGGTAGAAAATGTATTGACTCTAAAATGGAATGATTCAATACATCATCTGAATGAGTCAATATGAAATCAAGTAGAGTCAAACATTGGAGGCAGTAGATAATTTATAAAGAAAAAGTTTCAGGATGAGTCGACTCAAAACACGGGAGAATCGACTCATTCGCTCAATATATCGACAAATTTCTCCTTTGTATCGACCCATTAGAAACAATGATAAATCTTTGAAAAACATCTTTCAGATTGATTCGACTCAAACAAGAATGAGTCGAACCATTTGCATGATGTATCGATTCATTTATCCTTTGTATCGACCCACTCGAGGCAGATCCAAATTCTTTGAAATTCCACTCGGTATTAAAGGTAGTATACTGTCAATGTAAATTAGTTTTACACCACCATCCAATAAAATTATAACATTCTGTCATGTCATATTAGCATTTTAAAATTAAACTTGTGACTTGACGGGATACACATTCTTGATTGGTTGATAGTGTATAAATATTTTACACTGAAAAAAAGAATGGTGCTCTAATAGTGTAAATTATTTTTACACTATCAACCAATGACAATCATGTCTTCCGTCAAATCAGTCTTTAAATTTTAAATTACTTATATGATTTGGAATTTTAAAGTATTTTGATTGAATGTCCTTTTGTGAAAAACTCATATTTTGGCATGAGATGACTTATGTAATATAGTCTTACATGTTTTATGATGATGATGATGATGCACGTTTAAGATTGAAAAGTTTAAATACACAAAGATCTAAGCTACCTAGTTTCGAAATCATTAAAAATACTACCTAAGAGAATATTGCACTCATAAGAGAGAATGGTCACGTACCGTGAATCGAAGAGGATGACGATTTCGTTTCTAGAAATGAACGAAGATGGTGAAGATTTCGCTATCATTGTCGTCTCGTTCGCTAGGGCATCCTTGTGTGTTATGAAAGAAATAAAGTACTTGTTATGTTTTAATTTTGTGGGAAATAATCTCACAACGGTTGCAAGCTTTAGCTGTAGTGAAATATATAACATATAATCATGGCTGAATGAAACAATCGTAGTTATTATACATTCAGTTTGTAAAGAACAATGAATGTGAAGAGACACACACTTATTTTTATTGGAAAAAATAGAAAAATATTGATGCTTAGACTCGAAGCTTGTCATCCAAATTTTATGACCATCCACGATTATTTTTAGGAACCGTGATGAAAAGTTTCTTAATAAAATACAAAAAAAACATACGCGTAAGTTTATTATGTGTTCGGAAGCCATAATCTAATAAGCAAAATTTGAAGCACAAGATAAACCAGTGCTCGTGATACCACTATTAGACGAGGACGACGATCTAGAAGGGGAGGGGGGGTGAATAGATCGCCTAACGCAAATTTTCTTATTAAAATTATGTTTTGAAATATATTTTTCTAGGGCAAGCGAAAACAAATTTGGATCGACTCTCGTCTATCCGAACCGTTATTGGTAGGATCGAATATGCATACAAATCGTAACATAAAGTATGCTAAAGATGAGAAAATCCAATCAACAAGTTCAATATAGTTAGTTTGAATATAAATCACACTTAAGATAAACGATTTCCAATGAGAAGCAAAAATAAACTTGACAAAGGAATTTTGTCAAACACTTGGTGTGCAGTAATTTTATCGAACATTTTGTGTGAAATACACCAAGCTTAATTCTCTTTATGTTGAATTTACAACAAATCAATTGCAATGGCTTAGATTGCAATGGTTTTACACAAACAAATTTAAACACTTCAACACAACCAGAATTTTCAACAATTCAAATTATACACTAAGTATAATCAAAATCTAAAAAGAAAATTGAGAAAGAGAGAGCACCAAGATTTGTTTAGGCAGTTCCCCAATTGTCTTTCATGTTTCAATCGCTTATAAATGATATATGAATGAGTATTTATATGTATGTGCGACTGTAGAAAAGAAATGAGTAAAACCAATTTTTAGCCAAAATGCAATTTTAAAATTTGGTATAAAATGTACTGACTCTAAAATGGAATGAGTCAATACATCAACTAATGAGTCAATATGAAATTAAGTAGAGTCAAACATTGGAGGCAGTAAACAATTTGTATAGAAAAAGTTTCAGGATGAGTCAACTCTAAACACGGGAGAGTCGACTCATTAGCTCAATGTATCGACCCATTTCTCCTTTGTATCGACCAATTAGAAGCAGTGACAAATCTTTGAAAAACATCTTTCAGATTGAGTTGACCCAAATAAGAATGAGTCGAACCATTCACATGATATATCGATCCATTTATCCTTTATATCGATCCATTTAAAGCAGATTTAAATTCTTTGAAATTCCACTTAATATTAAAGGTAGTACAATGTCACTGTAAACTAGTTTTTACAGCATCATCTAATAAAATTATAACATTCTATCATGTCATACTAGTATTTTAAAATTAAACTTGTGACTTGGCGGGATACACATTCGTGATTGGTTGACAGTGTAAAAATATTGAAGTTGACAAGACTTGTGCAAAAACCTCCAAATTAACCCTTGATCTTGGAGTAACAACCCTAACAGATTTATCCTTGAAACCCCCAAAGAAAACTTCAACCCAATTTGATTACACAAACCTAAATTGGACCTTATCAAACTTTTCTTGCCAACAAATAATAAAAAATGATTATGTGTAATTGATGAACGCGTCAAGAGAGGTTGAAGATGATGACAATTCTTTGTATCTTTCAGGTTTCAATCGTTTATAAATGATGTATGAATGATTATTTATATGTATGTGTGACTGTAGAAAAGAAATGAGTAAAACTAATTTTTAGCCAAAATGCAATTTTAAAATTTGGTATAAAATATATTGACTCTAAAATGGAATGAGCCGATACATACGCTAATGAGTCAATATGAAATTAAGTAGAGTCAAACATCGGAGGCAGTAGACAATTTGTAAAGAAAAATTTTCAGGATGAATCAACTCATTAGCTCAATGTATCGACCAATTAGAAGAATGAGTCAAACCATTTAAGGAAATTCTTTGAAATTCCACTCAGCATTAAAGGTAAAGGTAGTACACTGTTGGCGGGATACACGTTCAGTGCACTGTCAACCAATTACAACCATATCCCGATACACGTTCAGTGCCCTGTCAATCAATTACAATCATATCTCCCGTCAAATCAGTCTTTAAATTTTAAATTACTTATATGATATGACATTTGAAAGTATTTTGATTGAATGTCCTTATGTGAAAAACTCATATTCACACCACATATTCACCTAAAATCTTAAGGTGATAGGTGAGTGAGTTCTCTCACTTATAAATACTCAATTCTTCATATTTTCAACCAATATAAGACTATTACACACACTAATAACACTTATACATTCTCAATTCTCAATAATATTGTGTCACCACAATAAGAGAATTTGTGGATCATGGACAGTTTTTCAATTTCTAAAATCTGACCTGTTACGAAACTGTGGAATCTAAAACATAAATGCTATTTTAGAATTTTAAAAGAGAGTTTTTCTGGATTAAGGACAATTTTTCAAATTCTAAAATCTGAACTGTTACGAAATAGAATGCAAATTTTTCTAAGAAAAACTCATTTGAACTATGAGTGGTTCGGTCGGGCCCATTTTGTAATATAGCGCCATAGATTGGAACCGCTTCATTTGACACATCTATCTATAGCTCATTTTCACATCGTGTACCTTAAAACACTACAGAATCTCAAGTAGGTAGCAATTGTCTTGGGGGCCATAAGGCCATTTTGTTTGATATTCCAGCTATATTCACGAGTGCTAGTTAGAACTAATAATACTGATAGATAGAGTACCTCAAACTGAAAAGTTTCTGACTTTTATGTTCTCTTGCTAGGGTATTGCTCCTCCCACAAGGCAAGGGATATACATTCCAAAATCTCTATATTGCATTCAGATCTTGCAAGGTTATTTTTCCACGTTTCAAAAGGAAAAAAGTGATGTTAATGAATCTTAAACATGAACTTTTTTGTTGGTTGACTCGACAGTACGTAAAGTGATAGTGTTGTGGGGTCTTAACGTTTTACGTTAGATTCATGTTTTCTGTCATTCTACGTGAAAAAATAATTCATGACAGCCCATAATCTGTCGCAACTGTTTGTTCAAATTTTCACAAACCATTCAATATCCTTTTATTCTATTATAATAATGTTATGGAGTACTAGTAGTACCGTTGAATATGATTTTTATTGTAATTGAGCATTCACTTGGGTCAATAATGCCTCATAAAAGAAAAAGAAAGTAATCAAATCATAAAACTCCTTTCAACCGATTTAGTGGATTTGATTATTGGAAATACTAGTTTGGTTTTATCTTGGATGTTATGTTACACCTTTGTTTCATGGATCCGAGTTGTCTCAATCCCATGAAGTTGATCTTTCGTTGCAAAATATAATCCAATATACGCATTTAAAAATAATTTAAATGGTTACTCGAAAGCAATTGGCCGCGAAATTATGTTTAAATGATATTTGGATAGTCGAGAGGACTATTCAAATTAAGAACTATCAAATAGGAGTGATGTGAATCTACTTGAGTTTAAAGTTTTGATTAGTTGAATCCGAGTCTTGAATAGTATAATAATTTATCAAAAGTGAAGACAAATATACAACAAGTAATAAAATACTAAAAAGATAAGAAATACAATTATTTATTTATCCAATTCGATTAAATGATCTATTCTAGAAGAAAAAATAACTATCTCATTCATTATACTTTCAAAAATAATTTTAAAAGATTACAAAAGAGTTAAAAAAATAGTAACGCACATTTGTAAAAAGAAAATCTACTTTTTACTTAGGTTTTATTTGATAAAAATAGTGGTTGATTGAGAAGTTAGTTGATAGTTTATAGTTTATGGTTGGTTGCGGATAGTTTATAGCTTATAGTTGATGATTGATGATTAATAGTTAATAAGATAATTGAAGTGTTTGGTAAAACTAACTTATAAATGTAAAATAATATAAAATATATTTAATATATAATTATTTTATTTTAAATAAAAATAAATTATACAGGATAAAAGTGAAATTTTATTAAAATATAAAGATAAATCTGAAAGAAAAAATAATAAATTATAAACTATAAGCTAAAATACTATTTAAATAGCGTATGGAAAATAAGCTATAAGTTAGTAAAATAAACTATAAGCTCGTGATGAAAAGATCATTATCAAACACGTCTAAATTATCATATAAGCTTATATACTATAAGCTATAAGCCATAAGCTCAAAAATATGTCTTGCCGAACAGAGCCTTAAGTATTTCTCGGTCCTCTTAAATATCTTCAAAAAAATTTTTAAGAAAAGTTAAAAATATTTCTCAAATCCTCTTAAATAAAGTTCTAAAATAAATCACATAAATTTAAGGTGTTTAAAAGTGTTTCTCAATCCTCTTAAATATCTTTTAAAAAAAATTCTAAATTCCAAGAGAATAAAAAACAACTTAAATCATTCTAGGCAAAGTTAATAATTACCTTAAAAGATTCATTTTAAATTAATATACAAGAACGAATGTGTTTACTCTTTTGTTAAAAGTAAATAAAGAGTAAGATTTTTTTATGAGACTCAGAATATTAAAAGACATTCGAAGAGTGTAAGATGTATTTGATTAACCTTTTGACTTTGAAGAATGAGTATTGTTAAAATAGTTAAGTACCGGTATCGGGTACTCGTACCGTATTCGTGGTACTTCATTTTTTTATTATTCGATTTTGAATGAAATATATTAGAGTTTGTGTTGGGGTCTGCTGCAAAACTTGAATAAGAAGAAGATGAAGATGTTATAATCGAAGTTGCACAAAATAAATTCCAAAGCGTGTGTTTACACTAAATTTTTTAGATTCGATTCGCTCCTACCAATTTAGGCAAATTAGATGCAAATGAGTAATCCCGTGAATCCCCTTCAGGATACTTTGGAAACCTTAACATGAATCGGACATTCACATTAAACACATCAATCAACGATATTTTACAGAATAAAGTTCTCTCATTTATTCTCGTGCACAATAAAAATAAAATAATGACTTAGATATAATTTTTGGCACTTGAAACAAATAATTTTTGTGTGTTTAGGTCTATAAATTATCTCTATTTATAGAGAAATCCATGTCATTTGGTGAAGGGAAACAACATTTTAACGTGCTCACTCCTGTGACAACTTATGATTAAAAAGATTCATAAAATTAATTTAATCATTATTCTTTTTCAATTAAATATTTTAGAAATTTCTCCAACAATCCCCTACCATTTTCAAAATATATTTAAATCCATTATTCAGGAAATTTCATAGTTTCCGATAAAGGTATCTTACGGTTTGAATCAATACTTAGTAAATTAAGTTTTCACTCATCCCCGAATAGATTGGTAGACAAATTTTGAATCAATTATTCATTAGAACAAGCATGCATAACTCACACATAAAATCTCGGTATCATTGATCAAATTATTAATATGACACATTAAATAAGACCTTGCGTCTCATATTCTTTTCATAAGAATTTAAGAGTCAGGTCCTTGAACTCTATGAAGCGGCATCACTTCATTCTCATATAGGTAGATTATATAAAAAATGCACCCATAATTATGCATTCAAGCAACATATATGATATTTCTATTAAGAGAAAAACCTCATCCTATCACATTTATTCTTATGGTCCAAGTACTTTTACCTCTTGAGATGTATCTATTGTCAAGTATTTGAATCACTCTAATAGTGTACTTTCATCATTTAACTCAAGACTTAATATTAATCAAGCGTGAGTCGAGTTTCCACTATCAAAGATTAATTAGATATGTGCTTCTTCCATATCCCTAATGATATCTTCATTGCATTCAATTATATCCAAAGACATCATATCTTTGTCAATCCTTTCGTCAAAGAATTGCAAGGTTTTTCCAAACTTTAATAATAGTATTTACTGTAATACCCCGTATTTCTTTAAATGCCTAAATTTCTATTAATTGAGGTCAATTGAGTTCCTCTGTGCTCTAAAAGTTGCCGATTGGGATAAATAGAGTAAATAGTGAGTTCAGGTTGACTTAATTAATATTAATTGAGTCTGACCTTTTATTAATTGGGACATTTTGATAACACTAATAATGGGTCAATAGCTCTGGTAGAACAAATATTATGGTTGGTGCCACTTAAGATATTTGTTTCCACCACTTTCTAACCACACATATGCTATAAGGCTTGTGGTCCACATGTTACTACCTTATATTATCTACCATAAGCCATTTGGTTTTCTATGTATCAGAAAGCATAGAAAGAAAGAAGGAGCTCAAGGGAAAGGTAGAAGAAGAGAAAGCAAGGCTAGTGGAGAAGAAGAAGAAGAAGAAGGAAAGCTTGGAACCAACACCATCACCCTCATCCTCATCTCATTTTCAACAACTTCTCCTCTTCAATTTCTTAATGTGGGTTCTAGTTAGAAACTCTAGGTATCGAGAAGATTAGGATTTTGGAATCATAGATAAATCATGAACAATCCATGATATATGATGAATATTTCTCTTGATGTTGTTGTTTTTATGAACATATGCTTGATAGGTTCTTTATGATTGTTGTGATAACATGATTTGTTGTGGTTGTGGTTAAATGATTGGTTGTGTTTATGATGTTGAAATCCTTGTGGTTATGAACTTGGAATCCTTGTTATACATGTGTATATGAGCATGTAATATGATGAGTTTTGTTGGAAGAAGAAGTGGATGGTGTGTTAGAAATGAAATAACAGAGGAAGGGTGTCTGTGAAGTGGAAAATGTGAAAATGTGAGTGGACCAATTGATTGGTCTCTGTCATCAATCGATTGACAGCCCCTTGTTTTGCAGAAAAAAATGTAATTTTAGCATGACCAATCAATTGACACTGCATTACAATTGATTGCACAAACTTGTTGTATATGAACAGTGAAAAAAATTCAGTGAGCCAACCGATTGACACTCAGGATCAATCGATTGATCCTCAGCAAATTTTGAAAAATAAAAATGTGAGAGGAACCAATCGATTAGGCTTCCCCAACCAATCGATTGACTTAAGTTAAAAACTTCAAAATCCATTTCTTAAGTGTTTCTAAATGCATTCTTCCAACCATTAATAAATTGTGATGCTATGCTTATGTTGAATACATGTTAATGGTGAAAATTACATGATGAATCTAGTGAGTTAACTTAGGATTGAAATTAGGTCATGAGTTAGGTTTACAACCTAGGTAATATGAGAATACGGTATTCATTCGTACGACGCTTATGTGGAGGTCGTGGACGAATCATTGCCATGATTGAGAATGAGACGCATTGTATGGAACATGCCATGTTAATATTTATGTATTTTGGTGAATGAAGTCACCTGTGATTGACTAATTTTGTTATGGTTTGTGGAACCAATGTTTTATGAACCGATTATGTATTTAAAATGTGTATTTTCTATGATGGTGTACATCTATATTTGGTATGCTTTGAAAAGTAAGCATTGGGATGTGAGACCGATGATTCGAGCCTCAATTGGGTTTGAGCCCCAACAACGGCGGACGTGGGGGAAAGGTGGACACCTAAATGGGTTGGATTCCCATACGGTGAAAGAGACCCTAAGTGGGTTAGATTCCCATATGGGTGACGGTCGCTTGAATTTAGGATTAAGCCTCATAGAGGACCCGATATCTACCACGAAAGTCGAATCATAGGAGCATGCATAAACCGGGCCTGGCTTAGACATAAGTCTGTTCGGGAATTGATGTTTCATGATCTCAATAATGATCGTGGTTGATTTATGAGAAATCAGGTGCATGTTGCCATACATTGCGAGTTAGTTTCCCCCTTGCTCAAGTCTTCGTTCCCTTGTTGACTTGAGTTGGATATGAGTTGAATATTGATTAGAAAACCCTTGAGAGCCGAGTGGACTAAGATAGGGAACCCACTGAGATTATCATCTCACCCCATGTTGTTGATTATTTTTTAGGTGGTTCTGAGCAGGAGAAGGGTAAGGGCAAGATAGAGTGATGTCTTGCTTACCTGATGACTGATGGCTTTTCTTTCCGTTGTGTAGATATTTTTGGGATCATTGTCTAATGATCTAGATCAGTAGTTTTATATTTGGCACTTTTGTGTACATCTTGTGCCATGTTATACTTATTTTGGGCATGTATTTGTATATGTACACTGTGCTGCTAAGCGCTTATGTATTTTAGTACCAGTTTTACACTACGTATAATATTTATTCTAGACATATATTATATATGGGTGTTGCAGTTGGTATCAGAGCAGGTCATATCCTCGACCTATCCATGAAATATTATAAATATTTCTTTCTACCTCATATGTGGGTTGTCATGATTGTCCTTGGTGTTATATTCATAGTATTGAGCCTGATCAACTTAATCCTATTTGTATGACATTCAGGATCATGGCTGATAGACGCAGAGGTCGTGGTAGACCCAGAACCCATAATTCAGACTTTGAACCGCCAAGTGGTAGTGAAGGTTTTCAATGGCCTCAATTTATGCAACAGATGCAACAACAACAACAACAGAATCAATTCATGCAACAGATGATGCAACAGTGGAATGGTGGTTTTCATCCTCAGGGGGTTCCACAAGAAGTCGCAGGTGGTAGTTTCCGAGATTTCTTCCACATGAATCCTCCCGAATTCCATGGTGGGTTGAATCATGTGAAAGCTCAGGAGTGGATAACCAACATGGAAAGGATTTTTCATATAGTGCATTGTAGTGAAGAGAATAAGGTTGTGTTTGCTTCTCACATGATGAAGGGTCCAGCTGTGAGATGGTGGGAGAATGCTTCGACTCTTATGACCAATCAAGGAATACCTAGGGATTTGGAGCATTTTAAGACTATTTTCCTGCATAAGTATTTTCCGAGTTCTTTGAGGACACATAAAGAGTTTGAGTTTCAGCAGCTTAGACAGGGTACTATGTCAGTAGCTGCGTATGCTGAGAAGTTCGAAGATATGACTGCTTATTCTAGACAAGCCGCGCACGCACCTGATGAGAGGTGGAAGATTGATCAGTTTCTTTTTGGACTAAGGGGTGAAATTTCTCATAGTGTATCTCAAAGGGAATTCACTTCTTATGCTGAATTGTTAAGGCAATGCTATGTGGCTGAGAACAGTTTGAAGAAAGTGCAAGAAGAAATGGGTCAGTATAGGAGTGGGCAGAGAGACCAAGGGAGGCCAGGTAGCCAGTTTAGGCCTAGATCTCAGGCTTTTAAAGGAAAACAGGTGCAACATGCAAGACCTAACCAACCTCCTCAATGTCAAGTGTGTAAGAAGTCTCATTTTGGAAGATGTGTTGGAAGTGGAGTTAAGTGATTTACTTGTCAGAAGGAGGGACATATGTCTAGGGAATGTCCTCATAATAAGAATCAGATGCATGGGAGGAGCACTGGTCGAGTTTATACTTTGGATGCAAGGAAGGCTAAGAGAAACAATGCCTTAATTGCTGGTACGTGTCTCGTCAATAATCATCCTTGTTTTGTATTGTTTGATTGTGGGGCGACACACTCTTTTGTATCAATTAGGTGCATGAAGCGTCTTGGCTTACAAGCAATTCTCTTGTCTCTTCCTATGGTGGTTACTACCGCCATGGATGATGTGGTTGAGACACCGTTGATTTGTGAAAATTGTTCGCTCTCGGTGAATGGTAGAATTTTCCACATTGATCTTATTTATTTACCACTTAAGAAGGTTGATGTAGTTTTAGGGATGGATTGGCTTTCCGCCAATTCGGTGTTTATTGGATGTGAAGAGAAGTTGATTACCATTCCATCTAGTGAAGCTACTCCAAAAGATGTATTGACTACTATCTTGGAAGGTACGGTTGGCATGGTTAATATATTATTTGAGAATGAAAAGTCAGTTCTCTTGGTTCTTACCAAGGAATCTAGCGATAATCTGAGTGTTACGCAAATCCCTGTTGTTTGCGAATTTCCGGAAGTTTTCCCTGAGGATGTCACCTCTCTTCCTCCTGAAAGGGAAGTGGAATTCTCTATTGATCTGATACTTGGGACGGCTCCAATTTCCGTTTCTCTGTATCGTATAGTGCCACTAGACTTGAGAGAGTTGAAGAATCAATTGTAAGAGTTGTTAACCAAGCATTTCATCCGACCTAGTATCTCACCATGGGGAGCTCCAGTATTATTAGTAAAGAAGAATGATGGTAGTATGCGGTTGTGTATTGATTATCGCCAGTTGAACAAAGTTACCATTAAGAACAAGTATCCTCTGCCAAGGATATACGATTTGCTAGATCAGTTGAAAGGAGCATGTGTATTCTCGAAGATTGATCTACGATCGGGATATCATCAAATAAGAGTTAAGATTTCGGATGTACCAAAGACCTCATTTAGAACCTGATATGGCCATTATGAGTTCCTTGTAATGTCGTTTGGTGTAACAAATGCCTCAGCTATTTTCATGGACTATATGAATCGGATATTTCAACCTTACTTGGACCAGTTCGTGGTGATCTTTATTGATGATATTCATATTTATTCTCGTACTCCTCAAGAGCACGGAGAACACTTAAGGATTGTTCTATCAGTACTGCAAGATAAACAACTTTTTGCCAAGTTAAGTAAGTGTGAATTTTGGATGAACGAAGTGAAGTTTCTTGGTCATGTAATATCACAAGGAGGAGTATCAGTAGATCCATCTAAAGTTTAAGCAGTTATTAATTGGGAAAGATCGGAGAATGTTTCCGAAGTCAGAAGTTTCTTAGGTTTTGCAGGTTACCATCAAAGGTTTATAAAGGGATTTTCACAGATAACATTACCCATGACTAGACTTACGCGAAAGGAAATTTCTTTCAAATGGGATTCGAAGTGTGAGAAGAGTTTTATGAGTTTGAATGAGAAGCTAATGACTGCTCATGTTTTAGTCATCCCTGATCCTAGTAAGTCTTATGAAGTATTTTGTGATGCCTCTAAGAAAGGATTATGAGGGGTGTTAATGCAGAGTGGTCAAGTTGCAGCCTATGCCTCTCGTCAGTTGAAGCCTCATGAAGAGAACTATCCAACTCATGATCTTGAACTAGTTGTTGTTGTTTTTACATTGAAGGTGTGGCGACATTACTTGTATGGAGTACATTTTGAGATGTTTAGTGATCACAAGAGTTTGAAATACTTATTTGACCAGAAAGAGTTAAATATGAGACAGAGGAGATGGATGGAGTATTTGAAGGATTTTGATTTTGAGCTTAAGTATCACCCAGGAAAGGCAAATAAGGTTGCAGATGCCTTAAGTCAGAAAGAGATACATAAAGCTGAGTTGATGATGTTAGAATACGCATTGTTGGAAAAGTTCCGAGATCTTAATCTTCAGTTTAGTTGGACGCATGATGGTGCGATAATGGGAAATTTGAATGTTACTTCTAACTTAAGGGAAGAGATCTGACAAGGACAAATGATAGATGAGAAGTTGAAAGAGATGTCAATTCAACCAGGTTTCGCTCAGTCACCGGATGGAGTCATTCTGTTTAATAAAAGGATTTGTGTTCCGAATGATGTCGAGCTGAAAAGAAAAGTTTTGGAGGAAGCTCACAAAGGGGTATTTACTATACATCCAGGTTCATCGAAGATGTATCAAGACTTGAAGAAGGACTATTGGTGGCCTGGAATGAAAAGGGATATTGCAGAGTATGTGTCGAAGTGCATTGTATGCCAACAGGTAAAGATCGAACATCAGAAGCCAGGTGGTTTATTGCAGCCTTTAGAGATTCCAGTTTGGAAATGGGATAGTATTTCAATGGATTTTGCAGTGGGGTTACCTCATACCCAAGGTGGTTATGATTCAATTTGGATGATTGTGGATCGATTAACTAAGTCCTCACACTTTTTGGCCGTGAAGACTACTTACAAGGCAAGTCATCTTGCACGGTTATTCATTTCAGAAATTGTTAGGTTGCACGGTGTTCCAACTAGCATTGTGTCCGATGGAGACCCAAAGTTTACTTCAAGGTTTTGGAAAGCATTCCAACAAGCTATGGGATCGAGATTGTGTTTGAGTACTTCCAATCATCCTCATACGGTTAGTCATACTGAACGGACAATACATACACTAGAAGATATGTTAAGAGCTTGTGTACTTGAAAGTGGAGGGAATTGGAAGGAGCTTTTACTATTGATTGAATTCTCATATAACAATAGTTATCATGCAAGTATTGGGATGGCTTCTTATGAAGCCTTGTATGTACGAAAATATAGAACACCTCTATGTTGGACGAAAGTTGGTGAAGAAAGGATCTTAGGACCGGAGATTATTCAAGAGACTATGGGAAAGATAAGGATAGTCCGTGATAAGATGAAGAAAGTGCAAGATCACCAAAAGATCTATGTGGATCACAGGAGAAGACCATTGGAATTTGATGAAGGTGACCATGTATTTTTTACGGTGACTTCGAGGTTGAGACTGAAAGGACCATTTAAGTCACAAAAGCTAAGTTCGAGATACATAGGGCCATACCAGATTATAGAAAGGATTGGAGAAGTAGCCTACATACTAGCTTTACCACCTTCTCTATCAGAAATGCATGATGTTTTTCACGTATCCTAACTTCGAAAGTTCATTCCAGATTCTCTTCAGCCTATTCTTCCAGATTCAATAGAAGTAGAAGCAAATCTAACTTTCGAACCTCTACCAAGTCGCATTGCAGGACAAGAAGTTAAGGTATTAAGGAATAAGGAGATTCCTCTTGTTAAGGTTCAATGGAACGAATCACATCCGAGCGATGCTACCTGGGAACTATAGTCAGAAATGCGAGAAGTTTACCCTTATCTCTTCCAGGTAATATTTAAATTCGAGGGCGGATTTTTATTTAAGGGGGGAGGATGTAATACCCCGTATTTCCTTAAATGCCTAAATTTCTATTAATTGGGGTCAATTTAGTTCCTATGTGCTCTAAAAGTTGTCGATTAGGATAAATAGAGTAAATAGTGAGTTCAGGTTGACTTAATTAATATTAATTGGGACAAACCTTTTATTAATTGGGATATTAATAATGGGTCAATAGCTCTAGTAGAACAAATATTATGGTTGGTGCCACTTAAGATACTTGTTTCCACCACTTTCTAACCACACATATGCTACAAGGCTTGTCGTCCACATGTTACTACCTTATGTTACCTACCATAAGCCATTTGGTTTTCTATATATTAGAAAGCATAGAAAGAAAGAAGGAGCTCAAGGGAAAGGTAGAAGAAGAGAAAGCAAGGCTAGTGGAGAAGAAGAAGAAGAAGGAAAGCTTGGAACCAACACCATCATCCTCATCCTCATCTCATTTTCAACAACTTCTCCTCTTCAATTTCTTAATGTGGGTTTTAGTTAGAAACTCTAGGTTTCTAGAAGATTAGGGTTATGGAATCATATATAAATCATGAATAATCCATGCTATGTGATGAATATTTCTCTTGATGTTGTTGTTTTTATGAACATGTGCTTGATAGGTTCTTTATGATTGTTGTGATAACATGATTTGTTGTAGTTGTGGTTAAATGATTGGTTGTGTTTATGATGTTGAAATCCTTGTGGTTATGAACTTGGAATCCTTGTTATACATGTGTATATGAGCATGTAATATGATGAGTTTTGTTGGAAGAAGAAATGGATGATGTGTTAGAAATGAAATAACAGAGGAAAGGGTGTTTGTGAAGTGGAAAATGTGAAAATGTGAGTGGACCAACCGATTGGTCTCTGTCATCAATCGATTGACAACCCCTTGTTTTGCAGAAAAAATGTAATTTTAGCAGGACCAATCAATTGACACTGCATTACAATCTATTGCACAAACTTGCTATATATGAACAGTGAAAATTTTTCAGTGAGCCAATCGATTGACACTCAGGATCAATCGATTGATCCTCAACAAATTTTGAAAAACAGAAATATGAGAGGAACCAATCGATTGGGATTCCCCAACCAATTGATTGACTTAAGTTATAAACTTCAAAATCCATTTCTTAAGTGTTTCTAAATGGATTCTTCCAACCATTAATCAATTGTGATGCTATGCTTATGTTGAATACATGTTAATGGTGAAAATTACATGATGAATCTAGCGAGTTAACCTAGGATTGAAATTAGGTCATGAGTTAGGTTTACAACCTAAGTAATATGAGAATACGGTATTCATTCTTACGACGCTTATGTGGAGGTCACAGACGATTGAGAATGAGACGCATTATATGGAACATGCCATGTTAATATTTGTGTATTGTGGTGAACAAAGTCACTTGTGATTGACTGATTTTGTTATGGTTCGTGGAACCAATGTTTTGTGAACCGATCATGTATTCAGAATGTGTATTTTCTGTGATGGTGCACATCTCTATTTGGTATGCTTTGATGAGTAAGCATTGGGATACGAGACCGATGATTCGAGCCTCAATTGGGTTTGAGCCTCAACCACGGCGGACCTGGGGGAAAGGTGGACACCTAAATGGGTTGGATTCCCATAATGTGAAAGAGACCCTAAGTGGGTTAGATTCCCATACGGGTGATAGTCGCTTGAACTAGGGATTAAGCCTCATTGAGGACCTGATATCCACCGCGAAAGTCGAATCATACGAGCACGCATGAACCGGGTCTGGCTTAGACGTAAGTCCGTTCGGAAATTGATGTTTCGTGATCTCAATAATGATCGTGGTTGAGTTGTGAGAAATCAGGTGCATGTTGCCATACATTGCGAGTTAGTTTCCCCATTGCTCAAGTCTTCGTTCCCTTGTTGACTTGAGTTGGATATGAGTTGAATGTTGATTAGAAAACCCTGTAGAGCCGAGTGGACCCATAAGATAGGGAACCCACTGAGATTATTATCTCACCCCATGTTGTTGATTATTTTTCAGGTGGTTCTGAGCAGGAGAAGGGTAAGGGCAAGATAGAGTGATGTCTTGCTTACCTGATGACTGATGGCTTTTCTTTCCGATGTGTAGATATTTTTGGATCATTGTCTAATGATTTATATCAGTAGTTTTATTTTGGGCACCTTTGTGTACATTTTGTGCCATGTTGTACTTATTTTGGACATGTATTTGTATATGTACACTGTGCTGCTAGGCGCTTATGTATTTCAGTACTAGTTTTACACTATGTATAATATGTATTCTAGACATATATTATATATGGGTGTTACATTTACCATCTATCATCAAATCATGACACTTTTGTCATATTAGCACAATTATCATATACAACATATATTATATATTCTTGATAGTTCCAGTAAACTATCATCATAACACATTTGTCATTCATTTTGTCATATACACAAATTTTATATCATTCTTCATCTGCTAACTTTTTATTTGAAGTTTTACTTCCACTTAAATGCATCTGAAATATATTTAATGCGTTAAACATTTATAGTAATCGACAACCACGATCAAACAAATTTGTCATGACTAACTTTTATTTCATGAAGTGAGTTCAAACATATAATTCATAAACTCAATATAAATACAACACCAAATACAACACCATATAAATTATTTCTATTCTTTTAAAATAAATAATTTTCTTGCATAAATTGTATGTGATAAATTAATGTTTCATATTTAACAATGTTCTATGGTATATTTAAATGATAATCACAATATAAAGTAAACAATGAATTCACATCATTAATATTTTCTATAACTTTTCCCCATAAATATCTATCAAATTACAATAATCTAAAATATACCAAAATTACTTTTGATATCAAGGCGAACTAGAAATACTATTTCCATATTATGATACACATATAATATGTGACAAATCATTTTAAATCTAATAAATTCTTACATAAATTAAAATACAATTTACACATGTCCTTGATATTTTTAACATTTTACTTACATCATTTTATGTTACCAATATATACACCATTAATTCAAATTCATGATTTTTTTTAATTTAATTTTATACCAAATCATTTCATACAGAAATAATGTATTATTAATTAAAATAAAATACTTACACCAAATAATAATATTTAGCATGTATTTTACATTCAAGTATACACCAAGTATACACCATAAATCAAATATATTCTTATATATTCAAAGTCACATACTTGAATAATTTATAAATCATGCATACATGATTTTATTGCGCATGTTAAACTTGACATAAATATAAATTATTTTCAACATATTTTACAAAGATTTATAACATCGTATAACATATATTTATTTAAAATATTTAAGTACGTTTCACCCTGGATATGAATAAACAAAGATGTATGTTTATCTCTCTATCAAAGTTCCAATCACAAATTAATCACAAAAAATCAAAAAGTAAAATTTCACAATTTTAAAATGATATGAATTAGTTGTGTACCTTTCACCATCATTGAAAGTTGTTATCATCTTCTTTAAAGTTGCATACTTTAATTTTAATTATAAATAAAGTATGAATCAGAATCAGAATCAAAATCGAACCTAAAGATTGTTAGAACTTGTGTTAGGGGTCTGCTGTAAAACTTGAATAATAAGAAGATGAATATGTTATGATCAAAGTTGCACAAAATAAATTCCAAAGCGCGTGTTTACATTAAGCTTTAGGTTCGATTTACCTCCACCAATTTAGGCAAATTGGATTGAAATGGATAATCCAGCGAATCCCCTTCAGGATACTTTGGAAACCTTAACATGAATCACACATTCACATTAAGCATATCAAGCAACGAATATTTTACATAATAAAGTTCTCTAATTTATTTTCATATATTAGAAAAATAAAAGAATGACTTAGATATAATTTTTGACACTTGAAACAAGTAATTTTTGTGTGTGTTTAGGTGTACAAGTTATCTCTATTTATAGAGAAATTCATGTCACTTGATGAAGGGAAACAAATATGTAACGATTACATATGACCAGTAATTTAAAATGTTGTTTCCCTTCACCAAGTGACATGAATTTCTCTATAAATAAATTCTAGGAGGTGCATTTGGTTTTGACCTTTGGTAATAAATAATTTTCAAAAATTGTCAAAACCAAGATTTGAACTCATAACCTTTGAGCTAATATCAACATCCATAGCTACTACCTTATATAGAAATTTATGATTAAAAAGATTCATAAAATCAATTTTATTATTATTATTTTTTAATTAAATATTTTGAAAATTTCTCTAACAAAATATGTGATTTTCTCAAATATTATTATAGTATATTTATGTGTTTTAATTTTTTTATGTGATTTTCTCAAATATTAATATAGTATATTTATGTGTTTTAATATTTTTATTGTATCTTAATATTAATTTTTGTTTTTTCAATCTTTTATAGAGGTGTTTTGTCATAAATCTAACAATTTAATTCTTTATTCATATATTTTATAAAAAAATCTTATTTTATATTAATATATCCGTAACTTATTTATTTTTTAAAATGTCTTATTCTGTAACTTATACCGATATTAGGACCTACACCGAATACCGTACCCCTTTATACCCGCACTACGTAAGACACATGGTTGTTAACTCAAAAAGATTCAAATGAAATTGAAATAGAATTATATTAATTAATTAAAATTCTGGAAAGTGTGTAAACTAGGTATAATGTCATAAAAAAGTTTTATTTAGTTTTCTATCACTCTTGTGAAAAATTCAAATACTATATATAAAAACTTTCGAGGTTATTGTAACTTCCTATTTTGATGTATAAATCGTATGTTTATTGAAATTATTTTGTATAGTAGAATAGAATAATAGAATAGAATAATGAGTTATGGCATTAAATGTGCTCTCTTTAATTTATATTCCATTGAAAGCAACTAGGAACTACGTAATAGCAATTTCTTGACTAATTACTTTGTGAGATGATAATAAGAATTTCAAATAAGATTATATGAGTTTAATTCCTTTAAACTTTACTTTGATGGCTCATTTCTTGATAAAGAAAGTTCTATTGAGATGTTAGTGGTATCTCTCCAACGTATTCAATTATATGTATAAGTTATTATTAGTTGAGATTATATCTCAACATAATGAAAAGATTTAGAAAATTGAAACTTTAAAAGGGAATTTCAACAAAAGTTTTTTAGTCGAGGAAATTGAAGTCTTAGGTGTAAGATAAAGATTTGGATTTAGTATTTTTTTTTCTTCAGAAAAATGATTTCATCTAACATTTCAACGATAATTTAATTCAAGTTTTCACGTCATTTATCAGCGAGACAAGTCGACCAGCAGTGGTTAGCATGAAGAAATATTTTCAAAAAAGAATAACTACTTTTCGGTCTTATTCAAAAGGACATGTGGAAGACATTTCAGAGGCAAAAAACGTGCAAGAATTATGTATCAAGTGCTGAAGAGTAGAACGTTACAAGTAGTTATTCTACGTTTAGTATAAATAGGAATTCTAGTGTTAGGATTCGGGGTGTTGTGCTGAATTCACTACAAAACTCACAAACTCAAAGTACCAAGAGTAGCGAGAAACGAGTTTAACTGAGAAAAATGTATAATTTGTGAAACACCATTTCAATTAAATGCAAAGTCTTTTCCTTAAATTTACTTTCTTTACAGTCTTGTTTTCATTCCTTTATTAGTTTCTTGTCACTTTACATTATCTTTTACAAACTTCTTACCATTTTATCATTATCGAAATTCTTTACATTTCTGAACAATTTACGTTTTTTTACTACTTTACTCAAAGTTTTTTGACTAAATCAAAATCCTTTACTTTTCCACACAAAACTCAGAAAATGTTTAGCATTATGTCTTAGGATTATCTGGTCAATCATGCAAGTAACCTTTAATAAGAGATTAGCGCTTCTTTATTAAATTTCACACTAAACAAATTGACACGCTCAGTGGGACCTGTGCTAAAACTTTTTATCTGTTATAGATTTTATTAGTTTTCTTTTATAAAAGTGTTATGCGTACATGAAATGTTATGAACATTTATATGCATTTAAGAAGTAGAAAATCTTTACCAAAAATGACGTGTCCCTCTATGGATAATTCTAATTTACAAGAAAACATCAAAATGTAGTAGAATAATCAGTCAGATCGACGGTTGATTAGATAGTTGTTTCAATGCCTGTTAGAACACAACTTATGTGGTATCATCTAAATCAGTTGCACTGATACCGTCGCAGAGGATAATTCCCCCACCGCAGCCAAAGAATTCCCTTTTTAACCATACAGTTGCAAGACCTTTGTTTGGTTTTTCAATGTCAATGAATAATAGGGAGTACCGTTATGACATGCCAACGTCGATGATGGTTGACCTTCACACTAACATGTCAACATATAGTGATAACGCAATGGCCACTAGGCCATCATATAATCCCTATAATGCCTTTGCTTTGACCATAAATAATATGGTTCGACTAGGGGGATATGTTATATCCCTCAAGCAATGTCATCATTAAATACGATGACTATGGTGGCTATGAGGCAGCAGATGGATGAAAGCAATCTTGAAATAGTTAATACATTGAGCCAACAAATGGGTACAATATTTAATCCTTTGATTACAAATACTAATCAAACATATGAGTTGTTGGCCAATCAAATGGGTCAAATAGTCGACTTTTTCGACACACCTCAAGTTCATGCTCGACCAATCCCTCAAATATCAAATGTTAGGCAAGTCGAAATGCCTGAAAATGAGGTGGCCCAGATAAACTTAGGCTAACATCCAGGATTTTGACCACCAGAACCTACCCCAAATAGGGAAGACGAAAAATACTTAGGTCAACACCCTAGGCCTATAATGGTACATAGAAATCAAGATACTGACCAAGTGCTTCGACATGTCCAACAAAATAATTTTGGGGGACATAACAACATAGCTAATGTGGTCGAACAAATTTTGGCCCAAAATGACCTTAATGTGGGTCTCCATAGACTCAATTTCATATCCCTTTGTCAGAATAAGTTTGATAAACAGAACTCCCAAGGGGATGGAAAATTCCCAAGTTCACTAAGTTCGCTGGTGACACTAGTTAGTCTATGATCAAACATATCGCTAGGTATCATACTGAGGCTGGAGACATAGCAAACAACGAGAATTTGAAAATGAAGTATTTTCTCAATTCTCTAACGAAAAACAATTTCACTTGGTTTACCATACTCCCTTCATACTCCATACAAACTTGGAGTCAATTGGAGAGACTGTTCCATGAACAATTTTACATGGGGCAGTAAAAAATAAGCCTTAAGGAATTGGCAAGTGTTAGACGAAAAAGTGTCTGAGTCAATTGATGATTATTTGAATAGGTTCAGACTTCTTAAGGCAAGGTGCTTTACACAAATACCTGAACATGAGTTAGTCGAAATGGCTGCAGGAGGCCTAGACTGTTTCATTAGGAAGAAGTTAGACACTCAACACCTTAGGGACATGGCATAATTGGTAGATAGGGTTCGCTAGGTAGAACGCTTGGAAGTTGAGAAAGGAAGAACAAATAAGTGCCATAAAAAAGAAAGGTCGCATATGTAGATACAAATGAGTATCTCCCAGATCTAGGTGACGAGTATGTCAAAGAGAGTGACGTAAATATGGAAGAACTTAAGCCAGGACCTCCGTACGTGTGTAAATTGCTGAAACCGTCAAACAAGAAGAATCATGTTGAACCCCAACAAGAGTGATAAATTCGTCATGAAAACACACATTTTTGATATAACTAAATGTGATGATATATTTGATTTATTAGTTACTAATGGGAAGATTATAGTGGTTCCGGGCCTGAAAAGTCCCCCATTAGAACAAAGAAAAAAGAGAGGTTTTTATAAGTACCACAAATTTTTTAGGTCATAAAACTTCTCAGTGTATATTTTTTAGGGATTTGGTGCACAAAGTGTTGAAAGGAGGAAGGTTGCAGTTTGGAGAGAAGTCAAAAGCTTTAATGCAAGTGGATGTTGATCCACTCCAGACTGAAGATGTACACTATGTTGAGCCTGTCAAGTCCTCATGGATGAAGCTATTAATGGCTTCGACATGGATGTCAAAAAAGATGAACAGATTCCTGCAGTTGCTGATGAAGAAATGTAACTGGTGTACCCTCATACTGAATAGAGAATAATTGATTTCTTTGAGAGATGCAAGCTGAACGACTCCAAAACAATGTTATACCATTGGTGTAGCACGGTTTTCGAAGAGGAGACAGTAAAGAAGCTTGAAGACACAATAATGCACGATTCCATGAAGAGCAATGGAGGGAGTTCGACTGCTAGGTTCACTTTCGACAAATGAGATGTTCCTCGCATAAACGAAGAATACCAAAGGCATTTTCAACAACCTCACTAAAGGACTTATCACCCTCCAACTAATGTATCATAAGGAAAGTGGGTAAAACCTCTGAACCATAGAGGAGAAAATCAATCAAAATGCAAAGTGGTCGACCCAAATATAGGGTTATTAAACAAGAAAAATCCTAATGTGTCGAAGGGTCATTCACATGTCCCTCGGAACTACAAGGGTAGAACCCCCCTGACATGGAAGCAATTGAGGTGTCATTAGAGAAAGAAGAAGGCTAAGCGTGAAGCCTTTTGGTCGAAGCGTGAAGCTTTTGGGTTGAAGAATGAAGTTTTTAGCGCAAGCACTCAGAAGAAACCTTTCACAAGGAGATTGAGTGGAGATGGCAAAAAGATTGTTGACCACAAATTGTCCCTAAGAATTGCACATCTAGGAAAGATGGTGCTAAGGCAAGGGAAAAATATCTTGAGTATACTCTTCAACTAGAGGAAAAATATTCTGAGTATACTCCTCAACTAGAGTAGAATTCCTCCGAATATGTTCCTCAACCAGACGACGAAAACATAGAGGATAACTTCGACTCAGAGTCTAAAGATGATCTTCTAATAAACTATGGTATAGTCTCAGTGCTGCCAGCAGAATATGACCGCGTGTCAAAAGTATCACAAACGGAGGAGGAATATGTACAAGATAAGGCAGAAAACTAGAAGCCTATATGTTATTATGTCATGAACAATGGGGTTATCGAGAAAAAACAAGTAATATTTGAAAATCCAGATGTTGGGATGATGTATCATCTGAAACCTTTGTTCATAAAGGCGAAGGTAGATAATATGGCTATCAACAAAGTCTTTATTGATGAAGGGGCAATTGTCAATTTGATGTTGTATTCCTTATTTAAGAAAGTAGGGAATTCAGATGTAGATCTTCGATCTCATAACATGGTCATATCAAACTATGAAGGGAAGACTAATCATATTATGGTAGCGATTCAGGTCGAATTATCGGTTGGCACTACAACTAGGCCAACACTATTTATGGTAATTGCGTCTAATGCAAACTATAGTTTGTTGCTTGGACGCGAATGGATCCATGGCATCGATACAATGCCTTTAACCTTGCACCAAAGGATTTCCATGTGGTGCTAAGACGACATAATAGAGAACATTGAAGCCGGCCAAAGGTATTATATGGCTAAAGTTAACAAGGTTGGCAAGAAACATTTCGATAAAAACTTGGAAAAAGTCCCTCTATGCTATGCAACAAAGGATTTTTACACTCCTTAGAAAGATGCTACATACTTTCTAAACCTACAAACCAATCATATATTTATCTGGGATAAGGAAGATGTAGGAGATCAAATTGTCGAAGAGGGAAGTGTCGCACCCACTAGGTGGACCATGGTCGATGAAAATGACTACTAAGTCAAACTCTTTGGCTCGAATTTTGGCTTATATGGCTGATAATAGATTTAACTTGGCCCTTGAGGCTGAAGCATTGAAAAAAATGGCTCTTGAAGCCATTGTCAAAAATTCTGATAAATTTGGAGATGACCTTTTTGGCCAAACAACAACTTCAAAAAGCTGGAGGCTCAATTCTATTTACGAAAATGAGCCTTTGGGGTTTGAAAAAGACCCGTTTGATTCTACAAAGAAGATGCAAGCCCAAGATCCCTCGGAGGAAATAAATATGGGTGATGGAGAAGTAAAAAGACTAGCTTAGATCATCGCTAAAGTCGAACCAAGCATGAAGAAAAAGGTGGTTGAATTACTTAAAGAGTTCAAAGATTATTTCGCTAGGGATTACAATGAGATGCCAGGGCTGAGTCGAAAAGCATGATGGAGTTAAAACTAACAATTTGACCTAATAAGAAGTCGGTGAAACAACTACCAAGAAGGTTTATGATGACAGTCCATCATTGCATGAATTTAATCGAAGAATCAGATCAAAACAAGTGAAAGATGAGCTAAAATGAAGAATAAAGACCAAAGAATGAGGAAAAAATAGCTAAGTGTGAAGAAATTGGACTTAGTGAAAATTTAGGTGAAAAAGAGAGCAAAAGAGTGCAGCCACGAGAAAAGTCACGTGTACCATCGCACGCACGATAGTGACATAAAGGTTGCACCACACGCGTGATGAATGCCATCGCGCGCATGATGGCTCCTTTTTTGGGATTTTTATGACGCGTCTGATCCATTCTGAGCTCTTTTAAGAGGACATTATGAACTTTTGCAAGGATTATGAATTTTGGAGAGCAAAGTACGATTTTTACAACATCAAAGGTAATGCATAACTCATCATCAAGGCCAATGATGTAAGTATACATTTTGCTTTTCCACCACTTAAACTGAGTGGAATCACCACTGAATGATGATAGTTTAGCAGAATAATTAATTTTCTAATTAGCACTATAGTCGTAAGGAAGAGAAGCACCAAACATGATAGAACGAGTATATTTTTCTTAGGATCGATTATTGCACCATAGTTAAGCGTTAGTATTGATTGTGCTCTGATGCCAACTGAAGGTGAGAAAAATTCACAAGACGGGGGGGGGGGGGGGGGGGGGTTGATTGTGTATGTAAAAAATTGTTTTGCTTCTGATAGTACAACTTCAGAGTCTGAACAATGTTTAGAGTCTGATATCAGAAATGGTAGCAACATCGAAAGTAAAAGCAAGCAATACATAAAATTTATCCTGGTTCCTCTCCTCAACTGAAAGTAGTCCAATCCCCTTGCCACAACAAGATCTTTTCACTATAATCAACAAGAGACTTCACTTGCTCAATCAACCTAGAAAGAGACTTCTACTTAAGAAACCATGCAAGAGACTTCTGCTCAATCAACCTAGAAAGATACTTCACTACTCAATTGCATAGACAGGAGACTTCCTTGCTTAAACACGTAGGTAATAGACTTCCTCTACTTTAAATAAATAGTTTAATATAAATGGTAACCACTATACTTAGATACAAAATCAGATGTATAGTATGTATAAAACAACCACAAAGGTTCTTAACCTCTTAAGATTTCTAAGATATACAAAGATAAGAAGTCTTAAGATCTTATGTAATAACAGTTATAAATTAAGCTCAGAGTTATGCTCAAGATATTATATTGCGTTGTTGTTGTTGTTTTTGTACACCTTCATTCAAATCTCCAAATTCCTTTTATAGAGGTGGAGAAAGAGGCATTAAGGGGTTTGAATATAAGAGCAAACTTAGCGAAGAAGCATTCCAAGAGAGACGTTGGAGAATGTATCTGGTTATAGGCATTGTCCAATGAACTATGGAATTATTCATAGCATATTTCAAAGTACTAGGTATCTACCAAAAGGTAGAATAGACTGAAGAGGTCACATCACCATTCTTTGAGCCTTGTAAAACGAAACCCTAGTTGACTTTATCCAGAAATATACGACTTTGACATGACTAGTCTGCTTTGGTATAATGTACAGATCAGAGGCTCTTCAAGCCTTCATAGTCTAAGTTGTCACCAGAGATAGGACCATATGACCATAGTCTAAATCTTCAAAGGCTGATGAACACATTCAGAGTCATCAGATTCTGGTCAATCAGAATCAGAATTATATTGCTTCTCCATATATGCTTTTAATCGGGATTAATCTTATGCTTGTGTCCTGCACACTTGAACATATGTTAGTATACCCATTTTAAGTACTTTGTTATCATCAAAACCCAACAATCTTTTTCCAACATCATCTTCCTTCATTTTGAACAACTCATACTGCTGAACTAGAAGGTTAGCCTTAGATTTCTGAACTTGTTGATTCCCTTCATAAGTAACACATATGGATTTGAAAATGGTCTGAGCAGTAGATTTATTGATGATTTTGATATACTCAGAATGAGGTAGAGCGTCAACCAAGATGCCTCTTGTAACACCCTTCTAAATACTCCAAATATTTAATTAAAACAACAGCATATAAATCAATATCAGAGTAATCATGCACCAAGGGTGTCACATAATACTTCACATAATTCACCGTAAAAATCAGTCATGCTCATTATTTAATTCAACATAAACACTTCTTTAAAAATTCGCAGCGGATAGAAACATTCAACATCTGTAATATCTTAAAATTAACATTTATTCAACAAATAATACATCCCGTCCCGATGTTACATCTATCAGAGCATGACCCACTAAAACCACTCTAGACTTCAAGCACTAGCTTCTACTCAACTCACTGCTCGTTACCTGAAAAATATAACTGTAAGGGTGAGTTCCTCAATCGATATAACAAATATTATAAATCATCATGTTATGTTAAGTAACTTTACACGTTAATCACCCACATCATATCATGCATTCGGTAGCAGCATATTCAACTCAACATCATATTCAAACACAACGTAAATGCAACTCAAATGAGACTCGACTCTTCATGCATGTGGTACCATTTGGAGTAAAACTCCCAACTTAAAATCATTGCCAGTTTAGTGGGCATCAAGGCATAAGCCTTCAACTTTCAACTTAAAATTTTTGCCAATCCAGGCCAACGTGGTGTGAGCAAAAGCCCCATAATTTTGCCAATCCAGGCCAACGTGGTGTGAGCAAAAGCCCCATAATTTTGCCAATCCAGGCCAACGTGGTGTGAGCAAAAGCCCCGACTTAATGCATATGAATGTATATGGCATGTACGACTTGAAAGTTCAACAACATAATAACAACGACAACATAACAGCTTTTTCAGCAACAACAACTTAAAAATCAACTTTGGCTCATCAGCCTACAACTCAGCATTTTCAACAAAACAACTTGTATTCAACTTTGGCTCATCAACCTACAACTTAATATTTTCCACAAAAACAACTTATCAACATATTTGCATCAACATTTCACAACATAGACTCCACGAATTTATTTATCACAATTGGATACAATAGGCCAATCACCAATTACACTTACATCATAAAAATCAACCATTTTTACATACTGCAACAGTGTTAACCGGTTAACGCTATAGGTTAACCGGTTAACGCAGGAAAATTACACTTCCAGGCAAAACGCAACAGTGTTAACCGGTTAACGCTATAGGTTAACCGGTTAACGCAGGCAAAACTCAACATTTTTCACAATTTATAACAGTGTTAACCGGTTAACACCCTGGGTTAACCGGTTAACGCAGGCGAAACAGCAGTTCCTGCGCTAACACAAGGCAGAATGCAGAGTTTCCGCATTTTCCGCCGTTGGAGGACTTCCGGACCTCCGATTCAACTTCCGTAAAAAGCTATACGCTCAGAAATTCACAATACACTCAAACACAAATTCAATTTCAGCTTTAATACAACTTATTCAACATAATTTCTCAACATTCTAAATCCCAATTAGGGTCAATCGACGGCTTATCACTACCCATTACATGTTAATCGATAATACCCATTAAACGACGATAAACCCCCCTTACCTGAGATAATCCGGCAATTCTTTGAGCTTCAAGCTTTTCCGTTCTCCAACCTTTGCTCTACAGCTCCTTCTCTTGCCCTTTTCCTCTTTCACGATGCTTCTCTGCTTTTTCACGTAAAACCCTTCTGTTCCAAAAATGAGACTCTTTCTCTTATTTCCAACTTATATATTTTCCAAATAATTATTACTCCAAATAATAATAATAATAATCCAATAATTCAACTTTATTTAATTAAATTAATAAAATAATATTAACTCAATTAAATAATTCTCTTATTTTAATCGGGGTGTTACAACTCTCTCCCACTAAAAGAGTTTTCGTCCTCGAAAACATACCTCAAGCAAATAACTCCGGATAAGACTCCTTCATCTGACTCTCCGGTTCCCAAGTCACATTGCCACCTGCTGGTCCTCCCCAAGCTACCTTCACCAAGGCAATCTCTTTACCCCGCAACTGCTTCAACTCTCGATCCTCGATCCTCATAGGTGATGTTTCAACAGTCAGGTTATCTCTCACCTGTACATCATCTACTTGGACTACATGCGACGGATCATGAATGTACCTCCTCAACTGAGACACATGAAAAACCTCATGCAAATTCGCAAGTGACGGCGGTAAAGCGATACGATAGGCTACTTCTCCTATCCTCTCCAAAATCTGATAAGGACCAATAAATCGAGGTGTCAACTTCTTCGACTTCAAAGCCCGACCAACACCTGTTATCGGAGTAACACGAAGAAACACATGATCTCCCTCTTGAAACTCAAGTGACTTCCTCCTCTTATCATGATAACTCTTCTGACGACTCTGAGCAATTCTCATCTTCTCCTGAATCATCTTAATCTTTTCCGTAGTTTGTTGAACAATTTCCGGTCCGACCACAACACTCTCACCGGACTCATACCAACATAACGGTGTCCGACATCTCCTACCATACAAAGCTTCAAACGGCGCCATACCAATGCTCGAATGAAAACTATTGTTGTAGGTAAACTCAATCAAAGGTAAATAACAATCCCAAGCACCTCCCTTCTCCAAAACACAAGCTCTCAAAAGATCCTCTAGTGACTGAATCGTCCTCTCAGTCTGACCGTCAGTCTGCGGATGATATGCAGAACTCAATCTCAGCTTAGTTCCCAAAGCTCTCTGCAAACCTTCCCAGAACTTCGATGTAAATCTAGGATCTCTGTCCGAAACAATATTAGACGGAATACCATGCAAACTTACAATCTTCTCTATATACAACTCAGCCAATTTTTCTAACGGATAATCCATTCTAATCGGAATGAAATGAGCCGACTTTGTCAATCTGTCAACAATCACCCAAATAGCTTCAAAATTCTTAATTGTCCTCGGTAAACCAGAAACAAAATCCATACTGATACTATCCCACTTCCACTCTGGAATAGCCAACGGTTGCATTAGCCCAGACGGCTTCTGATGCTCAATCTTTGACTTCTGACAAGTCAAACAAGAATAAACAAAACTCACAATTTCTCTTTTCATTCCCGGCCACCAAAATAACTTCTTCAAATCATGATACATCTTCGTGGCTCCAGGATGAATACTCAACCCACTACGATGTCCTTCTTCAAGAATACTCTTCTTAAGCTCGGTAACATCCGGAATACACACCCGACTACCAAACTTCAAATACCATTCTCATCAACTCTGAATTCGCCACCTTGACCTTGATTCACTAGAGTCAACTTATCAACCAAAAGCATATCAGATTTCTGACCCTCTCTGATCTCATCCAGAATACCACTTGTCAACTTCAACATTCCCAATTTAACACTATTGTGAGTACTCTCACACACCAAACTCAAGTCTCTAAACTGCTCAATTAAATCCAATTCCTTAACCATTAACATAGACATGTGTAATGATTTCCGACTCAATGCATCAGCCACTACGTTTGCTTTACCCGGATGGTAATTCAACCCAAAGTCATAATCCTTCAGAAACTCTAACCATCTTCTCTGCCTCATATTCAGCTCTTTCTGATCAAACAAATACTTTAAACTTTTATGGTCACTGAAAACCTCAAATCTTGACCCGTACAAGTAATGTCTCCATAACTTCAGAACAAACACCACAGCTGCCAACTCTAAATCGTGCGTCAGATAGTTCCTCTCATGAACCCTCAGCTGTCTTGAAGCATAAGCTATAACCTGCTTATTCTGCATCAACACGCCACCCAAACCCAACAATGAAGCATCACAGTAAACCTCAAATGGTTCCGACGGACTCGGTAATATCAGAATAGGAGCAGTAGTCAACCTTCCCTTTAACTCTTGGAAACCTTCTTCACATTTTGAGTCCCAAACAAACGCTTGCCCCTTTCTAGTCAACATCGTCAACGGTAACGCCAACTTAGAAAATCCCTCAATGAACTTCCTATAATAACCAGCCAAACCAAGAAAACTTCGAATCTCAGCAACAGACTTCGGAGCTTCCCACTTAGACACCGCTTCTATCTTAGAAGGATCAACAGCAACGCCACCTCTTGAAATCACATGACCAAGAAAACTCACCTCTTCTAACCAAAATTCACATTTAGACAGTTTAGCAAATAACTTCTTTTCTCGTAGAACTTCTAAAACCACTTTCAAATGCTCAGCATGCTCTTCTTCAGATTTCGAATACACCAAAATGTCATCAATAAACACCACAACAAACTTGTCTAGATACGGATGGAAAATCCTATTCATATACTCCATAAATACTCCAGGCGCATTAGTCACACCAAAAGGCATTACAGAATACTCATAATGTCCATACCTTGTTCTGAAAGCAGTCTTCTGAATATCCTCTGTTTTCACACGGATCTGATGATACCCAGATCTCAAATCTATTTTACTGAACACACTTGCACCAACCAACTGATCCATCAAATCATCAATCCTCGGCAAAGGATACCGATTCTTGATCGTCACTTTATTCAGTTGCCTGTAGTCCACACACAACCTCATAGTACCTTCTTTCTTCTTAACCAATAGCACTGGTGCACCCCACGGTGACACACTCGGACGAATAAATTTCTTATCCAATAGATCTTCCAACTGACTCTTCAATATGCCCTTCTTCGCCACAATTAAAACAAATCACTTCTTTGTGCTTGCAATCAGCTACTGCATGACCAATCTTACCACAGCGAAAACACCTCTTTACTTCAGCAGTGCATACATTACTCTTATGACCAGCTTGACCACATTTGAAGCAAACTATACCAGCAGGAGCACCTCCCCCACTAGCTCTCTGAGCCGGAGCAGCTCTTTGCTTCCCCTTTCCAGCTGGAACATCATACGGCTTGCCACGGTTTTGATGTTGCTTGCCTCTGCGATCACTGACAATCTTGTAATGAGCATTATTGTCCTCTTCAAATATCCTGCAGCTATCAACCAATTCAGTGAAAATGCGTATCTTCTGATACCCAACAGCCTTCTTAATTTCAGAGCGCAATCCATTTTCAAACTTGATGCACTTTGAAAATTCAGCACCACCACCAGTGTAATGAGGATAAAATTTGGACAACTCCACAAATTTCGCAGCATAATCAGTGACAGACATGTTTCCTTGCTTCAGCTCAAGGAATTCAATTTCCTTCTTACCACGGACATCTTCCGGATAATACTTTCTCAGGAATTCCCTACGGAATACATCCCAAGTAATGACTTCACCTGCCACGGTCAACCTCTCGTGAGTCTCTAGCCACCAGTCATCAGCTTCGACTGCTAGCATGTGAGTACCATACCGAACCTTCTGAGCTGGAGTGCAATCCATAACACGGAAGATTCTCTCAATCTCTTTCAACCATCCCAAGGCTGCATCTGGATCATGCTTCCCTTTAAACACCGGCGGATTCTCTCTTTGAAAAGTCGCCAAGCTACGTGATCCAGCATCTCCACCAGCATTTGGCAAGTTCTGCACAGCTTGTGCCATTGCTTGCATTGCGGCAGCCATTGCAGCGTCATTCCTTCCAGCCATTTCAACTTATCAATACAACACAACTTAACGTTAGATTAATAACAATTACACAATTGTTAGACAGTAACGACACGACAACTGGCCGGACAGACCAACCTGCTCTGATACCACTAATGTAACACCCTTCTAAATACTCCAAATATTTAATTAAAACAACAGCATATAAATCAATATCAGAGTAATCATGCACCAAGGGTGTCACATAATACTTCACATAATTCACCGTAAAAATCAGTCATGCTCATTATTTAATTCAACATAAACACTTCTTTAAAAATTCGCAGCGGATAGAAACATTCAACATCTGTAATATCTTAAAATTAACATTTATTCAACAAATAATACATCCCGTCCCGATGTTACATCTATCAGAGCATGACCCACTAAAACCACTCTAGACTTCAAGCACTAGCTTCTACTCAACTCACTGCTCGTTACCTGAAAAATATAACTGTAAGGGTGAGTTCCTCAATCGATATAACAAATATTATAAATCATCATGTTATGTTAAGTAACTTTACACGTTAATCACCCACATCATATCATGCATTCGGTAGCAGCATATTCAACTCAACATCATATTCAAACACAACGTAAATGCAACTCAAATGAGACTCGACTCTTCATGCATGTGGTACCATTTGGAGTAAAACTCCCAACTTAAAATCATTGCCAGTTTAGTGGGCATCAAGGCATAAGCCTTCAACTTTCAACTTAAAATTTTTGCCAATCCAGGCCAACGTGGTGTGAGCAAAAGCCCCATAATTTTGCCAATCCAGGCCAACGTGGTGTGAGCAAAAGCCCCATAATTTTGCCAATCCAGGCCAACGTGGTGTGAGCAAAAGCCCCGACTTAATGCATATGAATGTATATGGCATGTACGACTTGAAAGTTCAACAACATAATAACAACGACAACATAACAGCTTTTTCAGCAACAACAACTTAAAAATCAACTTTGGCTCATCAGCCTACAACTCAGCATTTTCAACAAAACAACTTGTATTCAACTTTGGCTCATCAGCCTACAACTTAATATTTTCCACAAAAACAACTTATCAACATATTTGCATCAACATTTCACAACATAGACTCCACGAATTTATTTATCACAATTGGATACAATAGGCCAATCACCAATTACACTTACATCATAAAAATCAACCATTTTTACATACTGCAACAGTGTTAACCGGTTAACGCTATAGGTTAACCGGTTAACGCAGGAAAATTACACTTCCAGGCAAAACGCAACAGTGTTAACCGGTTAACGCTATAGGTTAACCGGTTAACGCAGGCAAAACTCAACATTTTTCACAATTTATAACAGTGTTAACCGGTTAACACCCTGGGTTAACCGGTTAACGCAGGCGAAACAGCAGTTCCTGCGCTAACACAAGGCAGAATGCAGAGTTTCCGCATTTTCCGCCGTTGGAGGACTTCCGGACCTCCGATTCAACTTCCGTAAAAAGCTATACGCTCAGAAATTCACAATACACTCAAACACATATTCAATTTCAGCTTTAATACAACTTATTCAACATAATTTCTCAGCATTCTAAATCCCAATTAGGGTCAATCGACGGCTTATCACTACCCATTACATGTTAATCGATAATACCCATTAAACGACGATAAACCCCCCTTACCTGAGATAATCCGGCAATTCTTTGAGCTTCAAGCTTTTCCGTTCTCCAACCTTTGCTCTACAGCTCCTTCTCTTGCCCTTTTCCTCTTTCACGATGCTTCTCTGCTTTTTCACGTAAAACCCTTCTGTTCCAAAAATGAGACTCTTTCTCTTATTTCCAACTTATATATTTTCCAAATAATTATTACTCCAAATAATAATAATAATAATCCAATAATTCAACTTTATTTAATTAAATTAATAAAATAATATTAACTCAATTAAATAATTCTCTTATTTTAATCGGGGTGTTACACCTCTTACTCTATGGTGTTTTATGTAAATCTTTTTCTTCTAAGGTGTGAGAGATTTTATGTCAGACACCATTCCAACACTATTGACTTGGATATTAATGACATCTTCCAAAATGTCTCACACTCATCATCAAGACCTAAGATGTGAGTATACATTTTGTTTTTCCACCATTCAAACTCAGTGGAATCTCCACTGAAATTAAGAGGTCTAACTGTATAATTATTTCTCTCAGAGGTACTGTAATCATGATTAACAACACCAAAAGGATTGAGAATGTCTCCACTTGAACAAATTCAAGATTCATCATCCATTAAATGATATGCATTTTTCTCAGGATCTTTTCTGCACCAGTGTTAAGTGTTTTAGCATAAACCTTGCTCTAATATCAACTGAAGGTGAGAAAAACACAAGAAAAGGATTGAATTGTGTTAGTTTTTCTCAAACTTTTTCTTCTTTTGCTTCAGATTGATCTTAATCAGATTCTGGACACTCAATTCAAGGTCTGAATCAGAGTCACTTAGAGTATGAACTCTTGAATGTCTTTATCAGATTCTGCAACTGAATCTTACTCATAAGTAAATAAATGATAGCAACGGAATATAGTTCAGAAGCAAGTAAAGTAAAGCAAAAGATACAAGAAGTTATTTTGGTTCCTCTCACAACTTAAGAGTAGTTCATTCCCCTTGCACTTCCAAGGGATTTCCATTATAATCAAATTGATTACAAACACTCAAGCACACAAGTAAGAGACTTATTTTCTTATACACACAAGTATAAGAATTTCTTGCTCAAACACACAAGTCCGAAACTTCATTGCTCTAGCACACAAGCTAAAGACTTCATTTGCTCAAGCACACAAGTAAGAGATTTCAAATGCTCAAACACTAAATCAAGAGTCTTCTTACTCTATAACAAGTTGTTAAGATATTTGGATAACAACTACACTTGATATAAAATCAGAGGTGTAGACAGAATGCAACTTAGAAAGACTTTAAGACTTAAGAACTTCTAAAATATATAAGTGTTAAGATGTTATAAGTCTAGCAATTTTGATAGAATAACCTCTCTTTGATTGTCAAGTTTCAGAGTCTGTAGCAGTATGTTGTATTGAAGTTTGGTTAATTTTTCTTCTTCAGTTTGCATCTCCTTAAATAGAGAGGGAGAAAATAGACGTTGACGACTTTCACCAAAAGGTTGGATAACTTTTGTACTTGATTAGGCACATCAAGAAAACACACCTTTCTGCAAGAGGAATTATCCGTTGAAGCTCAGATAACCAAGATGGAGATTTTTCCTTAAGTCTTCACGTGATAAAAAGGTTTTTGAGTCTGACAGAGTTGCCTCGGTTGAAGAGCTTATGCTTCAGAGGTTGACTTCCTTCAGACTTCACTCTTCAGAGACCACTTATTTACTTTTGAAGCTTCAGAGTTTGGGTTACCAGAGGCTAACTTTCTTCAAAGTTGACTTCTTTAGAGTATGGATCTTCCATCAGAGTCAGAGTCTTAAAAAGTGATCTTTAGAGTTAGAGTCTGATCTTCAGATACAGATTCCTCAAGTTTCTTTTCATTTGTTTTTAATCATATAATCTTGCATAATTAAACGGATGTTAGAATACCAATTATTCTTTAAATACTTTCTTATCATCTAAACCCAAGGGATATAATATTAACCAATATTGTTCCAACAGATTGTGATTTTAATCCTCTTTTAGTGGATTCTGATATGTTGATGGTGATTTTAACGGTATGAGCTCTAACTTGAATTCTACAGGATTGGTCTTTTTATTGCTTGAATGATTTTTTCGACTTACTTTAATTGTTTTTGTTGATTTGTTGTTTGTTATTTTTTTCCAGATTTTTATTTGTATTTTTAGTGGTGCAATATATATTTCTTGTGTTTTTAAACTATTTGTATTTCGATGGTTATATTTTTTACTATTTTACAATTACAAAATTAATAAAATAAAATAAAAAAACTCTATGTATAAGTTGATATGAAAAATATTAGAAATGATAGGGCACGTCCGTCACTTAATGTTTTGGAAAAAAAATTAAAAATTAAAAACTGAATTTCACAATATAAAATTTATTTTAAAAAAATTCAAAACTTAAAATATATAAAACCACCCAATATTTGAGTTTGTATTTTTACGTATGTGGATTTACTTCAAAACTGAAATTAATTTAAAAAAAAAACATTTTAATTCCATATCACCCAAACATATTTTATTTTAAAAATTCACAACACTTCAAACGGGGGCTTTAAATACTTCATTTAAAATAAAATCCGAATAAATATTTGAATAATGAAGTATTCTAAGTTAACAAGACATGAGTTATGGTGCAAGTTACTGCATCGAGCCACAGCAGTAGATTTGTTGTGTGCTAGAACAGCAGGGCATGATTACGAAGAAGATCCGTAAAAACATGGAGACAAGACTGTCATGGGAGAGATCCAAATCCAACTACTTAACTTAGGACTGCTCTAGTTCGCGCAGGATGCATCTGTCTAATCACCTTTTATACAGCTCTATGATGATATCTGTTTAATTAATATATATAAGTTATATTTTATATATTTAAATTAGACAAGTAATCACTTTTAAAAACTACATATAAATGTTTTTTTTTATATTTTTTAAAATTCAAAATTATTCTTAATACATTTCGAAATTTCATAAACTTTTATATTTTTAATTTCAACTAATATTTTAAAAATCGGATCGAAGACCGAATTGACGAAATTTATGATTTAAGGTTCGATTGGTTAAACCGATAAACTAATAATATAAAATTAAATTTTATTAATAAAATAAATATTCAAATATCTATTACAAATTTAATTCAACAATATCGATAATACATATAATAACATAACATAGTTCTACATTACATTTCAACATTTAATTAAGGATAATTTGACAAAATTAAAGAATTATAATAAAATAAGTTAAACTAATTCAAATTAAATTTAAAATAATAGAATATAATAATTAAAAAAAAATTCAAATAATTAAGAATACCTAAATTAAATAAGATAGAATACTAAAAAAAAATAATACAATATACTTCATTAAAAAAGCGAATTTGAGTTGAACTATGATAAATAAGTCTTAATTGACAACAACAAACAATATTGACTTGAACGACAATCAATATTGAGTTGAATATCATGACTATGTTTGAAAAAGACGACGTGATGATGATGGAGTGTGGTTGAAATAAAAACTATAATAGAGTGATAAAACTTAGAAGTTTGTATGGTTGTAAAAAAACGAATTTTTTTTTTGTGATTGAAAATATATGTTAAGTTTTGATATTGACATATTAAAATTTACAAAAATATATTAAAAATAGTCAAGTTTGATGACTTTTTGAACCAACCGGTTTTATAAAATCGGCTCCGGTTCTTTGTATCGAATGATTTTGGACGGTTCAATTCGATTTTTTCCGATTTTACTCTGGTTTTGATCCACTAGCGATTTTGAAACGTTGATCCAACCAGATTCATCTCCGAATCTCCGATCTCCCAATATTTAAGAGGTTTTTGTTTGACTGTATTATTTTTTACCTCTATACCTGATCTCCCAATCTCCGCAATACGCTGACAGACCTCTGACACGTCATAGGCCTGATCATCCATAGTCTTAAGTACCTCATGATTAGCTTACCTATATGCTCTTCTAAGAGTGTCTGATGTCATGATTTATAAAACTATATCATGTAGCCGCCAACATAGGCCCACTACAAAGATCTAGCACTCTCTTATACTTCTTCAATACTAAGTGACTCTGACTCTTAAAATCCTCTAGTATCACATCAAGATCTTTACGACAGATAGTGGGAGAAGCAAAGTTTGAGTGGGTCTTAATAATCTGCAAATTTTTAAACTCACGCATCACTTGCTTCAGACTCACCTTTTTATACATAGGGAGATTCATTTCTGAATTAAATTTAAACATGATAAAATTCTTCATCAATTTGTTCTAAAAAATAGCTGAATTTTTTTTACAGACATACATCTCCAAACATTAAAGGCACTTGTAGCACCCTAAAAAAAATAATAAACTACTTTAACAACATATATATTTATATATGTACTCTCTAAATTTCTTTTTATTTATAATTTTAAAATTTTAAAACATAATCAAAACAATATCTTTATTATTTATTTTTTCTTTCTGTTATATATATATATATATATATATATATATATTATATATATATATATATATATATATATATATTATAGATATATATATATATATATATATATAGATATATAATATATATATATATATATATATAATATATATATTATATATATATATATATAGATATATATATATATATATATATATATATATATATATCACTTAATAACACTTTGATGCCAAAATTAAGAATAATTTGGTAATTTTTTGTTCAAATATTTATTTATTTATTTTTATTATTTATATTACTAATTAATTATTTTTTATTTTAATTAATAAATTATATATTTATTTATTTAACTTTATTATTACACCGGTAACTAATTATTTTTTTATTTTAAACAATAAACTAATCTTTTTTATAACTATCCACTAACTAGCCATTTCTTTGATGATTACCCCCACTAACTTACTATTTTTTCTCTTAATAAATAAAACAATTATTATTTAAAAAAAATAAAACTTATCCATTTATTAATCCATTTTTTGTTTTTAAATATCATTATTTTTTTCAAGTTAAATCTTATTATTTTAATTAGTAAATCATTATATTAAATCATATTTTCATCAATAATTAATTAAACAAATTTTAACTTTATTATTTACACCACTAACTAATTATTTTTTATATTAATTAATAAAATATATATTTATTTATTTAATTTTATTATTTACACCATTAATTAATTATTTTTTATTTTAAATAATAAACTAATATTTTTAATAACTATCCACTAACTAGCCATTTCTTTGATGATTATCCCCACTAACTTATTGTTTTTTCTTTTAGTAAATAAAACAATTACGATTTTTAAAAAATAAAACTTATTCGTTTATTAATCCATTTTTTTCTTAAATATCATTACTTTTTTGTCGAGTTAAATCTTATTATTTTAATTAGTAAATCATTATTTTAAATCATATTTTCATCAAAAATTAATTAAACAATTTTTTAAAAATAATCTCATTTTCACTTTGAGTCTTAGATCAATCAATTTTAAAATTCGAGAAAGCAAATGAGACAAAACAAATAAATCTTTACTCTAATTTTATAAGGGACAATTCATCAATGTTTATTTTCTTACTTTCACTTTATTTCAACTAAAATAATTGTAGAATTTTTCTCAGACAATAAAAATTGGAATTTCATCCATTACTTTACTTGATTTTGTTTTTTACCTATGTTTTTTATAATTTTATTTTTGTTTTTGCATGTATATCATATCATAGAAGAAATCATTACATATTATGTTTTTTTTTCAGGTATATCATGTCATAGAAAAAATAATTATATATGGAAATAAAATATTCTTCATTTTTATTATTTAAATTTTCTATTTCATTAATTTAATATATTATAATATGTTTTTGTAAGATATTCTTTAATTATGTTGTTTAATTTTTATATAGTAAAATTTATTATTATATGTTTTTTATTGTTTTTCTATTTTTTTACTTATATAATATTTTTGCAGGTATTATGCTATTTTCTATTTTAATAAATAAAATAATTATGATTTTAAAAAAATAAAACTTATTCATTTATTAATCCATTTTTTGTTTTAAATATCTTAATTTTTTTGTCATGTTAAAACTCATTATTTTAAATCATATTTCCACCAATAATTAATTAAACAGAAATTTCTAAACTTATAAATTGAAATCTCACGTTGTAAAGTAATCTCATATTTACTTTAAATTCAATAATATAACTTTTTCAGATCAATCAATTTTAAAGCTCAAGAAAGTAAATGAGACAAAATGAATTGACCCTTACTCCAATTTTAGAAGAAAAAAAAAATCAAACACACAACCTAACAGTCAAACACATTACCATTGCACCACAGACCTTTTATGTTAATTTATTTCATCATATATTTAATATACCGTGTATAATTACAGTAGATTAATAAATTATTTAAACTTAGTTTAAATTTTTTTCACTTAGTTTTAAAATAATATATAAATTACAGTAGATTAATTTGTTTCATCTCTATATATTTGTATTAATTATTTTCACTTAGAACTTTTATATCTATTTTAAAAATTTAAATTAACTAAATATATATTTAATTTTATTTTATCATTGTTTTAAAATATATAAGTTAAGAATATTATTTAATATTTACATTTTAATTTCTTAAGAGTATAATTGCAATTTTATATTATAACATTAAATATAAAATATAGATAATATCCATTCGACATATCAAATATGAACGTAGATAGTTAAAATATTTATGTTTATTTAAAACTGATTATAATAAAATTAAATAAAATATATATATTTTATTTTATAAAAAGAATTGATTAATAAAAAAGAGTATTGTATAAAAGAATATTTTAATTTTATAAAAATAAACATTAAATAAAATAATGAATGAAATATAATTAGTGACAAAACTAAAGACCAATTCTAAATAAGACAGTGATATATTTAGTAACAAACATTGGTATTTTTTTTGAAAAAATAGTTATTTTCGTATTTTATTTGAAAGAGTTGGTTATTTTGAAAAAAAATCCCAATTTTAAAAAGGAACTATTCATCAAAGTTTATTTTTATACCTTCACTTTATTTCAATGTCTATAAAGTAGTAGAAGAATTTCTTTCAATCAATAAAAATTGAAACTTTATCCATTGCTTGATTTTATCCATTGCTTAATTACATATGGAAATAAGATATTCTTCATTTTTGTTGTTTAATGTTTCTATTTTATTAATTTAATATATTATAATATGTTTTACTATCAAATTTTACTATTTTTATTATAAATTTATTTTATTTTATTTTATTATAAAAATTAAATATACATAACATTAACAACTTATAATAAATTTTTTAAATTTTATTTACCTTATGTTATTATTTTTCATTTTAGTTTAAGTTGAAAAGTCTATATCATATTATTTATATAATATTGTAATTTTAAAATTATTTTCAATTAAAATAATTTATAATTAGATATTTAAAATTATTTTTTAAATTAATTAAATTATTAATAATAATTCTATCAAACTTATTCGTAATTCACACGGATATACATCATTTTTCAATCAAATTAGATCACATGTCAATTTTTTTATTGGTCACTTCTTTTTAATTTTTACTTTTTCTAACGTGTTGTCATTTTTTCACTCACCTTTTTAACACTTTTTTAAAATTTAAAATTTAAAGTATTATTATTATTATTATTATTATTATTTCAATTAATCTCTTATTATTATTATTATTATTATTATTATTATTATTATTATTATTATTATTATTATTATTATTATTATTATTATTATTATTATTATTATTATTATTATTATTATTATTATTATTATTATTACCTTCATCTATCCTACCTTTCTCTTTTCATATTTAACTTTTTATTTTATTTTTATCTTTCATCCATTTACTTCTTTATTTGTCAAATCATTTATTTTTTATTATTTTAGATAATTATATTCAAAATTTAAAATTCAAATATTTATTAATTTGATTCAGACTTTTGAAATTTAAATCTTCTCTAACTTTACGTATATTTTCAAATTATTATTTAAGTATTTTAATAAAACTTTATTCTAAAGACTACTTTTAAGTATATATTACTAAATTTATGATTATCTAAAATCTGAGTTTGAATTTAATTTATTTTTTGTTTTTACGGCATATTTAATAAATTATATTTATTTATTATTACTAAATATATTAATCATTTTTTTAATTTTAATAAAATTATTTATTTAGTTTATTAAATAATTTTTTTTATCTCACATGTCACTATCATCACAATAAAAATGTGAAAAATTCTCTTTTTTTCTTTCTCGATCTCACTGATCTTTTTTGTTCTTTTTTTGTATGATTATATAATACAATTGAGTTAATATAATCATTATTTATTTTTAAATTAAGTCATTTATTTCAAATTTTATGTAAATATAAATATATTTTAGATTCAATTGTAATAAAATTAACCATTTATTTTATCAAATTAAATAATACTTAATACCAACAACTAATTATATTAACAATCAAACAATTATCTTTATTTGAGAGAGAAAATTCTTAATTTCAAATCGTAATTAAAGAGTCTTTTATATTTTAACTTGCGGGTAACTATCATCACAATATCTATTTTATTTTAATCAATAGTTATCTCTATTTGAGAGACAAATTTTTTATTTTCAAATATCAAAATTTTATTTTATTTTCTTTTTTTTCTCTTTTTTATATAATTATTTAATATAATTGAGTTTATATAATCATTATTCATTTTACAATTAAGTAATTCATTTTAAATTTAAACGTGTATTTAAATATATTTTATACTATATCAAATATATTTCCTCAGTGCATATGCAAAAATATTTAACTAGTTAAAAATGAAATATTTCAACAATTTGATTACAATTTTTTAGTTTATGAATTTAT